>NC_062545.1:89071601-89806601 GCF_016906955.1 Phacochoerus africanus | reverse complement strand
TGGCCAAACAATCAGCAGGGTAGGAACACATTCCTATCCATCAGCAGACAGGCTGCCTAAAGTCCTCTAATGAGCCACCTCTAATCACATCCAGAGACAAAGCCCCATCTACCAGAGGGACAAGACTCAGCTCCACCTACCAGTGGGCAGGCACAAGTCCCTCCCATCAGGAAGCCTGCACAAGCACCTGGATCAACTTTTTTTCACCAGGGGGAAGACACCAGAAGCAAGAGAGGCTACACCTCTGCAACCTGCAAAAAGGAGACCATACAGAAAGGCAGACAAAATGGAAGGTCAGCAAAATATGAGTCTGATGAAGGAACAAAACAAAACCCCAGAAAATCAGCTAAGTGCACTGGAGATAAGCAACCTACATGAAAAAGACTTTAGAGTATGAGAGTAATGATGATCCAAGATCTTAGGAAAAAAAACTAGAGGAAAAGATTGAGAAATTATAAGAAACATTTAACAAAGAAATATAAGGCTTAAAAACAAACAAGCAGAGATGAACAACACAATAACCAAAATGAAAAATTCTCTAGAAGGAATCAATAGCAGAATACAGAAAGCAGAAGAATGAATAAGTGAGGTGAAAGACAACCTGGTGGAAATCACTGACATTGAACAGAATAAAGAAAAAAGAATAAAAAGAAATAGGACAGTCTAAGAGAACTCTGGGACAAAATTTAATGCCCACATTATAGGGATGCCAGAAGAGAAGAGCGAGATAAAGGGCCAGAGGAAATATTTGAAGAGATAATGGCCAAAAAATTTCCTAACATGGAAAAGGAATCACTCACTCAATTCCAGGAAGCATAATGAATGTATATAACAAACCCAAGCAGAAACACCCTGAGACACATATTGGTCAAATTGACCAAAATTAAAGGCAAAGAGAAAATATTGAAAGCATGTAGGCAAAGGCAACAAATAACATATAAGGGGACCACAATAAGGTTAGCTGATTTTTTTTCAACAGAAACTCTGCAGGCCAGAAGGGAGTGGCACAATAGGCACAATATACTTAAAGTGATGAAAGGGCAAAATCTATAAGTGACAATACTCTACCCAGCAAGGCTCTCATTCAGATTTGATGGAGAAATCAAAAGATTTACAGACAAGCAAAAGCTAAAAGCATTCAGCACTGCCAAACCATCTTTACACCAAATGCCAAAGGAACTTCTCTAAGCAGAAAAGAAAAGGCCACAACTAGAAACAAGAAAATTACAAATTAGAAGGTTCACCAGTAAAAGCAAACATATAGTAAAGGTAGGAAATCATCCACACACATACATGATAGCAAAATGAGCAATTTTGAGAGAGGAGAATATAAATGCAGGATATTGCAGGTGCATTTGCAATCAAGATACCAGCAACCTAAAACAATCTTGTATATATATATTCCTACATACATGCTAACAACAAACCAAAAATCTGCAATAGAGACACACACAAATAAGAAAAATAAATCCAAACAAAATCCTAAAGGTAGTCTCAAACCACGGAGAAGAGAACAAAAGAAGGAAAGAAAAAAAGCCAACGAAAACAAATTTACAAAATTAACAAAATGGCATTAAAAACATACATATCAATAATTACCTTAAAGGTAAATGGATTAAATGCTTCAACAAAAAGACATAGACTGGCTGAATGGATACAAAAATAAGACCCATATATATGCTGTTTACAAGATACCCACTTCAGTTCTAGGGACACATACAGACAAAAAGTGAGAGGATGGAAAAAGCTATAATACATAACTAGAAATCAAAAGAAAGCTGGAGTAGCAATACCCATAGCAGACAAAATAGACTTTAAAATAAAGATGATTACAAGAAACAAAGAAGGACATTACATCAGGATCAAAGGATCAATCAAAAAAGAAAATGTAATGATTGTAAATATACATGCACCCAGGATAGGAGAACCTTAATATATAAGGCAACTGCTAACAGCCATAAAAAAGGAGAAATCAACAATAGCAAAATAATAATTAAATAATTTAACACCCCACTTACATCAATGGACTGATCATCTAGACAGAATATCAATAAGGAATCAGGCCTGATACATTAGATCTCATGGATTTGGTAGATATTTATAGAACATTTCATCTGAAAGCAGCAGAATACACATTGCTCTTAAGCATACATGGACCATTCTGCAATACAGATAATACTCTGGGCCAAAAATCAAACTTTGGTAAATTTAAGAAAACTGAAATCATATCAAGCATCTTTTATGACCACAACACTATGGAGACTAGAAATCAGCTGAAAGAAAAAAAAACTGCAAAAAACATGAACACGTGGAAACTAAACAATATGCTACTAAACAACCAATGGATCACTGAAGAAGGCAAAGAGGAAATCAAACAATATATAGAGACAAATAAAAATGAAAACAAAATGACCCAAAATCTATGGGATGCAGCAAAATCAGTTCTAAGAGGGAAGTTTGTAGTAATACAAGCCTACCTCAGGAAACAAGAAAAATCTCAAACAACCTAACCTTATACCTAAAGCAACTAGAGGAAGAACAAACAAAAGTTAAAGTTAGTACAAGGAAAGAAATCATAAAGATCAGAGCAGAAATCAATGAAATAGAGATGAAGAAAACAATAGAAAAGATCAATGAAAATAAAAGCTGTTTTTTTGAGAAGATCAGCAAAATTGATAAACCTTCAGCCAGAATCATCAGGAGAGGACTCAAATCAATAAAATTGGAATGAAAAAGGAGAAATTACAACTGACACCACGGATATACAAAGGATCATAAGAAACTACTACAAGCAACCACATGCCAATAAAATGGACAAACTAGAGGAGGCTGACAAATTCTTAGAAAGGTACAATCTTCCAAGACTGAACCAGAAAGAAATAGAAAATATGAACAGACAAATCACAAGTACTGAAATTGGAACTGTGATGTAAGAACTTCCAACGAACAAAAGTCCAGGTTCAGATGGCTTTACAGGTGAATTTTATCAAACATTTAGAGAAGAGTTAACACCTATCTTCCTGAAACTATTCCAAAAAATTGCAGAGGGAACACTCCCAACTTATTCTATGAGGCTACCATCACCCTGACACCAAAACCAGACAAAGATATCACAAGAAAAGAAAATTACAGGCCAATATAACAGATGAATATGGGTGCTGATATCCTCAACAAAAATACTAGCAAACTGAATCCAACAATACATCAAAAGGATCATACACCATCATCAAGTGGGATTTATTCCAACAGTGGAAGGATTTTTCAATACCCATAAATCAATCAGTATGATACACTACATTAACAAACTGAAGAATAAAAATCATATGATCTTCTCAACAGATGCAGAAAAAGCTTTTGACAAAATCCAATGCCTATTTCTGATAAAAACCCTCAAGAAAGTGGGCATAGAGGGGTGTTAGAGCTCATCAATGAATTTGGTAAAGTTGCCGGATACAAATTAATATACAGAAATCTCTCACATTTCTATACACTAACAACAAAATATCAGAAAGAGAAATTAAGGAAATAATCTCATTTACCATAACATCAAAAAGAATGATACCTAGGAATAAATCTACCTAAGGAGGAAAAAACCCATACTCTGAAAACTTATGACCCTGATGAAAGAAACTGAAGATATCACAAACAGATGGAAAGATATATCATGTTCTTGGATTGGAAGAATTAACATTGTCAAAATGACTCTACTATGCAAGGCACTCTACAGATTCAATGCAACCCCTATCAAAGTACCAATGTCATTTTTCACAGAAATAGATAAAAAATTTAAAATTTGTATGGAAACACAAAAGACCCTGAATAGCCAAAGCAATTTTGAGAAAGGAAAATGAAGCTGGAGAAGTCAGGCTCTCAGACTTCACATTATACTACCAAGCTATAGTCATCAAAACAGTATGGTACTGACAGAGAAACAGAAATATACATTAATGGAACAGGATAAAAAGCCTAGAAATAAATGCATGCACATATGGTCAACAAACTACAACAAAGGAGGCAAGAATGTACAATGGAGAAAAGACATTTTCTTCAATAAGTGGTGTTGGAAAAACTGGACAGCTACATGTAAAAGATTGAAATTAGAAACATTCTCTAACACCATACACAAAAATAAACTCAAAATGGATTAAAGACCTAAATGAAAGACCAGATAATATAAAACTCTTAGAAGAAAACATAGGCAGAACCCTCTTTGACATAAAATGTAGAAATATCTTTTCAGATCCACCTCTTAGAGTAATGAAAACAAAAACAAAAATAAACAAATGGGACTTAATTAAACTTAAAAGTTTTTGTGCAGCAAAGGGAATCATAAACAAAATGAGAAGACAACCCACAGAATGGGAAAAAAAAACCTTTGCAAATGAAGTGATCGACAAAAGATTAATTTTCAAAATGAACAAACATCTCATACAGCTTTAATTAAAAAAAGAAATAATACAATTAATAAATGGTCAGAAGATCTAAACAAATATTTCTCCAAAGGAGACAGACAGATGGCCAAAAAGCACCTGAAAAAAATGCTCAATATCACTAATTATTAGAGAAATGCAATCAAAACTACAATGAGGTATCACTTCACACCAGTCAGGATGGCCATCATCAAAATGTCTACAAACAATAAATGCTGTAGATGATGTGGAGAACAGGGAACCCTCCAACACTGTTGGTGGAAATGTAAATTGGTGCAACCACTGTGGAGGACAGTATGGAGTTTCGTAAAAAAACTAAATGTATGTACAATGATCATCACAATCTAATTGGTAAAAAATAAAAACAAAAACAAAAAAAAACAACTAAATGTAGAACTATCATATGATGCAGCAATCCCATTGCTGGGCATTTATACAGAGAAAAAATCATAATTTAAAAAGATAAAGGAGTTCCGAATGTGGCACAGCAGAAATGAATCTGACTAGTAACCATGAGGTTGTGGCTTTGATCCTTGGCCTTGCTCAACGGATCCAGCGTTGCTGTGAGCTGTGGTGTAGGTTGCAGAAGCAGCTTGGATCTGGGGTTGTCGTAGCTGTGATGCAGGCCGGCAGTTGTAGCTCCAATTTGACCTTTGGCCTGGGAACCTCCATGTGCTGCAAGTGCAGCCCTAAATAGCTATATATATACACACACACACACACACATTATATATACATTATATATATAAATATAATGTGTGTGTGTGTATATATATATATATATATATATATATATATATATATATGCATAATCATTATACATGCACCCAAAGTTCATTGCAGCACTTTTTACAATAGCCAAGACATGGAATTTACCTAAATGACCATTAACAGTGAAATGGATAAAGAAGATGTGGTATGGAATGGAATATTACTCAGCCACGAAAAGAATGAAATAATGCCATTCACTTTGGTAGCAACATGGATGAATTTAGAGATTATCATTCTGAGTGAAGTAAATTAGACAGTGAAAGACAAACATATGATATCACTTACATGCGGAATTTTAAAAAAAGATATAAATGAAGTTATTTGCAGAACAGAAACAGATTCACAGACTTTGAAAAATTTATGGTTAGCAAAGGGGACAGGCAGGGAAGGTATGGACTGGGGGTTTGGGACTGGCATATGCACACTGAAGTATATGGAATGGCTGGCCAGTGGGGACCTTCCATAGAGCCCTAGAGAACTCTACCCAATATTCTGTGATAATCTATATGGGAAAATAATCTGAAAAAGAATGGATGTGTTTATATGTATAACTGCATAACTTTGTTGTGCAGCAGAAATTATCACAGTATTGTAAAACAGCTATCTTCAATAAGACTTTAAAAATGAAAAAGAAAGTGATTAAACAGACCACTATTTTGCATAAAAAATAGATCATACCTTGAGGAGGGAATTGGGAAGATCTTGGGAAAAGGGTGGTCACTGAGGAGAGGCTGAGAGATCAGGGCTCACCAGCACTACAGCAGGGAGACAGGATATCAGTTCAACTGGCGATAGAAAGTTGGAACACTCTTTCTTTTGAGGCAGAAAGACAGAAAAGAAAGACAGGGCACTGAATGTCCCAAATATAAAATTTGAGACAGGGCACTGAATGTTCCAAATATAAAATTTGAGACAGGGCACTGAATGTCCCAAATACAAAATTTAGAGTACAGCACTATCTCTCATCTAGGTTAAATCTAGGATCATCCAACTGGGGAGTTGGAAGGACTTCACTTCTCAGCTTTCTCTGGGCGTTGGGAACATGGTATAGATATGGATGGAGTTCAATCTCTGTTGAATGGCTGTCCCTTTCTTCTTTGAGGAGACATTTTCCCATGTCATCTGGCCTCTCTGAACTTTTTTTTTTATGGCTGCACCCTTGACACCTGGAAGTTCCTGGGCCAGGAATTGAATCTCAGCTGAAGCTGCGACCTACTCCATAGCTGAGGCAATGCTGGATTCTTAACCCACTTTGTGGACTGGGGATTGAACTTGTGCCTCCACAGTGACCTGAGCTGATGCAATCGGATTCTTAATGCACTGTGCCACAGTGGGATCTCCTCTGAACTACTTTTATAAGCAGTACATCCCTGCTTGGAACACTTACTGTCTGTTCCTCGATTTAGGAGTACAAAGAAGAAAAGGCAAAAATATTGACCCCAGTGGTGAAAAGTTCAGCTGTGTTTTCCTTAAAATCTTTGTCTTAACTATTATCCTTTCATCCTAAAGTGGAAGCATTTGAATAACACCTTAGCCAGGCCCTTCTGGCTGAGTGTCAGGATATAAAATTTTTTGGCCAGGAGAGAGGCTTGGTGCATATTTCCTCCACATGAATCACTGTAGTAGTTAGTGCCTCCCATGTGGTGGAGCTGGTTAAAGATTCTTGTTTTGACAAAAATATTCACCACTGAGGAAGATCACCTTTCATGTGAGGTTGGTGAGGATCTGGAGTTGCATGAGGACTGACATGGGCAGAAGTGTATAGTCCAACACCAAAAACACCGATAGGCCCAGTAAAGTTAACCATGGTAACACACGTTATAAAACCCAAGCATGTGCCAGACACTGTTCTCAGTGCAGGAGTTTTAAAAAAGGTATAAGAACACATTCTTTCACTTCTGGAAGTCGGCCTTGAAGGGATCCCATACTGATAATTTCGATACTGATAAATGTTTGATGGAGGTATGAGTTTTTGTTTTAGAGTCAGGGGAATATGGTAATTATGAGTTTTTTTCAGATAGCAATTGGGAAAGCTACACAGAGGAGTTGGAACTTAAAGGGTGAGTGGGGGGTAATCAGGCTAGGATGGATGGGCATTATAAGCACGAGAGAAAATAATTGTGCAATGCTACAATAGCATGAATATGGATGAGAGATTACAACCAGAATAGGTAGCTGATGACTGTTTCTGGACCACTTACTTGGCTGTCTCTGAGCTTCTTACCAAGTAGAGCAAAAAGGGGAATGGTCAAATTTTCCCATCAACCATGACTTTCATGGAGGTGTTAAGACATAAATTTGTGCATTTACACCTTTAATTCATTTACCATATATGATTCGCCTATCTGGACTTTCCAAGCATCTGGCTTGACAGTGAAGATACTGCAATGAGTACAGACAGACCAAGTCCTTGCCCTCACAGAACATTAGCAGTTGGGTTCTTTAATGGGTTCATTCAGTGTAGCTCATCTCACTGATTCCTTTCAATGGAGTCAAAGGCTGAGGTGAGACTAAGAAAATTCAGAGATGTGTGATGACATGGACTCATTACTTAGTCTGGGGGATGTGATGGCTAATTTGACTGGACCACAGGGTGCCCCAATATTTGGCTAAACTCTGTTCTGGGTGTGTCTGTGAGGGTGTTTCAGGATGAGATTAAGATTTGTACTAGTAGACTGAGGAAAGCCAGTTCCTCCCTAATGTAGATGGGCCTCACTGCAAACTGTTGGAGGTCCCAGTAGGACAAAAACGGCATTCTCTGCCTGAATGTCTTTGAGGTGGAACACTGTTCCTCTTTTGCTTTTGGACTCAGACTCAAACTGGCACTTAACCAGTGATGCTCCTGCTTCTCCACCTTGCTGATTGCAGATCTGGGGCATCCCAGGCTATAACCAATTCCTTACATCTCTGTCTCTATAATATCCTACTGGTTTTGTCTCTCCAGAAAGCCCAGACGAATGCAAGGGAATAATAGACAAAACAATGTTCAGTAGCAGAATAGCTCTGCCCAGACTTTGCTTCTTTACCATTGAAATACTGCAATTGATTGAGTGACCTGGCTTGTATCATGCAGAGAATGACTGGCAAGTGAAAAAACCTGTAATTTGGGAGGGAGGACACTAAAGAGCTTGATTTTTGAGAGATCTGATCATCATTCTAATGAACAAAAGGGAAAATGTATTGCTGCCTACATACATGTAAGCCAAACCAAACCAAAAGACACAGAATTCTATCCTGATGATTTGCTATTATTTTTGAATGAGCTGGATGTATGTTATGTGGAGAATAGAATGTTGAGTTTTTACTGTAGGTTTATGGCTCTCACTTTTGTGAAATAGAGTGATCTTAACAGATAACTGGCTCTTCAAGAAAGAATGGGATTAACTACCTGAAAAAAAAATAGAAGAACTTGGAATTTGATACAAGATAGGTATCAATTCATTTAGTGTTCTAGAAGCATGTTTTGCAAGTACTTTATCTCAGGGGATTAACTGCTACATTAAACTACTTAAGCTGAGAGATTTCTATGAGTACATTATGGAGATTTTAATGGCTTAGTGGGTGTTTGGTGACACTAACCTTAAAATTTTTCAGACTAAAATGATTTCAGTGATGCCAGGGTGCAGAACTCTGGAGTCCTGTTTGTCACCTACCCAGACCATTTTATGAGAGAGGAAAGCCTTGGTCTTAGCGAGAGCTGCTCTTTCCCCGCCCCCTTTCCACATATATGAGGGGGGTGCCTTTTTTCAGGAATATTTCCTAACTGGTCTTCATTTATCACTGAGGGCAAAGCAAATTTAAGGGAATACATATTTTTAAATGATGGGGTTAAGAAGGTCAAACAGTGTAGTAGGTGGAAGAAATTTGGATGATGTTCCTGGCTTTGCGTCCAGATACAGTGTGAATTTGAGGCAGGCACTTCACATCTCCTTGGTTCTCCCACCTATGAAACATATAGCTTAACAAGAGTATATCTAAAATTTCTTCTAGCCTTAGTGTTCTATGGTACATTCATGAATGGAAGGAATGTATACATAAAATAAAAACAGTAAAGCAACTTTGAAAATACAATAATACTTTCATCATAGATATAGTACCATTTTTATTAATATACCCGATATGCTGACCTTATAATGAGATTTTGTGATATTGCAACGAAATAAAGGAATCCAATGAACATTTACCATCAATCATGTCACTAAAAGGTGTTTTGTTTTGTTTTACCCAATCAAGTTTTAAGTGATTTAAAAGTCAAATAGTGGTTGATGTGGATTGTGGTTAGTGCCTTAAAACAACAAAAATTTATTTTGCCCATAAATCTGGAATTTGGGCAGGGATCAGTAGAGACATCTCCATAAATTCTTTGCTACTTCTTTCATCAAGAGATAAGATCTAATATGGACAAGGAGAACAGACTTGCAGTTGCCAAGTGGGAGGGGGTTGGGAGAGTGGTGGAGTGGGAAGTTGGGGTTAGCAGATGTAAGCTATTGTACCCCAAAGGGATAAATAACAAGGTCCTACTGTATAGCACAGAGAACTATATTCAATGTCCTATTGATAAACCCTAATGGAAAAGAATATTAAAAAAGAACACGTGTGTATATATATATTACATTTGTATATCGAATCACTTTGCCATGTAGCAGAAATTAACACCACATTGTAAATCAATTATACTTGAATTAAAAAAAAGAGATAAGGTCTCTGTTCCTTCCTCATTCATCAAGATGGACTATATGCTGCTTAGTCATTATATGTGGAAGCGACACTGTTTCTGGGTCCTGAAGAGATTGGTACCTTCCACTTTTTCCTCTTGTGATGATGACTCGTTGAACCCAGCTGCCATGCTGAGAGGAAGCTCAAGCAGCCCCTTGGAGAGGCTCCCTAGATAAGATATGATGCCCCCAGCCAGAAGTTCTGGTTTGGGCACTGATTTTTCAGTCATATGAGTAAACACTCTCTACAAAAGAGCTTCAACACCAGCTGAGTGAGATACTTGAGCTGACACAATGTGGGGCAGAACGGTCCCTCCTGATCCCTGCCCAAATTCCAGATTTATGGGCAAAATAAATGGTTGCGGTTTTAAGGCACTAACTTTAGGCATACTTTGTAATGCAGAAATAGATGACTGTATCATGTGGTTAACATTTTATTCACTGGTAATCACATAAACCAAATATCAACTGTATAGGTGGTTTTGCTATCATGCCATATATGGTTTTGTAAAAAACCTTGTATTCAATAAAACTGCAGACTAATGTCACATGAGGTTTATGGGGAAAATAGGAATGAAGTAGACCACTCAAAATTCATAGAATGTTGTAGAGAGAGCCCTAACAAAAACAGTAAAAAACCTATTAACATCAGCCGCAACAAATCTACACTGGCATTTGCACTTAGAGTCAAAGTGCATCTTTATCAGCATTATATCCTGGGCTTCATGCTTCCTTGTAGACATTTTCAGTTACAGTTTCACCAGGGAGCTGTATAAAGTGGGAACACAGATATTCCTGAGGCCACTATATCAGCTACCTCTTGCACTAAAAAAAGTCTCTTCTGCAGAAGACTCTTTTTATCCCCCCCCAAAGCCTTCATACATGGACAAAGATTTCTCTTTAACTGTGAGAAAGTTTGAACATACTGTCTCAAAGTTAAACATTTTTGAAAATTTATAAGTGAACCAGGAGGATTTCAATGTTTACTGTCATCCTTATTTATCAATTAGACATGTGCTAATTGACATTAAAGAAGCACAGAGAGCAGAAGAGACAGTAGAAGTAAATCAAATGGAATTGCAAGGGCCCAGTCCTCTGTTGCCATATAGATTGTGGACCTGGGCTTTAGGACTTACCTTGTCTTGAAAGACTCTCAGGTTTGAAGCCCAGTAGGGATGGCTGTTCTGTGTGGGCAGCAGTTGATGCTGCTTTGGTTTCAGCTTCATCAGAAGCTGGTTTGGTGTCCAGATCCATCACGAAAGGGCTATTGGTGCTCTCGGTGGGACTGAAGGTGAGAGCTGAGGGAAGGATGCTGAGAGTGACCTCATTTTTAGAAGGTGGTTCAGTGGATGGCTCTTCTGTTGGAACTGCTGGTGGGAGCCAACCCCCTCCTGGGTTAAAGATGACTTTACCATTGGTCTTTGAGGTAGTGCCATAGGCAGAATCCTCAAAGAGGATGTTGTCATCCAACATAGACTCTGCGGGAAACAACTCACCAGATAAAATGTATCCTGCTCTGTCCACTGTCTCCAGCCAAGGTTGACCAAGGGGACGTTCTGGACTCAGAGTAGCATCCTGAAGGGTGAATTTAGAAAAGCGGATGTTGACAAGGGACATTTCTCTGTTATGAAAAGAGATATCCTCTGTATCTTTTCATTTAAATTTAAGCAAATCATCTTGTAGTTGACTTGAATCTACTATGGGTTCTGATATAGAAACTGTCCTGAAATGAAAATTCATGTTGACACAGTAATAAAACATGATATATTGTCTCCTTGGCTAACCAAGTCTACTTGTGTAGGGTTAACTAATAAAAATCTTTGAAACATGTCAATCATTTTTGAATTTATTTTATTTTATTTTATTTTATTTTATTTTATTTTATTTTATTTTATTTTATTTTGGTGTTTTTAAGGCCGCATCTGTGGCATATGGAGGTTCCCAGGCTAGGGGTCTAATCGGAGCTGTAGCCGCCAGCCTACACCACAGCCAGAGCAACTCAGGATCTGAGCTGAGTCTGTGACCTACACCACAGCTCACGGTGACGCCAGACCCTTAACCCCCTGAATGAGGCCAGGAATCGAACCCACTTCATGGTTCCTAGTTGGATTCATTTCCACTGTGCCACGACGGGAACTCCTCATTTTTGAATTTATGAATTCTTCAATTTAAACAGGGAAAAGGGGAGTTCCCATCATGGCACAGTAGAAATGAATCTGACTAGGAACCATGAGGTTGCAGATTCGATCCCTGGCCTCGCTCACTGGGTTAAGGAAATGGCATTGCCATGAGCTGTAGTGTAGGTTGCAGACGCGGCTTGGATCTGGCATTGCTGTGGCTCTGGCTAGGCTGGCAGCAACAGCTCCGATTGGACCCCTAACCTGGGAACCACCATATGCCGCAGATGCAGCCCTCAAAAAGACAAAAAAAAAAAAAAAGGAAAAGGAGTTCCCGATGTGGCTCGGCAGTAATGAATCTGACTAGTATCCAAGAGGATGCAGGTTCGATCCCTGGCCTCACTCAGTGGATTGAGGATCCGGGTTGAGCTGTGGTGTAGGTTGCAGACGAGGCTCAGATCCTGTGCTGCTATCATTGTGGTGTAGGCTGGCAGCTGCAGCTCCAATTCAACCCCTAGCCCAGGAATTTCCACATGCTACAGGTGTGGCCCTAAACAAACAAACAAACAAACAAACAAACAAATATAAAGGGAACAGAGCTTAGCATTTCCATTTATGAACACTGCAATGACAACTTTTAGTGTAACTGGACAGAGATTTAAATAAAATACAGGGTTTCCCATTGTGACTAATCAAGTTAAGAACCTGACATAGTGCCCATGAGGATGTGGGTTTAATCCCTGACCTTGCTCAGTGGGCTAAGGATCTGGTGTTGCCACAATCTGTGATGTAGTTTGCAGATGTGGCTCAGATCCTGTGTTGCTGTGGCTGGGTAGGCCTTCAGCTTTGATTAGATCCCTAGCCCAGGAACTTCCATATCCCATGAGTGTGGGTATAAAAAGAAAATAAAACTCAAAAATTATTACGGAATTCATTATGTGCTTTCTAAGACATTAATTTATACTTACAACCCACTATAAATAAATATATGGATAAAACCTTAAGACTTGAGAGCAAACTTATAAATTATCTTTATGCTTATATTTATTCCAGAAAGTCAAAGTTAAATAATATATTCTGCTTTAAATATTCTTTTCAGTTCATGAACATGAATTTGATCAAAATCAGCAATTCCTAACTTTAATTAAAACAAAGCTCTATGTTGAAGAAAACTTTGAATTTAAGGATATTTGAAATGCAAGTGGTATTTTATTTTATTACTATAGACACTGGAAGGGGGTAAGCTTGTTCTGCCTGTATAACACAGAGAAGAATATTTAGCATTGCAGAGGGAATTCTACTCTGTTCAGTCCTTAAGCTCATTTTTTCCCAATGGAAAGTTTTGAGGCTTTGCTCCTATTTGACGGACAGAAGGACAGAATGCTCACCTTTGTGATGTCAGCAAGGAGTGTGGGCAGCACTGACTGGGTGTCAGGATCGAGGCCTGCCAGTGACTCAACAATTTCTGTGGGTGAAAAAATCACAAGGATTGACTGTTTCTCTCATTTTCTTTTTTTCCTTTTGTGGTTGGGTCAGTAACACAGCGAGGGTTGGAAAACATGGCAGTAATTGGTTCTTAAGAAGTGGTACGACCAATCACCCAGAAATCAGCATCGGGAAAACCAGTGGTTGTTGATCTGATTGATATACTGGAAGATAGATGGAAGGGGTGCATCTTGTATGTCTGTTATAAGAACAGCTATGAAAGTGGGTTTTTAGGGTGTTTGGTTTCATTGTACATGAAAGGCAGCAGGATTGGCTGGGCTAGTGGGGATAAAAATAGTATTAAGCTGACAAAGAAATAGCTAGAATAAATGCTGGAACCATGGACTGTTTGTGGGTCCTTGTGGGTCCTACTTCCAGCCTGAAGCCCAGTTCTCAGGTTACTGCACCTTTGCATTTCAATCAAGAGACCAACGCAGAGGACCAGATGGTCTCAGAGATGAGTGTGAAATTCACAGAATATCCCTGGCCTAGAAATTCAAAAAGAACTAGGAGGATTTTAATGTCTACTGACATTCTTACTACCCTGCATCTCGTCCCAAGGGACTTTTGTAAAGTTTCCCAGAGTTGAGTTTGACTATCTGAACTACAGAAACAGAACTGACAGAGAATGACAGTTTCCTGCCATGTCATACTAAAATGGCATTTCCAGTGCCCATCATTTATGTTAAGAGTACTGGGTGCACTCAAAATTTCTAGGCTCCGGAGTTCCTCCAGGCCCCCTCTGAGGATCCTGAGTGAGCGTGATTACCTGTTGATTTCCTTAGGTCCACTCTCTTTTCCCTGCACTACCCCTTCCCCAGGAGGTTGATTATATGGACTATATCCACGGTTCCTTGCTCCTTGTCCTGGGACGGCTTAGCTCACCACTCAACCTTTCCAGCCTGGAGGTAGTATTGGGGCCTTGCTACTTCTAGCCCCAGGGAACTGCCCTGAGCCTTTGAAGATTAGGGAAATCTCTGTAAATAGTCCTTTTATCAAACTCTTCTCAAATTATCCTGATTTGAATGTGCCATCTTTTTCCTTCTGGGCCCGGATCATTGTACTAGATGAGGGAATCTGGCCTGTGCTGGGGAACAGAACTCTCCCTGGTTTGTTCTCTCCACTGGGGCTCCCCTGGATGACAGTGGTTGAGTGGGACTGAATTGAAAACCTTGGCTCCCCTAGAGCTATTTTTGGTGTGAAGTAGTCATGAAAGACTCATCAAATGAGACCCAGGAGGCACTGAGGAAAGACTGAAATGATACCATACATGATGCGCCTGTCACAGAGATGATCTACTCATGGTTAAAGTGACTGTGACCTTGAGACAGTCACACCTCCTCATCTCTGTCAGAATGAGGATAAGTTCAGACCTATGAAATCATCACTGACCATCAGTGAACTGAATAGTCCCCAAATCCAAGGACTGGTCTTCCTCAAGTGCTCTGCTGATCAGCTTTCTGAGGTCTAAAGCCGTGGGGTAGATTTCTGTTTGCCTGCCCTCCTCCATTGTTCCACGAAGGTCTCCTTCACTTTCAATTTTGTTGGAATCAAAAGACAGGAGGTCACCTGCAGGATGTTTTGTTTCTGCCTTGTCTCTCTTAAAGATGGCTGTAAGTTGCATCTCTGTAGAGCGTGAGCTGTAGACAACAGAGGACATGTCACACCCAAAGCCATTGTGATACGCCTTGTAAAGGGCGTCCCTATCTGGCTACAAACTCCAGGACAGCTCCAATCTCTTTCCTGATGGACTCTTTAAAAATATCACACTTGAAACTAATTTCATTATTTCTCAGAAATTTGAAAGGTGAAAAAGCTTTGACATATATTTTAGCTCTGAAATAGAATGTCAACCTGGCAGATAAATCCAGCATGAAGAGGGTACTAGTAACTAGATGAACTGACCACAAATTTTTTTACTTTAGGTCTCTGTGAAAAAGTGTTAATTGTCATGAGCTGCTGGTGTTTTTGGTGGTCTTGTAAGTGCTAATCAGCAAGAAGAATGAATTATCTTTGTTTTTTCTACAAATAGCCTCCTTTAGGAAGGTTCATGAAACAGAAATGTAGGCTATAGCAGTGAGACAATAGTATTCTCATGTTGTAATCAAGCCAGAACTTCAGTTCTCAAGGCTTTTTCTTTTCTACTTTTTTCAAGAAGTATTTTTTAATTAAAAAAAATAAAACTTGGAGTTCCTGTCGTGGCTCAGTGGTTAGCAAACCCAATTAGGAACCATGAGGTTGCGGGTTCGATCCCTGGCCTTGCTCAGTGGGTTAAGGATCTGGCGTTGCCGTGAGATGTGGTATAGGTTGCAGATGCGGCTCGGATCTGGCATTGCTATGGCTGTGGCATAGGCCAGTGGTTACAGTTCCAATTAGACCCCTAGCCTGGGAACCTCCATATGCTGCGGGTACAGCTCTAGAAAAGACAAAAAAGACAAAAAATAACAACCAAAAAAACCAACATAATCTCTTCCCTCAAGTTGCTTTTACAATAACATCTTAGAAGGGAGATGGGAGAAAAGCGAAAGGGAAGTGGTTCAGGATTAACTGCATTTATAATTTTATTTATTGATCCAGCACCTTTCTGCATGTAAAAATGAAATAGGATTTTCTCTAGATCTGTCCTCTAGGATCAGGTTTCACCTTTTAGTTTATGCCATTAATCTACACGGAGGGACACAAAAATATTTTAAAGGCCACAGGAACAGATAATGTGTATTCTTGGCATTTCTTTGACCACACAATCACTCAGTGTCTATAGCTGTTTATTTCCAGTCAATTACAGGAGCTGAAGCTGGATTCCTATTACTGAGCTCTCCAAGGTACAGTGGGCCCTTTCCCCATTCATACTGACCTTGGATCCAAGGAGCAAATGTTTCTCTGCTTTAGTTCAGACTAAGACTAGTTGCATGTATGAGTGTGCATTCAGCCAACTTCCCATCGCAAATGACGTTTAAGACATTGTTAAAACATGCTTGCAACACAGATATGTGTTTTAATGTATTTCTTTTGAAACACTTTTGAGTTTTATAGAACACAGTTCAGCTGATTAAAGTTTTACCTGCTTATCTCACCTAGTGATTTTGATTCAAAAGTTCTTTTCTTCTAAGGAGCAACTGATCAATGACTCCCATTTACATAAAATACCAGTAAAAAGTCTGGGTTAGCCCAGATTTTATGTGTAAAAATAATCTGTAAAAGAATAGCAAATAAATGTATGGAGGAAAATGTACCATATTTCAAAACACTAAAAAAAAGTTCAAATTACCCATCTTTTTCTTTCTTTGGTCTTCATTTCATTGAGCACAATGGGAACATGCAAAAGAGAAAGAATTTTCATGAAATTTATTGAGACATTCAATAAATCTATTCATATACAAAAGAGAGATTTTTTTTTCATGGTATCCCAGAGGATTGAAGGAAATATATAAAGTGCCATTGGATGGCAATTTGAACAGAAATTTTGAGAACCACACAGATCCAAGGAAGTAAACAGTATATGATGTTTCTCATTAGGATTTGAGCCTCAATTCAAAGATTATTAGTACTTTTTGTCTTCTTCTTAAACTCTTTGACTTCTTTATAATTCCTTCTACACAGGGTGCAAATATAGCCTATACATCTTAGGTTCTTGGTTGTGTAGTGCCAAAGAGTTTTATTTTTTAAGTATTTTATAAATAGATTTCTCATCCCCTGAAAGGCATTAAATGATTAGTTTTTTCCTGAAAGTAATTTGTCTGTGACTGGACCCTGGAACTGGAGTTTTGTTGACTGATTGTTTTTTGAATTGGTTTAATCAGGAAGCCTTAAGGGAATGTACAATTCACCATGGAACAGGTTTGCAGGAAAAACAAACACCTGTTTCCTGTTTACAGAGTGGTCTGTTGCAGGCAGTTTATAGGCATCTTTATTTAATCTTTTCAACAATGCAATATGCATTTTATATACAAGGGAAGATGCAGAGAGGGGGAAGATTGTGAGCTGGAAAGTGGCAGAGTCAGGATTCAAACTCTGGCCAGCACAACCATAAGCCTGGGCTCATTTTGACATACCACTACCTGTTTGTGCCAGAAAAAAAGGATATTTGGTCACCAGACTGACAAACACATTTTGAACTTCTCTGGTCATATACATGAATGTAGCTTAGAAGATATATTCAGTTTTCTCATTTTATGTTTCAAAGGATAGTTGTTAACAAAGACACACATGATGTGGTTTGTGTTGCTGTTCTTTCTGCCTATACCATGAATTCATCTAAGTTTTATCTTTTGATGTGATGACTGAAATGGACTCTGGTCTTTCTTTCTGTGGAGGCAGTGGAGAATCTGTGACTATCTAACTGAGGTTGCTCTGTGGGAGGCACTCTTCCTTCTGTACTAACTAGACATTCATTCAGGGATTACCTCTTGCTTGCTTTCAGCAATAGTTTGCAACCCATGAAGCCCTGAAGAAAGGCCACCATTCCTGGGCTAAGACCCTAGTCCTATTAATTTTACAAATCAATTTTGTTGAAGCATAATTGTCATAAAACAAACTGCACATGTTGTGGGTGTACAATCTGATAGCAAACACCTGTGAAACCATCACCACAATCAAATTTATTACCTCAAAAGTTTTACCTACACCACTTTGTAACCCTCCCCTCTCATCTCTTTCTGCCTTTCCCTTCCCAAGCAACCACTGATCTGATTTCTATCACTGTAGACAAGTTTGCATTATCTAGAGTTAAATGCAAATGGAATTATACCCACTTCTTTTTTTTTTTGGCATCTCTCACTCAACATAATTATTTTGGGAAGAATCTATGTTGTTGTGTAGAATTTTTTCCTTTGCTGAGTAGTAGTCTATGGTAAGAACATAAAACAACTTATTTATCAATTGCTCTGTTGATGGACATTTGGATTGTTTTTAGTTCTTAGATAATACAAATTAAGCTGATGTGGATATTTGCATACAGGCTTTTGAAGGAGTCTATCCTCCAACTGGATTGAACAATTGTTAATAGTTTCTCACATAGATTTGAGAGATAAAGAAATACTTAAAGCAAAGATTTTACTGTTAATCCTCATAATTGTGTTAATAATAGATGTTCTAACTATTTCCCAGTTGTGTTGAAAGGATCAAATGAGGTTATTGATATAAAAATACTTGTTAACTACCCTGCCCATGTGGTCACACAAACCCTAGCTACCCACAAGTACACTCTGAGCCAGGACTGGGAGCTGGGAGCTAGGGGTGCAGGTGACAGGTCCAACAGGTGTGGAAGTAGAGGTCCCTGTGTGTAAATGAATAGATATAATAAATAGTACATAGGAGATAGAGAGAAGATGGTGGAGTAGAAGGACTCAAGCTTATCTCCTCTTATGAAAACACCAAAATCACAACTAACTGCTGCACAACCATTGACAAAAAGACTGGGAAATACCAAAAAAGATTTTCTACACCCAAAGACAAAGAAGAAGCTAGAATGAGATGGGGAGAGGGGCACTTTTGTGATATAAGCAAATCCCATACTCACCAGGTGGGTGACAAACAAACTGAAAAATAACTGTATCACAGAGGTTATCTCACAGGAGTGAGAATTCTGAGCCCCACATCAGATTCCCCAGCATGGGGTTCTGGCATCAGAAGGAGGAGCTCCCAGACAATTTGGCTTTGGGTCTTGGGTGAAGGAGCTCCCCAGGACTCGGGGAAACAGAGACTCCACTCTTGTAGGGTGCAAAGAAGGTTTCATGTGCTCTGAATCCCAGGGAAAATCAGGGATACCATAGGAATCTGGGCTAGACCTAACTGTGCATCTTGGAGGGTCTCCTGGGGATGGGAGGGTTGTCTTTGGCTCAGTATGGGGACAAGAACACTGATGGCATAAGCCTCAGGGAATAATCATCAATGTGACCTGGTCCCACCAAACAGCCTGCAGGCTCCAGTGCTTGAACACCTTAGGCCAAATAACCAAGAGGGTGGGAACACAGTTGCACTCATCAGCAGATAGCCTGCCTAAAGTTCTCCAGTGCACACAACCACCTCTAAACACACCACTTTACATGGCCTTGCCTGCCATAAGGAGAAGACTCAGCTACACCCATCAGTGGGCAGGTACTAGTCCTTCCCACCAGAAAGCTTGCATGAACCCCTTAGTCAAACTTAATCACCAGGGGTAGACACCAGCATCAAGAGGGGGTACAGCCGTGCAATTTGCAGAAAGGGGACCATCAACACAGAAAGTTAGACAAAATAAGATACCAGAGAAACATGTTCCAGATGAAGGATCACGACAAAACCCCAGAAGAACAACTAAGTGATGTGGAGATAAGGAACCTATCTGAAAAAGAATTCAGAGTAATAAAAGATGATCCATGGTCTGGGGGAAAAACATGGAGGCACAGAAGAAGACATTACAAGAAATGTTTAACAAAGAGCTATAACATTTAAAGAAAAATTAGAGATGAATATTATAATAATACAATTAAAGTGAAAAATACACTAAAAGGAATCAATAACAGAATACACGAGGCAGAAGAATGAATAAGTGAGCTGGAAGAAGATTGGTGGAAGTTACTATCATGAAACAGAGAAAGAAAAAAAGGATGAAAAGTTATGTGGACAATCTAAAAGACCTTTGGGACAACATTAAACTCATCAATATTATAGGGGTGCCAGAAGGAGAAGACAGAGAGAGAAAAGGCCAGAGAAAATACTCAAAGAGATAATAGCCAAAACCTTCCTGAACATGGGAGAAGAAACACTAGTTGACTCCAGGAAATTCAGAAAGTTCTTTAGAGGATAAACCCAAGGAGCAACATGCTAGAGACACATATTAATCAAAATGACCAAAATTAAAGACAAAGAGGAAATGTGAAAAGCAATAAGGGGAAAGAAATTACTTCAATACAAGGGAACCCTAATAAGGTTATTAGGGGATTTTTAAGCAGAAACTCTGCAGGCCAGAAGGGAGCGGCAGGATATATTTAAAGTGATGAAAGGGGAAAACTTACGACCAAGAACACTCTACCCAGCAAGACTCTTGTTCAGATTCAATGGAGAAATCAAAGGTCTACAGATAAGCAAAAGCTAAGAGAATTTAGCACTACCAAACCAGCTTTACAACAAATGCTAAAGGAAATTCTCTAGCAGAACAGAAAAGGTCATAACTGGAAGTAAGACTATAAATGACAAAGCTCACCAGTAAAGGCAAGCATATAGTAAAGGTAGGAAATAATCCACACACAAATATGGTATCAATGCCAGCAACTGTGAGGAGAAGAGAGTAAAAATGCAGAGTACTGGAGATGCATTGCGATTAAGAGACCAGCAACTTAAAACAATGCTATACAAAACCTCATGGTAAATGCAAGCCAAAAATCTAAAATAGAAACACACGCACAAAAGAAAAAGCAATCTAAACACAACACTAAAGATAGTCATCAAACCACAAAAGAACATAACAAAGGAGGAAGGGAAGAAATAAACACCTACAGAAACAAATCCTAAAAAATTACCAAAATGGCAATAAGAACACATATATGGATAATTACCTCAAATGTAAATGGATTAAATTTTCCAAAAGAGACAGAGTGGCTGAATGGATACAAAACCAAGACCTGTATATATGCTCTCTACAGAAAATATACTTCAGATCCAGGGACACTAACAGACTGAAAGTGAGGGAATGGAGAAAGTTATTCCATGCAAATGGAAATCAAAAGAAAGCTGTAATAGCAATACTCAGGAAATTCAGAAAGTTCTTTAGAGGATAAATCCAAGGAGCAACATGCTAGAGACACATATTAATCAGACAAAACAGACATTATAATAAAGATGATTATAAGAGACAAAGAAGGATACTACCTTATGATCAAGGGATAATTCCAAGAAAATATATGTGTTCACCCAGCACAGGAGCTCTTCAAAATATAAGACAACTGCTAACAGCCACAAAAGGAGAAATCTACAGTAGCACAATCTTCCAAAACTAAATCAGGAAGAAATAGAAAATATGAACAGACTGATCACAAGTACTGAAATTGAAATTGTGATTTAAAAATTTCCAACAAACAAAAGTTCAGGACCAGATGGCTTTACAGGTGAATTCCATCAAACATTTAGAGAAGAGTTAACACCCGTCCTTCTGAAACTATTACAAAAAATTGCAGAGGAAGGAACACTCCTATATTCATTCTATGAGGCCACCATCACCCTGATACCAAAACCAGACAAAGACATCACACACACAAAAAGAAAATTATAGGCCAACATCACTGATGAACATAGATGCACAAATTCTCAGCAAAATACTAGCAAACTGAATTCAACAATACATTAAAAAGATCATACACCATCAACAAGTGGGATTTATTCCAGGGATGCCAGGATTTTTCAATATCTAAAAATCAATCGGTGTGATGCACCACATTAACAAACTGAAGAATGAAAACCACATGATCATCTCAATAAATGCAGAAAAAGCTTTTGACAAAATCCAACAATGATTTCTGATAAAAACCCTCTTGAAAGTGGGCATAGAAGGAACCTACCTCAACATAATAAAGCCCATATATGACAAACCCAGAGCTAATATCATTCTCATGGTGAAAAGCTAAAGAATTCCTGCTAAGATAAGGAATAAGACAAGGATGTCCACTCTTACCACTTTTATTCAAAATTCCTAGTCATGGAAATCATAGAAGAAAAAAAAAATAAAAGGAATCCAAATTGGAAAAGAAGATGTAAAACTGTCACTGTTTTCAGTTGACACGATACTATACCTAGAACATCCTAAAATGCTATCAGAAAACCAGTAGGACTCATCAATGAATTATGTCAAGTTGCATGGTATAAAATGAATACACATATATTCCTCACATTTCTTTATTCTAACAATGAAAAATCAGAAAGTGATATTAAGGAAACAATCCCTTTTACCATTACATCAAAAAGAATAGAATACCTAGGAATAAATCTACCTAAAGAGGCAAAAGACCTGAAATCTGAAAGATTATCTATCTATCTATCTATCTATCTATCTATCTATCTATCTATCTATCTATCTATCCATTATCTATCTATCTATCTATCATCTATTTATCTATCTATATATATTTTTTTCGATAAAGGAAGTAAAGGATGACACAAACAGATAGAAAGATTGGATTGGAAAACTCAAAATGACTATATATTGGCAAAATGACTATACTACCCAAGGCAATCTACAGCTTCAAAGCAATCCCTATCAAACTATCAATGGTATTTTTTTTTCACAGAAAAGGAACAATTTTTAAAAAAAATTTTATGCAAACACAAAAGACCCAGAATTGCCAAAGCAATCCTGAGAAAGAAAAATTGCTGGAGGAATCAGGTTACCTACTTCAGACTATGCTAAAAAGTTATGGTCATCATAAAAATATGATACTGGCACAAAACAGAAATATAAATGAATGGAGCAGGATAGAATGCCCATAAATAAACTCAAGCACCTATGACAAAGGAGGCAAGAACACACAATGGAGAAGAGACACTCTCTTCAGTAGGTGGTACTGGGAAAACTGGACAGCTACATGTAAAAGAATGCAATTAGAACATTCTCTAACACCATATACAAAAATAAACTCAAAAAGGATTAAAGACCTAAATATAAGACCATATACCATAAGACTCTTAGAGGAACTAGAGCACTCTGACATAAATCGCAGCTACATCTTTTTGGATCCACCTCCTAGAGTAATGAAAATAAAAACAAAAACAAAGTAAGGGACCTAAGTAATCTTAAAAGTCTTTGCATAGCAAAGGAAATCATAAACAAAATGAAAAGCAACCCACAGGCTTAGAGAAAATATTTTCAAACAAAGCGACTGACAAGGTTTAATCTCCAAAATATGCAAACAACTCATGCAGCTCAATATAAAAAAACAAACAAACAACGCAACCAACAAATGGTCAGAAGACCTAGATAGATATTTTTCCAAATAAGACATACAGATGGCACATGAAAATATGCTCGACATTGCTAATTATTAGAGAAATGCAAGTCAAAACTATAATGAAGTACCACCTTATACAGCCAGAATGGACATTATCAAAAAGTATACAAACAATAAATGCTTGAGAGGGTTTGGAGAAAAGGGAATGATCCTACACTGTTGGTGGGAATGTAAATTGGTACAACCACTATGGAAATAGTCTGGTGGTTCCTCAAAAAGCTGAATATAGAACTACCATATGATCCAGCAATCCCACTCCTGGTCATATATCCAGAAAGAACAATAATTCAAAAAGATACTTGTATCCCGATGTTCATTGCCATGCTATTTAAAATAAATAAGACTTGGAAGCAACCTAAATGTCCATCAACAGAGAAATGGATAAAGAAGATGTGGTACACATACATTATGGAATATTATTCAGCCATAAAAAGGATGAAATAAGGTCAATAAGTTAGTCACTTATTTGAGAAAGACAAATATCATATGATATCACTTATATATGGGATCTAATTTAAAAAATGATTCAAAGGAACTTATTTGCAAAACAGAAATAGATTCACAGATTTCAAAAACAAACTGATGGTTACCAAAGGGGATGGGTAGGTGGAGGGATGGACTGGCAGTTTGTGATTGGCATATACACATTATTGCTTATGGAATGGATGGTCAGACGAGACCTTCCTTATAGCACAGAGAACTCTACTCAATATTCTCTGATAACCTATATGTGAAAAGAATATGAAAATGAATGGGTCTGTGAATATATATATATGAATTACTTTGCTGTATGGAAGAAATTAACACAACATTGTAAATCAATTACACTCCAATAAAATTTTAAAAAATGGAAAAATTACTTGTTAAATTGTATATCAGATTTACAAATGAGCTGACAGGAAGATGGTACCTTGAAATCCCTGGGGTTTTAGGTCTCTGTAGGGATCTGACTCTATGAAAAAACTATTTCCTTCATCTTAAGTTTATAATATTTGAGCACTGTCTTTCATGATTAGAGGTTTGCCACACTCAAAAGCATATTATTTATTGTATTCAGGGGTCCACATATTTTTTGGGAGACCCAGGCTTTGCAACATGGTATAAATCATTGGGAAAAATATGATTATAAGCATCTGTGACAGAAATAAGAATACATTCTTTTTTTTTTTTTTTGTCTTTTCAGGGCGGCGCCTGTGGTATATGGATGTTCCCAGGCTAGGGGTCTAATTGGAGCTGTAGCTGCCAGCCTATGCCAGAGCCACAGCAACTTGGGATCCAAGCCTCGTCTGTGACCTGCACCACAGCTCACGGCAACGTAGGATCCTTAACCCACTGAGCGAGGCCAGGGATCGAACCCACAACCTCATGGCTCCTAGTCGGATTTGTTAACCACTGAGCCACAACAGGAACTCCAGAATACATTCTTACAGAGAAAAAACACATGGGAAAGATGCAGCTTTGAGTGATGTATCTTTAAGATTTTTACCTAGCAAAATTTCATCACTTAACATTTTGGTTTTCTTTTGAAACAGATTTAAAAAAAATTTATTATTAGTTTTCCTCCATTTGAAGGGAGGGGACAATGACCATTTGATCATTCACCAAGAGGAGAACTACCATTTCCTTCAGCTTTAAATTAAAAATTTGTTCTTTGACTGCAAGGGTCTGTTCAGAAGACCTTGCATCTATGCACAGTATTCAGCTATCACTTTTTATTTCTCTCTAATCCATCTGATTTCATGTGGAACACAGTGGAGCATCCTCTTGAAATAAAGAAAAACGAGTCTGCTTGGCTAAATGTTAAGGGTTTCTTCTTTTATAACTTTCACTGATAAACATTTATTTCCTCCAGAGCTACAGATCAGAAGGCCCTCATAACTTTGAGAAAAACAAATGGGTGAACTCTCTCTCCCCTCCCCACCCAAAAGGTGTTCTCTGTAAGCAGGTGGAGCCCGCCCTGTGTACCGTCTGGCTTTATGACAATGGATGGTGATGGGGCCAGGAAAGGATGGCAGTGAGGCTGTTCTCCCATTTCCCAAATGCCCCTCAGTGCAAGGAATCTCATTCTGCTCACATCACAGCTGATTTATGCCCTGGGACACATTACAAAAAAAATACCATATTATGACCCCACCTGTAGATGTTTTTGAATGGTGAGAATCTAAAAGAAGGATGCAAAGATTCTTGCCCCAGGAGTTCCCATTGTGGCAAGTGGGGTAAGAATCTGACTGTAGTGGCTTGGGTTGCTGCTGGAGGTGCAGGTTCCATCCCCAGATGGCACAGTGGGTTAGAGGAGCTGGTGTTGCTGCAGCTGTGGGATATGTCGCCGGTGTGGCTTGGAGTCAGTCTCTGGCTGGGAAATTTCCATATGTGGTGGGTACAGCCATAAAAAAAAATTCTTGCCCCAAATCCTGAACCCCCATTAAAGTGTTGAGATGCTATTGGATACAGGCCTGCTTGTGGGGAAGCTGTGGGAACACGAATGAACCCCGCTTTAGTGTGGAACTCTTTTATTTCATTTCTTTTATTTGAAATTTCAATTTTATAGTATTTGCATGTTAAAACATTACTATGGGCCAGACAGCAAAGTAACATAAATATATGATCAGATATCAAAGTGATGAAAAATGTACTTCCATCCCTGTTCCTGTCTACCCAATGCCCTTACCTCCGCAGATACCACTTTTTATTAGTTTCCCTTGTCTCTCTAGTATCAGCCTAATTTGCTTAAATGATGGTGATATTTAGTGTTGGATAGGAAACCAGGCAATCAGACACTAAGGTATCTAATCGCTACTTTTTTGGGTCTGTCTCTGCTGAGGGATTTTCCTAAGAGGTTCATTAATGACATCGCCAAGGACAGCAGATGAGCTTTGCAGAGAGCTGTGTTTCTGACTCCGGAGGGAGGATGGAGGACAGCTCCTGTGTTACCTCTTAAAAACTACCTCAAGTCATGTTCTAATTAGACAACTCTTTTATCTGCAGTGTATTCAAATTTCAGGATTTGGCAGAGCTCAACAACTGGGGGAAAGGGACCTTAAAATCCTCATGACATTGCCTTTAAAAGAGGATAGGGAGAAAGTCATTTAAAAAATTGTGAAGAGTCCAATTCTCTTACTTACCTGAATCCTGACACATGGATTTCTTTGAATCCTGGAAGTTTCTTAAATACCTTTTGCATCTGCAGAGAGAAAGGAATTTATGATATACTCTTTGGTTCAACTGGGTCAGATCTTACCTAACTGAAAAGCCTAAACACTTATGATGAGTTAGGGGAAAAAATGAGAGTGGAAAATTGAAGTCATGATTGAGGCCAAATGCTTTGTTCTCAGTTATTTCTGTGCTCAGAGGAAAGTGTTTTGCTATTTATTTAAAAGCTGTAATTGGGGAGTTCTGATCAGCCTTAGTGGTTACTTTACATAAAATATAAAATAATTTAAAAATGCTGCTTGGAAGGCACTTTTTTGGTATTTTTATTTACATGCAAGAGTAATGATAACATTTTCTTTATTGAATGATATGATTTGGGAAAATATATGTAATGGTAAAGAGATTATTAAAATCAAACTGGCTGCTGTACCTAAATGAAACGGTAGACGCATACAACAAACTAGTGAATATGACAAAAAAGGAGCAGACTCACAGATACAGAGAACAAACTAGTGGTTACCAGTGGTGGGGGCGGGGGCAAGATAGGAGTAGGGGATTAACGTGTTAGGTATAAAATTAATACTATTAGGTATAAAATATTATGTATAAATCTATTAGGTATAAAATAAGCTACAAGGATATATTGTGCAACATGGGGAGTATAGCCAATATTTTATAATAACTGTAAGTGGAGTATAACCTTTAAAAATTGTGAATCTGTATATTGTACACCTGTAAATTATAATATTGCACAGCAACTATATTTCAATTGAAAAAAAAGAATGAGTGAAAAAAATGGTAGAAGCAGACTGTAATCTTAGATTTGCTCTTAGATTTATGTGGACTTTACATTTTCTTAATCTGACCTAGCTAATAAGGCCGATTATCAGAATATTTTACAAATGTAGTACTCAACTACTCTCCAACCCACAGCAGTCTGGCCTCTGTTTCTGGGTTCCTGCAGGAGTGATGGACCTCTCCAAACCCAGCAACATTTTCCACTCCTTCTCCATGGGCTCCCTGCTTTTCTTGGGTTCTTCCTCTGTCTCTCCCACCACTTTCTCAGCCTCCTTTACTCCATCCTATTTCGGTGTTCACCCTCTCCTTTATCTTAGGGATTCTGCAGATCGGCCTCCTCAGCTGGGTCATGGTGCTCACACTCCCATTTATGCAGTAAGCTTGGCTAAGGGCAATGCAGCCAGGCTCTCCAGGCACACCTGCCCCCAAGATGGGCACTGCCCCACCCAGCTCACTCGGGAGGCCAGGAGGCAAGAGAGAGCACGAGGAAGTGTTAGCAGTTCGTAGGGAAGCACAGGAGGCAGGCAGGGTGAAAGTGAGGCTGACAAAGTGAGCAGGGACTGACTTGTCCTCCTTTCCCTGGGCCCCCTCCCCTCTGTCTCTCATCCAGGCATCACCTTTTCTTCCATGTTCACCTGACACACAGCTTGAAATTCTTCACATGAAAATCCCAACTTTGCCACTAACTAAATGTGCCCAAATAAGAGTTAATCGCATCCTTCCAGATCTGCCTTTCTTCATAGGCTGCTTATCTCAGTCAGGGTCACCAACATATGTCAACCTTCCATCTGGAAAGCCTGGAGTCCCTACACACCTGCCCATCTATGGTCCTTACATCCATCCAGTCACCAGCACCTGTTGGTCTGAATCCAACATGCCTTCTGTTTCTACCTTGTTCTTATTCCCATGTCTGGCACACCCTCCCTGTCCCTCCTCTGACACTGCTGCAATCGTTTTCTGGATGTGTGTGGAGGGGGAGGGGGGAGAAATGGGTTTTTTGGGTGTGTTGGGGAGGGAGAAGGGAGATGTCTCCTTGACGAAACTTTTCCATATCTGTTGCTTTTCACCAAGATCCCTTGCTGGGTTGCATTGCCTATTGAATAAGGTCCAGTCCTTTAGAATGGCATCTAAGACCTTCCACAACCTACCCTGACTACCCCTCAAGTACTTTTCCCTTTGCACCTCCTGCCACCCCTGCCCCCTCAGCCAATACTCTGTTCTCTCACCACGCTAAACTAATCCCTGTGCCCCTCAGCTACAACATGTACTTGCTCTAAACTCCTGTGACTGCTTTTCCTTTTAGCCCCAAATGCAGCATCTCCCACCTTCTGTTCATTGACTGCCTCCCCCATCTTTCAAGGCCAGCTCAAACATCTTCTCTATTGAAAAGAATGTGTAGCTTCCCAAAGCCAGGCTCAATTATTTCTTTTCTCTGCTGTCCCAAAACTTACTGCCATATCTTCCATCAAACAATCCATGAGGTACAGCCTGTCTCCCTCACTGAGTATGCCTCAGGGATCATATTTTATTTATTCATCTTTATCTCCCTCCTTCCCAGGACTTAGCATGTCATCATCCACATAAATATGGACTCAGAAAATGTTGCTTAATCTAGTTGAGTTCATCTTTCCATTCTCCAAACTCACCAATATGCCACTGCATTGTCACTGTATCTAAAATTACTTCCAACTCTACATTATCTATGCCAAGGGCCAGAGCAGTGATGAACAGAAGATCCCCAAGTCTCTTACTTTGGTGTGCATCATGGATATTTTCTCTGGCAGACTGATTTACCATCTAAATTATATTTTATTGTACCAACAGTAAAAATAGTTTTGTTCCCTGAGTGTCTAACAATTGCAATGATGAAGGTAGCTCAACTAACTCTTGGGAGATGAGAAGAAAGCTGTACATGCCTAAGTTTAAAGATTGGTTCTGCTACTTTCTAGCTTCAAGACCTTGAGTTTATGGCTTAATCTCTCTGAATTTCAGTCCTCTTAGCCAAAACTGGGCAGCAATACCTATAGTGTAAGGTTTCTGTGAGTAATAAATGAATAAGTGCCTGACACACAGTGAATAGAGAGTCAGTATTATTTATTTACTTAGTCTCTGCCTCTTCCACTGATTCCTGGCTCCTTGAGAGCCCGATTTTCTTTTACTTCCATTGGTATCTCACATGGAGGCTGGCAATGGCCAGTTGGTGTTCTTGATAGACTTAATGGGGGGAAGGATAGGATGAAGGTCCTCACAGAGGTCAAGGGAAGGGGCCTGGGTAACAAGTTTCTGTGCCCCCATGCCCATCTCACTGTGGAATTAACAAAGAGGTGAGGACAGCAAGGAGGTGAGGTTCTGCAGGCCTTTATTATTCATGCCCTGGGACAAATGGCTTTGGGGCCACAAGGCATTTGGTGTGCTATTTCAGGAAAGGCACCTGGCACTGAACGTTTAAGTGTGAGCAGCATTCTGGAGCTCAAGTTTCAGAGACTGCCTTGTCTCTTTCTTTTTCCGGGTACCAGCAATGCAGTTAACACATATGAAAACAATCAGTAGTGCCCAGAACTGCTTTCACAGGTGTCTGAGCTGCAATGTGGGCAACAGGAAGCCTCTCCAGGAGGCCAGTCCTGAAGCCCTGGCTCCGGTGGATGGGATTTATTGCCTGTGTCTGTGGCCTCTTTGTGAACTTGTCTGTGATCAAGGAAGAATCAGCCTTGATTAGAAGGGTGCAGAAAGCATGTAGGGAGGTGAGGACAAAGGCCTTCAGTTAATTGTGCTAAATTATCTTCTGGGGACCTTCTCATCATGGAGCACTAACCACTAAATTGCTAATTAAGGGCCTGGTTAACCTTATTAATAACATGAAAAGCACAAGAACCCTTCTGATTGTGCTCCAATGTCTGCTAAAGGGCTCTAAAAAAGGCAGTGGTGTTGAGCTTGGATGAATGTTTGAAGAAGAGTAAGCATTCAGACAACAACTAAGCATTCCTCTTGACATTTGTATTAAATTGATCATTAAGTTTACTGTAGAAATTAAATTACTGCAAAGCACTGTCCATTAATTTTGATTGGGCCTGAATGGTTGTGCTGATGCAAGTGTTGGGCTGGGGTGGTGCTGGTTGGTTATCCCACAGGCAGCTGCTGAGTGGTGGGGTTGCTCAGGTACCTGGAAGCGGAATGGATGCACTGAGCAGAGGGGCTCCATCCTAGAGAAGCCAGCCACTGTGTAAAGGAAATCAGCAGGACAAACATGATGGCTTCTTGGAAAAAAAAACAAAAAACAACCAGAAATATCTACTCTTTTCTGGCAAATACTTTTCAGAGGCTAGAGAAAGGCAGGTTCATTTGCTGATGACACAAAAATCTTTTTCCCATAAATGTTTGTTGAGGAGAAATAGAAAGTATAGCATAGTGGTTAAGAGCAAGGTTTCTGGTGCCAGGCTGCTTGGGTTTGAATCTTGGCTCTGCCAGTTAAAAGGTGTGACATTGTTGGGCATATTGATTAATTTCCCTGCACCTCAGTATCCTCACTTGTCAAAAAGAGAAATAATCTTACTTAACATACAGGACTGTGAAAAAAGAAATGTGTTAATATATATGAAACATTAAGTGCAGCGCTGTTACTTTGATACAAGCATTTCAGACTTGGGAAGGGATTTTGAGGTCATCGTTATTTTTTAAAAGAGGTCAGGGAAGTGATCCACAAATTCTCCTGGCTAATTCTTGGGCAGAAACAAGACTAAAACTCAGAATTGAAAAAAATTATAATTTTTTTGCATTATTCTACATTAGGTCGTTTTAGAGGCTTGGAAAATGAATAACAAGCAAGTCAGTGAAGACCGTCTACGGCCAATTATCCAATTAAAATACTCTGACTATCCTAAAGATTTGCCGAAAAGAATATTTCAAAGAACAAACAGAAAAGTTAACAGACTATTTTTTAATTCATTCCATCTACTAATCCATGTCTAAGTACTTCTCTGGTTCATAAAGACCCCATGCTGACGCTTTGTCTTTGAAGTTTGTACAAAGGATTTTTTTCATTTATTGACTGAATGCTGATGCAGCGAGAGGCTGGAGGTTAAGAATGTTTCCACTATTCAGCTCCCTTCCAGTGGAGAGCAAGGAAGCACTGAATTCTCCAAGTATGAGAAGCAGGGACCTGTTGTACCCTGGCCAGGCTGAGTAAGATGCTTGAGCACCCAGGCCACTCATAAATGTAGTTCATGGCTGTGTCATCTCACGGATGTTTCTATTTTCAGTTGCATGTGCACAGACAGTTACTGAGTAGTTAACTACTTCCCAAGCTCTGTGTTGGGAGATAATACAGAGATGAAAGAAGCAGTTCCTGTCTTCAAAGGGAAGCTCATTGTCTGGTGGTCCAGAAGGTGGCCGGGAAGGAAGGCAGAATGGAGACAACAAAAGCTACAGATTCGTGAACAAATAAGCTCAAGACAGGGTGATAAGGGTTGTAAAAATGGTGGGCACCAGGTGTTAGCCCAGAGAAGAAGCACTGAATCCAGAATGGGTAGAGAGAACATTGTGTGTGAACATTCTTTGTAAAAAGAAACAGAGGGAAGGGCATTCCAGACAGAGGAGGCAGCACATATAAAGACTAAAGGTGAGAAAAGATTTGCAAGCAGTTTGTATTTCTGGAAACTGGAGTGTAAAGAAGGAGATGATAATGACCTGTGTCAAGACGAGCCTGCAAAGGAAGGCAAAGGTCTTATCATGGCACTTAGATGGTCAATTAGGCATAGCAGTTAGATTTATCCCACTGTGAATGAAGATATTTTTATTTTATTTTATTTTACTTTTTCAGTTTTTTAAAAAATTATAATTGATTTACAATGTTGTGCCAATCTCTGCTAATACAGTAAAGTGACACAGTTGTACCATATATATACATTTCCTTTCTCATATTATCTTCTATCATGTTCTATATCAAGAGAATGGATATAGTTCTCTGTGCTACACAGTAGGACCTCATTGCTCATCCATTCTAAATGTAATAGTTTGCATCTATTAACCCCAAACTTCTAGTCCATCCCATTCCTTCCCCCATTCCTCCCCCCTCCCTTGGCAACCACAAGTCTGTTCTCTATGTCTTTGGGTCTGTTTCTGTTTTGTAGATAGGTTCATTTGTGTCATATTTTAGATTTCACATATAAGTGATATCACATGATGTTTGCCTTTTTCTGTCCAACTTCACATAGTACGATAATTTCTAGGTCCATCCATGTTGCTGCAAATGGCATGATTTCATTGTTTTTTTTATGGCCGAGTAATATTCCATTGTGTATATATATATATGTATACATACACACACACACCACCACATCTTATTAATCTAATCATCTGTTGATGGACATTTAGGTTGTTTCCATGTCTTGGCTATTATGGATAGTGCTGCTGTGAACATGGAGGTGCATGTATCTTTTTGAATTATAGTTTTGTCCAGATATATGCCCAGGAGTGGGATTTCTTGATCATATGGTAGTTCCATATTCAGTTTTCTGAGGAATCTCTATACTGTTTTCCATGGTGGTTTGTACCAGTTTATTCCTACCATCAGTATAGGAGTGTTCTCTTTTCTCCATACCCTCTCCAGCATTTGTTATTTGTTGACTTGTTAATGATGGCCATTCTGACTGGTGTGAGGTGGTACTTAATTGTAGTTTGATTTAAATTTCTCTAATAATTAGTAATGTTGGACATTTTTTCACGTGCCTGTTGGCCATCTGTATGTCTTCTTTGGAGAAATGTCTATTTGGTCTTCTGCCCATTTTTCGATTGGGTTGTTTTGTTGCTGTTGTTGAGTTGTATGAGCTGCTTGTATATTTTGGAGATTAAGAAGCCTTTTATTTAATCAGGAGCAGGTAGCTATGCTGATGGTCAGAGATGGAAGAGACATCTTGGGATAGTGTCTTAGTCTAGTGATGGATGACATGGACCATGTAACTTCTTGCTTTATCACCCATGAAAAATGTCATGTCTTTAAAAAATAACAAGTATTGGTGAGGGTGTGGAGAAAAGAGAAACCTTGTGCACTGTTGGTGGGAATGTAAATGGTGCAGCCACTATGGAAGCAGTATGGAGGTTCCTCAAAAACTTAAAAATAGAACTACTGTTATGACCTAGCAGTTCCACCTCATTCCAGTTCTGGGGTTTTGTCTGAATAAAATTAAAATGCTAATTTGAGAAGATATATGCACCTTCATGTTCATTGTAGCGTTATTTACAATAGCCAAAATACGGAGACAACCGGAATAAATACCAATGGATGAATTGATAAAGAAGATGGACTACATCACACACAATGGAATATTATTCAATCATAAAATGAATAAAATTTTGCTATTTCCAACAACTTGGATGGCTCCCAAGGGCCTTATGCTAAATGAAACAAGTTAGAGAAAGACAAATACTGAATGATCTCATGTACATGTGGAACCTTAAAACAACCCCCCCCAAAAAAAAACAAGCTCATAAATCTTCATAATCCACCTCTTGAGACAGTATCAATATATATTATATAATGTAACCATTATACAAAAAATAGACTGGGTGATTGTCAGAAGTAGAGATGGAAGGAGGGTAGGAGAAATGGGTGAAGGGGGTCAAAAGGCAAAACAAAAAAATAAAAAGAATTCCTGGTCAGAGATTAGCCAAGAGGATGGATGTGCCTTTGGCTCCCACACTCTGACATGCCTTGGGCTGTGGTAGGGTGGGGTGGGTCTGCTCACCTGAAGCTGAGACTTGGCCGAGAGCTCTTGGTAATATGGAGAGTGGGAGTCTGTGAGCTCAGTCTTGAACCTCTGGTTTGCCAGGGAGATGCTTAGCTCCACTTTCTGCTCCAGTGTGTCCTCAGCAGCATCTGTGAATTCTTCTCTTTCCTGAATTAAAAAAGAGACTCTATTAATATAAACCACGAGCAAATGGTTACATTACGTAATATATATTGATATTGTCTCAAGAGGTGGGTTATGAAGGCTTAAGGGAATTTAGAATAAAAATCTTGTGAACTTGAAGTGGTCACCGAATTTCACTGAGAGACAAAGTATTGAAGTTCCATGAGATAGTTATGTAGAACCCTTGAGAACAATGTTATTTTATAACTGTGCTTTTTGTGAAAGCGTTTACATACACACGTGTGCATAGACAGACACACATACACATGCTTTTTTACCTTTTTACCAATGTCTTATACTTTTAAAATAATATCTCCTCTACCATCTAGTGTATAAATGTCTGCCTTCTTGAAATTTTGTACCAGTGAATAAACTCTGAATAGGTCTTTTGATACATATGACACACTCATCTACAGGTTTTTTTTTTTAATATGGTAATCTTGTCCCCACATATAATCTCCTTGAATCCAGCATGATTCTTACACTTCATTGAGGTGCCCAAAGCAAAAGACATGAGACCGCTTGTACACAAAACCCTCAGTGAATACGCATGAGGAGTTGGGTCACATCATCAGCAGCTTGTCCTGGCCGATGTTTTGTGCATACATCTGCCATCTTCAATCACAGCACTTAGACCATTTTGTGGTCCTTATTTGCACTCTAAATGCCTTGAAGGCAGAGACCAAGTCTTGTTCACCTCAATACCTTTGGTGCATAGCCCAATGTTTGCTGAGTGAAAGAAAAAGCATAGATGCAGGTGGTAAAAAGGATGTTAAAAGGAGGAAGTGATGCATGTGAAATAAAATATTCAGAGTATGTTTACTGTAGGAGTGACCTATATTTGACTTCAAAGGAGATGGGACACAGGCAATGTGAGAAATTCTAGAAGGCAGATCGGAGTTATCTTATTTTAGAGTGAATATGTCTAATCTCAATCATTTTTTTCCAAGAGCAGTTTTCACTGTTGATGAGTCAATATTTCGGAGAAAAACAAAACATATAAATCCTTTGTTCATGGCCATAGTACCATCAAGTCTGCAGCCATCCTGTCTAAAGCCCAGAGAGAATGGCCAGGTGGGTTCTCATCTCCAAATTTCCACGTAGAGCAGACTGAGCTGGAGAGACGGAACTTCTTGCCCTCATGTTTTGCCTCTGACCAGTGTCTTACAAAGAGGATCATAGGAAGGAGAAAGGGCCAGAGAAACTCAAAGACCACAGGGGATAGTAGACTTGTTGCAGTGGCAGCATAAGGATAAGATCCAGTTTTGATTTGGGGCTCTTTCCTTGTATTCCTGCCCTTCATGGGCTTTCTGTTTGCCTCATGCTGCCACAAGTCAGCCACTGGAGCAGGGCTGTGTTTCCCTGCTTCTGCACCAAGTGTCTGGGCTCAAGGTTTTTTGGAGGAGTTAAAATAGGCCCCCTTTGATTAAGAGGTACAAACTATCAAATAAATAAGCAATAAGGATCTATGTAGAGGACAGGGAACATAGCCGTTATTTTGTAATAACTTTAAATCCAGTATAATCTATAAGAATATTGAACCACTATGTTGTACATCTGAAACTAATATAATATTATAAATCAACTATACTTCAATAAAAAGTCCCCCTTTTGTGATAACTAACATTCCATTCTCTAATAACCCTCTCATCCTGCATGCCCTTTCACTCAAACAGAGGAGGGCCAGGATTGCTTTTTAACAGAAAACACTATTTTTATTTTTCCTCAGCTTGACATGCAGAATTTCAGCCATTTGGACATTTCATGACTAAGAAGAAAGCCCTTGCTGTAAGCATAGGATTACACCCAGTGGAGAAAGAACTTCATTGATGGGTTGAGAACTGGATTGATTCACTTACTCATCATTCATTCACTCTAATGCTTGATGAGCACCTGATGTGCATAAGATTCTGCTAGGTACCTGGGTCAAAGAGGCCCCTGCCCTCCTGGAGTTAATAATTCAGTTGCTTCTTGAAATTTCTCCTACTTATTCTAGTTTCCCTTCAGTCCCTCACTAGGAAGAGGTGAGAATTGTGAATAGAAAGACGTCACTGACTCTTACTTGGGGTGATAAAAATACAGCACTAATATTAGTGAATGGCCAGTACATCCCTTCTCTTTTCCTGTTTTACTAATAAAACAAAACAGGAGTTCCCGTCGTGGCTCAGTGGTTAATGAATCCGACTAGGAACCATGAGGTTGTGGGTTCGATCCCTGGCCTTGCTCAGTGGGTTAAGGATCCGGCGTCACTGTGAGCTGTGGTGTAGGTCACAGACGTGGCTCGGATCCCACGTTGCTGTGGCTGTGACGTAGGATGGTGGCTACAGCTCTGATTGAACCCCTGGCCTGGGAACCTCCATATGCAGTGGGAGCGGCCCAAGAAATGGCAAAAAGACAAAAAAAAAAAAAAAAAAAAAGCAACACAGACACACAAACAGCTAGATTGACTCTGAAAATTTCTTACTCTTGTAGGCATCCTGGTGTCTGGGAGGGTATTATTGAGGATTTCGTTGAGGAGCGTGTCATCCAGAGGTAGAGGGAGGGGCTCAAGTGAGACAGTGGTAATGTCTGTGGAAATTTAAAAAAGTACAGGCACAAAAATGAGGTTAGCACAGCTTAAAGTAGAACAAGGTCACAACGTCACATGCTTTTTCTGTCACTCTGGGGATTACAGATGTTAGGTGCATTCTGAACTCATTTTCTTTTAAGATTACATAAATATGTTCTCATGCTAATATTTTAAAAATTAAAACAAAAATTTTTAATGGCTATCTCTGAGGTATATGGAAGTTCCCAGGCCAGGGATTGAATCTGAGCCACAGCTCTAACCTACACCTCAGCTGTGGCAATGCTGGATCAAACCTGCACCTCCACAGTGACCAGAGCTGTTGCATTAGGAGTCTAACTCACTGCCCCATGGCAGGAACTCCTGTTCTTATCCTCTGGATTCCACTTAAATTCCTCATCGCTCCTTCCCAGACCCAAGTTTGGTGCTCCCCTACGTGTGATAGTTAAATGGTTTTACCTGATTTTTTTTTTTATGGTTGCACCTGCGGCATATGGAAGTTCCCAGGCTAGGGGTTGAATCTGAGCTGCAGCTGCAACCTACGCCACAGCCACAGCAGCACCAGATCTGAGCTGCATCTGTGACCTATGCTGTACCTGTGACCTATGCTGTACCTTGTGGCAATTCTAGATCTTTTAACCACTGAGCAAAGCCAGGGATGGAACCCACATCCTCATGAACACTATGTTGAGTTCTTAACCCACCAAGCCACAATAGGAACTCCTGGGTAATTTTTCTTTTGGAGACTGTATAAAGGACACGTAGATACATTATCTTGAATTTGTTTGTTGGAAAATATTGGTAATGGATTGCCTCCAAGTCGTAAGACAATGGATGATTGGAATTTGTCTTGATTGTTTTCTATATTTTCTAAGATTTATGCTACAAATTTAAATTATAAGTTTAGAAAAACAAGTTAGTTTTGAGAAAGTGTATTATAAACTGTGTCAACTTCAATTAAGAATTGCTTTTCAAATAACATGCTTTCATTATGATTTGAATTAAGGTTTGGAAACAGATGAAATGAGGAGATCTAAGCTTACCTGTTAAAAGCACAGGTGTTTCACCAGGCTCTCCTAATGTCTCCTTTGTGGGTATTTCACTCTTTCTACTAGCATGATAGGAAATAAAAAAGTGGTGAAAAGGATATTGATGATAATTGAGGAAATACATTTAAACTTGCCTACACTCAACAGACCTAAAAACTCAAGAAAAATTATGTTTTAAAACTGGGTTTATCTACTTTTCAACTACAGAAGTACTCTTCTAATATATTTTCATTGAAGAAAAATTTAAACAACCCCCAACAGGGTTATGCTTGACTCCAGGGCATTGCATAAGCATCTTGGCCTTTTGTGGTCCTGGGGGGAGCATTTCCAAAATTGGGCATGATGGTTTTGGGGTCCCAATGCTTTAGAGTTGCATTGTGCTTCATCTGTGACCTTGACATCAAATGTAATTGATGACATGACCTATGACTGAAATATTCTTGCTAAAATCTCAGACCCTTAAACCTGTAAATTCAGCAAGTCATTAAATTTATCTAACAAGGTAACTCTTGTGGTTATGATAATGAGACAGAGAAAGATTTCTTGATAACGCAGGTATAGTAAATTCCTATCCTGGACATAATCATTGCTGGCCATGGTAACCTGCTAGGGAGTTGTGGCTAGGTTTGCAGTGCCAGAGACTGTCAGTACAGAAGATACACAAGGGCAGAGGCAAGGTCATGGCTATAGAGCTATATGCACATAATGTTGGCCTGTTCTAGCAAGCTTGATTTAGAAAGAAGTAGTGGTAGTGACATCTATTTGAAGCTTACTGAAGGATTTCTTTCTTTTTTTCTTTCTTTTTTTTTTTTCTTTTTAGGGACATACCCATGGCATATGGAGGTTCCCAGGCTAGAGGTCTAATCAGAGCTACAGCTGTTGGAACACAACACAGCCCAGCAACGCAGGATCTGAGCCACGTCTGTGTCCTACACCACAGCTCAAGGCAACTCTGGATCCTTAACCCACTGAGCAAGGCCAGGGATCAAACCCGCAACCTTATGGTTCCTGGTCGGATTCATTTCCACTGTGTCACGACAGGGACTCTGAAAGATTTCTTAATATAAGCTTTAAGGTCTCAAAGGATCGTGGCTGTGTTTGTACAATATATTTGATCCAAATAGTGACCCATGATGATGGACGACCAGAGGGAATGGCGAGGTCTTCTGTTGCTGTAGAGTCATCTAGATTGGCCATAGGCAATGCGATCATCTCCACAGTTCTAATACTCTCAATTCTGCCTAAGAGCTAGTAGGACTAACATACGAAATAGACCCATATTTAGCCTGGCATGGACTCTGCCAATTAGAATGGATGTCAGTGTCAGAATAGATGGCTATGTTGGTGTACTCAGGCTAAATGTAAACTCAGACTATATACTTCTTGTTTGTTTTTTTTTGAGTAATAAGCAATTTTTTTTCCAAGTTAAGTTTTTAAATTTTTTAAATTGTTATTTCTTTTTTTGTTGGCATTATGTTAATTGCTTAATAAATAGCTTTTAAGGGAATCATATTTAAACTTTCATTACATCAAACATTACAGAATTTATAATTTAGACAATTCCCTCCACTTCCTTTTTTTTTTTTTTTTAACTTTATAGATCTTTGTTTATGGTAAGATCTCCTTCTTTCTCTTATAACTTTGGTATCCTTATTTTACCTTGCTGTAAAAAAGAAAATACCTAAAAAGAGTAGTTATTAAAGTGCTGACTATTGCATTAGATACAAGTCAGCAGCCCCTGTTTTCAAGAATGATTCTGCCACTACCTTGGGAGATGAGCCACCGGCTTCTCCCACCAGCTTAAACGTAAAGTCACATGAAATCGGCAGATTTATGAGCTAGCAAGGTGAGAAAATTTGCTGTTTGTCTTCTTAAAAAGGTTAGAAGTAAAAGACATTTTATTTTTCCCTTTCCTTTTCTTTCATTTTTAAAAACCAACTTGGTAACCGAAGATAATTTAAATGTTTGTCTCTTGTGTCTTTTTTCTTTCTACCAATGCTGACCAGTGCAGTAGTAGATTGAATGAGTCTTTTTCTTTCTCTTCTGGCTTGGGTAATCACTTCTTGTAATTTTTTTTTTTTTGGTCTTTTTGTCTTTTTCAGGGCTGCACCTGAGGCATATGGAGGTTCCCAGGCTAGGGGTCAAATCAGAGCTGTAGCCTCCGGCCTATGCCAGAGTCACAGCAACTCAGGATCCAAGCCACGTCTGCGACCTAAACCACAGCTCATGGCAATGCCAGCTCCTTAACCCACTGAGAGAGGCCAGGGATCGAACCTGCAACCTCACGGAACCTAGGAACCTAGTCGGATTCGTTAACCACTGAGCCACAATGGGAACTACATCTTGTAATTTTTAATGTTTCCTTATCAGATCTTTACAATCTGTGGAATTTTTTTCTTGTGCACGATCTCTGATTTCTTTCTTTCTTCTTTCGAAAATGGAGGAGTTGGGAAGTACCCTCTGTTTAAACCAGGAGTCAAAACATCTGTGTCTTGTGAACTAAACTAACATGCCAGTAAGAAAATTTTCCTAAACTGCATTATTTCTCTGACAATAGCTTTTTAATAATTGTAAATATGTGGCTAGAGCAACAAAGCCAGGTCTGTTATATATTATAAATATACTCATATTTATATTTTATATTTATATTTGCACATATACTTTGGTAGTTGGTGGAGAAATAGAAACAGTTTCCTCCCTGAAGGGTTTATACTTTCACAGGGAAACAGGGTAAAGCAAGAAAGTGTCAAATACAGATTAAGTTGGAGTTCTCTCTGTGGCACAGTGTTTAAAGGGTCTAGGGTTATTGCCGCTGTAGTGTAGGGCGGCAGCAGCAGCTCTGACTCAATCCCTGGCTTGGGAACTTCCATATGCTGTGGGTACTGACATAAAAAAACAAAAAACAATTCCCAAACAAACAAATAAACAAAAAACAGATGTATGTGCCAAGTGGAGTGCAAAATTTGAAGCAAGGACAGGCTGCTACAGGCTGGAAAGGTCTGTTCAGATATTGTGGGGGTGGTGGACTCTCCAGGGAGCTTGGTTTGGGTGGGCAGGTGGAGAGGGCAGGTTCTCCAGGCAGAGGGAGAGGCTGTGGTCAGGGGCCAGGATGAGCAGGTTGTGGTCAGGATGGTGAGGAAGTGGCACAGTGGCAGCGGTGGGATCCTGGTTCATAGAGCCAGATCTTTAAAGATGGGGTTGGGGAGTGATGGGCCTTCATTATTAGTTTGGCCTCTTCCTCAGGGAAGGTGCCGATAGGAAAGAGATGTCTTACTCAGAGAGGCTAATTTGAGCGGAGTTTAATATAGGCATTACTTAGGAGGTCATAGGAAGAGTATACCCATAACAAGGGTAAGTGCAGAGCCCACAGCTAACAATGTCGAGGTGCTAAAAGCTCTCCCCACCCAGGAGGGCTGAGAGCATGGAGCAGTTACACCAACCAAAGCCGGAGTAGGCTCTGTGCAAAGAGTGCTGTCCAACAGGAGCTGACCTAAGGCTGAAGGAGGCCCATAGCCCCGGAAGACTTTGCAGGTTGAGGGCAGCAGTAGGTGATAAATTCACTCAGCTTACTCTCCTCCTCTCTCCGTTGCCTGCTCCCCGTGGTCCACCCTTCCCAGAAGTAAGAGGCCAAGGGTGCCCATGAGACAGTCCTTCCTGTTCATTCCTCTGCACACAGAGCAGGTGGAGAAGCAGGTGGGTATGGATGTTCATACGACATTTCGAAAAGCCTTTGAGAAAAGCTCAATGTCTAAAAATGAATGTCTCAGATTTACTAATCCAGCAGCAGTTATGCAAGTTAAGGAAGGGACGAGGTTGGAGTCAGGGAAATCTGTTAGGGAGACCAGACTTTATGTTTTTCACAGTGTACATTAATAAGGTCCTGCACCAGGTTGTGGCAAAGGGAACAGAAATAAGGGAACAAATGTGGAAAGCATTAAAAAGAATTGTCAGTGATTCATACGGCCCAATTTGGGTGTCTCTCTGCAGTATTACTATCTTCAGATTTAGATTTCGAAATGTTATAAGATGTATGTAATTTGTGAGTTTAGAGTTTGGCAACAGCATCTCTCTTCTTTAATCATTTTATCGAATATACATTTACTTTGCTTTTTTTTTTTGCAATTCGATTTTCTGATTTGATATTCAGTTCTTGTTGAAGACATAGCTCAGTGCTTCAGTAATTTAGTTTGAGGAATACTAACACTTTATAGAATACCAAATGAGAGTTCAAAATGCAGGTTGTTATCTGATTGCATTAAATATGTTCCTGATGTAACTAATATTTTTTCTTGAATTCTAAAACTTAAACTGTTTTAATTGCTCTGTAAAATGAGTTAAAAAAATACAATTGGATAATTATCACATAGTAATACATTCATTTTGGCTGCAAATATAGTGCAAACATCTATTTCAGTCTATAAGGGCTACCCATATCCATTCATCTTCAGCAAATATGTGCATAAATTGTTAGTATAACCTACACAGATCTCAGTGGCTGAAATAATAACTCAGTCACGTGATCTTTTCAAAGTCAAGAGCAAGTCGCACTCTATTTTAGGTACTCACCTCTCAGTGAAGTTTCTCTGTTTTATTCTCTGCAGGAAGATAAAAAGTAATTTTACCAAGAGATTATGCCAGCTGAAGAGCTAAAGTCTATTTTCATTCCCTTTTCCCTTTCCCTTCACTTCAACCTGCCTGTACAATGCTATGCTGCAGAAATAAAATTCCTGTTGGCCTTATCAGATCTCTCCAAGCATTTCCTCAGTCAGCCCTTATGCTTTGGAACCTAATTCAAAAGGGGTAGGGGCTGAAGGCCTGGGAGCTCTTTGGACAGGGTTCCAAACATGCCATTAAAAAAAAATTATTGTATGTTTATGGCTGCACCCACGGTATATGGAAGTTCCCACAGGTCAGGGATTGGATCCAATTTTCAGCTGCAACTTGGGACACATCTATGGCAATGGCAGATCCTTTAACCCACTGTGCTATCTGGGAATCAAAGCTGAACCTCTGCAGTGACCTGAGCTGCTGCATTTGGATTCTTAACCCATTGCGCCACAGCGGGGACACCAACATGCTGTGCTCAAACTCACTTGCTGAAGAAGATCCAGGTGTTCCTGGGAGTTGCTGAAATTTTTCCCAATGTCAAAGAGGCAGAAGGTTTCCTGCTGGCAGAAGCTCACCCAGTCCTGGTATTCCCCTGCATCAGGGATGCGATCCAGAAAGATTCGATATGCTTCCCACACAGCTTCTTGGCACACTGCAAGGCAGCGCAGTGAGGGGCGGAAGATGGCCACAGCCTAGAAAATGCCCTTCTCCCAACCCAAGCACAATCTTCAGCATGGACAGCACTTTCATGGCTTATGCTGATATGTCTTACAGCCCATAGAGATCAAGTTGTTTAATAAGTATTTATTGAGCACCTTATATGTGCAATGGAGAAAAATTTAAGAAAGGAGATAGGTGTGTGTGTGTGCGTGCATGTGTGTGTGTATAACAGTGTGGTTGAGGATGGCCTCATTATAAAGGTGACTTTTGAACAGCTTGGGATTGAGAAAAGGCCCAAAGGCTGGAAAACACTAGGAGCATTGAAGTAACAGGAAGCAGGCCACTGTGGCCAGCACCAGGGCAGAAGTAATAGGAGATGAAGACAAAGAGGTGCTGAGGGCCACCCAGATGGTGTAGGGCTTAGAGACCTGTCGTCTTTAAACTGGGGCTTAGCTACCTCGTTGTACTTTGCAAACTTTCCAAAGGATAAACAGGCACACTGAGCGTTTACAGAGAATTAATCACTAGGTCACAAAGTTCCTATCATGCTTTCCTAAAATTGATTTGCCTAAAGACATATCTTTCCTTTCTCATTTTCTCTCTGGTTGTCATCCTTCCTCCATTCATCCAACCTCAGTCTTACTGTGGCACAGTACCCCTAGCTTGCCACACAAAGAGTATTTGAAATAATTGTGTTTGAGGTGAAGAAAGGGAGTGAGCTTAGTGAAGGGATAGCACACAGTTTTTGCAAGTAGGGCAGTTTCTGATTCGTGGCATGCAACACTTTAGAAGTAGTCCTAATAGAGTCGACAGCTGATAGATCATTAAAAGTAATGATGGCAGATCACGATGTGATTGTTAGCATAAAATGCCAGAGGAGCTGAAAGAGTAAGAATACCACCATAACAAAATTCCATCTTTTTCCATCTACTTATACATGTGACATGTTTCCTCTGCATTTAAGTGAAAAGAATAGGGATAAAATTGATGTTAAATCCTGGCTAAAGTTTAGCAAAACATAAAATAAATAACGAAACATGGTATACGAACTAATACAGGATAGACACCAAAGCAACCCTATTTATCCACAGGCAGAAGCTAGTGGAGCTTAAGCTATAGGACCTTTACTTAAACTAGCCCCTTCCAAAGCCTTGTTCCTAATTTTGTATTTATAAACATTAGCTAACCCAAACTGATATCTGATCTTATAGCCACCTGTCTATAAAATATTCAAAAGTTTTGGAGTTCCTGCCATGGCACGGTGGGTTAAGAATCTGACTGCCGTGGTTCAGGTCACTGCAGATGTGTGGGTTCAATCCCTGGCCCATCTCAGAGGGTAAAGGATCCAGCGTTGCTGCGGCTGTGGAGTAGGTTGCAGATGCTGGCTTGGGAACTTCCATATGTAGAGGGTACATCCATTAAAAAAACTTAAAAACTTTTGTTAAATTTATTTCTACTTTAATCAATTATATATTAAGAATAATTATAAATGCAACTGAGTCTGGAAGAAATACAGACTTCTAGTAATAGGACATAAGTCAAAAAAAGTAATTTCAATTGTGTATGTATTTTTGTTATTGAGAAGTATTTTAGAGCACCCATAGCAGACTTTCAAGTATGACATCAATTACCTTGATAAGACTGCAGTGAGAAGTGGGATGGAAATGCGGGTGTGCAGAGAAAAAGGGACCATGTGACATTCTCTGCTGTTAGGAAGAACTGCATTCATGCATTTGTAAAGAGCATTTGATGGTAAGTGTTGAGTGCTTATGGTAGATTCCACTATATACATGAGATTGTGCTAATTTCTGTTTTATTTTCAGTATCAATATTTACAACTCAACAAAAATTTATATCTTATCCAATTAAGTTTATGATGAAAAACTTGACATGTCAACTGAAAAGCACATAAGGGGGCACATAATTTAAAAATCATTGTGATTATTTTTTGTTTTGTTTTTGTTTTTTTGGGGCCTCACCCTCAGCATATGGAGGTTCCCGGCTAGGGGTTGAATAGGAGCTACAGCTGCTGGCCTACACCACAGCCACAGGAATGTGGGATCCAAACTGCATCTGCGGTATGCACCACAGCTCAAGGCAATGCCGGATCCTGAACCCACTGATTGAGGGCAGGGATCAAACTTACGGATATTAGCAGGGTTCTTTACTGCTAAGCCATAGTGGGAACACCTAAAAATTATTTTAAGGGATTAAGTTAGAGAAAAAGTTAGATTACATTGGTTGTAAGCAGTTGTAACATGTTGACTTTTACGTAGAGCACTGGGGAGTAAGTGGGTGGTTCTTTGGAGCCAAAGCTGACACCATCTGACTTTCTTAAGCAACCCTTTGACTGCCTTGGACAGAAAGGGCTGTAGGTTGTGGGGAGGAACATGGTGCAAGAGGTCCAGTTTGGAGGCCCTTACTCCTATGCTTTACCTTCCTCACTCTCCACTTGGCCCAGGTCTGAATTTCTCTTCTCTTTCAATTTTAGGAGGCAAAGAGAATTGCAGAGCCACAGAAGCTCAGGTCATTTACCAGCAGCAACATGAAGAGAACCCACAGAGCCAGAGGTTTGTGCAGTGCCCACTCTCTCAATTGTGCCATCGAGTTTTCCTTGTTGGGGATGTGTGTCCCCTGTGGTTCTTCCTATATTATCAAACAGCCTAGGGAGAGACATTCAGCAGAAAGGTTGAGGTGCTGCGGTCAGATTTCAAGCAACTGTGGGAAGACTGGGGAGAAAAGGTGTTGGATTTCTCCAAAACCATTGTGCCAAACCTTGCCAGGAGATCAGGAGACGAGTAGTGCAGAAGAATAAAAAATCACAAGGTTAGAAAAACCCAGATTTACAGAGGTTTTCAGACTTCCCAGCCCTGAGCTCTTTTGATGCCTCAACTTTCAAAGTTTTTATTTGATGCTCTGTCAGGAAGGATGGGAGTCATGGGTTGGTGCACCTGTTCTCCTTATTACAGAAGGATTCTGTACCTCCTGCTTTGTTCTGAACTTCCAGGAGGCCAAAAAAAAAAAAAAAATGACATCAGAGAAGTCACTACAAAACCCTGACCCTCAAAAATAGGCTAAAGAACAGATTCTGGTCCTTGTTTCATCCTAATATTTTAACTATAAACTACAGGGAAATAATTCTTCAAGCAGCTTCAGACCTTTGTGCTTCAGGGAGAAGTTCTCTCAGAACTCTTGTGAAAAGTAGGTTTTAATGGGGACAAGAGCATTCAGTGTCCCTGAGGTGAAAGAAAGGGCAACTGGCAAAGGAGCTGGATGACCTAGATGCCTTATTAAAATGCAGATTATGAGGCAGGTCTGAGGTGGGGCCTGAGTATCTGCATTTCTAATAAGTTTCCAGATGAGGCGATGTTACTGGTCTGTGGACAGGGCTTTGAATAGCAAGAACTAGGACTTCCTTCATTCCTTAACTTTCTTTAGGTCACGTGTTAATGTGAAAGAAAGATTTAGCTTTTAATACTGGGGTTGGGAGAAAGAGAGAGAGGGGAGAGAGGGAGGCAGGGGTGGAGAGAGAGAGACATGGGGAGAGGTGAATTCTCAAAAGACCCATGAAGGACTCTGAAGGAAGGCAGTCACAAAGGGGGGAGTTTGGGTGGGGCACATGGTTCTGCTGGGGAAACTTACCCAAACCAACCACCTTTACCCTTGCATCTCTTATCTTTTAAAAAAATTTTTTTTAGGGCTGCATCCGTGACAGAGGCAGGTTCCCAGTCCAGGGCTGGAATCTGAGCTGTAGCTGCTGGCCCACTCCATAGCTACAGCTACACGGGATCCAAGCTGTGTCTGCGACCTACACCACAGCTCATGGCAATGCCAGATCCTTAACCCACTGAGCGAGGCCAGGGATTGAATCTGTGTTTTCGTGGATGCTAGCCACAATGGAAACTGTGTCTGTGCTTTCTGATGAACCTGTTTATAATTCTACCATGAAGCTCAGAACATTTGCATTGTGTTGCTTTCAGCTTTGAGAAGAGAAATAGCTCAATATTCCATTGGATTTGAGGAATGTGGGAACTGTTCCCCCTGAATTTGAAAGATGTCAAGAGATAACTTCGTAAAACCAGCTCTGAGAACAATCAGTAGGTTACTCTGTCAATAGCTGGGCGTTATTTCTAGTTTCTTGGTGAACCAATTTGTTAGACTTAAGAAACCCATGCTGTTGAATAGTAAAATTTCATATCACCCAGAGGCAGCCATAAAGATAATGGGCTGTCATTGCTGTGGGGAGAAAAAACAGTTTCATCCAAGAATGAAAGAGGCAGACCTAATCAGTAATAAAGATCCAAGAAGAAAATTCAGAGCTAAAATTTTGGTTGCAGCAATAAACAGTCTATTCTACAAATACCTGCAATGAAATGAATGTCTTTGTGAATGTCATAAAGAATTGGAAGTTACATGAAAATAGTTAACAATAGCTGTGTTCCTATACAATGTGATTCATATATTGCTGTATATTTACACTTCTACCCATTAACAAATAACATGAAATTTACTAGTGTCACTGTCTGATCAACATGTAGGCACATCCAAAGTGAACACTTTACATGTGGCACTGTCTTTTCTTTGCATCCCCGATGACCTCTTTGCCTCCTGCATCCATTGACAGCATTTACCGAGAAATTGCTATGCAGGGGTGGTGTTCCAGGACCTCAGAATATTAATGCACTTGATTTTCTATAATTAGAGTCCTCCTTCTAACTCTGATCCAGTACTTGTTATTTCTCTATGGGTGTGGCTTCTTTCAGAAAGCTAGTATCTCTACTTCCACATAAAATGAGACCTATGAGGAACACAGGGCATGATATTTTTGATAGCATTAGTTAATGATGCTTCCCAAACCCCAAAAGAATGCCCTGGATTAATGCAACCTTTGCACATCTTATAGATGTAAGTACCTAAGACCTTGGTTGGGTGTCAGTGTTGTGAAATGGTTTTCAGCTGTCAAATGTGCAACATATCACAGGCTGGAATTGAACCAGCTTGATCTAGTCAGTAGGCTTGACATAGAGCAAGGTGACTGTGTTTTTTAGAATGGAAGCAAACATCTATTGTCATCAAGATAGAAATCATTAAACCTACTCAAATTTTACATGGAAGGTGAATTGAGTTTAGGATTAAGCCAGACAGGCTACTTTGCATTAATTGGAACTACCTGGGGAATTTAATAGCAACCACCAAAGATTCTTTTCTTTCTTTTAAAGAAGCAGCCATGGGATTTTTTTTTCCCCCAATTCATGATAAGTGAATGACAGGGACAGCCACTGATGGCTGTGGTGTGATTGAACTCCATCATAATTTCCAAGAATGCTGTAAGAGTCCTGCAATGCGGTTTTGGGGTAAAAACTGCATTCTAATTCTGCTGGAAACCACAGCAATAGTGTTATAAATCGTGTGAATGCCCTGCATTATATCTTGGTGACCATTGCTAATTTGTGCCTCCTCTGCCCTTGGATGTGCCTCTTGGTTTATTCTCCCAGCTTCCGTGTCAATGTTGCTGCATGAACAATGAACAACTGAAATTTATCAAGAAAAGAAGGAGGATCCAGATTGTAATGTGGTTTTTGAAAAGTGAAATCTCAAGTCATAAATCAACTTGCAAAGGTTCCTGACATTGCAATCATCCTGTGCTTCTTGCTTCATAAGAAAAATGTTAGAATTCAATATTGGACTCTGGGAAAAATAAAACAATGAGGTAAAACCCAGAGACCAAAGCTTGCTGGTGATTTGTTAAATGCCCTAATGGTTCTGTGTCGCATACAACATGATTCTTAAAACATAAGAGGACAGATTTACCATACTTTCAAATGTTTGTTATTCATAACTCTTAGATCAGTTGGCTGATTTTTGCAACTCTCATAACTCAATGTGAGACTCTGGAAGTTTGGTGCTGCAGACAACCTCGGGATGGTGGAAAGGGAAGGGATGAAAAGAGGGAGGGGCTGGACAGCCTGCACTTTTTCCTTACCTCTCAATCTATAATAAGCTTGAAGACTGGCTAAAATCTGTTTCATGGATTCCTGCGGACAGACTTTAACCCCAGTTGGGAAAAAGACTGATCTTTTTGTTCGATGCTTTGCCAAATTGAATACTCGTCTCATGGTTGACACTTTGTACATTTTTGCAGTACTTTCGGTTGTTTCACTTCTTGGGGCATTGTCTATGTCTTTAGTCTCAGAGCCGTATATTTTAATGGAGACATCTGTAAAAGAAAGATTGATTTCCTGGTAATATTGCTCAGCCATCAAAAAGAATGAAATCATGCTATGGATGGACCTAGAGATTATCATACTAAATGAAGTAAGCCAGACAAAGACAAATATTGTATGATATCACTTGTGTCTGGAATCTTAAAAATGATACAAGTGAATTTATTTAAAAACTAGAAACAGACTTATGGAGACCAAAAGGGGGAACTGGGGGAGGGGAGGGATAAATTGGGAATTTGGGGTTAAATGATACACACTATTATATATAAAATAGATTAAACAACAAGGACCTACTGTATAGCACAGGGAAGTGTATTTAATATCTTATTATAACTTAGAAAAGAATTTTAAAAAGTATATATATTCTCTCTTTCTCTATGTACATATATGTATAGAGAATATATATAACTGAATCACTTCACTGTATACCTGAAACATTGTAAATCAACCATACTTCAATTAAAAAGAGATTGATTTCCTAGTGAATATATACATTTGTGTGCTATAGATGAAACATATGGTAAGTGGATGGAAAAACCTGAAAATTAGGATCTCCTGGTTTACAAAAGTTCTACTTTGGTGCAGCTGCCAGATACATCATTTCAGTGACAAGGCATTTTCAGAAATCAGGGAATAGCAGAATGAGCTGATCAAGGGGATTTTTTTTTTAAAGCAAAGTCTCGAATCACCTTGCCTTTAGGAACTGCCAAATATTGAAACCATTTCCCACACATCTCTCTAAAAATTACTCTCCACTTAGCACTCAAGCCTCCCGAGAGATGACTCTTTTGATAGACATTATAATTCAAGAGGGGAATGAGAGAGCATTGTGGTACCCAGAGGTGTACTCTTGATGAGGAAGTGAAGTGCTTCTAAAAACCTGGGGGAAAAATGCAACAAAACAACCTGCCTGCCTATTAGAGGCAGCCCTAGGATTTCTGTGCGAGCAGGGCTCTGGGGGTAGCAATCTGGTTGAAAGCGATTTGGGGCAAGGTATGCCTTAGAGTTTCATTTGTAAAGCAAGCCGGATATTTTATGTGGGATGGTGAGGGGAGGGATGAAGAGGGTACAAAAGAGTGGGAGTTGGCGGAGGATTTATCTCCCTGAGCCATTCATCCTGCTGGCACTGGGGTGTCTGTTAGGTTTAGGTCTGGATTTTGTTTTTAACTTTGTAGACCTCTCATAAAAATAGCATATTCACTGAATACTTTTTAAAAATAGCTGCACCCAAGGTATATGGAAGTTCCTAGGCCAGGGATCGAATCTGAGCTGCAGTTGTTACCTATGCCACAGCTGCAGCAATGCCAGAATCTTAACCCACTGTGCAACAGTGGGAACTCCACTGAGCACTTTTTTAATTTTTATTTTTCCATCTGTATTATCTCATATCCCTTTCTCTATATAGACTCATAGACAAAGAGAACAGACTTGTAGTTGCCAAGGGCAGGGGGAGAGAGTGGGATGGACCAGGAGTTTGGGGCTAGTAGATGCAAACTATTACATAAATGGATAAGCAATGAGGTCCTACTGTACAGCAGAGGGAACTATATCCAATCTCTTGGGATAGACCATGATGGGAGATAATATAAGAAAGGGAATGTATATATGTGTATGACTGGGTCACTTTGCAGTACAGCAGAAACTGGCACCATGTTGTAAATCGACTATAATTTTTAAAAAAGCTCTGCTGTATAGATGGAACAGAAATTATTTTTCTCAGTTTACCACCCAGGATGCCACTGAAGCTTAGCGATGTCAGAGCATGCTAAGTGTGGTCAGATCTCCATTCCTCTATCCCATTACATCACTTTCCTTTTAGCCATTTTACCATTTAAGAAAGGAATTACTGATAAACAGTTGGGACCATGCATTATAGCCCCTTGAGACCACAAGCACATGGTTTAGAGAGATTCCCTTCCTATTTTCCTAAAGAAGTCTCTCCAACCCCTATCTTCTGAAATGTGGTACTAGACATTTCTGGGGTCAAGCAGAAATTCAAGCAGGTAGCCCTGGAGCAACTCAAACTTTGAGGCAAAGCATAAAAACCCCTCCTTCATTGGGGGGGGGAGGTAGGGGAACAGAGTCTGGGTGGGAACACAGGTCCTCTGTCATTTCAAGGAGGCTCAGAATATTCCGCTGGTCTTGAGCAGTGACACACTCTTAGGAATTTCCAGAAAGGAAGGTGCTGAGAGATGAATTTGCTCACCCAGACACACCCCAGCGCAGTCTATTGTAACATCTGATTGGAACACAAGCACCAGCCACTCCTGAAGTTCTCTGGGTGATTCTAATATGCACACCGATTTGGGAACCAGTGTTGTGTGGATCTGTAAAGACACCTTCAGCTGAAGAGTCAAGATAACCCACCTCACACTGGCTTCAAGAATCAGGAAGTGAATATTGTGCAGAAAGGAAAGCCGAAGGTAAGAAATGCCTGATGAGATGGAGTGCTGGCTCTGCTTTTCCGCTGCTCTCTCCTTCTCTTTGCTCAGTCTCCTCATGCAGTGACTTGGTCCTTAAGCTGGCTTCCACTAAATTAAACACCCTTGTCCTTGTGCGTGTTTAAAAATGGCTTTTCCCTACAGTATGGCTGACCCATGCCACGTGCTTGGACCAATACCCGTTGCCAAGGGAAACGCCAGCTACTGGCTTGAGCTGAGTGGTCTCCGGGTGGGGACTGGGATTATCCTGAGCGGCTCTTTCTAATGGAGGAGGGGTCAGTTGTCACTGAGGCAGGTGGGCTGCGTGGCAAAGTGGAAGGCACCCATTTGCATGGAGGCAAAAATGCCTGAGGGGTGTAGGAGCTGAATGTATAGCCATTAGTGGCCACAGCAGTTGGTAAAATGGGACTTTTAGTTTAGGCATGGTAATTTTTAGTAACTCTTTCAAACACTTAAGAGATTTCAGCCTGGTAAAATTAAAGTTTTGTAATCGTATTTCAATTGTGACTAAGAATGGTTCTGTGCACCATTGGATAAATCTGGGCCAATCTGACGTGGTGGGCTCAGATTCTCCTTAGGGAGCCTGTGCCCCCCACCCCCCACCTGTCAGCACACCTCCATGCTCACAGCTCCTGCCTACAATGTGGGGGCCCTGCTATTAGGCTGGCCCTGCTCCCTACTCTGCCACCTCCACAGTCGTTCAGCCTATGGGGTTGGTCTAGTTCTTACTATTTCATTATGTTCTGGTAGAACATAACAGAACAACTGCTTTGGGAATAGCATTTCCTTCACCTTGGCTCAGGGGGCGATGCCCCCATTCTGGAATTTTCCCCAGTTGGATCCCTTCAGCTTTTAACACTTTGCTTACATCCAGGATCACTCACATGGATCCTGCTAGATTCATTGGCTTTGGACTCCCTCCTGCCCAAAGGGGGGAGGTGGGTGAGAGGTCACAGATTTCCCTGTTTCTCAGCATCCCCATGAGATCCTACCTGTCCCCTCACCCCTTCCAAGGTCAATCTTTTACTAATCTCCATGTGTCCACAAGTACATACAGCTAGTGGCCATCAATGAGGATGAACTAGGGGGATGTGAGACTCAGTTTGCTTGGGATATTCTGGCTTATTGCTGCTCTCTTTTCATCCTCAAGTGAGTTCTTGTTTGGAATATAAATTACATAGTCACCCAGTTTTTAAGATCTCTTTGCAGGAGGAGATCTAAGCCAAATATTCTGCAAATGGCTGCCTCCCTCCTCTAGGAAACACCTTGTTCCATTTTTGAATTTCTCCACTTAGTTTATTCTTTCCTTTGAGTTGAAAATTGTTTTTCAGTATCTTCCATATATCGGTCTTTTATCTGCCCTCTGGTACAGCAAAGACCGAGCTACAGATACTTGCACAAACAGAGCCTTGCATTTTTTTTCTGCATTAGGCAGTTCTCTTCTTTAGGTTAAACATCCTCTACCTTTCCCTGGTTTCTTATATCACATGAGTATCAGACCCCTTAGCTGTGTTCCCATTAATCACATAAGGCTAATGACAGGGAAACTCTTGTGGTAACACTGTCACTTGAGCAGAGACCAGAATCTTTTTCTTCTGCACCTGCTCCCAACCCCGCCTCCCCACCCCCACCTCTGGCATCTCTTGAAGAGATGTGAGCAACATCTCTGAGAAGAGGGACTTAGGGTTACCACATGAACTATGTCTGTGTCTTTCCCAAGGATTTCCACAAAATAAGCAAAAAAAATTTTTTTTACAGAATTGAAGCATGGGATGTCAATGAGGTAAAAAGAGTTGATATTTATTGGAACTAATGTAAGCACTCTTTGGGTAAACAATTAGATCACATTATATGCTGTCCTCTGGTGCTGCTTAAACTGTAATGTTGATATTGAACTGAACTCTGATTCTCTGGATGTGTTTACATGAGTTGATATTTTTAGTTTATATAAGCATTTTGAAAGAGTATAGGTAAAAGTTTAATGAGAATGAATTGATAGTTAAAAGACCTGCCATAAAAAGGGAGCAAATTTAGTAGATGATTGGAGAAATTTTTGAGGCAGAAAATATTTCTCTAAGGTAATGACAAAACCTAAGTATAACTTGTATGATGGTAAATTGGCTGACATGAACAACCACCTATGGGTGAAGTTCAAAGTTACAAAGGGAAGGCAAATTGATTTAAAAAAAACAAAACACCCCTACATTTTTGAGTCCAAGACTGAAACTCTTGAAAAAATTTGGTTAAATATATTATTAATTTGGATAATGTTAAATGCAATTGAGTTATATTGTAGATTAATCATTAGGAAAAACAATCCTTAAGCCCATAGTTTTTGCAAATAGTCATATCAGTAAATGAGGAAAAGACAAATGTGGAAATTAATGTATTTGACTATTTAGAGTTTCTAAATACAGAGGAGGAACAGCTAATATTCATGGTGCCTAACTTTATAAGTTAAATGTATTCATTATTTGTTAAAGAAAAACGTGGTAGCTATGCAAGTCATATGTTACAGAACTATTCAAAAAGTTTTAACAGTACCACTGGTACGCAGGATACTGGCTCTGTGACTGACCAGTTGTGTAAGTTGGATGTACTTGACCTCTCTGTGTTTGAAGTTCCTTACCTGAAAAATGGGGACTTCGCACCTCTCTTAACAGAGATCTGTGATATTAAATGAGCTGCAGTATTGGGCATGGTGTAAGCGTGCAATAAGGGTTTTCATCTGATACCTGTGCAGATCATTTCCTGGTATGACTCTGCTTTTCTAATATGCTCTTTTGGGGTACTGCTTTCAAGGCTATGGACTAGACTGCACATGACCCAAAGTCCACCTGCGATTCTGTGCTGCGGGTGCGTCTCCCTGCTAGTCTGTTACTTCAGGGTGGAGGGCTCATCTCTTTCTTCTTTGCTGGGCTCCTACTTTTCCTTCAAGGGCCCACTTCCAATCTTGTGCTCTTTCTCTCCTGAGCTTTCTCAGATTCCACATTTCAGAATGCAGTCATCACCCCCTCCTGCTCCTCCAGTCTGGCTCATATCTGTCTTGCATTTACTGATTAGCAGCATTCACCAGGTGCCAGCTCTGTTTCGGTACATGTATAGCAGAGAGAGGTGACCCAGGTGAACAGATGCCATGGAACTCGTGTGCAGCGCTTGCTTGCTTTGTCCTGCCTTGCAAGATAATTTGCTGTAAGTAAAGAGTTCCTCCCTTCCAGCTGCAAATAACTTTGAATTTGCAAATGCATGGACTGTAGGCATTTAGACTGTAAATACCTCTGTATTATAATCTTATCCTCTCACCAAGACACCATGGTGCTTGCCTAGAGCAGTGTTTTGTACACAACAGATGCACAGTAGAGTCATTAGGTGAATTAATGAAAAATTCCTGTGGACATAGTAATGGGTCTTTTGCAATATATGTATCAGTTACATTTGTTTTAAAAACCATTAGACCATGAAAAATAACATTGTATATCCTGTCCATATATTATTGCAACCTCCCATTTATATTTCTGCTCCTTTCTATAGTGTCTAATATCAGAGGCTTGGGATATAGTCATCTTATTAAAGATAATATCTTAAGTGAAAAGACAAATTAAAAATTCCTTTGTGAATGAAAAACAGAGGAACAGAAAAGAGATGGTTTATATACAAAGTATGATTTAGTAAAATCAGCATCCCCAGACTTTCAATTTATCCCAGAGTAAATAAACAATTAGTGGAGCTAATTAAAAACATGGGTATAAATAGAAAAGAGTATTAATATTGCCTGGCTCTTTAGAAGGACACATCCTCTACTTTCTTGTCCCCCAGTTTTTGCACTTCACAGGCGAAACCATAACCAGGGTCAAATCTAACTCTTTGCCTTCTCCTCACCTGCATCCTTGTAGCTGAACGTGACTGGAGAAAAACAACCATTAAGACTCACTTGAAATTTATGATCCTTAAATAATACCATACTACATTTCCCTGGTCCATTGAATTTCTCTCTCTCTCTCTGAGAACCGCAAAAATCTTTTCTCAGATTCCCCACACTTTTTGCCAACTCAAATTCTCAGCTGATGACCTTGCTTCACATTTCATTGAAAACAGGAGGATCCAGAAGATAACTTTTCAAATTTCCAGCACTGCGCCCACTCACTGGCTGCACCTGTGCTTAGATACTCTGCTTTCTCTCTTGTGACTATTTGATGACTGGTCTGTGCTCCTGTTTAAGGTGAGTTCCTTTACTTATGCACTGGATACCAGCCTTTTCACTTCTCGAGGACAGTCTTTCAGAGTCTGATCAGATCATTCATATCAGACTAAAAACATGTGATTATTTTCTCCTCTATTATTCATTTATTTGCTTTTTAGGGCTGCACCTGCAGCATACGGAGGTTCCCAGGCTAGCAGTGCAATCAGAACTACAGCTGTCGGCCTACACCACAGGCACAGCAATGCAGGATCCTTAACCCACTGAGCGAGGCCAGGGATCAAACCCGCAATTTCATGGTTCCTAGTCAGATTCGTTTCCACTGCACCACATTGGGAACTCCTTCTCCTTCTATTTAAAACTTTCTTTATACCATTTTCCTTCCAGCTACTGACCCATTTTTCTATTCTCGATTACAGTAAGACTCTTTGAAGAATCTGTCTTTGCCCTACTTCCTAAAACAAAGCAAGTTCTATATGAGTGGGGGAGGGTTCCTCTGACACCACATGCAAAGCCACCAGTATTTCCCCCCTGTTTTCTCTCCTCTTTTTTCCTTCCTTTTTTTATTTTGATGTTTGCAATGTGCTTATAGAGCCCGGTGTAGTATATCTGCTGTTGTAATTCTTCACCAGAAGGTGTCGCTATTCAACACATAATATAATGAAAGCTGAATGTTGCAAAATACAACGCCAATATTCCACGCTTTGACTCTGGTTGTATGTGTTGAATATTGACATTTGTTGATGAGGGTGTTGGCGAGGCTTGTGCTTTTGCAGCAAAACAGACCATCTGAGGAAAGGCTAAGACTGCGCTCATTGGGATGGACTCCCATGGAACAGCGAGATTCTCGAAATAGGCAGACAATGTTTGGGTGGCAGGAAGGAGGACAGTGTGTCCTGGGGCAGGCAACTTCTAGCAGGCTGAGGAAGGTGGTCGACACTGAACACTTACACTGGGGTTTAAATTAAATTTCTTTAGCCACTCCATCCTGGAGCGGACCTAGATCTCATTACCCAAGGGAGTAATGACAAGTTTGGAAATGTTCAGATGCAGAGAAAGGGGAATTAATGAAACAACCATTGGATTCAAACAGTGAATTCAAACAATACATTATCCTAAGAAAAAGTCAAATCTGGCCAGGGGTGGGGAGGCAGCTCTGAAATACTGGGCATTTGACCTTTCCTTTACTGTGTTAAAATTACATTGCCTAAGCATAGCTCAAACATGTCTATTCATTAATGTGAAGGCTAACCCACCAGTCAAAGTGTCTTTTCCACCCTAGGGTCTAGGATGGCAGCTGTGTGGCTTTGATGTTGACTTGCACCCTGGAAACCATCTGCCCTCGCATCACCAAAGAGTTAATATTTTCCCTTCCTACCCCAAAGTTGGCTTCTAGTCATAGGCTGCTTATAAAGTTTCCAGTTCAGGGCTCAGCCTGGACCATGAATCTGGCTCTTTCTTGGTGATGTATTTAAGCAGATCCTTACCAACCTGTTTGGACCATTGCTCGCCAGACTCTCTTATAGAGGAATATTTTCTCACCATCTAACTCTGCAGGCTCACCGTCTAGGATTACTGTATGTGTATAGTGATGAGAACAGACATCAGGAGGAAGAGACTGGGGCTCTCTTGGTAGCATTGTTTTGAGAGTAACGGCCACTGGCCACTGGCCACTGGTATAAGCACTTAGCAAACCCATTATGTTTTCCTAAGGGAAAAGGCTGCAATGTCCTAATGAATGAATTAACAGAAGTGGAGACAAAAGTTACTGGAATTCCTACAGAACAAAAATCTCCATTTGAAGAACAGAACACCACAGTGAGAAAGTGGAGAACTCTTCAGGACCAAATCAATGATGGAAGTTTTCAAAAATAGTACTTTAATCTTGTGCGTGTTTTCCAGATCTTACCAAAAAAGCGTGTGCCGTGGTGGCCTTTTTGCAAACGTGGAGCTTGTTTGTGATCTGTTACATCCTTGTCCACCCCCTTCATTAGTGCAAATGCTGAATTATTTGCCTGAATTTTTTTCTCTAAAGAGCAAGGGCAACAAAATATACATCGTGCTTGACATACCTGAACATGCCATGCAAATTGCCCAGGGTATACTGAACACCTTGTTTAATGCTGTTTCAGAACATTGCAAGGGATTTTATGCACACTGTTTTCTGCACAATTAAGTGGCAATCACAAGAGCTTCTTTATCTTGCTTTCCCATCTCTCTCCCTACATATGCTTTGTAATGAGCTTTCACAGTGACAACCCCAGTGCAGGCGTGTGGCAATAAATGACAGAAAAGAGGACTGTCAACATTAAGAAAAATTCCAGTGATGTTCTTTAAAGAAATACAGACAAATAAACTCTCACGATAGTTAGCATACAGACTGGTGATGAGTGATGAAGAGCATGGATGCTGCAGCATTTCTCTCTGATGCTTTGACAACTCAGAGACCCTGAGAGCTTTCCTTACCTCCAACCCTGGCATCCTTCAGCAATGCCACTCCCTGCTGAGGATGAAAAACTGGACTCCCTTCTCTCCAAGAATTAGAGCAGTTGCGTTCTTTTTCTTCCTGCTGCAAACATCAGGCTTAGCCCTTGCATTTGCTGTCAGAAGCAAAAGATTAGGACCTTGGGAAACCAGGACAAGAAATCAAGGTTGCTGTCTTCTATGTTCTATTCTATTCTATATTCATATGCTACACAGGTATGGAGCCCTTCTACCACCCAACTGCACTGAAAAAAAGAGGAAGAAATAAGTCTGTAGGTGATAGCCGGAGAAATTTTGCTGAGGGCAGGTGCAGCTTGGTGAGAGGGCAGGAGCAGAACTGAAGTTGAAGGGAGGGGTAGAAGAGAGAAGGGGAGTGGTCTCTTTTGTGTCCAGGGGGATGACCCTGTGAGCAAGTGGGGTCAACCTGTGAGCAAGTGTGGTCCTGAGCTCTTCATGCCTGGCAGGTGTTAGGGAGTGAAGAGGCAGGAGTCCATCAGGGCTGTGCCCTTCATTGCACCCAGAACCAAAATGGGTGCTCCTTCTCCACCCCATTTGTGGGGAGAGAGAAGAAGATGTTGAGTGGGGAAGGAATGTTCTCAGAAAGGACTGGCTTCTTGCAACCAAGCAGGACCCTATGAGACCTTCTCAGAGTGGAGCCCGACTCATGTCCTCCTCTTTCCTTTTGTCTATAGAAAAACCATAGTCAAAGAATCAATTTAATCAGGAATGTGAGAAAATACAAAGAAAAACAGTCAAGCAGGATAGACTGATAATAGTTTAGCCATGCAACAAAGTCAAGGACCTTCACTTTTCCTTAGGGACTGTAGATAATATTCTGAGCCCCGTCTTTGGAGCTGTTTGGCAGGTGCTAAAGCTCCCGCCAGGTGGAAGAAGTTAACTGGATGCTGTCCACAATCACGTAGACCCCAGACCAGTTGGAACCAGAAGGTTGATGACACTGACTCCCAGTTACCTCACCACCCACCAATCAGGAAAATATCCATGTTATCCTACCCTGCTTTTCAAACACTATAAGCCTGCTCACTACCCCCTTGAAGGGTGGCCGGGGGGCACAGTCCTTGAGGCACTAGCCTGCTGTGTCCCCTTTTTGCCTGGCAATTAAAGCTACTTTTTCTGTTTCCTCCAACTCTGTCTTGGTGTTTCTATTTGGCATCAGTGTGCAGAGGCAGCCAATATTTTAGCAACACTCTCGGTGTCCTCAGAAAGGAGAAACACAACTGAGACACTTGTAGGGTAGCTTAAAGTGCTTACACATGCTGCCTTTATCCAAGGCAAGGAACCACTTCACAATGCAATGGCTGAGGCCATTCACTGCCACAGTCCAGTTCCAGAGGCCTATTCTGATGGCAATTCCAGGACCACAGGAATGCCCTCAACTCTCACATGCCCTCAGGGTCTGCAGTGTGGTACCAGAGGTTGTGAGGAACCACAGGATCAATACTTAGCTTCTTCATGCAGTGCTAAAGCATACTTGAGTATTTCAGCAGAAAGGTTGTAAATGATTTCTACATGAATCTATAAGCAAAATTCTTACTCCCCCAAGATAATCCAATGTTAAAAGTTAGGAGAGTAGCATGTTTCTATAAATTGTGATGAACTGTAAAGTATTGTTCTTTGGAAAAGAGTGAGTGGAGTTGATTTAGTACTGAGGTCAGGATGAGGTAAACAGGATGCAAAATGGAAGTGAGGACAATGATGTCAAAGTTGCTGGCCAGTCTGGCTGAGCTTGTTTACAGTAGCTGACAAAAAGAAACCTGTGCTTTGGGGTCATTATCTCCATAGGTTTCAGAATGCAGGGTTTAAATAAATACATAGGTTACAAACAAAAGAATCAGCATGGAATTTTACAAGATAGTCTGAGTTATGTGGATCATAAGTTGCAGTGATGTCTCAGAAATAAATGGGGTGTTACTGTTTTTAGAGCATTTTTCTAGCCTGGGTTGACAGAAAATTTGAATGATATGGAAACCAAAGTGTTTTATTGGAACAGTACTAGGTCATTACCAGGCTGCAGGCAGATTCTCTCCATGATCTGCTTAGAAGCTGGCGGAAAGACAAGTAATAGGAATTCACAGAGACATACAAGAGCCTATAAAAAAAATCCCCTCAATTTAGGAGGATGCTAACTTCAGAAGCTGGGGGGTGCATTGAGGATGTATTACGGGTAGGAATATCAATTTCCTTATGGGACACATTAATGATACTTGCCAAATACATGTTTTCCTCTGGTGTCAGCTGTGCTGGTTGCCAGAACATAGGGCATCTTTCTTCCTGTGATTCTCAGGGGTGCTACATATTTGGGGCATATTTATCTCATTAGATTTTTACCATGTCTGAAATACTCATATCAGAATCAGCTTTGATTTAGTCCAGCATTTTTACTTTCTGAATCTTTTTGCTGCCTGTGATTATAATAGTGCAAACCATGGAGCAACTACTCTTTAGTTTTAGTCTCATGTAAACTTGATCTTGGATTATGTTGGGAGGTCTGAGTAAAGAGAATTGCATGTGTAGCATTGGTACATGTATTGTCACAAAAGAACGATATTTTAGCTAATCAAGGAGAGCAGAATTGGAATAGATTAAACGGGTTAAACAGAAGTCTCTGCCTTTCTTATCCATCAGGACTTATCATGGTTCTTGCCTAGAAAGATGAACTTCATTTTGAGCATCTGTGGGGCTGAAGTTTCAGTAAGAGGGCTCTGCTTTCCTAAGGCACTTCCTGAACTTGGCAGATAATCTCTATAGGCTTCAAATTTCTAACCTATAAAGGGTATAACAGTAATTCTAAAACCATCGTTTTGAATTAATGCTTGCATGTTATACAGTTTTGTTTTATTTTGAAGCTTAAATGAGAAAATAGATGTCAAGAAAACATCTTTTGCAGAAGGCCTGGCACATTGTTAGCTGTTATTTTGATCTGGTACTATTTTATTTTGAAGTTTAGGGCTAATTATAGTATGTGAATAGGACAAATAAAATAAAATATAGGACAGTGAGTAAAATTTGAATTTCCAATAAACAACTATGTAATTTTTTGGTAATATTCCCATGCAATATTTGTGACATATTAAGTATAAATTGACAAAACACTTCTGTTAAAAGACAAACATTGTCAGACTGCATTAAAAAAATCCCACTATATGCTGTTTTAACAAACACATTTAGTGAAAAGATAAAGGGAGGTTGAAATTAAAAGTATAAAAAAAGTTATATTGTACAAACATTAATCAAAGGAAAGTTGGTATAGCTATATTAATATCAGATGAGGTCGGAGATCTGCTGGTAAATGTTCAATAACCAGCTCTTGGGGATGGAGAAGAGGCATGATTTTCAGCCTTTGTAGATTTTCATGTATTAAAACTCCCCCATAGCTGATTTCAAGTCACAAATGTGCTACATAGAATATAAAAGAGATATGAGCAATTGGCTCCTATAAGTCAGTGTAGGCCACTTCCAGCACACCAGTTGACAAAGTTCCTCATTTGGAAGAAAGCACTACAAAGATGAAGAGGGTCGTATCATGATAAAAGTTGAAAATTCATCAGAAAGGTGCAACAAGTTATACCATCATGTACTTCATAGTATAACCTCAAAACAGAGAAAGCAAATATTGACGGAACAGTAAAGAAAGTAAAATCAACAATAAGAGCAGGTGGATTTTAAGAGATCTTTCTCAGTAATTGATAGAATAAGCAGATTAAAAAATCAAGGGTTGGCCGGATTGGTAAGCCATTTTTAAGTTAGTCTTCCCTCTTTCACTGCCTCCCTGCTCATTTTCTTTTCCTCCTGGTTCCCTGAAAATGTATTCCCTAATGAAGAATACGGGGTAAGCTTTTTCTCAGTGTCTGCTAGAGGCAACAATGTGAATGACTCTTAAAGATATAATATTGAGCCAAAGAACTAAGTCATAGGAGAACATATACAACTTGACATTGTTTAGTAAGTACCACACACAGATAAAATGAAGTATTATTACTATTATTATTTTTGGCCACACCTGCGGCATATGAAAATTCCTGGGCCAGGAACTTTGTAGCATTTGCCAATTTTCATGTATTAAAACTCCCCAAGCCACAACAGTGACAATGTTGGATCCTTAACCTGCTGAGCCACTAGGGAACTTCCAGAAATATTGTATGTAGAGAATACATCAATATATGGAAACACTAATAGCAAACTGTGTGTGATTAACACAGTAAAGGGGATGAAATCCTGGCAGGGCAGACAGGGGGCTTCTAAGATACTATTAATGTTTTATTATTTAATCTGGGAAGTTAGCATTTCATTATTATTCTCTAAATACCACAGATATGTTTTGTAAATTCTTGATGTATATTTCCCAAGTAAGGAGATCTGCAGAAAGCCATGAGTCTAGTCATGGCAGGAACTCATGCAGGCTCTACAAGTAAGTGGGCTGGAGAGGAAGGTGGAGGCAGATCATAAGGACCATCAAATGACATGATTGAACTTTATTCTGAAGTCTTTTTTTTTTTTTAATCTTTTCTTCCAAGCAGGAGAACATGCTGTGAAATGGATAACAAAACTAGTTAAAGCTAGAGAAATACAGGACTATTTCTGAGAGCATATTGACAGAATTTGCCACCTACTAACTAGTTCTCATGGGTTTAGGAAATGGAGAGGTTAGGACCAGGGAGGTGACTGTTATTATATATGATCCCATAGCAATGGGGTTAAACAACATCTTTACCCTAAAGGTGATAATGCAGCAGTGTGCTGGACCAGCTCACATTGGCATCTGGATTCTGAGAGCCAATTGTGCCTTTTTCTGGTAGAAGCTGTCATGTCAGTAGTTTGAAACTAGCCATAGTAGGGGTCTTTATTTACACTATGGAGATTGGAAAACCCTTTGAATATGGATTTTCACCGCTTGAAAAGATAGGTGCTAAATATTTATCAGCACAGCCCTCGATAGGATCTGGTGACAAATTAGATATGAAGAAGAGGAGGATGCCTTAGATGATACCAAGATTCCTGGCTTAGGTAGAAGATGACAGCATGAAATGAGACAGAATGCAGGATGCAGAGTAGTAGTAGCTGCCTGAAAAGGGGGTGCTGATGAGATGACCAAGAACAACATGGACATGGTCCCCACCTTCAGGAAGCATTTAGGTGGCTTTCTACAGCTTGCATTAGATGCAGCATTTTCTTTTTTTCTTTTCTTTCTTTTTTTTTTTTTTTGCTTTGTTTTGTCTTTTGAGGGCCACACCTGTGGCATATAGAGGTTCCCAGACTAGGGGTCGAATTGGAGCTGCAGCTGCTGGCCTAAACCATAGCCACAGCAATGTGGGATCTGATCTGAGTCTGTGACCTACACCACAGCTCATAGCAATGCCATATCCTTAACCCACTGAGTGAAGCCAGGGATCAAATTTGTGTCCTCATGGATGCTAGTCAGATTCGTTTCTGCTGAGCCACAATGGGAAATCCCAGGTGCAGCATTTTCAAAATACATATTCCTATAACCTATCTATGCCTGAATACATTCAGTGCTGTTTTATGTGAAATGGTTAAAAAAAAATGAAACAATATGGAATGATTATACAAATCATTCAACCTATTAAATCATGAGACCCTTCCTTCCAACTGGAAATGTATTTATGATATAACATTTACTAAAAAAAAAAAAAAAGTTATGAGAATAAAACACATTCCCTGGTGGTTCATAACATAATGACCCACTTATTACATCTTTCCAGAAGGGCAATAAATCAAGCTTCTCAAACCTGGCTTCATAAAAGGATAACCTGAATAGTTTTTTTTTCTCACAATTTTTCTAGCTTGTTTTTATCAGCATTTTGTTAATTGTTCTGGATTTTTGTTTGTTTGTTTATTTTTGTTTTTAGGGCCACACCTGTGGCATATGGAAGTTCCCAGGTTAGGGGTCCAATTGGAGCTACAGCTGTCAGCCGACACCACAGCCACAGCAATGCCTTTAGCCTACTAAGCAGGGCCAGGGATCAAACTCACGTCCTCATGGATACTAGTCAGGTTGGTAATCTGCTGAACCACAATGGGAACTCCTGGATTCATTTTTCTTTTGTGTGTGTATATCTGTTACAGATTTTTGGTTTGTGGTTACCATGAAGTTTTTGTATATCTATCTATCTATCTATCTATCTATCTATCTATCTATCTATCTACTATCTACCTATTACCATGAAGTTTTTTATATGTATCTATCTACTATCTATCTATCTATCTATCTATCTATCTATCTATCTATCTGATTTATTTTGAGTTGCTGATCCCTTAATTTTATTTTATTTTTTTTTTGTCTTTTTGTCTTTTCTAGGGCCACTCCCTCGGCATATGGAGGTTCCCAGGCTAGGGGTCGAATCAGAGCTGTAGCCACCAGCCTAAGCCAGAGCCACAGCAATGTGGGATCCGAGCCACGTCTGCGACCTACACCACAGCTCATGGCAACGCCAGATCCTTAACACACTGAGCAAGGTCAGGGATCGAACCCGCAACCCCATGGTTCCTAGTCGGATTCGTTAACCACTGCGCCACGACGGGAACTCCTGATCCCTTAATTTTAAATGCATTTTTAACAGTCTTGCATATGTGCTCTCCTCCCCTCCTGATGACAGTTTTTGACATTTTGCATCTACTTATTTTGTGTATTCCTTAACTGCTTATTGTAGATATGGAGGATTTTTACTACTTCTGTCTTTTAACCTCCTTACTAGCTTGGATCCCACTCCAGACAATTTAAATCAGAATCTTCAAGGCTTCCAGCATTGGTGTTTTTACTAATGTTGAGAAACACTGGATGAAAGTCTCCAGTCCAGGAAACTGAAGTTAGAGGAAAAGGAGACAGGCAGAGAAAGGCCTTGGGGGTGGTTGTAAATGGAATTAACATTATAGATAGATAGAAATAACATTAGCAAAGATAAAAAATCTTTTTCTTCCCCCTGAAATAAGAGAGAGTGTGAAGAGTTAGGATGGATGCAGAGAATCTTTGAAGTGGAAAGAAGAGACGTCAAATGAAATCAAATGCCTTCACTCTTAGTAGGTAGGAGGAGGCCGTAATAGTAACGCTGACTGTAAACATAGTCGCTTTGTAGAAGCTGGCACTTGTTGAGCGATTTTGTAGATACCTCTCTAAGAGCTTCATAGATGTTATTTCACTTATGTTCATTACATTACAGCCCAATGAAGCAGACACTGCTATTGTTATTTCTTTTTATAGATGAGAAACCATAAAATGGAGAGAAGAATGGGACTGAGCAATTTGCCAAGGTCGTGTAGCCACTCAGTGACAGACCTCCTCGTGCTGCTGCATGCGGTGTTGAATATAGTCCTGTACAAACCTTGAAGCCTTTGCTCTTCACTGTGCTGTCATGAAGGAGGGAGAATCAGGTAGGTTCAAGGAGAAAGGAAAACTTTGGAAATCAGCCTGGGGCAGGGATCTGGGGATCAGAGGTGAGTATGACTGTGGAATAGCATGGAGGGCCTGATTCAAGTTACAGTGCATTCATTTGTTTGATAAAAACCCTCTTTTATTTGGCCTTCTCCAGTGAAACTTAGTAGCTCAGGAAAAAGAGTGGAAAAAGTGAAAGCTAAAGTTTTGCAAGGTGGAGTGGGGTAGAAGGTAAAGGACCAAGTTTCTGTTGTAATAACAAGAAATTTGCCAAGGGAGGTTCCAGAGTGGATCCCAGGACCTAGGATTAATGTGAAGGAGGCTGAGGCCCAAATGGGCTGAAGAACTGGAGAAACTGGGAGAGGATGAGGGATTGGGGTGGTTTAGGTAACTGTGAAAATCACATTCCATGAAAGAAAGGATGATTATTAGAAAGGAGAATTTCAGAATTGAGTACCTGGATTCTGGAAACATTGCAAACCTAGAGGTGAAATTTCAGTGTTTTGATAGGCAGGTATTTTTGGTTCAGAAGAGGCTTCCCCACTGTGTCTAATCACACTCATTTGGCCGGGTTCTGCCTTTGGATACATAGCACAATCTTGTCACTTGCCACTAAACTCAGAGCTTCAGTGGGCATATACAATGACACTGTGAATAAACACCTCTACTTCTCCAAAGAGTTCAGAATGTCACATTCCTTCCTTAATGAGTAACAGAACTCCTAAAATTGGTATTTCCATTTTCAGGGTGGGGCAGAAGGATGTGGCCAGCATTCCTGAGATCAGTCATGCAAATAGATGTTAGCGATGGCCTGGAACCAGCAATCATCTGCTGCTGTGAGTAGAAGAAAGTTGGCTTTTGATTTAGGAGTAAAAACCATATTCATTGCGCTCATTATATTATACAGAGCTGATTAATAGACTAAGAAGATAGGACAGGATACAGCTTAAATCCCAGCTTTGGTTCTAACCTTCTTACTTCGAATGATTTTAGAAACATTACTTAGCATTCTCTGTCTTAGGCTCCTGACTAGAAATCACCACATTGTCTACCAACCAGTGAAATCTTAAGAAATAACATTAATTAAAACATGGGCTTTTACAAGAAAAATACAATACTAAGGTAAAGCACTGTTAATATGACTGCCATCCACAAGTTATTTGGATCAGGTCTGAACTGACTACAGTGGTTTAGTAACAATGCCCTTGGGTTTCATAGTTGAGCTTAATTAAATGTAGCTTCTAATTGTTTGTAAACACAGCAGGAGCTGTAAGACTGACAAATTTGCCCTACATATGTTATTTTCTGTATGAAGTTCATCTATTTCTGAAGCGGAAATTTTCACTAATTTCAAGGTTCTGACTTTATATGATTTCTTTTGCTTTACTTTCCTTTAACCCTTCTCCTGGGGGAACAATTATGAAAATAGAGGTCAGTCATGGTGGGTGAGGGGACTAAATGTAGCTGGATGAAGAAACCCAAGCTGGAATGGATAAAGATGACTTTCCAAAGGTACACAGAGAGACCTTGTTTCCTCAAGAATGACTGACTGAAAGAAAATGGGAGAATATTTTTTCTACTGAATACAGCCGTCACCTTAGAAATATTTATCACTGCTTTGTAGCTCTTTCCTATTCTTCCCACCTTCACTGTGGCCAGAAGAGAGGTGCAACAGTGGGAGTACATGCTAAATTAATAATCCTAGCAATGCACGCTGTAGTTCAGACTTGACAATGGCATTTCCATATATGAATTATCGTTACTGCAGTTCTGCCAGTCAACCACAGCAACTCACTGTAGGATAAGCTTACGCCTGCCGGTTGCCTTGGACCCAGAGCAAAAAGCACACCTTCCTCCCTTAGGAAAATGGTTAGATCTGACTTGGTGCTCCTGATTTGTGAGGCTAAAATCCTGGTGACTGTCTCCCACTCTCAGACAGGAAGCTCAGACCCAGTGGTTGCTGAAAACCATCCGCTCTGGAAGGTTGAACGTCACACTCTCCTTCCTTTCAACAAGCTGCATTCTGGTGTTCCAATGGTTGATCTAACCAGTTGCTTCCCCACAGCTGAGCCAGTGACTTTCCTACGCTGAAGCCAGGATGGGTGGCATGGATGGAAACTCTTGTCACCCTGGAGTTTGATACTTCCCAGGACAGTGATGAGGTCAGGAGTTTGATTATGGCCACTTCCACAAATCTCCTGAATTAGAATATCAAACTGGAGACTATTGTGAAAAACAAACTTTTTTGCCTCAGATGGATTATTTTTAAAACAGCCTAAAATCTGTGAACCTGAGAGAGGCACTGGAGGTATACAGGATCTGTTTGCAGAGAGGACTAGTCTTACAAATGTGGTTGATATTTAAGGTGGCGCAGGCTCATGATTGACAGAAATGGCCAAGAAAGCAATAGGTCATGTCAACGCTGCCTAATTAGCTCACACGTGTAATAAAGTCAGAGCCCTTTAGTGTGATCGGCAAAATAAGCATGGAAGGGTCACAAGGCAGCAATTGCTTTTTGATTTGAAAGCAAGTAATCTGATAAATGGTCTGAGGTGTGCTAGCCACAGTTTGTTCAGTTGAAAGGTGTCTTCAGTTTACACACTTTCAATTCTAAGGACATCTTTTCCAATATAATTGAACCAAAAAAACCTTGCCTTGAACCTTTTAAATTATGCTGTTCTGAGACTGTAGCAGAAATGAAAAAAGATAGGAGCTGCAAAGTTAATATGAGTGTTATTGGACAGGTATCTCAGGAATATAAATGAAGCTTTGTTCTCTGTTCATGGAACCGCAATAAGGGAAAATACCTTCCTGGGTGATTTTGTGAAACGAAAACATATCCCAGTAGTAAGCGATTAGCAGGAACTGGAGTGTCTTCAAATGCAAACTTCCTGACATTTCACAGTTACTAAAATAATTACCCTACCTTGGTGAACTAATAATAACTTAGTTAAAGGTTTCATTTAGTATAACCAAATGTAATGCAAAAACGCCTGTACTCTGATAAATAGCGTTTCCATTTTGGGATTTGCTAAGGGCGGATTTTCTCTCTTCTCTTTTCCCACACATCAGAATGTCACAAGCAATTAGATGAAATTATTTATGTGAAATGGAAAGGTAAGAGCATAAGCAGTGCTGTACACATCAGAAGCAACTGGTATTCCCATTATGCATACCAAAGACAGGAGCCTTGGTGTCTTGATGAAGCAGTTGTTCTTTGGAACTATTGAACTGATTTTTGTTGTACTAAACAATTTTCTTTAATGAATGTTTTGAAATCGAAACCATTTTATTTTTGTGTGTCAGTGGAAGAAGTACATTTGGAATCTGGAAAGTTTAAAGGAAAGCTTTTGAAATATTGGGATGTCTGAATCTTTTAACACTATCTTTTGGGTATGTGGCAAACACTCTGCTTGCGGAATCCAATTAGGGAAAATTACCTACAGGCATAAGAAAACTTTTGAGGAGAAATTTGGCCATATGCGTCAAATACCTTAAAACTGTTTATATTGCATTGACCCAATAATCTTGCTTTAGTGGATTTATGCTAAAAAAATCCACTAAACACTGAGAGAGGATCCTAAATATTGAGAGAGGCTTATGCACAAAGATAATCATTGCAAATTTATTCATAATAACAAAATAATTAAAAATAATTATTTGTTGAGTATTTAGATAAAGGAAATCATGATATAGTAATTGAAAGGAACATTATGCAGCCAATAAAATAATGCTTGTTAAAACAAGATAGCAATGTAGAACATTAATACAGTGCAATAGATGTGTAAAAGCCTCATATAAGTGGTGTGTAGAATTGCAATCATGCAAAAATTACGTAAAAGCATAGAAAAAAGACTGAGGAAACATATTGACGATGCCAGAATAAGTTGTGTTTGGATAGGTGTACTATGGATAGTTTTTCATATCTTTTGATTTTTCAAATAATCTACAGGTTTTTTAAAAAGAAATTCCTGACTTTATAAACACTCAATTTTTATGTTCAACAGCTAGTTGCATTGAACTCTCTCCCCAAAGCATTTTCTATGTAAATACACTCATGATGGTTAATTAGTCACAAATGGGAAACCAGTCTGGCTGAAGTACATAAACTCTAAATATTGTAGACTTCACTAAAGATTAACAGAAATTCACAGATCTGAGATTCTTACAGAATAAAAAGCCTCGAAAAAGTAAACACGTAAAGATTTTTTATTATGCAGTTTTAATACTTTGTTTCCTAGATAGAGGCATATAACAAGTTGTAGTTTTTTGGTGAGCTTGTTTCATTTACTTTTCTGTATATAATTATGCTATTTGTAATAGTTAATATGTAGTATATGAGAATAGGAAAAATAGCTAATTGAATTAATATAATTAATTAAACCAAACAAAACTAAAGCTGATTTGATTGGTCAAATATCTGAAACAGACACATTGGTTTGTTTTAGCAGTTAAGCTCAGAGAATACTGGAATCCCATCATTTGTTTCTAATTAAAATGTTTTTTGTAAATTTAAACATATATATATATAATTGACACTTGAAAGGGAAGGTAAATAAAACTTTTGCTTCTTCCATTATCATTTTTAGGTAGCAAAACATAGAGGAATTTTCATATAACCTTTTCCAGAAATTTTCTTCTCCTTTCAAATGCAACCAATAAAACATGACATGTAAAATAACTGACAGGATCAGATATAAACAACTACATGTTTTACTTTTCTATGGGCATTTTAAAATCAATGCTCAGTTAATGTCCAAAGCTACATTATCCTTAGAGAAGAACAGAACATTATTGATTTCAAATGTTTTAAAAAGATCAAGTGTGTTATAATGATCAGGCTTATACACAAAAAAGCAAAGATTTCAACAGTTAATTTTTTAATACATTATTTTTCTTAAATGTGCCTGTTTTGTGGCTTGCTTTAATTTTAGATTAACTTGAAGTTTTGCCATAAAACATGCAGTTCTTTTCTGCATACAATTTCATAAGCAACTAAATTTCTAAGTAGCTCAACATCATGAACTCTGAGGATAAAGCATACTTGCTATTTTCCAAGGAAAGCAACTCATGATTTAACTATGAGAAGGTAAAAAAATACATTTTCTGTCTAATTATAGGTGATAAAGTATTTCATTTTTTAATAGCCCTACTAATGTTGTTGAAATTAATGATAAGAATGGGTATTCAGTGTTTTATAGGAGTAAATAGGATGCCTTCGTCCCTCCTATTTTAAAATAAATTGCAATTAACATTCTGTAGTAAACATTCAATCAAGTGAAAAACATTTCTAACAATCATTCAGTCAATCAATGAATTTATTCAGGGCCTACCCCAGATGAGCTCTTTGAGAGGCCTTAATTCACTTTGAGTATTTGTCTCTGTACACAGATTTTATCTATAAGCAATTAAAAAATAAATAAACATTCAAATAACTTACCTTTGATTCCTTGAACTTGGAGAAAAATCCAAAGAACAAAAACAGCCCTTCTAGTTTCCAAATACATTCTGGCTTTTGTGCATTGGTACTTCTGGTAACAATTACAGAACAGCCCGAAATCTCATTTAAAAAAATAAAATGACAGCAATATGAAAAATAATTAACTATTGACGTCAGCTGAGTGAGGGTGACCTTCTTGGTTTACCTTTCTGAGGGTGCTAATTTATGAAGAACATGAGGCAGTGCCTGCTTCTGGAATAATCTCCTTATCTTCCCCTTGGGTGTAATCTCTGCTTAAGGGTCAGCTGGAGGAACCTTTATCTCATTAACCTTCTGGAAGAGCATCTGTCAGCCTAGCTCCGGGACCCTGAATGCCATTATAAACAAGTGTCCAGAGACAGAAGGATCTTTTTTGCTGTAGTTATTCACCTGTTACTGTGACACAGAGAGCCAGGGGAAGTCCTGCCAAATGCAGAAGAAATATGACAGGGTCAAAGGCTTTCCAAAATGACATGCACAAGGAACAGCCATTGAAGGTGCTGAGTTGCTGCCTCTGGAAGTATGTGGTTATTCAATATCTTTGTCTCCAGAGAAAGCAAACCTGTCTCCATTCTGTAGAATTGTACTGCTTTGTAAACTGCTCTCTTTCTGGCATAATATCCAGATGAACTTTTTAGTTCAGGTCTGGTTTAAAAATTTTAAATCTGTTATTCATACACAGAGGGTATGGAGTCCATTAGTTATACAAGCTTTGTGAAGGATAATGGTGCAACCACTTTTCATCCTGTAAGCTAATTCTTCCAGTCTCATTCTTACCTCGAAATAGCATGCTTCCATTACTGTTTTTTGTTTGTTTTTCGCTTTCAGGCATTATCAAATAATGAATATTGAGACTTTATCTCCCCTCCCCCTGCAAACCCTCCCCACCCTCATAAACATGTACTAATCTTATCCTTCCATCTGCCTCAATTTTATTATATTTTCAGTTTATTGAATATTCAATTTTAGATTATTATGGCTGTGTACACACTGCATGTAGCTGAGTCTGGAGTATGCTGGGATTACTGGCATGTATTGATCCCTCATGCTGTGATGACAATGATCTTAGAGATTTCTGTAGATTTCTCGTATAATCCTCAATACAATTATATTATGAGGTAAATACTACCATTTCTGTTTTATATTTGAAAAAATTAAGGTCTACAAAGCAGGGCCAGGATTTGAATCCAAAAAGCCTTGTTCAGGAGCCCATACTCTTTTTTTTTTTTTTTTAAATTTGTTGGATTATAGTTGACTTACAAAATTGTGTTAATTTCAGGCATACAGCAAGATAAATCAGTTATGCATATGCACATATCCATTCCTTTTCAGATTCTTTTCCCATATAGGTTATTACTCAGTATTGAGTAGATTTCCCTGGGCTGTACAGTAGGTCCTTATTGTCCATCTATTTTATATATAGTAGTGTGTATAGTCAATCCCAACCCACTTGCCACATTTCCCCTTTGGTAAACATAAGTTTGATTTCAAAATCATTGAGTCTGTTTTTGTTTTTGTAAGTTCTTTTGTACCACTTTTTATTACATTCCACATATTAGTGATCACATATGATATTTGTCTTTTTCTTTTTTTTAACAGAAAAAATTTTTTAATAGCATTTTAATTCATGCCATTTTCATTATTGTAGAAATTTCATTAACACATTTATGAAGAAATGTTTTTCTTTCATGTCCGTGGTGATGGCAAATATGAACATTTTCTAAAGTATCAGGTGTTCATGGTGTAGCAAGGCAATGAGGCAATTGCCTGATGGGAAAAATCCAGCATTTATTTACAGTTTTTTTTATCATGATTATTATCTGTATTTCTTTATTTTTATTTTTTTATTACTCAAATGAATTTATCACATCTGTAGTTGTATAATGATCATAACAATCTGATTTCACGGGATTTCCATCCGACATTTGTCTTTTTCTGTCTGACTTACTTCACTTAACTTGATAATTTCTAGTTGCATCCGTGTTGCTGCCAATGGCATGATTTCATTCTTTTTTATGGCTGAGTAATATTCCTTCGTATATGCATTACATCTTTATCCAGTCCTCTGTTGATGGACATTTCGGTTGCTTCCATGTATTGACTTTGTGAATAGTGCTACAATGAACATTGAGATGCATGTATCTTTTTACATTATGGTTTTCTCTGGATATATGCCCAGGAATGGGATTGCTGGATCATACAGTAGTTCTATTTTTAGTTTTTTAAGGAACTTCCACAATATTCCCTATAGGGCTACACCAATTTATATTTTCACCAACAGTGTAGCAGGGTTCCCTTTCCCCCACACCCTCTCCAGCATTTATTATTTGTAGATTTTTGATGATGGCCATTCTGACTGGTGTAAGGTGATAACCTCATTGTAGTTTGGATTTGTATTTCTCTAATAATTAGTGATGTTGAACATCTTTTTATGTGCTTTTTGGTCATCTGTCTGTCTTCTTTAGAGAGTTGTCTATTTAGGTCTTCTGCCCATTTTTTAAATTGGGTTGATTTTTTTTTGATATAAAGCTGTATGAGGGAGTTCCTGCTGTGACTCAGGAGTAACAAATCCAACTAGTGTCCATGAGGATATGGGTTTGATCTCTGGCCCTGCTCAGTGGAGATCCAGTATTGCCATAAGCTGTGGTGCAGGTCACAGATGTGGCTTGGATCTGGCATTGCTGTGGCTGTGGTGTAGCTGCAGCTCCAATTTGAGCCCTAGCCTGAGAACTTCCATGTGGTGGGTACAGCCTTAGAAAGCAAAAAAGCAAAAGCCAAAAAAAAAAGGTCTATGAGATGTTTGTGTATTTTAGAGATTAATCCCATGTCAGTCTTAGTCACCTAGACTGTTAACCTGTACTCACTATGGTGACTTTTGCAACTGTTCACTTTTTCCTCCCTAAATTTTCCACATACAAAACTCGCCAATATCCCAAAATGTTACCCCAGATGTGTACATTTCCTCCTCATGTAGCTTCATCTTCCTTGGAGCTCTCCAACCTCCTGCAGGCAGTAATCTGGGGATCTCCTTCCACAATCATTCTGGGGATTCCTTCAGATCTCTGTGTTGGATCTCATGGTTTCCAGACCTGATGTTGTCTTCCTTCTTAACTTAATCTCTTGTTTTAGCAGAGCATGTGTTCTGTTAGCTTATTGACAGGAAGTCACAGTAGATAAATTTGAAACCTTTGATGTTTGACAATGGCTTCCATCTATCCACATACTCGATGGAGAGTTTGGCCAGTGCTATAGATTCAATATATCCTCCCAAAATTCATGTGCTGAAAACTAACCCCAGTGAGATGGTATTTGGAAGAGGAGTCTTTGGGGTATGATTGGGTCAATGAAGGCAAAGTCCTCATGAATGGGATTAGTCCCTTATAAAAGAGGAGCCAAAGAGCCCCCTTGCTCCTTTTGCCACATGAGGACACAGTAGAAAGACTCTTCCCTATGAACTAGGAAGTGGGCTCTCATTAGACACCGAATATGCCTGCACCTTGGTCTTGCACTTCCCAGCCTCCAAAACAGTCAGAAATAAATTTTTGTTGTTTATGAGCTACCCAATCTACAGTACTCCTATTGCAGCCCAAAAGATCTAAGACAACTGGATATGGAATTCTAGTTGGAGAACTTCTCTGGTGGCCTAGTGGTTAAGGATGCCGTGTTGTCACTGCTGTGGTGGGGGTTCAACACCCAACCCAGAACTTCTGCACGCTGCAGGTGCATGCCACACCCCCCCCCCCCAACGAAAAAAGAATTCTGGTTGGAAATAACATTCACTTCGAATACTGAAGACATTAATTAGTTCATTGTCTTCCTATCCTCCTGTGCTACTAATCTGAAGCCTGTTTTGTTAGTAATTCTTTGTTTAGGATATTTTCCTCTCCAGAAGCTTCTAGAATCTTTGTCTCCAGTGTTCTGATTTTGTATGGTACTCTCTCTGGTCGTGGGTCTGTTTTAATCTACTGTGTGGGGATTTAGAAAACCTAATCTAGGTATTCATGTTCTTCAGTTATTGAAAACCTCTTTTAGGTATATGATTCCTATCTTTTATTTCCTGTGTTCTCTCTGTCTGAAATCCATGTTATTGGGATGGTGGCATTCTTGAATTGTTTTTTTAACTTTTCAAATTCATGCTTCTATTTTCCTCTTACTCTTTACATTCTCATTTCTAGAATATTTCTCCAACTTAATCTTTTAACCTTTATTTGCTTTTTAAATTTTTACTGTCATTTATGATTTCTGAAGAATTGTTTTTGGTGTTTTTTGTTTTAAAATTCCTTTCTTTTTAAATATTTTAATAAGATACTGTTTCAGGATTTCAGGGATATAATTTCCTTTATTTCTTTAAAGATATTAAAAAAAGGTCTCAAAAGGAATTTCTTCTTTTGTAGTCTCTGTTTCATCCAAGCTGCATTTTAAATTTCTTCTGTTTTTGTTTTCTATCTTTTGTACTTGACAATTTGGTCAAATATCTAGTAATCCTTAGCTGACTACTTACTTATCTTTAAGTCTGTAAATAGCTGATGAAAAGTTTTCTGCATAAGTTTCAAACTTATGAACTGTGGCTTTCAATGTAGATTTATTAGGCTGGGATACTTCCTTCTTAGTGCTGACCAATAAATTATAGGATACTCAGTTAAACTCAAGATAAAAAAATATTTTTAAATATAAATATGTCACAAGTATTGCATGTGACATATAATGAAATTATTTGCTTATGTAAGATTCAAATTTAACTGCGAATTCTACATTTTTATCTGATATTATCTGGCAACCCCTTTTCCAGAACACCTGAAGTCATTATCTTTAAATATTTCCTCTTCAAGTGGTCAGATATTCTAGAAAAGACTACTCTCATCTCTCTCTTTTTTTTTTCTTTATTCTTTCCTTTCCTTTTCATCTCTTGATTTTAGGATATGGTCTAACTCCCAATATATCAGTACATGGGTGGAGAAAAAGTTCTGGGGCTTGGGTCTTAATATTCTCATGTATATTTTAATTTAATCTTCCTGTTTTCATTCTCAAATGAGGCCAAATATTGAAGAGTCCAGAGTTTTACCCTGTCCAGAAAATAAACTTTCGGCCTTCTGTGGGTGAAAAGAGACAGTTACACAAATGATGGAATGGGGTGAGGGAGTTGGAGCTTTAAGTGATTATTAGATACTTCAATTCATCTTTCTATTTTAATCCAACTCTTCTGTTAATTTACCCCAATTACCAGAAATAACATGGTATGTCTTTTTTTTTTTAAATATGTATGTGTAAATTGGATTGTTTCTGAGCTTTATCTGCTGCCAGTTTAAGATGTGTCTTTCTAAGTCTGCCACCAATAAGCACTTTTGCTTGCTTTTACTTGTTCCACCACCATTTATTGGAAAGCTCATTGTTTTCCCTACTGTTCTGAAGTTCTACCTTTATCATAAAATCTGTGTATCTCATATCCTCATGCTTTTCAAACCCTTTTCCTCCCTCTTTCTTTAATTATATCTAATCATCTTTTATTTCACTATTTCCTCTTCAGCTGGGTATAATTTATTGTTCTTAATTTTTAGTCATTGTATTTTTCAGTTCTGGGATTTCCACTTGTGTCGAGACCAGCTCAGCAGGTGAGGGCTGAAGAACAGGTGCTGCGAAATTTAAGAAAAAGTTAACATAAAACAAGACATAGAGACATTTATCTTAATTAAAGGTGGAAACTGGGGGACTCAAGGTCTCAGGGACCAAGAGCCCTGCCTCAAGAAACCACACTGCTTTTATAGTGCTCTTTAGGATTACGTCAAGTGAGGAGGGGGCTATAGGGGCAGGATATAGTTTTTTTTTTTTTTATTGTTTTAAAAGTCATATAGCCGGTAGCTGGCTAAGCTTTTATTCTGATCTTTAGGCATTTAACAATTATTAGCATTGAGGAAGCTTGGCATCAGCTATCTATGCATAGCGTCTAGAGAATCACCATTGTGCTTTTGTAGACAGCATGCCTATCTGCAGCAACCCAGATTGCCTAGGTTTGTACCTCATTCTCCTTGCTAATGCATATCCTGCTAATGGGCCCTTATAAACCCCTTGGGGCCATGAGGTTCATCTTCCTCTTATTCTTAAGAGGACATATCATGCTGTGCATATGGCGTGACTATCTGAACAGGTCTGGCATGCCTAGACCTATGCATTCAGCTGACCACATAAATAACTTATATCTTTGGGTCTTTGTTCTTAAGTTTAAGTCATTTGCCAGCACTGCGACTGTTTTTCAAGCAGGAATATAGGGTAAAGTTAAAGCAGGAGAAGATGGAGTTTTTAGTATAGAAAATAGAAACAGAGAGACAAAGAAAAGATTGTAGAAACATGTTTCCTGACATACTTGGTTCTTTTTCAAGTCTGCTTCATATTTTAAAAAAAAATAACTTATGCCTCTGTGTTAAAATTTTTAATCTTGTCTTTTATCTTATTATACAGAAAGAATAATTTTGGTGATTCTGAGTTCTTCTGGAGCTGTGGTGGTTGTTTCTATTGTCTTGCTTTTCTTATTTTTTAATGTTATTTTCTTATCTCCTTCTATAAGTTATTATTTTTCTTATTATAAATGAAACATTATATTTTAAGAATCATACTATAGTGAGCAAGACAGCATGGTATTGGTGAAAGCATAGACACAAAGGAGAGCGGAAGGGCCCACACAAATGAAGTTGATTGATTTTGGACAAAAGTGAAAAAGCAATTCAGTGGTTAAAGGAGTGTCTTTTCAACACATGGTGCCTTAAGAACCTATACACACACACACACACACACACACGCACACATACCCTATAAAAAACAAAAAATGGAGCTAGACTCAAACATTACACCTTATATGGAAGTGAAGTAAAAATGAATCATGCACATAAATGAAAAATGTATATAAAATTCTATAAGAAAATACAGAAGAAAATCTTAGTGACCTTAGGCTTGGTGATAAGACTTTAGATACAAGACAAAAACATGATCTATGAAAGAAAAACATGATGTTGGATTTTATTAAAATGGAAAACTTCTGCTCTGGTAAAGAAATTATAAACAAAATTACAAGATAAGCTCTGAACTGGGAGAAAATATTTGCAAAATACATTTCTTTTTGTTTTCACCACATCTTGTCACATGTAAGTTCCTTGACCAAGGATAGAACCTTGAGCCACAGCAGTGACCCAACCACTGCAATGACAACACTGGATCCTTAACTTGCTGCACCACAAAGGAAATCCTGCAAAACACATTTCTGATATAAGACATGTATCCAAAAGATACAAGTGAGCTTAAAACTCAGCAATAAAAAAATCTAACAACTCAATTGAAAATGAGCCAAAGATCTGATTAAGACACTCTGTCAAAGAAGATATGCAGATGGAAAATAAGCATATGAAAGTTTCTCAACATCATTTGTCATTAGGAAATGCAAATTGAAATTTCAATGAGATACCACTACTACATATTAGGATAACTGAATTTTTTTTTAAAAAACTGACGCTATCAATTAACTGGCAAAGATGTGGAGCACCACTCATTACCGGTGGGAATGCAAATTGGTATAGGCACTTTAGAAGACAATTCAGCAGTTTTTAAATTTTTTTTTTTATAAAACTAAACATAATCTTACAGCAATCACACTCCAAGCTATTTACCCAACAGACCTGAAAATGTTATGTCCATGCAAAAATATCAAAGGGACACAGGAGCCAACAGAAAAGGCCCCCAATGGTCAACACTGACACAATTTTAGGAATAAAGTAGAATTGGATTATAAGTGTAAAATAATTATCACAGGTCCATGCTGTTACAGATAAATTATTTAATACATGAATAAATGCGAGGAGAATAGACAAATATACCATAGAGAACAATTCCAAATAATTTATGTAGATAACTCCCTACTCCAGGGAATGGAGCATAACTCTTACTCCTTAAGTGTGACCTGTGTGTAGTGACTTTCTTCTAAAGAGTACAAGATGGAAAAAAGGGAAGAAAAGAGTAGATTTACAGTGGAGATCCTGACATATACAACCTTTGATCAAGGTCAGCATCAACAAGGTGGTCATGTTGACACTGTGCTTCCTTCTTAGCTATAGTGGGAAGGACACTTTACTTTTGTGGTCTTCCTCCCAAAAACCGTTAACCCCAAATCAATCATGAGAAAAACATCAGACAAATGCCAATTGAGGTACATCCTACCAGGTGCTTGTGGCTCTCCTCAAAATTGCCAAGGTCAGCAGAAACAGCAGAAGTCGGAGAAACTGTCACAAGTCAACATTTTTCTAAGGAGACATAACAACTAAATGTAATGCGGTGTCCTGAATGGGATCCTGGAACAGAAAAAGGATGTTAAGTTAAAATTAAAAAAAACTACAATAGCCAAGGCATGGAAACAATCTAAATGTACATTATCAGATGAATGTAAGGAGATGTGGCACATATACACAATGGAATAATACTCAGCCATAAAAAGAACAAAATAGTGTCATTCACAGCAGCATGAATACAACTAGAGATTCTCATACTCAGTCAAGTCAGTCAGAAAGAGAAAGACAAATACCATATGATATTACTTATATGTGGAATCTAAAATATGGCACAATGAACCTATCTACAAAAAGAAACAGACTCAGACATAGAGAATAGACTTGAGGTTGCCAAAGGTGGGAGAAGAGGGATTGGGATGGGCTAGGAATTCGGGGTTAGAAGGAGCAAACTATTACATTTAGAATGGATAAGCAATGAGATCCCTGTGTATAGAAGAGAACTATATCCAGTCTTTTGGGATAGATCATGATGGGAGGTAATATAAGAAAGGGAATGTATATGTGTGTGTGTGTGTGTGTGTGTGTGTGTGTGTGTGTGTGTGTGTGTGTGGGTATCACTGGGTAACTTTGCTATACAGCAGAAATTGGCACAACATTGTAAACCAACTATTATTTTAATTAAAATTTAAAAAAACCTAGGAAAATCTGAGAAAAATATAGGTTTCAGTTAATGGGCTTCAAGTATCAATACTGGTTCATTAAATGTAAAAAATGCACCATTAATAGTGGAAGATGCCAATACTAGGTGAAACTATGTTCCCATAAGGGTATATTGGAGCTCTCTAATATCCTCACAATTTTCTTTAGGTCTGCATTTATTCTAATATAAAAAGTTTATTAAAATTATAAAAATAATTTTCTGGAAATAGTTTGAAGACCAGGATATTTTCTTCCAGAGAATATTTTCCTTTGCTTCTAGGAAGCAGTGGGGATTACTAGCAATCCAAGATCAGCTTAATAAAATTTCTGGGTTGGAGATTTTCTAGACTACACAAAAGCTGGGTTGTACATGGTAAAGGTATGGATCACCTTGTGTTCACCTGTGGACTCCAATTTTTGTCCCCTTCCTATTGAGAGATTTTCAAAAGCCCTGCTCAACCTCTTTCTTGCAGATCAGCAAATGCTTTGGGGCAAATGTGGCCCCTAAGGCTAGGCTCACTTGTTTTTTGTTTTTGTTTTTTTGTCTTCTTGCCTTTTCTAGAGCCGCTCCTGCAGCACATGGAGGTTCCCAGGCTAGGGGTCGAATCGGAGCTGTAGCCACCGGCCTATGCCAGAGCCACAGCAACTCGGGATTTGAGCCGTGTCTGCAACCTATGCCACAGTTCACAGCAACCCCGGATCCTTAACCCACTGAGCAAGGCCAGGGATCGAACCCACAACCTCATGGTTCCTAGTTGGATTTGTTAATCACTGAGCCACGACGGAAACTCGAGGCTCACTTGTTTTGATTCTGACCTCCAGTGAATCTCCGTTCTGGAATGTTTTACTATTTGTTAGCTCTCTGCTCCATTCAATCAGATGATTTTACATTTCATCCAACATTTCTACATTTCTTCAGCAGGAGGACTGGTTCAGATCATCTAATTGCTTTACATGTGGTGGAAATTCTAAAATTTTATTGCAGTTCTCTCCTTTCACCCTCTGTCTATTGTTGTGGCTTCCTACTTAAAAAAATTCCTTTAATATTTTTGGGGGAATATCCAGAGTGTTACCCAGCATAGAGTAATGGGTTTTCAGCTCTCATCTTTAACTACAGATTGCTTTGGTGATATCTAAAGAAAACTAGAATCATCAAGTTGGTGTAGAATCCTATTCAGAATAGTGTATCTGAAAATGAGACATAAACTAGGTGAGAGATGAATCTACTTTTCAAATTACTGCATGTAGAAAAAATCATATAAGGACTTAGAATAAATACATACTGATATATAAATACATTTATAAATATTTCTAATATACACTTATATAGGCTAAAGAGCTGTTAGGTGGTAACAAAATACTTTCCCTCTTTGTTTGCTGTATACCCCCATGTTATGCTTCTAACCTTGTTGTGAAATATTAGTGTTCTTTCTCTAGGAGAAAAAGCAACAACTTCAAGTTATGGATTACTTCTACTTACTAACCTCCTTTAGAAAAACATGTTGTTTAATGGAAAATGCTATGTAGACTTTTTGTGTTCTTAAAAACGTCCTATATGATATTGTTACCGAATCAAACTTAGGTCAGCTTACCTGCACCCAGTCAAACAAATCTGCTGATACTGGGTTGTGGTGAAGGTGGGTATAGCTTTCACTGCAGGGTATCTGACATGGGGACAAACAAGGAGCTTATGGTCAAAAGACCCAAACTCTCCATTGGCTTTCAGGGCAGGGGTTTTAAAAGCAAGGTTAGGGGTGTGGGTTCCAGGGTGCATGATCAGCTCTTGCACAGTTCTCTCATTAGTTAGTGGTGAGGTAACAGGGTGATGTTTGGGAATTTCCATTATCCATTTTCTGGCTCCAGCTGACCTGGGAGTCTATGTACTGGTGGTCAGCATGCAGTTAGTTTCTTCTATCTGGTGGGGGTTTCAGTATCTGCAAAACAACTCAAGAGTATGGCTCCAAGGATTGTTTATGGCCCTTGAAGAGGAATATGTCCTTTTTTTTTTTAAACTTTATTTATTTATTTTTTTGTCTTTTTTCTATTTCTTTGGGCCACTCCTGTGGCATATGGAGGTTCCCAGGCTAGGGATCAAATCGGAGCTGTAGCCGCCGGCCTACGCCAGAGCCACAGCAACGCGGGATCCAAGCCACGTCTGCAACCTACACCACAGCTCATGGCAATGCTGGATCATTAACCCACTGAGCAAGGGCAGGGACCGAACCCGCAACCTCATGGTTCCTAGTCAGATTCGTTAACCACTGCGCCACGACAGGAACTCCTTTTTTTTTTTTTTTTTTTAATGGCTAAACTATCATTTTCTCTTCCTTGACTGTTCTCCTTTGTGCATTTTCACTGCTCTGATTAAATTTGCTCTTTGGAACTCAGGGAAGGCCTAGGAGCCTAAAGTTTTTCTATAAATAAGAGGCTGGGGACATGGGATGCAGTGTGGGTGTCTGTCTCCAGGAAGGCCCTGCAGGGTCCTGCTTTGTTACAAATTATATGATTATAAAGGCAGAGAATTAATATTAAAATTACAAATATTTAAAAGTTTCTCTCAATTATTAAGTTTTTCCCATTTTTAATTAAAATCTGAGTAACTAATGTTGATAATTGCCATTTAAGCAAGGAAGAATGATAAACACTCATTATTCCTGAAACGATGCTTTCTGAGACCCCCAGGCCTTTCTTTAAGCACTGTTTTTAAAATTGTGGGTCCAGAAGTACTTCTTCAAGATGATTGTTTGTCAAAAATGATTTTACATTCTTAAAGAGGTAAGCATTCCTCTTTATTTTCTGGCAGAATTTCAGTGATGCATTTAAAATGTACAAGGTAGAATGAAAAGGGCAGAATGTATTCCTTCATCCAAAATCAGGAGAAATGAAGAATGGTTGCCAAAATGAATCATTGAGTATCATAAAGAAACTATTCCATTTGTTAATCAAGAAATATAATTTTTTGAGTGCCTACTAAGTGCTAGGCTCTCAATTAGGGCCTTTGTATGCACAGATGTTATCTTTCCAGCATCCCTATGAGGTAAGTGCCATTTTTAGTTCTGCTTTATGGGAAGATGGAAGATCTGAGAGAGTAACTAGTAGATGTGAAGCAGGGTTTTCAACCTGGATCTAATTTCAAAGTCTGTGTTTCTTGGTCTTTACTGGGTCCCCCCTAGAGTGAAAACAGAAGCTGAGAAAGAGATACTCATCAGACAAATGAACAGCTAATGGATTCTGGTCACCCATGCTGCTGTGTGTGTGTGTGTGTGTGTGTGTGTGTGTGTGTGTATGTGTGTGTGTGGGGTTGTTTCCCCTATACCTACAAGCAATTCTTGGACACCTACCAGCTGGATGTCCTGTAATTCATCTAAGTTCTGACACTTACACTTTCTATCTGGAGATGGCATCCATCTACCTGGAGATGGCATCCATCTACCTGGAGATAGTGTCCATTCACCTGGAGATAGTGTCAGATTCCACAGGTCAAGGGCTCAGTCCTAAAAGACTCCACTCCTGCCCCACTGCCCCACTTCAGACAACAATCACAATCCAGGTTGTCACCTGGGCTCCTGACCTACAGGCTGTAAAGTGAAGGCTGCCGTGATCCCCTTCTCAGGTTCCATTAATTTGCTAGAGTGGCTCACCCAACACAGAGATATTTTACTTACTAGATTATTGTGATAGGATATAACTCAGGAACAGCCAGATGGGAGAAATGCATAGGACAAGGCTTAAGGAAAGGGTGCAGAGCTTCCATGCCCTCTGAGTCTACCACTCTCCCATAATCTCTACATTTCCCCTAACGTAGAAGCTCTCTGAAATTTGTCCTTTGGGGCTTGAACAATCAAATGGAGGCTTTATTCCCCAGGTATGACTGATTACATTATTGGCCATTGGTGATTGAATTCTATCTCCAGCCCCTCTCCCCTCCCCAGAGGTCAAGGGGGTGGGGCCAAAAGCTTCAACCCTCTCATCAGCTCCCTGGCAATCATCCCGCATCCTTAAATGGGGTCGTAAGTCACCTCATTAATATAACAAAGCACACATTTCTCACTCTTCTCTGGAAATTCCAAAGGGTTTTTAGATGTTCTGTGACAAACAGGGAGGAAAACCAATATCTATTTCTTATTAGCACATCCAAAGTTCACTGTTTGCCTTGGTCTTTTCCTCCACCTGGCATCTAGTATTTTGGACATCGTGGGTAGGTGGCTACCTAGGAATCTGGAAGCATCCCCTCTCTGGAATCTTGTACGTTTTTTACGTGGTAGAAGGACGACTGTCCACTTCATGCTCCAGGTTTCTTTTTGCTCACATTGTTGTTTGTCTCTCCATTTCTGGTAGGCAGAGGGGGTTCTCAAGGTATTTCCATCACCATCAAGATGAGTGACTAACTGGGAGAGGCTGAACCACTCCTAGAAGGAACCAGTCCTAGGAGTAGCAGGTAGGTTAGTGTCATGGGTATTAAATCCATGATTGGGTAGAATAGTTTCTGTTACCTCTGAGAAAAACCCAGTGTCCTGGTCTGTACTTCTTGGTGTCTTGAATAAACACATTTCTTGTTAACACAAGATTCACTGTGGCTCAGAGAGTTTCTCTTGCATTATTGCCCATAGGTTAGGGAGGAGGGGTGAAAAAACAACCCAGAAATACATACATGGACCACCAATGGGGATGTTATCTAAGGGAAGCTCCCATCTTTTGCATTGACCCTCCAGATCATCTGCTGGCAGTCAGCTCAAGACTAAAGGATTAAACAAAAAGAGCTGCCTTGGGCAGAATGAAGGGAGGAGCAGCAGGTGGAATCTGACAAAAGTGGGAGTGGGGTGAGAGGGGGGCAATTGTAGGGGAAGGATGAATCCTCATCCACCTTCACTCTTTTCTCAGAGACCTTTGATGAGCCCTATGTTCTTGTGGACACAGAGCAGCCCAGCCTCTCTCTTTGCACAGAGCTCTTCCCTGTTTCTCCACTGTGCCCCTCTCCAAGTCCTTGGGAATAAATATGGTAATGCTGAATAAATGGAACTAGTCCCTCCTGGAAAAACTGAAAAGCAAGTCACTTAAAAAAATATCTTAAATGTGTTGATCTGCATGCATTTTATTTAAAGTGTGTTTCAGTCTGTGTGGCTTTTATTTCAATCAGGAAGGGATCAACTCTATATACAGTCTAAAAAGAGTAGAAAAGGTGAATGAAAAGGCCCTCAGAACATGTGGGGTAGGGAGAGGGACTGGGCCGGTGTTTTCCTTGGCCCCCAGGGAGAGGGTGCTGTGCATTGTCCAGGCAGCAAATGATGACAGGGCCAAGTGGAGGGAGGGAGGCTTGTGGGGGTGTCGGGTGGGAGGGAGTTGTCTAGCTAGATGAGCCTGTCCTCCTGTACCATAGGGTAGGCAGGAACCCTGAGACCACTTGTGTGGTCAGCCTGGTTCAGGCCTAAAGTGGGGCCGGTGGAAACCAAGGTCAGGCCTGGAGTCTCTGTGAGCAATTCTACCCCCTTGCAGCGCTGTCCACAGAGCCCCTGAGAAGACCTAGCCTCTGGGACATGGCCAGCCCAGTCACACTCCTTTAGTGGCACAGTGATGTGTACGCAGATCATGTTGTCCTTTTTTTAAAATTCCTTTTATGGCCGCTTGGTGGTATATGGAGTTTCCAGTCCAGGGATCCGGGCCTCAACTGTGACCTACACTGCAGCTGTGGCAACCCCAGATCCTATAACCCACTCTGCTGGGCCAGGGATCAACCTGCTTTCTGGCATGGCAGAGATGCTTCAGATCCCATTGAGCCACAGTGGGAACTCCCAGATAGTGTTGTCCTTGGACTAGCCATAGGATGTTCCAGAGACTTTGATCTGGTCTGGCATCAAGGTGACTTCCAGGGCACACACACTGCGCACGTGGCCCTCTGGGACCTATACCTGATACTTGGACTTGAGGTCCCGCAGGTGGATAAAGTTGTCCTGGTGCCACAGGCACTGTGGTGACTCATCATGGTGACAGAGTAGACACTGCTGCCCATGGCTATAGGACATGGATGAAGTTGAGTGGCCAGATATCCCAGATCTTGACTGTACAGTTAGGAGTCACTTCACACATACAGGTATCTCTGGGTGGCCACCAGGGCCTGCACCCAGCTGTTGAGGTCCCCGAGTAAATGGGTAGCAGGAAAGAGACAGTGACTGAGACATCTCTTTGTAGTCTAGAAGTGAAAGATGAGAGAGAATTAGTCCATCAGCTAGCTGAGCCAAAATATAATTTTTTTTTGGTCTTTTTAGGGCTGCACCTATGGCATATGGAAGTTACCAGGCCAGGGATTGAATTGGACCTACAGCTGCTGGCCCACAACACAGCCACAGAAATGTGGGATCCAAGCCGCATCTTTGACCTACACTGCAGCTCACAGCAACCCCAATCCTTAACCCACTGAGCAAGGCCAGGGATTGAACCTGTGTCCTCATGGATGCTAGTCAGATTCGTTTCCACTGAGCCATGATGGGAGCTCTATCAAAGGAATTTTAGAGCATGAAAACAGAAGACATTTGTCCTGGAGGGTCTGACAATCTAAAGGTGATACAGTGCACACAGAGATAATGAAACTGAGTTACCAGTTCAGAATCTTTCAAAATGATACCACCAGGAATTTCTGCTATGGCTCAGTGGGTTTAGCAGCATCTTGGGAGCGCTGGAATGCAGGTTCGATCCCCAGCTTGGTATAGGGTGTTAGCTTAGATCATAACTGTGGATGGGATCTAATCCCTGGCCTGGGAACTCCATATGCCCAAGGGGTTGGCAAAAAAGAAAATAAAGAAAGAAAATGAAAACAAAATTGAAGTGGCTTGCTGGCTCAAAGGCTGAAAAATGTTAAAAAAAATAAAAGATACCAGCCAAAAGATATTAGCCAAAACACTCCAACTGTAATAACAAACATTGCATAACTTTGATCAGTGTAGTCAGATGTTATCCACATTAGGTGAGTAATGTTATCATTTTGCACGTGAGGAAACTGAAGCTTAGGCAGGCTGCAGACTAAGGACGTTCTTAGAGTCTAATAGCCAGTCAACAACTTTTGCCCAGTTTCTGAGTACAAGCTGGGACCTCACATCTCTGAACTGACAGTAGAAATATTGAGTAAAGCTTGTGACCTCAACTCTCGAGTGAGAATTCAACAATGTCTGTAACCTACTTTATGTGGGATAATGTATCTTTTTTTTATTAGAGTGTAGATAATTTACAGTGTTATGTCAATTTCTGCTGTATAGCATAGTGACCCAGTTTTATATATATACTCCTTTTCTTATATTATCTTCCATCATAGTCTATCCCAAGAGAATGGATATAGTTATCTGCATGGCAGGACCTCATTGCTTATCCATTCTGAATGCAATAGTCTATATCTACTACCCCCAAACTCCCAGTCCATCCAACTCCCTCTTCCCTCCCTGTTGGCAACCACAAATCTCAGTAGATATTTAGTGCATAAAACTACCCACTATATAGCCCAAGAATGATAAAACTCACAATTGTTTATGGAATTAAAATACTGTTATCCATGAATTGAAACATAAACTTCAGGTCTAACCAAATAAATTGTAAGAGTTGACATAGGGCCTGGATAAATTAACAAAAAATTGTTTACAAATATCATTTGTATGATTTAAATATAAACAATTACATGTATGCAGCTTTCACTTTTAAAACAAAAATAACATGTGAACACATACACAAGTAAGTCTTCTATCCACTCTTTGTAAAAATAGGCAAGGAGGTTAGAGAGGAACAAAATTAAAAGTTAAGATTAACTTGCAGTAAAATTAGAGCCCAAATTTCTTGTAAAATGGTTGAAAATTTCTAAACATTCCAACTGTCACTCCAAAGAGAAACTTTGATCAGTTACACGATTCAAGTTGTCCATGAGATAAATAGGGCAGAACACAGAGTTCCTGCTGTGGCTCAGTGGGTTAAGAATCTGACTGCAGCAGCTTGGGTCGCTGTGGAGGTGCAGGTTCAATCCCCAGCCCAACACAGTGGGTTAAAGGAGCCAGCATTGCTTGGCTGTAATCTTATATCCCAGATGTGGCTCAGATTCTGTCTCTGGCTGGAGAAGCTCCATATGCCATGGGTGTGGCCTTAAAAAAACCCCAAAACTAAAAAAAACAAAAACCAACAGAAAAATCCAGAGCAGTTCAGTACAAGAGATGCTTGAATATTCTTGTAGCTGAGCCTGCAGAGACTTTTCCTGGGGGTTGGGTAGAACAGTTTTCATCAATATATCTGTACCGCTGACAGGATGGTCCCCATTCAGGGTGGGGACACTCCCTGGGGACACTGTGGAAGTCTGTGGAGGTGTTTTTGTTGTCACAATGACTTGTGACTGGGCCAGGGATGCAAGACTCCCTGCAAAGGGAGGGACTGTCTCACAGAGGGAAGAAAAAACTTCCTCAATTCTCACACACATGTCCCCGATGTCACGTGGCCATTCCTCTTGGGGGAAATTCTGTTTTAATAATTTTTTCAAGTCTGGAGCTCATTTTTGTTTGGCATATAAACAGAAAGTAAATTTTGAATTTTGAAGATACTGACATTTCCAAGAGTGTCTCTATCGTGTAAATTGAGAGAAGACCAGAAGATCATACTTTGTTTTGTTTGACACTTCATCAAGAGTTTTTCACTGTTTTGGACATTGGATCCCTGCCTGCAGCACATAGCTTATGGTGGTTGTGAATGCTGCCTTTGTGATGATTCCATGTATATGTGCAGGGATGGGGCACGTTATTATTATGTCTTCTATAATAATCATGTCTGAGCATTTACTTATTCAAACACATTATTTTATGACTAATTACCTTTCTTTCATTTCTTCTTTGCATTATATAGTTAAAGCACTGCATTATTTTAAAATCATATCCTGCTAGGAAGTATTCCATGAATTTCATTTCAGGATATTTGAGAGGATGTTGTTAGATGTTTGTCATAGAAAGATGGTGGTGGATTGGATTGAGGACTACTGATTTATTTTTATGACAGCTCAATGATGTAGGTGAGTATAGTTTTCTCCTTTTCCTTTTCTTTCTTTCTTTTTTTCTTAATGGCTGTACCAGCAGCATATGGAAGATCCCAGGCCAGAGACAGACTCGCAGCCACAGCTGCAGCAACGCCAAATCCTTTAACCCATTGTGCTGGGCTGGGGATCAAACTCACTGCTTCACAGCCACCGGAGCTGCTGAAATTGGATTCTATTTTTTTTATTTTATTACTCAATGAATTTATTATATTTATAGTTTTACAATGATCATCACAATCCAATTTTATAGGATTTCCATCCCACAACCCCAGTGCATGTCCCCACCCCCCCAAATTGTCTCCTTTTTCAAAGTCTGTGAGTCCGTATCTGTTCTGCAAAGAAATTCAGTCTGTCCTTTTTACAGATTCCACATGTCAGTGAAAGCATTTGATGTTGGTGTCTCATTGTATGGCTGACTTCACTTAGCATGATAGTTTCTAGGTCCATCCATGTTGCTAAAAATGCTGGTATTCCATTCCTTTTAATGGCTGAGTAATATTCCATTGTGTATATGTACCACATATTCTTGATCCACTCCTCTGTCGATGGACATTTAGGTTGTTTCCATGTTTTGGCTATTTTAAATAGTGCTGCAGTGAACACTGGAGTACATGTGTCTTTGTGAGTCATGGTTTTCTCTGGATAGATGCCCAGGAGTGGGATTGCTGGATCAAATGGTAGTTCTATGTTTAGTTTTCTGAGGAATCTCCATACTGTTTTCCACAGTGGTTGCACCAATTTACAATCCCACCAACAGGGTCATAGGGTTCCTTTTTCTCCACACCCTCTGCAGCACTTATTGTTTGTAGACTTTTGGATGACGGCCATTCTGGTTGGTGTAAGGTGGTATCTCACAGTGGTTTTGATTTGCATTTCTCTAATAATGAGTGATGTTGAAAATCTTTTCATGTGTTTTTTGGCCATCCATATGTCTTCTTTGGAGAATTGTTTAGATTTTCTGCCATTTTTTGATGGGGTTGTTTGTTTTTTTTGGTATTGAGCTGTAGAAGGTGTTTATACATTTTGGAGATGAATCCCTTGTCAGTCAATTCACTTGCAAAGATTTTCTCCCATTCTGTGGGTGGTCTTTTCGTTTTGTTTAGGGTTTGCTTTACTGTGCAGAAACTTTTAAGTTTCATTAGGTACCATTTGTTTATTTTTGGTTTTGTTGTCAATACTCTAAGAGGTGGATCTGAGAAGATGTTGCTGTTGGGTTTATGTCAGAGAGGGTTTGGCCTATGTTTTGCTCTAAGAGGTTTATAGTGTCTGGTCTTATATCTAGGTCTTTAACCCATTTGGAGTTTATTTTTGTGTATGGTGTTAGGAAGTATTCTAATTTCATTCTTTTCCATGTGGCTGTCCAGTTTTCCCAGCACCACTTATTGAATGTGCTGTCTTTTCTCCATTGTCTATTCTTGCCTCCTTTGTCATAGATGAGTTGGCTGTAGGTGTGTGGGTTTAATTCTGGGCTTTCTATCCTGTTCCACTGATCTATATTTCTGTCTTTGTGCCAGTACCATATGATTTTTATGACTGTTGCTTTGTAGTAGAGTCTGAAGTCCGGGAGGCTGATTCCTCCAGCTCCATTTCTCTTTTTCAGGATGGCTTTGGCTATTCTGGGTCTTTTGTGCTTCCAAAGAAACTTTAAAATATTTTGTTCAAGTTCTGTGAGAAATGTCTTTGGTAATTTGATAGGGATTGCATTGAATCTGTGTATTGCCTTAGGTAGTATAGTCATTTTCATAATATTGATTCTTCCAATCCAAGAGCATGGTATGTCTTTCCATCTCTTCGTGTCATCTTTGATTTCTTTCATCAGTGGCTTATAGTTTTCAGAGTACAGGTCTTTTGTCTCTTTAGGTAGGTTTACTCCTAGGCATTTTATTCTTTTGGATGTGATGGTAAATGGGATTTTTCCCCTAATTTCTCTTTCTGATCTTTTTTTGTTAGTAAATAGAAATGCCATCGATTTTTGTGTATTAATTTTGTATCCTGTGACTTTGCCAAATTCGTGGATGAGCTCTAACAGTTTTCTGGTAGAGTCTTTAGGATTCTCTAAGTATAGTATCATGTCATCTGCAAATAGTAATTGGTTTACTTCTTCCTTTCCAATTTGGATTCCTTTTATTTCTTTTTCTTATCTAATTACTATGGCTAGGACTTCCAAAATTATGTTGAATAGTAGTGGCAAGAGCAGACATCCTTGTCTTGTTCCTGATCTCAGTGGGAATTCTTTCAGCTTTTCACCATAGAGAATGATGTTAGCTGTGGGTTTGTCATATAAGGCCTGTATTATGTTGAGGTAGGTTCCCGTTATGCCCACTTGCTGAAGGGTTTTTATAGAAATGGGTGTTGGATTTTGTCAAAGTTTTTTTTTTCCGCATCTATCAAGAGGATCATATGGTCTTTATTCTCCAGTTTGCTAATGTGGTGTATCACACTGATGGATTTGTGGATATTGAAGAACCCTTGCACCCCTGGGACAAATCCCACTTGATCATGATGTACAATCCTTTTAACATATTGTTGGATGCAGTTTGCTAGTATTTTGTTGAGAAATTTTGCATTTATGTTCATCAGTGAAATTATCCTGAAATTTTCTTTTTTTGTCATATCTTTGGTTTTGGTATCATGGTAATGGTGGCCTCATAGGATGAGTTTGGGAGTGTCCCTTCCCCTGCAATTTTTTGAAATAGTTTCAGAAGGATAGGTATTGGCCCTTTTCTAAATGTTTGACAGAATTCACCTGTGGTCCTGGATTTTGTTTGTGGGAAGTTTTTAAATCACAGTTTCAATTTCAGTTCTTGTGATTGGTCCATTCATCTTTTCTATTTAATCTTGGTTTAGTCTTATAAGATTGTACTTTTCTAAGAATTTTTCCACTTTTTCTGGGTTTTCCATTTTATTGGCATATAGTTGCATATAGTCTCTTATGATCCTTTGTATTTCTGTGATGTCCATTGTTACCTCTCCTTTTTCATTTCTAATTTTATTGATTTGCATCTTCTCTTTTTTTTTCTTGATAAGTCTTGCTAAAGGTTTATCAGTTTTGTTGATCTCTTCAAAGAACCAAGATTTCATTTCATTGATCTTTTCTATGGTTTTCTTTGTTTCTATTTCATTGATTTCTGCTCTGATCTTTATGATTTCTTTCCTTCTACTAACTTTAGGTCTTGTCTGTTCTTCTCTCTCAAGCTGCTTAAGATATAAAGTTAGCTTGTTTTTTTGAGCTTTTTCTTCTTTCCTGAAGTGGGCTGGTATTGCTATAAACTTTCCTCTTAGAATGGTGTTTGCTGCATCCCATAGGTTTGGAGTGTTTACCTTTGTTGTCATTTGCTTCTAGAGATTTTTTAAATTTCCTCCTTGATTTCTTCAGTAATCCATTGGTTGTTTATTAGCATGTTGTCTAGTCTCCATGTGTTTGTATTTTTTGCATTTTTTTTTCTTGTTGATGATTTCCAATTGTATAGCGTTGTGGTCAGAAAAGATGTCTGATATGATTTCAATTTTCTTAAAGTTACTGAGGTTGGATTTGTAGCCCAGGATGTGATCAATCTTAGAGAATGTTCCCTGTGCACTTGAGAAGAATGTGTATTCTGTTGCTTTTGGATCTGGTTTAATGCATCATTCAGGGCCTGTGTTTCCTTATTGATTTTCTGTCTGGTTGATCTGTCCATTGCTGTAAGTGGGGTGTTAAAGTACCCTACTATTATTGTGTTATTGTTGATTTTTCCTTTTAGCTTGTTAGCAGTTGCCTTATATACTGTGGTGAACCTTTGTTGGGGGCAAAGGTACTTAAAATTGTTAAATTGTTATATCTTCTTCTTGGATTGATCCTTTGATCATTATATAGTGACCTTCCTTGTTCCTTAAAATATTCTTCATTTTAAGGTCTATTTTGTCTGATATGAGTATTGCTACTCAAGCTTTCTTTTGATCCCTGTTTGCATGGAATATTTTCTTCCATCCTCTCGCTTTCAATTTGTATATGTCCCTAGAAGTGAAGTGGGTCTCTTGAAGACAGCATATATATGGATCTTGTTTTTTTTTTTTTTGTCTTTTTGTCTTTGTTGTTGTTGTTGTTGTTGTTGCTATTTCTTGGGCCGCTCCGCGGCATATGGAGGTTCCCAGGCTAGGGGTTGAATCAGAGCGGTAGCCACCGGCCTACGCCAGAGCCACAGCAATGTGGGATCCGAGCCGCGTCTGCAACCTACACCACAGCTCATGGCAACGCCGGATTGTTAACCCACTGAACAAGGGTAGGGACTGAACCAGCAACCTCATGGTTCCTAGTCGGATTCGTTAACCACTGCGCCATGACGGGAACTCCTGGATCTTGTTTTTGTATCCATTCAGCCAGTGTATACCTTTTGGTTGGGGTGCTTAGTCCATTAACATTTAAGGTAATTATCGATGTGTATGTTCTTATTGCCATTTTATTAATTGCTTTGGATTTGTTTTTGTTGCTCTTTTTTCTTCTGTTCTTCTCTTGTTCTCTCCTCTTGTGGTTTGATGACTATCTTTAGTGTTGTATTTGAGTTGATTTTTCTTATTTGTGTATCAATTGTAGATTTTTGGTTTCCTGTTATTTTGAAGTTTTGATATGAGCATCTCTCTCTCTCTCTCTATCTATCTATATATATGAGATTGTTATAAGTTGTTGGTCTCTTAATTGCAAGTGCATCTCCAGTGTCCTGCTTTTGTACACTCCTCTTCTCATGGTTTCTGATTTGGTGGCATAATTGTGCATGGGTGATTTCATGTCTTTACTGTATATATACCTTTATTGGTGAGCCTGTCACTTCATTTGTGGGATTTTTGTTTCTGGTTGTGGCCTTTTATTTTCTGCCTGGAAAAGTTCTTTTAGTATTTGTTGTAAAGCTCATTTGGTGGTGTTAAATCCTCTTAGCCTTTGCTTATCTGTGAAGGTTTTGATTTCTCCTTCAAATCTGAGTTAGAGCCTTGGTGGGTAAAGTAATCTTGGTTGGAGGCTTTTTCCTTTCATCACTTTAAGTATATTGTCCTGGTCCCTTCTAGCCTGCAGAGTTTCTGCTGACTAATCTGCTGATAACCTTATTGGGGTTCCCTTGTATGTTATTTGTTTCTTTTCCCTCGGTACTTTCAATGTTTTCTCTTCATCTTTAATTTTGGTCAATTTGATTAATATTTGTCTTAGGGTGTTCCTCCTTGGGTTTATTTTATATGATATTCACTGCACTTCCTGGATTTGAGTGAGTTGTTTCTTTCCCACTTTAGGAAACTTTTTGGCTATTATCTCTTCAAATATTGTTTCTGTCCCCTTCTTTCTCTCTTCTCCTTCTGGCACCCCTATGATACGGATGTTGGTGCATTTAACATAGTCCCAGAGTTCTCTGAGACTCTCTTCATTTGTTTTCAATCTTTTTTCTTTTCTCTTCTGCATCTTTAATTTCTACTAATCTGTCCTCCACCTCACTTATTTGTTCTTCTGCCTCCTGTATTCTGCTGTTAGCTGCTTCTAGTGAATTTTTTATTTTAGTTACTTTATTTTGCATCTCTTCTTGTTTAATTTTGTATCTTATATCTCTTTGCTTAGTGTTTCCTGTAATTTATCCATCTTTGCCTCCAGTTTATTTCCAATGTTTTGCATCATCTTTAGCATCAAGAGTCTAATGTCTTTTTCCTAGAGGCGAAGAGTCTCCTCATCATTTAGCTGATTTTCTGGGTTTTTTCCTTTCTCCCCCATCTGAGTTATAGTTCTCTGTCTTTTCATTTTTATAAACTTTTGGTGTGGTGACCTTTTTATAGATAATAGAGTTGTAGCCTCTCTTACTTCTGGTATCTGCCCCCTCTTGTGGCTGAGTTGGTATGGGGTGGGGGGCTTGCTTCCTGATGGGAGGGGCTGATGCCTGCCCACTGGTAGGTGGAGCTGATTCCTATCCCTCTAGTGGGTTGGGATTTGCCTCTGGATGGGATTAGAGGAAGCTGTATGCTTGAGGGGTCTTTAGGTAGCCTGTGATCCCACCTGGATTGTTGTTTGGCCTGGGGCTTCTCAGTGCTGATGAGTGGGGCCAGATTTTCCTAAAATGGCCACCTCCAGAGAAAGGCACCTGATGAATATTCCCAAAATGTTTTCTTCCAATGCCCTTCCCCCACAACAAGCCACAGTCTCCCCTGTTTTCCCAGGAGGTCATCCAAAAACTGGGTCAGGTTTGACCTAGATTTCTTTGGAGACTTTGTTTTGCCCTGTGACCCAGATTCCTTTAGAGACTTTGCTTTGCCCTGGGACCCAGCGTGCATGAAAGTCTGTGTGTGTTTTTTAAGAATGGGGTTTCCATTTCCCCTAGTCCCATGGATCTCCTGTGCACAAGCCCCACTGGCCTTCAATGCCAGATGCTGTAGGAGCTCTTTCTCCCAGTGCCATCTCCACACAGGTGAGAACCCTAACCCTATCCCTAACCCTAACCCTGATGTGGGGCTCAGAATTCTCACTCCTGTAGGTGAGTTTCTGTGAACCAGTTACTTTCCAGTCTGTGGGGCTTCCCACCTGGGAGGTATGGGGTTGCTTATATCATGTAATTGCCCCTCCTACCTCTTGATGTGGCCTCCTCTTTGTCTTCTGGAGTAGGATATCTTTTTGAAAGTTTCTGGTCCATTTGGTTGAAGATTGCTCAGCATTTAGTTGTGAATTTTGTTGTTTTTAGGAGGGAAGTTGAGCTCCAGTCCTTCTATTCTGCCATCTTATTAGGAACTGTAATTGAATTCTTAACCAACTGTGCCACAGCAGGAGTTCTAGTTTTCTCCTTTTTTTTTCTGATAAGAAACAATAATAGAAAACAACAGATAGAGACTAATTAATAGCTAGCCCATGCCACAGAGCTGATAATTCAGGGGCCCGGGTTTTGGATTCAACATTCTTCCTATTATAGGAAGCTGATAGAAACATCAGGCAGAACAAGGGCCAAACTCTTGATAGGGCTTGAGAGGTAGGGAGCGTATGGTAATAAAAATGCACAGCAGTGCAGGGTCTCTGTTGAGAGGCTTGTACCAGGACTGGCAGGTGACTGAGAGACCAGCTGGGCTTGAGGTAAAGGCAGGACAACTCTTGGTGTTTGTTTTGAGTGATGGGAATAGAGTTGTGTGACTGCTATGAGGAGTCCCCTGAGGGTTCCTTAGCCTCACCATCCCTCAGCCAAAGAGAATGGTCAGTTCACTGATGGCTCGGAACTCACAGCCATGTGCCTAGTGAAATCTGTAGCCTTGTTCTCAAGCACATTCAATAGTCAATTTTATTAAGCATGTCCTTTTGCTATATTCCAGAGAGGTGAAACAAATGTCGTCACCAAGTTTCCTCACACTTTCTTAAGCAAGCATTGAGAAATCAGACCAACAAAAGCCTTGAATTTTTTTCTCAGTCTGAGTTTATTCACAGATTTTTTTTCCCCTTATGCTAAATCAATGTGCTGAATTTCTTGGTTGGTTGGAAATTTCTCTTTGATTTAAAATTGATTACTGAATATTAAATATCAAGGGCTGTTTTCATTTGTGTATACATACACTTTTAAGAACTTTTTTTTTTAACCCTCGTTCAGAAGTGCTCAGCTTGGGTTTTGCCAGTGAAGATTAGGCGTGGTAGATTAGGAAAATCTCCCTGTCTGGATTTGTTGTGTATGAACCTCAATTGCCCTGCTTAACTTTCCATTTTTTCCAGGAGCTTCTTAAGGCGGTGATGAGCACAGTTTTAATGAGCTGGAACCTTCTTCCTCAGCTACTGTTTTGACAGGCTGTTTATGTCAAGCTTGAAGAGACTCTTATTGAGGTTAAATAGAAGAGGCACAGTAGCCAGAGAAATCTGTAGATTAGGATATTAAAATGTATCTGCATCTTCTGTTTTAAAATAACTGCTTGTGGCAGTGCTTGGCCCATTTGTTGACAAATCATTCCCAAATGACTTAGACAGGAGGCAGCAGCATGCATGAGTTAATCGGCTGCTCTTGCTCCTAAAACTTGATCAAAACTTTTTATTGACTCATTCCTATGACCCAGCATTATTATAATTTTCCTGATAACGTATTTGACTTTCGTAGGCATATTAAAAACGATGAAATATGTAGTATGCTAAATGAAAACATTTTTTTTGTATAGATGTGAGGGATCTGTGCTCTGAAAATTATGGCATGGAAAAAAGATTGAAGATGATGAAATACATGAAAAGATACACTGTGCGGAATTCCTACTGTGGCTCAGTAGATTAAAAACCTAACTAGTATCCATGAGGATGCAAGTTTGATTTCTGGACCTGCTCAGTGGTTTAAGGATCCACCATAGGTCATAGACATGGCTTGGATCTGGCATTGCTGTAACTGCAGCAGGCTGGCGGCTGCAGCTCCAATTTGATCCTACCCTAGGAAAGTCTATGTGCCACAAGTGTGGCCCTAAAATAAATAAATAAAGATACCATCTGCTCATGCATTGGAAGAATTAATGTTGTTAAAATGGCTGTACTACTCAAGAAAACCTATAGATTTCAATGCAATATCTATATAATACCAATAGCATTATTTATAAAACTAGAAGTAATAATACCAAAATTTGTATGGAATCACCGAAGACCCTGATTAGACAAGGCAATCCTTAGAAAGAAGAACAAAGCTGGAAGTATCATGTTTCCTGATTTCAAACTAAACTACAAAGCTATAGTAGTCAAAACAGTATGGTACTGGCACAAAAACAAATGCATAGATCAATGGAACAGAATAGAGAGCCCAGAAATAAACCCATGCTTATATAGTTAGTTAAAAAGAAAGAAGAATTAGATAGGAGTGGATTTCAGATTGAGGCAGTGTGCTGGTGACAAGTTTATTCCAGGCATTTTTGCCTTTATAAAGAATACTATCAAGGTATTTTGCTTGATTATTTTTCACGTGTTTGGTCAGGTACTGTGCCCTGGTATTGGTGCAAGGACTGATGGAGATTACCTTATGCACAGGTGATAAACATTTATCTTACTATAAAACTAGAGGGAATAAACCCTCTTTAGGCCTATTCCCAACCTATAGAGGGTTTGTATTTCCTCTGATAATTCTTTTTTCTTTTTCTTTTTTTGTCTTTTTGCCTTTTCTAGGGCCGCTTCCACAGCATATGGAGATTCCCAGGCTAGGGTCTAATTGGAGCTGTAGCCACTGGCCTACACCAGAGCCACAGCAACGTAGGATCCGAGCCATGTCTGCAACCTACACCACAGCTCACGACAACACCGAATCCTCAACCCACTGAGCAAGGCCAGGGATCAAACCCACAACCTCATGGTTTCTAGTTGGATTAGTTAACCACTGTGCCACGACAGGAACTCCCCTCTGATAATTCTTAAAATAGCTATTTTGAACTTGAAAAATCAGTTCTTCATAACACTATGTGACTTTTTTTTTTATCATAGAAAGTAGTCTAAAAACATGTATGCTATATTTCAAGAGCTGAAGACTATTTCTGTAAAGGGTCAGATAAATAATTTAAGCTTCAAATATTACAGTGTCTCTGTCACAACACACATAGATAGTACCTAAACAAGTGGGCATTGCCATATTCCAACAACAACAAAAAATCGTTAAATTGAAATATAGTTGATGCACACTGTTAGTTTCAGATTACTACATTATGATTTGACATTTGCATATATTATGAAATGATCAGCATGGTAAGCCTAGTAACCATCTGTCCCCATATAAAGTTATTACTAAACTCTTGACCATATTCCTTATGCTGTATATTACATCCGTGTGATTTATTTGTCATGTAACTTAGTCTTCTATACCTGTTTTGCCCACTTTCTCACCCTCTTCTGGTGACCACCCATTCATTCTCTGTATTTATGTCTTTTTTAATTTTATTTTTGCTTTTATGTTTTGCTTTGTGGATTCCATATATGGTAACATGTAGTATTTGTCTTTGACTTATTTCACTTAGCATAATATCCTCTAGATCCATCACTGTTGTTGCAAATGATAAGATCTCATTTTTTAATGAGATATGTGTATATCACATATTGTATAGTTTTGCCTCCTTTGTTATAAATTAATTGACCATATAAGTGTGGGTTTATTTCTGGACTTTTTATTCTGTTCCATTGGTCTATGTGTTTGTTTATGTGCTACTGTTTTGATTATTATAACTTTGTAGTGTAGTTTGACATTAGGGAACACAAAACATAAAGTTTTGATCTTCTTTTTCAAGATTGCTTTGGCTAATCAGGATCTTTTGTGGTTCTGTATACATTTTTGGATTATTACTTCCAGTTTTGTGAATGATGCTATTGGTATTATAGAGATTGCATTGAATCTGTAGATTTTCTTGAATGGTATGGCCGTTTTAACAACATTTATTCTTCCAATGCATGAGCACAGTGTATCTTTTCATCTATTTTCATCATCTTCAATCTTTCCTCAATGTCTTATAGTTTTCAGAGAGCAGGTCCTTTACACCTCCTTGATTAAATTTATTTCTAGGTATTTTATTCTTTTTGATGTTATTGTGAATGTGATTTTCTTAATTCCTCATTTGATAGTTTATTACTGTATAAAAATGCAACAGATTTCTATATGTTAATTTTATATCCTGCAACTTTACTGCATTCATTTATTCCTTTTTTTTGTCTTTTTTTTTTTTTTGCTATTTCTTGGGCCGCTCCCGCGGCATATGGAGGTTCCCAGGCTAGGGGTATAATCAGAGCTGTAGCCACCGGCCTACACCAGAGCCACACAACGCGGGATCCGAGCCACGTCTGCAACCTACACCACAGCTCACGGCAACACCAGATCGTTAACCCACTGAGCAAGGGCAGGGACTGAACCCGCAACCTCATGGTTCCTAGTTGGATTCGTTAACCACTGTGCCACGACGGGAACTCCCATTTATTACTTTTAATATTTTTTTTTTGGTGGTGTCTTTAGGATTTTCTACAGTATTAAATCATCTGCAATTAGTTACAATTTTATGTCTTCTTTTCCAATTTGGATTTCTCTTATTACTTTTTCTTGTCTGATTGCTGTGACTAGGACTTCCAAAAATATGTTGAAAGAAGACACACGATTGGGCATCCTTGTCTTATTCCTGATCTTAAAGGGAAAGCTTTCAGATTTTACTGTTGAGCATGATATTGGCTGCAGTTTTGTCATATATAGCCTTTATCATGTTGAAGTATATTCTCTTTATACCCACTTTGTTGAGAATATTAACATAAATGTATGTTGAATTTTTTCAAAAGCTTTGTCTGTATCTATTGAAATAATCACTGACTTTATAAATTTTTAATATGATATATCACATTTATTGATTCATAGATAGTATCATTGGGATAAATCCCACTTGATCATGGTGTACCATACCTTTAATGTTATTGAATTTATTTGCTAATATTTTGTCTGGATTTTTGAACTTAGGTTCATCAGTGATATTGGCCAGTAATTTTTTCTCTTTTTTTGTGGACTTTTTGTATGGTTTTGGTATCAGAGTGATGCTGGCCTTATAGAATGAGTTTAAAAACGTTATTTCCTCTTCAATAGTTTGGAAGAGTTTGGTTTCATCTTGCTGGTGGGTGAGGCTGGGTCCCCATGGAGTTGGCTATGGGTCCCTGTTCTTGGGACTTGTGCCCTTTTGCTGGTGGGCAGGTAAGCCCCTCATGCTAATGGGCTAGAGGGAGAATTACAAAATGAGGCTTGCCACTACCAGTGTCCTCATAGTAGAATGAGCTCTACTGCCATGAGTACATGTCCTCAAAGGGAGGTGAGACTGTGGCAGAAAATAATAAAAGTATTATTACTAAATCCCAAATCACACAAAACTGGCTCTGTGGTGGAATTGGGGCCTGTTCTCTTTTTGTGTATTAAATTTTTTTCCCAGTATGGAATTAATTTGAATGTTAACAAATTGTGATCCTTCTTAGTTATTCTTTTCTCTATAACCACATCTTCATAATTTATTTATTTTTTAAAATTATGGAATATATGAAATGTATCCAAAAATACAATGGGTTCACATTCAATCTTATTTCAGCTATGTCTCTATGCCCTTGCTCCGCTCCCATATTATTCTGAAGAAAAGTCTCACATGTTTTTTCATCTATAAATATTTTAGCTTGTTATCTCTAGAAGATATGGACTCATTTAAAAAATAACCATAATTTAAACATTACATCAATACAAATTAACAATAAATCTGTAATATCATCAACTATCCAGTCAATGTTCACAATTCTAATTATGTCATAAGATCCACACATTGCATTGGTTGGAATGTTATTTAAATCTCTTTTAATTTATAACTTCTCTCCTTTCCTCTTTTCTCTCCCTTCCTTGCAATTTTCTAAGTGAAGACACTTCTGTATTTTTAGGAGTTTTCTTATAATCTGGGTTTTAACGATTTTTTATTTTGAGACTTCTTTATTTCTTAATATCTTCATTATGTCTCAGTATATACTCATTGTGTTTCTTGTTAAAGATTATTTTTAAATACAGGGGAGAAGAGAAAGAAATATTTAGTTTCTTTTCCAATGTTAGGATAGTCCTGCAAATTGATCTTCTTGTTGGGCTAATGCCCTGTAGGAATGCCTTTTAGGAATGAAGTGTCCCAACAGGTATCTTTCTTCTTTCTATGCCTCTGCCGTTCTTCAACCCCATGTTCCTGGCAGGATTGTGTCATCACCAAGGGCGATTTTGGAAATTTGTTGATTTGTTTTAGTTGTCAGATATTCGAGGGGGTGGGGGAAATAATGGACTCAGCAGGCAGGGCTGGGGAGGTGGCACAGACCTTCACAATGAATGAAGGATTGTTCCACATATTGCTCTGCTTTTTAATGTTAACTTCCCTCAAATTCATGTAGGTGAAAAGCTGTATCATAATCTGAGACCAGACCTCAGTTCCATTTCACCTATAACTGCAAAGTAATTTTTCCATGGTTTTTACTATACATTGAATTTTCTACAAGTACAATTACTAGGAATGTTGAAGAAAGATGGAAATCTATATTATTTTTCTCTTTCCATTTCAGAAAACCACTAGTTGCATTGCTGCCTACAGTATTTAAGTTACCAACACAACATCTCCATTAATATGCTTTGTGGCTGTTGCCAACACACGGCTACCTCTAAGTCCAAGTAAGTGATGATTACTTCATTGTTTCTTCATTCAGGGCTTTCTTCCCAGACTTTATTGTGAAGATGCTATTGTAGTCTGCCCAAGCATTTATGCTGTGAAATAATATTATATTTTATAATTTTGTATTTCTTACTTGTTATGGTTAGGGCACTGTATGAATTATTTTTAAATTATGTACATGGGTAGGTTATATCATCTATGGGTGGTAATTGTAAGATAGTTGTTTTAGAGGGGGAACTGGGTCTGATGGGACTAGGCCCTACAGATTAGGTGGGTTGGGGGAGTCAGGGCTGCACTAACTGGTCAGGGATCATTGAACACATGAAGAATTTTAACAGTAGAATTTGCGTAATAAAATCTAATACTTTATGTAGTGCTTGCTTAAAATGCTAGAAGCACTGCTTTCTAAGAGCTTTACCTAAATCAACTTCTTCGATGTTCACCACAGCCCCAGGAGGTCAACAGGAGCTATCACTCTCTCTATCTCACAAATGAGGAAACGAGGGACCCAGAATTGAAGTAATTCACTCAAGGTCACATAACTAAGTGCCAGAGCTGCAGTTTGAAACCTGGCAATAAGGCTCAAAGTCTCTTCTCTTAACTGCTGCATTTGGTTGCCTTCCTCCCTTCTCTCCCTTCTTTCTCTTTTTTCTTGCAGCACCTGCAGAATATGGAAGTTCCCAGGTCAGAGATCGAATCCAAGCTGCATCTCTGACTTATGTCACAGCTTCAACAACACCAGATCCTTAACCCACTGCACCACAGTAGGAAGTCTCTTGGTTGCTTTTCCTTTGAAGCATAATTCACTGAACACAAAGAAAGGAAAATCAAGCCTATTAGCAGAAAATATACAGGTGATAGATTTAAAGAGAAAATAGATATGCCAATTGTGACTTTTAGAGACTGGGTAAGCTGAGCTTGTGGTAGGGTGCAAAGAAAACATTTAAGGTACATACCAGCCCTTGGAGAACCTCATTAGATATTTGTTGAGTGAGAAAATGAAGTATTTTCCAGGGTTGTGGAGAAAACAATTATGGAAGAATCTCAAAGTTATCAAAGAAAGCTGGGCAAATTTGGGCATCTACACTATACAAGGGACTAGACCAGGTGCTTTTGTGAAGTGGAATATACCTGGATAGAGCCTTAATAAGAATTCTATTTGGGAGTGTCTTAACTTGTCTACTCAGGACCACAGAATTTTACCTACGATTGTTAATGAAGAGTCAGATATCCATTTTGACACTATCTGAATGGGGTTAAAGAAGGGTCTTTTTTAAAAGAAAAATTTAAATTTAAATAAATAGTCACAATTTACATCATATAATGAACCATATACATATGTATATACTTACAGAGTCAACTTAAATATGGAAACAAATTTACTACAATCTCTCCTTGTACAGGGAGTTGGCAGAACTGTTATTTAGCAACAGCTCCTGGAATCATCTTTGTCCTGGTCTTACTGGGGGTCCTTATTGCTTTGTTCCTTGATCTTCTGCAGTGTCTTTCACAAGTCTTGATCTTGTGCAAGCCCTGTCTGAATGACCATTTCCCTTTGCTTCTTCTGACTGCAACTGGATGCATTTAAAAGGTCAGACTAATTACAGATATTTATCAATTGTTTTTCTATAGCTCTAGCTATTGCATAGATTGGCAAGGAGGAACTTCTGCAGGTTTACTTCCTTCATTTTCCTCGTGTTTTCTAGGCAATGCATTCCTGGCTCAGCAAATTTGCTTAATGCATTGGCCAGTTTTGATGGCAGTGTCAAATGGAGCAAATAGAAGACTTTGGCCATGTCATTGGATTCCACTTCAAAGTCACAGATTAAAGAAAACGATAAGTGATTACTCTCAATTCTCCCAAGAATGGTATATTAACAAACAACCCTTTAGATATAAAATAGAGACATTCATTTAATGCTTAGGAGGACATTAGGATTTAATAATCTCATGGCGCCTGATAGGGGGCAGCTCTAAAAGCCCACCTGGGGCCAGCAATCCTCACTAAACAGCCATCTTGGATGTTGCTCCATGGTTACCATGGAATCAGTTTCAGAACAACACTATTGTGCACATTTGAACATCACTGCATCTGTCAGTCTTCTGACACCTGACAAAGAGTGCTTGATCTGCCAAGTCAATATTTGATGTCATTTTTAGTTAACTTCCTGCTTTATTTTTTTAATGTCAGTAAACTTTTGCCATTTGAGGGTAGTAATAAGTAATGATCTTCATCTTCTACATGTCTCTGGGCCCTTTTATAACAATGTACTAAAATTCATGGAGAAGTCATGCCAGGTGTGGTTGATCTTATCTAGTCAAGTCTTCTTGATGCAATCAAAAATTATAACTCTAAGTTACTTCCTATTAACAGTAACTCCCTAGCTTGCATTTAGAAAACTTTTTTTTTCTTTTCTTTGTCTATAAATCCCTTTTTTGGTTGGTATTCAATTTTTCATGTACCATATACTTCATTCTCATGAAATATTGTGAGGGAGAAAATATCTACTTTTTAAAGAAGAGGAAACCAAATCTCTATGTTTAAGAAGCTTTATGTCACTTTTTGGTAGCCCTTCAGCTTTCCTATATAATTCATCATCATATCCTGCCAACTCTACCTTTACAATAAATCTCAATTTTTGTCCCTTCTTTCTATTTGCACTGTTCTTGCCCTAGAATAGCATCTGTCACCTCTCACCTGGAGGGCTTTTACAGCTTCCTAACTGGCTTCACAGCTTTAGTCTCTCTCTTCCTACTCTTTCTCCCTCCTGTGGCTGGAGGTGTTTTTCTCCAATACAAAATTTGTCATGCCATTTTACACTCTAACCCACCCTCCCCCACTGCATACACATTGACCATAGACTGCATTTTCAGAAGCCTTACAGTGTGATTCAGAGCCTTCACTTATCAGGTCCAATCTTACCTCTTATCTTTCTCTCATGTCCTATCTTCAGGCATTTTACATAACAGCTGAACCACACTCTTCCTGTTTCAAGAACAAGTCCTCTGACCTCCAGGATCTATACTTGCAGGCAGTTTCTCTTGACTGGGAGGCCTTCCCCTATCTTTCTTACATCTCTGCCTGTGCAGACTATCCCACTCTCTCAGGATCTATCCAGGAATTTGTGGACTCTTACTGAGCTGTGTAGTCTATTCCTTGCCTTCTCACCCCTCAGTGTTTATACCTTTCAAGACCTTCACCTCCTTCTGTGGACCCTTCATTGTAGTCAGTTGTGTGCTTTTCTATCCCTTCATAGGAATGCAAATAGAATCCTAATCCCCATGGTTAAGAATTCTGTCCTCTATTCAAATGTTCTAATGTTTAAGATGGTTACCTGAATATATCAGGTACTGCACAAAGGTTGGTTGAGTTTAAAATGCATCCTCTTTTAAAATAAACACGTCTAGAAATGTTGAGAGGAAAATTCTTGAGTGCTCATACCTCTGTTTAGTGGCTTTTTTTTTTTCTTTTTAGGGCTACACATGCGGCATATGGAAGTTCCTAGGCTAGGGGTTGAATCAGAGCTACAGCCTCTGGCCTACACCTCAGCCACAGCACCGCAGGATCTGAGCCATGCCTGCGACCTATGCCACAGCTTATGGCAACACCAGGTCCTTAACCTGCCGAGCGAGGCCGGGGATTGGATCCACATCCTCATGGATCCTAGTCAGGTTCATTAACTGCTGAAGGGAACTCCCTGTTTAGTGGCTTTTGACTAGGGGTTCTTAGGAGTCTATGATGATGGCAAGTGTGGTCCTTGAGCTACTTTAACTATTTTAGTAAACAGAACGGTAATCATACATTTACCCATAATAAGGCTAAAATATCATATTTCCTTATTTTTGTTTGTAATTATATTAACCCTGTGAGAATAACATTAATCCCTTAGTCTAGCATTGTTTGGTACAGAGTAACAGTATATACTCAAGTTATTTTTAGAAAAAGGGAAAATTTAATACAGTGATATGGGTATCTTGCACAAGCCCAAAGTAGAAAGTACTGCTAGGCCTCACAGAGGACTGAAACCAGAGGGAGGGAAATAACCAAAAAGGGAAGCAGTTGTCTTAAGGGTTCTCCCCTACAGCCTCAGGTGTCCCTTCTCTGCTTCCTTGTTGGCACAGGTGTCATCCACTCTCCACAGACTGGGTACTTAGGCTTTGCCAGCAAATGGCTATTACAATATTTATCTGAAGACACTTCAGGAGTTCCCATTGCAATGCAGTGGAAACAAATTTGATTAGTATCCATGAGGATGCAGGTTCAATCCCTTACCTTGTGCAGTGGGTTAAGAATCTGGCGTTGCCATGAACTGTGTTGTAGGTTGCAGATGTGGTTTGGGGATCCAGTGTTGCTGTGAGCTGTGGTGTAGGATGCAGATGCAGTTTGGATCCCATGTTGCTGTGGCTGTTTTGTAGGCTGGCAGCTACAGCTCTGATTTGACCCCTAGCCTGGGACCTTCCATATGCCATGGGTGTGGCCCTAAAAAAAGCAAACAAAATCAAAAGAAAAAACAAACCAAAAAACATTTCAATGAAGACAGTATATGTGTATGTCTGTCTCCATCTCTATTCATACACATGCATTTCACATACACCCATGAATATGTGAATATATGAATGTATATACCTACATTTGTATATACATACTTGATTTATAGTTCAAGGGCCATTAGTTTAAATTTTGAAGTACTCAGTCCAGTGTTCCTCTCTATGAGGAGATAGTTGGCAGCATACCCTAGTTAGTCACCATTCAAAAGAACTTAACTGAAAATCCAGACAGTTAAAAGTTTCAAATGTATTTATCCCTAGACCTTAGCTCTATACAGCTTTAAAATTAGTACAGAGAGCACTAGAAATGACTTTGCATCAGTGAAGTGTGTGATGTTCAAGACACAGGGATTGGTTAGAAGTATTATAAGTGCAGATCTTCTTTTTATGAGCAGGTTTAATGTTACATTTTTGAAGGGCTATTTCTTGTCTCAGGACTCAGTTTGGCTCTGTTTATGGGTTCTTTTGTCCAGTTGTGCTGAGAAATTTAGCTCAATTCTGATGCTAAATATTCCTGCCTCTGCTTTCAGTGAAATAGCCTAATAGATATAAACGGCCAACCTATTTTAGGCCAGCTTGCAATGAAGACATATCATCATTTCTCCAAAACTGATCCTGTCTCAGCCTTTAGGTCTACATAAGCATATAGGCTCTTAGATTCCAGATGACTGGAATCTCTTAGTATCATTTCCAGTTTCTCTAGAAAGAGTGATTGTCTCATTTTGGGTACTTTGTCCTGGCTCAACTTAACTGAACCAGGTTTGTTTGACTGATATGCAACAAGGCAAACACTGAGACACTGGGTCTACAGCAGAGAAAAGGTTTATCCACAAGGCAGCTGAGAGAGGAGATGGGAGAACAATCTCAAATCTGCCTCCCCAAAGATAGAGTTGATGGATACTTATGGAATTAAGAGGCAGGGTGGTCTGAGGTGTGGGGAAAGGTGATTAGATATAAGAAAAATGAGATAATTAGTGGTCTGCAGAAGCATAGTTGAGCTTCATGGCTCCTCATAGGATGCATGTTCAGAAAATTGTGGCCTTAGCATGTTCTGAGGGTAAAATTTTTGGCATTCTGATATCAAATGGCCATCTACTGGACATTTGTGATGGTCCAGTTAAGTGGTCAGTGGTCTGAACCTGTCTGAACGGGCAAGAAGTAGCTCCAAGTTTCTGGAAAGCAATTTAAGCAACTATAGTCACTCACATATCAGAGGTCACTCATATATCATGGGTATTATCTATAAGGAGGCTATTGGGACTTGAGCTTAAAATTAACTAAAAGCAAATGACTAAGAGCAATTTTGGTGGGGGTAGGTTTGGGGAGCCTAATTTGATTGGCTCTTACTTTCCCAATCAGCAGTGGCTGAGAAAGTCCAGGGGTTGTTTAGAAGTCAACAGTGCCAAAGAAAGCCTCTTACCGGGAGCTGTGGGTGTGCACCATCTGAAAAGCGGGTCCAGGATAGGTTGTGAGTGAAGGGTAGATTTCAAAGAAAGGAGTATTGACTGTGTGAGTGTTTGAGACCTCATGTTGATCCAGCAAAAATCTACCTGTGTCTTTGATCCAAAAAATGATATAAAATTCTGAAAAATTCAGCAGACATTTTTTAAAGTAAGGTAAATCTTACAGAGAATAGTATGTATTGGTAAAATAATGAAAGGACTTGAGGGGCAATACTTTTCCTTTTAGTGCTTCATTAATGGGATGCATTTTCCTGTGGAATGGGGACTGATCCTTGGAAGAAGTCACTTCCATGCAAGGCAGGGAAATGGATCACTAGCTCATTGTTGATTAGAAAGAGGGAGAAGGTTAAGAAGAGGAGCAAGCAGGAGCCAGCTGACAAACTTACACTGTTCTCATATTTATGTCTAAGGCCAGCTCTGCCTGCTTACAATGCAAAGAGCAAATGATACCCAATTAAATTTTTTTTTCCTACGGGGAGGATGACTCTGACATAGAGTGTGATTATGACAAGGCTGTGGAATAGCAAGTGTTTGTTGTGCAAACTTTTTGACTAGACCAACAAGGCTGTTTCCATGGGCCATCTGCTGGGATGTAGACTTTTGTTAGGATCTCTGTTCAACATGCGTCTATGAAAAAGGGGTTGCTAAGTAAATTAATAGAGTAAACAAGGGAAATCTTATGCTGATTGAGAGTGAAGACCTTCAGCTGAAACATCTGTATTCAAACAATGGATGTGCTAATTGTGTTATTAATTAAAGTGCGTTCACAGCTGGCCTTCCTCTGACAGTGGTTTCATTGCTTTTTCCTGGAGTATTTTGAAACCTAGTGTCTTTAAGAAAACTCTTCCTTAAAGTTTCCATTAAGTTAAATAACCTCCCCCCAAATTATGATGAATTACAGAGATTTTACTATATTAAAAAATCCTGCAAATCAGCAATTTTCAGAGAAGCAATATGGTGGGTTGAAGTGAAGGGAGAATGGAGGGTAAGGTAGGGTGAAGGGAAGGAAGGAGCTTGGCAAGGGGAGTTCAAAGTAGGGAAGATAGACAGGTGGAGAGAGAGAAGAGGGAAATTAGACTCATGAGCAGAAAGAAAGTGGAATAAACAGATGCAAGGAAGAACAGTGACAAGTGCAAAGAAGAAGTAATGAAGAAGGGAGAGGAAGGATGGCTAGATGTGGAGGAAAGGGAGTGGTGACAGGGCATGGATATTAATTAATCATATGGAAGTTAAGTTGAAATAGAATGAGCACTGAACTCAGAAAGAAGAATTATCTTTCAAACTGGATCTCTTTGTTATTACTGTAGGAATCATCAGAATGATATCAAAAGATGGTACGAACAACAAAGAACGAAATGGCACTGCTCACCACCCAGTTCTACCAGAGTGAAGTCATAACCCACTCCTGTTGCCCATCTATAGTGCAACCTGGAGGAATTCAGGTTGAAAAGCAGCATGAGGCTTTCTGTGCTTTGGAGAAACAGGCCCTTACTTAGTTGGATGCATCTCTCAGGAAGAGTAGTCCCTAGATTCTTGCAACTTCCCAAATGTTAGAAAGCGCTAAAATCACTAACTGGAGATACTTGTTGCTTGTGATTAGCAGTCATCTTTTACCAAGATATCTGCTTGACTACATGAGTTTCCTAGACAAAAAATTCATATATAAACTGGCCTTGGAGTTCCTACTATGACTCAGCAAGTTAAGGACATGATGCTCTCTCTATGAGGATGTTGGTTTGATCTCTGGCTCTTCTCAGTGGGTTGAGGATCAGGTGTTGCTGAAAGCTGTGGTGTAGGTCCCAGATGCAGCTTGGATCTGGTATTGCTGTGGTTGTGGTGTAGGGCACAGCTGCAGCTCTAATTCGACCCCAGCCCAGGAAATTCCATATGCCTGAGGTGCAGCTATAAGAAAATAATAAAAATAAGAATAAACTGACCTCTCCCCTACCTCTTTGGAGCAGTTACTCAAAGCTAACTGAGAGGCTGTCTTCTCAGTAAGATTCTGAATAAAACAGACTCACAACACATACATTGTGTGTTTTTCTTTAAGTCAACAATAGGCATCTGAAAAAGACTACTCCTTGTTCTGTCCTTTCCAGCTAGTTGAGTTGACTATGTAGACCTAGGGCCCCAGGGAAGACCTCTATTAATCAGTATTCCTGTGGACAAGGTGATTGGTACTGGTTGATTTGGGATGTAAAGAAACAATACGACCCTGGGGAAGGATCCACATTTAGGAGCTGTCTCTCTTTATGCCTATCCCTCATTCTCCTTGCTGCTTCTCTTTCTTTTCTCCGACTTTCTCTTTCTATCGCTCTGCAATCCCCTGCTGACAGACACACACCAACACACACGCAGTGGATGCAGAGAATAGAGTTGCTTTAGGAGAGGAATGTGCTTAGAGGGAGTAGGTCATCCCTATGGTTCTGCAGTTTATACGCATCATGAAAAAACCCAGACTCAAACAGGGACTTTGCATATTCCTTAGTCTCTGTCATATCTGTGCTCTTCTCACTGATTGTAACATAGATGTCAGACATTATTTTCTTCTTAATGTCACTGTGCTTTGAGAGTTGAAGGCAGATTTCATGCCCTGTTTTTCTTCTTTACAACCTGAGTCTGCCTGGAGCAATTTCTCCCCTAAAGTTGAGGTCTAGGTGGGGGCATATTCTTTTTGCTCATTGAGATTGATTTCCTGGTTTTAAGTTTTCCAGGGAAATTTCTACACTTGAAGAGGTCATTTGAAGCAGGATATTAATGACAACCTCTTTTATTTTTCCTGGCAACTCTGGGAGGTCATTTTTTTTTTTTTTGGTGGATTAGGGCTATACTAGTGGCTCCTTTTAAATCTGCTGTACATTTGGCCCTCATTGCTGAGTACCTGGACTCTGAGACCCATTGTATTAATGGATGCTTATTTTCTAGCCTCACTTCCCTGTCAAAGATTTTTCCCTGAAGCTGGTTTCATTATAATTTAAAAAAATACCATCTGTCTGTCTAGGAGCTTTTCCTCTCTGCTTTGGACAGATTGTATCTGATTTCTTTCACCCGGTTCTATTGAACTTCTCCAGGTGGAGAGAGTAGCTACTGTACAGCTTCTTCCCACAGCCATCTTTTTTCACATGATTGCTGGGCAACTATCAGGGGAGTTTGTCAGTGTTAACCTTGGCTTTTGTTGGAGGGCTGAAGCTCCTTTATTTGTTTATCCAGCATGACACCAACATCATTTAAATCACATTCTGTCTATGTACAGTTTATTGTTTTTTCACCCTTATATCTGCAGCAGAGCTGATGAGATTTTTCTCCCCCTCATAGTACTTTGCAGAGACGTCCTTGGGCTCCTCGTATTTTGTACCTATTTGTTTTTCTGTCTGTGGTGTTCTTTGCTTGTGTGTTACATGCACTCCAGTGACCTATGTACCACTGTGGAAGTTCCAACACTCCAATGGGTCCAGATTTTTTCTTTTTCTTTTTAGAGCCACACCCAAAGCATATAGAGGTTCCCAGGCTAGGGGTTGAATCGGAGCTGTAGCTGCCAGCCTACACCACAGCCACAGCAATGCAGAATCCTAGCCGTGTCTGTGACCTACACAACAGCTCACAGCAATGCCAGATCCTTAACGCACTGAGTGAAGCCAGGGATTGAACCTGCAACCTCATGGTTCCTAGTCAATTCATTTCTACTGAGCCATGACGGAAACTCCCAGATGTATTGTTTAATTGACTTTTTAGCTACTAACATTTTTGGTCGTGATATTTTGAAAATGAAGCACAAGAAAAATGTGGTAGTTTTCCAGATGACCTCTTTTCTTTTGGTGTTCTTTGGTTATATTATCTGAAGTTTTGTCCTTATCTGCAGTCTTTTTTTTTTTTTAATATACTTTGCTTCCTTCTAATAATAGCAGTCATTCCAATATCCTTGATTTTTCTTGCTTTCCCCATAATTTTCAACTCACATATAAAGTATGTTATGTTTCTTTTAAAAATTTTTTATTCTATTTTTTATTTTTAAATTTTATTTATTTTATTTTTTAAAATATTTTTTATCTTTTTAGGGCCAAGATTTTGGCATATGGAAGTTTCCAGCCTAGGGGTTGAATTGGAGTTGTAGCTGCTGGCCTACACCACAGCCACAGCAATGCCAGATCCAAGCTATGTCTTCGACCTTCACTACAGCTCACAACAATGCCAGATCCTTAACCCACTGAATGAGACCAGGGATCGAACCTGCCTCTTCATGGATACTAGTCGGGTTTGTTAACCCTAAGACACAGTAGAACTCCTATGCTTTTTATTTTTAAAGATGAAAAGCACATACTTTAACTTTCATTATTTTCTTTTTGCTCTGCCCTTTCATTATTCTGATTTTAGCAGTCAGAATATCTGTAGCCCAACCTATATACAGGCCCATTTTCATGCTTTAAATGAAGACAGTGCCAATGATATTCGTGGATCTCTCCAGATTTCATGATGTAGAAGCTCCTCTTTTCTCTTCCTGTTTTAATCTGGATTCCCCATTGATCATTAAAATCCTGGAGGCTATTTTTTTTTAAAACAGCTTATTTTCTTACTTTAATTTCAATGCCTATTGCCATTGTTATGAATGATTGCAGAATTCGCCCATTGGGTTGTTCTTCATATTTTCCCACCCCAGACCAAAAGGCAAAAATATGTCAAATGAGGCTTCAGAGAAAACAACCCATGTTCCTTTAACTCCTGCTCAAGAATCTATTTAGGTTTTCTATTACCCACCCACTGAAGTTCAACTTTCAAGTCCCCTCTTTCATTCGGTCGTCATGCAACTGCGTTCTTGCTGCTTCCCACATACACCATTGTATTGCACTTGACCTTAGCACATGCCCTGCCAATTTGGCTCTCTTGTGCAAAAAAAACTTCTTTATTCTCCATGTAAACATATTTCCACTGCAAATTCCATGTTCTCTCATATAAACAAAGATGATGTCAAGCCCTAACATCCGTGGCTTTCCTCTTGATTACTCCAGACTTTCTTTTGTGGGAACTCTAAGAGTTTCCTTATCAGAGAGATTGAGAGCATAACGTAAGAGCAGAGCACAGGGTTTATGGCAGAGAAGACTTTGCCTTGTTTGTGAGAGAGGTTGGAAGGCTGATTTTTCTTCCTGTCTTGAGTTTCTTAGGATAATTCAATAGTTGATGTTAGTTGATTCTTTTCTTCTCTGTGATTTTATTTGAATTCTTTTGGGAAGCTTCCTGCCAATTCTGCTGAACTGGGATTTCACTGAATATGATGACTGCTTGATCCTGACCCTCTCAAGCAGGACAAACTCCTTAACTTCTGGAGGCCAGGGCAAAATGAAAATGTGGGCCCCTTGTTCAAAATTATTAAGAATTTCAAGACAGTGATATCAGAGCATTAAACCCAGTGGCAGGCCCTGTGATCTGCATTGATTACACACCCATGAAGTTGCCCTTCTCTCAGATCTGAGTATGTGTGACTAGTTCATGTCTCATCAGTGGACTTTATCTTATGGTTAGAGCTTCCAATTCAATGCATACATTAAATATATTTATTTTATTAAGTTCTCAAACCAATAACTTTGAACTATTGAACCACCTTATAATATGAGAATTTTAAACTCTGTAGGGCACTGTGAGAGATCATAAAGTCTTTGTGGGTAGAAGTCGAATCATTGAAATTCTAATAGCAAGTTCAACTGGAGATATTGAGTAGCTCTTAAAACCTTTTGAGTGAAAGAGGTTACCCCAACTGAAGGATAAACGGCAGGGGAGGAGTGAGAGGTACAAGCCAGTAGGTGTCTGAGTGACTGCTGAGAAGAGAGGGGGGATTCAGGACCAGGAAACAGAGACTTGGATTGGCTGTCTGCCCCAGGGATTGAGTGATCTTGAGGCACAAGGCAGGAGGTTCTGTGATAGCAGCATTGTACTGCCACTAGTTTTATTTATGGATAGGAAAAGAGAGAAATGGGAGTGGAAGGGGAGGGGTGTAGATGGAAAAGGCTTGCCTGTTTCAAAGAACATACATATGAAGGATGTTTTATTCTTGTCAACCAATACTAGGCCTCCTTGCTGGCACTGGAGATGGACGTCCATATTTTAATCTCTACAAGCATAACACCAGGGCTCCATAGAGTCACAAAACAAGCCCTGCCTTGCCAGCTTTCTGGAAGTCCAGTTCTATATTAGTACTTTCTGTTCCCAAGAAGATCATGAAAGGACATCCACACTCTCTTGGAGGTGATGCATCCTTTTGGATTGGCTGCTCCCTTGCTGCTTGGGCCTGGGTACTGCTACTCCCTTTGATGGTATTTCCCCATGGGAAACAAAACCAATACTGTTTTCACTGCAATTTCCACTCCTGTGGCTACCACTGGTGCCACCTATGTGGTCATCACCACTGTCTCTATGCGTGGTTCTGGGACTTCCACCAACTGGGGGTCCTGGACCATGTCAGCTGTGCTTGAGTTGCTGCAAATCATTTGTGCTCTGTGCACTTGGGCCAGGACTGATGACCTGCTCTGGCCTAACCTGGTCTGGGACTGTTTTTTTTTTTTTTTTGCTTTTTAGGGCTGAACCCTCAGCACATGGAAGTTCCCAGGTTAGGGGATGAATCAGAGCTACAGCTGCTCATCTACACCACAGCCGCAGCGACTCAGCATCTGAGCCTCATCTGCGACCTACAACACAGCTCATGGCAATGCCAGATTCTTAACCCACTGTGCAAGGCCAGGGATCGAACCTGCATCCTCATGGATACTAGTCAGATTCCTTTCTGCTGATCCACAACTGGAACTTCTGGCCTGGGACTCTTGCTTGCTATGTCCCACCTTCTCAGGGTTGGAATTGTTAGGGCCTGTGGAACGCTAGATCTGTTTTTTTATTTTTTCTTTTTAAAAATCCTTATTGCTTATCCATTCTAAATTGACACATTATAAATCAACTATACTTTAATTAAAAAATTTTTAAATCCTTATTATCATTGTTGAGCTTCCTGGCACCTCATTGGCCAGGGAGCAAGAAGGTTCCTCTGTCTTCCAACCTACTTGCTCTGCAACAGGAAGTTATCCCTGAGCCTCTGTGCTCTGCTCTTCATCTCTCAGAGGCCACCTGCCCCAGGACACCAAAACCAGAGTGAGGGTGACCATGTAGATGTCTATGGTGGTGGCGGCAAAAGTGGAGATTGCAGTGGCTTCCTGGGTAGATTTAGACACCCTTGTCTCTGGGGTTTTTCTACAAAGGAAACTTAGGAGAGCCACTGGCCAAATTAACTCAAGGGGGGAGCTGTAAGACAAACCTCAAAGACAATTCCAAATGAATTGGAACAATGCTATTATCTCATTTACAAGACAATTCAAAACCTCTGTAGGCTATTTGTGCTCTGAAATCCATGGTTGCTGACTGTGGCCAATTATCCTGAGTTCGCTGTATTGCAGGCAGAGAAGGAAATAATTGTGAAACCTTACCTAGGGAGGGATCTATAATTCAATTTCCTAGGACTGTGCCAGACAAATTCCAGGTGGTTTGAGTGTTTCTCCCAAACTTTTTTTGAGAAGGTCATCATCATCAGAACGCTTTATTATGTTGAACTACTTCCAGGATAAACTTGAGCAAATTGATTTTTTCGTCTTCAAAGCATAGATTCCAAATTTTTTTTCTGCTTTTATCTAGTCAGTATTACATAATACTCTCCCCAGTTTATTTTATTATTATGATTTTTATAATCTTCCCTCAAACAATGGGAGCTTCATGAAGACAGGTATTATATTGGTCACTTTCATCACCGAATCTCTAGCATTAAGCAGAATCTCTGGTAAACAGGTGCTCAGGAATGTTTGTTGAATGAATAACTGAAGGAATTTTGGTGACTCAGCAGCACCTTAGATTCAGATAGGATGACACGTGTCTGCAGGACTGGAGGGACAAGTCTACCTCATTCACTGTAGGAAAGGAGAAACCTCTGGAGGGAACTCAGCCTAAGGAAGGAGAACATCAAGACAAACTTTGCAGAAAGGACTGTGGACTAGGTCTTCAAGGAGGGGGATTTTTGATGACGATGAATTGTAGCCTCTTTGGGCTGAGCTCCAGGGTCAGAGAGCTCCCATTATGCTAGAGTGAAAAGTCAAGAAACTATAAATAAAATATCAGCTGCATCTGCTGCCAGTTGCAAATGCCTATCTAGGACAGCTGATAGTCCTGGCAGGGAGGGCAGACCCGGCTGGGGACACAGCACAGATAGCAGGTTCACACCCTGGGTGGGTAGCAAATACATGGGTGTCCAGGGCACCAACAGTTGTGACTGCCTTTGGTGAGCAGAGCCAGCAGAGATGCCTCCAGTAACACAATTCTGGGGCAGGCGTATGAATTAAGAGGAAACTAAGGGTGCCTTGGATGGCTGGCAGGATGCCACTCCCTCTTCTGTGAGAGCTCTTCGCCGCTGCTCACACAAGTGGGTGGAGAGCTAGCGGGAAACTGAACACTCGTGGATCAGCTCTGGGTATGGGGAATTGTGATTCCAGACAGCTATTTCTCTCTTTGCCTATTGCTCTCTCCTCCATGCTTTTCCCTAGGTTGGTATGTCCTGGAAAACACAAATTAACAGAAAGAAACTAATTGGTTAGGGCTGGAGTTAGCACCACCTGATGTCGAAGCACAGGGGACTTTGCACCCCGTTCTGGGATCCACAATGCCTTGAGATCGGGAAACCTAATTTACTCCTTCACTCCAGAAAAATGCAGCTTTTATTGAAAAAAAATATATTAGTTGTCAAACTAATAGAAATACTGTTGCAAACCTCCCTGGTTTACCTGGAGAAAAATTGAACAGCTTTTCAGGTTAGGTTTGAGATCCCATAGAGCCAGTGTCTGATGCTGAGACTCCACACTCTAGCAGGAAATCACTTCTGCAGGCTTTCATTTTCTATTCCCAGAGCACAGTGTTTAGCCCCATGCTCATCCAATTTCATTCTCATCAACTGTTGTGGACTCAGCCTGCAGAGCTGGATGACTTCTCCCAGCTGCCCCTTTTCTTGGGTATGCTAGCTGAAAGAGTCTATAAACTCTCCTGCTCCAAGAAACTGGTCAGGTGCGCTGTTTTCACCAGGCTTGTCAAACCCTGTCAAGGTTAGCAAATCAGAAACTGGAGACACATTCAATGTGAAGTTACAAGAGGCAAACAGCTGCGTATTCCCTCATCCTGTCAGCTCTGAATATTTCCAGAAACAACAAAAAAAGAATTTTATCTTGAAATTTGGCAGGACAAGGAAGTAAATACACTGGTTCTCTTCTGAACCACCCTTGTTGCTCCTGCTTTTTTTTTTCCAGGGGAGTTGACATGCCCTGCCTACAAGTGACCTAAATTTTAAAGAATAACTTACTTTCTCTTGAAGGTCTTAGGTTTCTTCTTCATGATTTTTTCCATCACAGAATGAAGCTAATAACTTAGGGGGATTCGCATTTTTAATTATTAGTTGTGTTGACACCTTCCATCCCTGGTTGTAAGGGATCGCTTTATTTTTTTAATTTTTTTTTTTTTAAGGGCCACACCTGTGGCATATGGAGTTTCCTAGGCTAGGGGTCTAATTGGAGCTACAGTTGCTGGCCTACCCTACAGCCACAGCAACGCCAGATCTGAGCCGAGTTTGCAATCTACACTGTAAGCTCACAGCAATACCAGATCCATAACCCACTGAGCGAGGCCAGGGATCGAACCCGAAACCTCATGGTTCCTAGTCAGATTTGTTTCTGCCGTGCCATGATGGGAACTCCAGATCACTTCTTCTTTAATCCTGAATCTTCCTCCTCAGTATCCGGCACTCCAGTCTGCAGTGTGCAGGACAGAATGAGGTAACAGGGAGGTTACCTGACGAAGCCCAGGGAGAGCAAAAGCTTTTTGTTCTGTCAGTCATCATTTTACACTCCAAAGAATAGTCTGTCATTTGCTGTGGGTGCTTTTTTTTTTTTTAAAAAAACGACACTTCTTCATTTTTAACCTACCTCCAAATTAAACATATCTTCACATCAGACAAATGTGAGTGAGTGTGTGAGTCTGTGACCAACACGTTGGGTTCATGGATTTTTATGATGTGGTTCTTGGTGGAGATGATAAATCATCCTAATGAAGTTGTTGATAGGGGAACTGTGTATGCTAAGTAATGAGAGAGGCTGTTCGGCATTGTTGAAGCTGGATCAGATGCCCGCTGAAGTTAGGATAAGCCCAAATCTTGAAGCGGCTGTCACTCTGATTAGATTATCAAGGATGAGGCAAAGTAAAAATATAAAACAAGCTGAATATGATGACATATAGGGTTGCCTGTACCATTGGATGGCTCTGTGGCTCTGGTAGCTAGAGGACAAGGTACAACAACCCCCATCCCTACCCCCAAGCAGCTTATGCATCCCAGATGATGGCAGGGCTATGGATTAGGAGCTGAGGGCAAACATCCTGAGGAGGGATGGGAAGCCTGTGGGTCAGAGAGTTCCTAAAATTGGACTCTTGTTTTCCTTCTAACCATATATTCCTCAGTCATGTGTATGGTTAGGTAATTAGCTGCTTACCAAGTAACTTCCAAATGTTATACTCAGACATGCTAGAGGTGTAGTTCTTGCTCACAAGTGGCTGATCTTGACTGGTGGGTCATGCTCTCCTAAGCTCAGGACTTTCCAGGCACTGTCTAGAAATGGGGCATCAATAATCATAGCTTGAAAAGCTCCACAGACGATTCTGTTTTTTAACCCTACTTGGCTAATAAAAAGACGAATAACATGTTCAGAGAACATTTTATGTCAGCACACTTGAAATTGTTTTCTTATGATGAGTTCGAATTTTTGCAATATCAGTTATTCGAACTCACTTCTCCAGTAGTCTCCATGGGATGAGTATAAAGTATAATCTCTTCTGTCTTTAAAAAGGTTAATCACTCATCTCCAACATTACATGTGCATCAGGATTCTGAACAGCTTTTTAGATATTTGCAACAATTTTTTTCTGACTTTGGCATCAGTTTTACCATTTATCTTCTTGCCAGAGAAATAGGAAGGATTTAGGCTTAACTGTTCCACAATAGATTATCGTTTTAGTGTTCCATTTTTCCTGAATAAGAATTCTAATTTTTATAATTTTACTGATTTCTTATTGACTTTTGATTCCATAGGCAAAAGTTGCTTATGGATTGAATTATATGATTTCTATACATATCAAAAATTTCAGATTCATTCAGAGAGTCTTGATTGCAAAAATATTTCTAGAATCAAACCAGGCAGGAATAATCTACTAGAGACAATTCTTTTTTTTGATAATATTTACAATTTTCTATTATAGTTGATTTACAATGTTGTATCAATTTCTGCTGTACAGCATAGTGACTCTCTCTCTCTCTCTCTATATATATATATATATACATACATGTATATGTACAGCATAGTAACCCAGTATATATATATACACATACATGTTCTTTTTCTCCATCATGTTCCATCAAAAGTGACTAGATATAGTTCCCAGTGCTATGCAGCAGGATCTCATTGCTTATCCACTCCAAATGCAATAGTTTGAATCTATTAACCCCAAACTCCCAGTCCATTCCACTCCCTCCCCACCCCTTGGCAACCACAAGTCTGTTCTCCAAGTCCATGAGTTTGTTTCTTTTCTGTAGATAGGTTCATTCATACCATATATTAGATTCCAGATGTGTGATATCATATGGTATTTGTCTTTCTCTTTCTGACTTACTTCACTCAGTATGAGAATCTCTAGTTCCATCCATGTTGCTGCAGATGATATTATTTTGTTCTTTTTTACGACTGAGTAGTATTCCATTGTGTATATGTACCACATTTCTTAATTTATTCACTGTCAATGGACATTTATGTTGTTTCCATGTCTTGACTATTGTGAATAGCACTGCCATAAATATAGGGGTGCATGTAACTTTTTCAATGAAAGCTTTGTCTGGATATATGCCCAGGAGTGAGATTGTTGGGTCATATGGTAGTTCTATATTTAGTTTTCTGAGGTACCTCCATAGTGTTCTCCATAGTGGTTGTATAGAGACAATTATTATTTTAAGTGTAGCAAACCAGGCTCTATCTTACCCCATTTTTTTTTGTCTTTTGCCTTTTCTAGGGCCACTCCCATGACATATGGATGTTCCCAGGCTAGGGGTCTAATTGGAGCTCTTGCTGCCAGCCTAAGCCACAGCCACGGCAATGCCAGATCTGAGCCACATCTGTGACTACACCACAGCTCACGGCAATGCTGGATCCTTAACCCACTGAGCAAGGCCAGGGATCGAACCAGCAACCTCATGGTTTGTTAACCACTGAGCCACGACAGGAACTCCCCATTTTTTTTTTTTGGTTTTTCTACTGCATATGGAAGTTCCCAGGCTAGGGGTTGAATTGGAGCTACAGCTGCAAACCTATACCACAGCTCATGGCAATGCTGGATGCTTAACCCACTGAGTGAGGGCTCGAATTCTCATGGATACTAGTCAGATTTGTTTCTGCTGAGCCACAGTGGGAACTCCTCTTACCACATCTTTTTAAGCTTGTTCCTGACTGATTTTAGATAATATGGGATGTGACTTCCTGCAAAAAGGACTCCAAGTCTCTCCAAACTGGCTGGTCCCATGGGCTGCCTCTTACACTATGGTAGCAGTCTCAGGGATTAGCTTATCTAAATGTCAATTATTTCAAAGCCAAAATCAACATTTTGGGCAGAAGCTATGACATAGAGATGGATTATACTGTGTAAGATGTAATAGCTGATAAATTTGGCTAACTCAGGCTCCATTTGCGATTAATATCTTGTTAAGATACTGAGAGTTAACACTCTTCAACATTGTTTTGTCTGTAGGTCCAAGTACCACAACTGCAAATGTTATAGCTTCAGTTTTCAAAATGTTCTAGGTCGCTGTCATTTCATCCATATCACATGGAATGATGTTCAGTTATGTACACTTTGGGATATTTGATCCACATTGGAGCTTATGTCTTAGAAAAAGCTTAGAGCCCACTTTGGGGTCTCCCATGGTTTTATAGGTTTAAAACCAGTGAAGACTATAAGACCCAACAATGTCCCAAGTAAAGCAGCACTCTTTCCCCCAACCCTTTTCAGCCCCCCTGCAGCATATGGAGTTCTCAGGCCAGGGATCAGATCCAAGCTGCAGTTGTGACCTATGCCACAGCTGCAGCAGTGCCAGTCCTTTTAACCCATTGTGCTGGGCTATGGATAGACCCTTTGTCCTGATGCTGCAGAGGCAACACCTATCCTGTTGCACCATAGCAGGCACTTTTGAAGCAGTGTTTTTGTTGTATACACCCCAGTTGTCCAAAACCAAGGGATGCTCTCTGAATCAGCACCATAGAGTCTCTACTCTTCATTAATTATTTGTTCTATGGTGTTTGCCATCTACCATCAACTCTTCTCAAAAATCTGGAAGGATGACCTACCTTTGATGGGGATGGTATGGGATAAATTAAGTATTGTCCTGTAAATATCTTTATTTTTATTTCATTTATTTATTTATTTTAAATTGTTATTTCCCCAATACATGTCCGGAATCTAATATATGGAACAAATGAATCTTTCCACAGAAAAGAAAATCATGGATTTGGAAAAGAGACTTGTGGTTGCCAAGGGGGAGGGGGAGGGAGTAGGGTAGATTGGGAGCTTGGGGTTAATAGATGCAAACTATTGCCTCCTCCTGTAAGTGTCTTTAAAATTTATCTGTTTGTTAAGTCAGATCATCCAGAGGCTACATAATTAGATTATATCACAATGCCCGGCCCTTCATTTTAATTTCTTTTAAAAAACAAAAAATTTAACATTAATTTGGAGTTCCTTTAAAGACCAAGAAATTTCACTTCCATTCTGAGTGCTCAGAAAAGTCTTTCCCAAAGGTGTAAGAAATAACTGTATGTGGAAGTACTTTGCAGTAGCAAATCTTAAATGTTAAATGGCTTTTTTTTAGGGGGGGGTGAAGGAGAAAAAGATAGCTTTATTGCTTTTCCAGGCAAAGGGGTCCACAGCAGGCTAAATGCCTTAAAAACTGTGCCCCTTAAATGGCTTTTGGAAATGTTTCCGTCACTTTTCTTGTAGTCTCCTATATTCTTGTGACACAACTTACTGAGGAATAGCTATTCAGTCTTCTGTGAAACTATGCCTTGGAATTCCTGCTGTGGCTCAATGAGATTGGCAACATCTCTGGAACATTGGGATGCATGTTCGATCCCAAGCCCAGCACAGAAGGCTAAGGATACAGCAGCAGAGGTCTCAACTCTGGCTTGGATCTGATCTTTGGCCCAAGAACTCCATATGCTTTGAGGTAGACAAAAAAGAAAAGCAGAAAAACTATGCCCCTGTTAAATTCATTTTCATAAAATCTTTACTTTGGCTTCTGGGAAGTTCAGTTTTTAGCTAATTCTTGCCTCTCTTTATCATTGCATTTTTTCTTCTCATTTCGATGTTGTTTATTTATTTATTTATTATTATTGCATAGGGTGCAGGTGCACAAGATCATAGTTCAACATCCATGTAGGCTACAGAGTGAGCACCACAAATCTAATTAGCATCCATCACCGCACACTTGACCCTTTTCATCCATTTAACTCACTCATGACCCCTCTTCCTGTCTGGTAACCACTAATGTATTATCTGTATCCATAGATTTGTTTTTATTTGTTCATTGGCTTATTTTTGAGACTCCACATCTGAGAGATGCCATAGCATATTTGTCTTTTTCTGACTTATTTCATTTAGCATAATATCTTCAAGGACCATCCATATTATTTTGAATGGCAGGATTTTTTTTTTTTTTTTGGTCTGGCAGTATGCCGTTGTCTATACGTACTGTGTGTGTGTGTGTGTGTGTGTGTGTGTGTGTGTAGAACCACAGCTTCTTAATCCATTCATTTTCTGATGAACTCTTAGCTTGTATCCATGTCTTGGATAATTGTAAGTAATGCTGATGAACATAAGTGCTTATGTTTTTCTGAATTAATGTCTTCATTTTCTTTAGACAAATTCCCAGGAGTGGAATGGTTGGGTTATGTGATAGCTCTAATCTTAGTTTTTTTTTTGTCTTTTTGCCATTTCTTGGGCTGCCCCCACGGCATATGGAGGTTCCCAGGCTAGGGGTCTAATCAGAGCTGTAGCCACCGGCCTACACCAGAGCCACAGCAACATGGGATCCAAGCCGCGTCTGCAACCTACACCACAGCTCATGGCAACAACAGATCCTTAACCCACTGAGCAAGGCCAGGGATCGAACCCGCGACCTCATGGTTCCTAGTTGGATTCTTTAACCACTGAGCCATGACAGGAACTCCTCTAATCTTAGTTTTTGAGGATTCTTTATACTGTTTGCCATAGTGGCTACATCACTGTACAGTCCAACCAACAGCATTTGAGGGGTTCCTTTGTCCATATCCTCTCCAGCATTTGTTAATCCTTCTCTTTTTGAAAATAGTTGCCCTATAGATATGAGGTGATATCTCATTGTGGTTTTTGATTTTCATTCCCTGATAATTAGTACAGTTAAGCATCTTTTTATGTATCTATTGTCCATCTGTGAGTATTTGCAAAAGTGTCTATTAAGATACCTATTGGCCATCTGTGAGTATTTGCAAACATGTCTATTGAGATACCTATTGGCCATCTGTGAGTATTTGCAAAAATGTCTATTCTGCCCACTTTTTTTCTTTTTAGGGCCATACCTGGGGCATATGGAGGTCGCCAGGCTAGGGGTCGAATTGGAGCTGCAGCTGCCAGCCTGCACCACAGCCACAGAATCTCAGGATTTGAGCAGCATCTAGCATATGTGACTTACTCTACAGCTTATGGCAACACTGGATCCTTAATCCACTGAGCAAAGCCAGGGATTGAACCTGCGTGCTCATGGATATTAGTCTGCTTTTTAACTAGCTGAGCCACAATTGGAAATCCCTCTACCCTTTTTAAATTTGGGGTGTTGTTGTTGTTGCTGCTGACTTATACAAACAAGTTCCTTATGTATTTTGGATATTAACCCCTTATTGGATGTATGATTTGTAAATATCCTTTCTCATTCTGTAAATTATCTTTTCGTTTTCTTGATGGTTTCCTTCACTGTGCAGAAACTCTATAGTTTAATATAGTCCCATTGGTCTATTTTGTTTTTATTTCCTTTTATCTTTGGAGTTAGATCCATAAAAATGTCACTAAGATAGATGTCAGTGAAATTACCACTTATGTTTTCTTCTTATAATTTTATGGTATTAGGTCTTACATTTAAGTAACTCTAAATTTGTTTTAACTTTTGTGTATGATGTCAGATAATGGTTTCATTCTTTTGCATGTACCTGTCCAATTTTCCCAAACCATTTATTGAAGAGGCTTTTCCCCATTGAGTCTTTTCAACTCTTTGGTATAGATTGGTTGACCATGTAAGGGTGGGTTTGTTCTTGGGCTTTCATAGTGACTGTAGTTTGATGACTGCATTTTTGTAGTAGAGTTTGAAATCAGGGAGTATGATTCTTTCAGCTCTGTTCTTTCTCAAGATTGTTTAGGTTATTTAGGAGATGAGGTATGTTTTTTTCCTTGGCATGACTGTATCTTTGTTTGTCCTGTACTTCTCAATGCAGTTCTTTTACCCTAAATTTTTTGTGGAGACTCTGTTTATCCAGTTTTCAGGTCTCGTTCACAGGAAATTACTCCAGATGTGATTTTGGATTTGTGTCCTTGGGAAGATGTGCATTCAGTGTCTCCCTATGCTGCCATCTTGAACCTTCCCCCTCCCCTTTGTATCCTTCTTTTTGCATTTCTCTCATGTTTTTGATTTGCAATGTTTTACTTTTAATGGTTTGTTCAAATGTTGGATTTGGGAGTTCCCATGGTGGTTCAGTGGTTAACAAATCTTACTAGGAACCATGAGGTTGCAGGTTCGATCCCTGGCCTTGCTCAGTGGGTTAAGGATCTGGCGTTGCCGTGAGCTATGGTGTAGGTAGCATACACAGCTCGGATCCCGAATTGCTGTGGCTCTGGTGTAGGCTGGTGCTACAGCTCTGATTAGACCCCCAGCCTGGGAACCTCCATGTGCCCCAGAAAAGAGAAAAAAAATGTCGAATTTGGTGACTTTTTAAATGTTATTTATTACTTAATAATTCAACTAATGCTTTTTGAATTCCCACTAAGTTCCAGAAGAGTGCCAGGCTTGTGGGGGTGGGAGGGGTGTTGGAAAATTGAACAAGAAGGCATTCCTTGTGTTTTCAACACTTAAAATTTTCTTAACTCTTTGCTTTTACTGTGAACTGCCTCAAAATATCTTGGGAGAATATGAATGTAATCTGTATTCCATTTCTCCCTGCTATTGTGACAACTCAGCTCTCCATTCCTGCAAAAAGTCTCTCCACTTAGACCTCAGATTCTGCAGAGCAGGTCTGATGATTGCTTCTGGGCATGTACTCTTCAGTCCTTGTGCCTTTTGTTGTTTTTCTTCCACTGGCCTCTTTTTCGGATTTCTCTCCAGAGTCTCTTGAATGAATCATATTGCTGCTGTTGCTCCCTGTTGTGGCTGCCCCTATTTCCGAATATTCTGCACCAAAGCCACTTTGAAGAAAAGCACTCTGCCAAAATGGGTGGAGTCTGTTTCCCTCTCTTTCCCTAGCTCAACTCATTCTGTCATGGTAAACCCCACATGTTGCTCTGCTCACCTGATGCTATTGTTGCAGGAGGCCATCAGGAGGATGTGACCATCAGTTGACCCAGGAGCTGAACTGGGGCAGTTGAAGGCTTTGCATTTCTTCCCTTGTCCTTGGGCTGTATGTTCTGCACACTCTCCCCACAATGGGAGCCAGCCCCATGCCACCTTGAGAGAGCATGTGTTACTGAGAGCATCTGGGAGATATACAGGACTGAACCCTGTTAAGGATTCTATATAAGCTTTTAAGATTCTGACAAGCAAGTGTGAAGATCTGTCTTCCTTTTTTTAAATTACTCAGTGAATTTTATTATGTTTATAGTTGTACAATGATCATCACAACCCAATTTTAGAGCATTTCCATCCCCCACCCCCAACCTGTCTCATTTGGAAACCATAAGTTTTTCTAAGTCTGTGAGTCAGTGTCTGTTCTGCAAAGAAGTTCCGTCTGTCCTTTTCTAAAGATAACTCATGTAAGTGATAGCATTTGATATCGGTATCTCACCATCTGACTGACTTCACTTAGCATGATAATTTCTAGGTCCATCTATGTTGATAAAAATGCTGTTATTACTTTCCTTTTAATGGCTGAGTAATATTCCATTGTGTATATGTACCACATATTCTTGATCCACTCCTCTGTCGATGGACATTTAGGTTGTTTCCATGTTTTGGCTATTGTAAATAGTGCTGCAGTGAACACTGGAGTACATGTGTCTTTGTGAGTCATGGTTTTCTCTGGATAGATGCCCAGGAGTGGGATTGCTGGATCAAATGGTAGTTCTATGTTTAGTTTTCTGAGGAATCTCCATACTGTTTTCCATAGTGGTTGCACCAGTTTACAATCCCACCAACAGGGTCATAGGGTTCCTTTTTCTCCACACCCTCTGCAGCACTTATTGTTTGTAGACTTTTGGATGACGGCCATTCTGGTTGGTGTAAGGTGGTATCTCACAGTGGTTTTGATTTGCATTTCTCTAATAATGAGTGATGTTGAAAATCTTTTCATGTGTTCTTTGGCCATCCATATGTCTTCTTTGGAGAATTGTCTGTTTAGATCTTCTGCCATTTTTTGATGGGATTGTTTGTTTTTTTTGGTATTGAGCTGTAGAAGGTATTTATACATTTTGGAGATGAATCCCTTGTCAGTCGATTCATTTTCAAAGATTTTCTCCCATTCTGTGGGTGGTCTTTTCGTTTTGTTTAGGGTTTGCTTTACTGTGCAGAAACTTTTAAGTTTCATTAGGTCCCATTTGTTTATTTTTGGTTTTATTGTCATTACTCTAAGAGATGGCTCTGAGAAGATGTTGCTGGTGTTTATGTCAGAGAGTGTTTGGCCTATGTTTTGCTCTAAGAGGTTTATAGTGTCTGGTCTTATATCTAGGTCTTTAACCCATTTGGAGTTTATTTTTGTGTGTGGTGTTAGGAAGTATTCTAATTTCATTCTTTTCCATGTGGCTGTCCAGTTTTCCCAGCACCACTTATTGAAGGGGCTGTCTTTTCTCCATTGTCTATTCTTGCCTCCTTTGTCATAGATGAGTTGGCTGTAGGTGTGTGGGTTTAATTCTGGGCTTTCTATCCTTTTCCACTGATCTATAGTTCTGTCTTTGTGTCAGTACTGTACAGCTTTGATGACTATAGCTTTGTAGTAGAGTCTGAAGTCCGGGAGGCTGATTCCTCCAGCTCCATTTCTCTTTTTCAGGATGGCTTTGGCTATTCCGGGTCTTTTGTGCTTCCAAAGAAACTTTAAAATATTTTGTTTGAGTTCTTTGAAAAATGTCCTTGGTAATTTGATAGGGATTGCATTGAATCTGTAGATTGCCTTGAGTAGTATAGTCATTTTCATAATATTGATTCTTCCAATCCAAGAGCATGGTATGTCTTTCCATCTCTTCGTGTCATCTTTGATTTCTTTCATCAGTGGCTTATAGTTTTCAGAGTACAGGTCTTTTGTCTCTTTAGGTAGGTTTACTCCTAGGCATTTTATTCTTTTGGATGTGATGGTAAATGGGATTTTTCCCCTAATTTCTCTTTCTGATCTTTTTTTGTTAGTAAATAGAAATGCCGTCATTTTTCTGTGTATTTAATTTTGTATCCTGCGACTTGGCCAAATTCATGGATGAGCTCTAACAGTAGAGTCTTTAGGATTTTATAGGTATAGTATCATGTCATCTTCAAACAGTGATAGTTTTACTTCTTCCTTTCCAATTTGGGTACATTTTATATCGTTTACTTCTCTGCTTGCTGTGGCTAGGACTTCCAAAACTATGTTGAATAGTAGTGGCAAGAGCAGACATCCTTGTCTTGTTCCTGATCTCAGTGGGAATTCTTTCAGCTTTTCACCATAGAGAATGATGTTAGCTGTGTGTTTGTCATATATGGCCTTTATTACATTGAGGTAGTTCCCTCTATGCCCACTTTCTGAAGTTTTTTTTTAATCAAAAATGGGTGTTGGATTTTGTCAAAGGCTTTTTCTGCATCTATTGAGAGAATCATATTGTTGTTATTCTTCCATTTGTTAATGTGGTGTATCACACTGATTGATTTGCAGATATTGAAGAATCCTTGCATCCCTGGGACAAATCCCACTTGATCATGATGTACAATCCTTTTAATGTATTGTTGGATGCGGTTTGCTATTATTTTGCTGAGGATTTTTGTATCTATGTTTATCAGTGAAGTTGGCCCATAATTTGCTTTTTTTGTGGTATCTTTGTCTGGTTTTGGTATTGGGTGATGGTGGCCTCATAGAATGAGTTTGGGAGTGTCCCTTCCTCTGCAATTTTTTGAAACAGTTTCAGAAGGTAGGTGTTAACTCTTCTCTAAATATTTAATAGCATTTGCCTGTGAAGCCATCTGGTCCTGGACTTTTGTTTGTTGGAAGTTTTTAAATCACAGTTTCAATTTCAGTTCTTGTGATTGGTCCATTCATCTTTTCTATTTCATCTTAGTTTAGTCTTGTAAGATTGTCCTTTTCTAAGAATTTGTCCATTTTGTCTAGGTTTTCCATTTTATTGGCAAATAATTTCATGCAATAGTTTCTTATGATCCTTTGTATTTCTGTGGTGTCCATTGTTACTTCTTTTTTATTTCTAATTTTATTAATTTGAGTCCTCTCTTTTTTTCTTGATTAAGTCTGGCTAAGGGTTTATCAACTTCTATTCAAAGAACCAGCTGTTTGTTTCATTGATCTTTTCTGTGGTTTTCTTCATTTCTATTTCATTGATTTCTGCTCTGATCTTTATGATTTCTTTCCTTCTACTAACTTTAGGTCTTGTATGTTCTCTCTTTAGCTGCTTTAGATGTAATGTTAGCTTGTTTATTTGAGCTTTTTTTTGTTTCCTGAGGTAGGCTTGTATTGCTATAAATTTCCCTCATAGAACTGCTTTTGCTGCATCCCATAGGTTTGAAGTGTTTTATCTTTGTTGTCATTTGCTTCTAGGAATTTTTTAATTTCCTCTTTGATTTCTTCAGTGATCCATTGGTTGTTTAGTAGCATGCTGTTGAGTCTCCACATGTTTGTGTTTTTTGCAGTTTTTTTCTTATTGATTTCCCGTTGTATAGCATTGTGGTCGGAAAAGATGTCTGATATGATTTCAATTTTCTTAAAGTTACTGCGGTTGGATTTGTAGCCCAGGATGTGATCAATCTTAGAGAATGTTCCCTGTGCACTTGAGAAGAATGTGCATTCTGTTGCTTTTGGATGAAATGTCCTATAAATATCTATTAAGTCCATTTGGTCTAATGTTTCATTCAGGGCCTGTGTTTCCTTATTGATTTTCTGTCTGGTTGATTTGTCCATTGCTGTAAGTGGGGTGTTAAAGTACCCTACTATGATTGTGTTATTGTTAATTTGTCCTTTTAAGGTTGTTAGCAGTTGCCTTATATACTGTGGTGAACCTATGTTGGGTGAGTAGATATTTAAAATTGTTATATCTTCTTCTTGGATTGATCCTTTGATTATTAGGCAGTGACCTTCCTTGTCCCTTAAAATATTCTTCATTTTAAGGTCTATTTTGTCTGATATGAGTATTGCTACTTCAGCTTTCTTTTGATTCCCATTTGCATGTAATATTTTCATCCATCCTCTCACTTTCAATTTGTATGTGTCCCTAGAAGTGAAGTGGGTCTCTTGAAGACATCATATATATGGGTCTTGTTTTTGTATCCATTCATTCAGTGTATGTCTTTTGGTTGGGGCATTTAGTCCGTTCACATTTAAGGTAATTATCGATGTGTATGTTCTTATTGCCATTTTATTAATTGCGTTGGATTTGTTTTTGTTGCTCTTTTTTCTTCCGTTCTACTCTTATTCTCTCCTCTTTTGGTTTGATGACTATCTTTAGTGTTGTCTTTGAGTTGATATTTCTTAATTTTTTGTGTATCATTTGTAGATTTTTGGTTTGCAAGTACCCTGAAGTTTTGATACAGGAGTCTATGTAAATACGAGATTGTTTTAATTTGTTGGTCTCTTGCAAGTGCATCTCCAGTGTCCTGCATTTGTACCTCCTCTTCTCATGATTTCTGATTTTGGTGGCATAATTTTGCATGGATGATTTTGTGTCTCTATTAAATATGCCTTTACTGGTGGAGCCTTGTCATTTGTGGTATTTTTGTTTATTGTGGCCTTTTCTTTTCTTCCTAGAGAATTTCCTTTAGTATTTGTTGTAAAGCTGGTTTAGTGTTGATGAATTCTCTTAGCTTTTGCTTATCTGCGAAGGTTTTGATTTCTCCTTCAAATCTGAATGAGAGCGTTGGTGGGTAAAGTAATCTTGGTTGGAGGTTTTTTCCTTTCATCACGTTAAGTATATTATCCCACTCCCTTCTAGCCTGCAGAGTTTCCTTGAGTTTTTAAGCGATCTCTTTAGCAGTAGACTATGCACAATTGTTGGGGGATGGGAAGTGAAAGCTCCAGGATTGGAGGAGAAGTCACTAACTGGTCAGCCTGATGGACCAGTGTGTGTGTGGACAAACTGGAGCTTGCAGGTATTTCTGCAAAGCAAGCTCATCCAGCTGCTGAAATGGGGTTAAGGGGCAGCTAAGGGAATGACCCATGGGAAGTAGCTGCTGTGTAATGACTGCTTCCACACAGCCAGATGTTCAGTGGCTGGTAGAACAAACAACTGCAAGGCAAGTAGTGTGGAGGAGAGCTGAGACCCACCAGACATTTAGTCCATCCTTGACAATGTCTTACCACAAAGACCTCTGAGAGTAATCATTCTGTCTCAGGTTTACTTTCCAATCTCACAAAATTTTTCTTTTATTCAACTCAACTCAGAAACATATACATTGGGAAGCACTGTTAACCATGGTTCCAGAGTTATCAAGTTGACACAGAAAAATCCAGCAAACTCTTTCACCTGTTAAAGAGGCCTTAGCTCTGACCAGAGGATGGAATGTCTTGGGAAGAGTTCCCATATTTATTTCCACAACACTGTGATCCCCATGAGTCCATGACCTGGTTTGTAAAGATAACCTCTGGTGGCTGTCATAGTGCCTGGCTCAGAGTAGTTACATAAATATACGTTGGATGAAAATAACTGGTTATAAGTCAGAAGCCCTTATTTCAGTTCTGTTACTGCCACTGTGTTAGTTCCCTGTCTCTGGGCTCTCAGTTTTATATTTGCCATTTTGCATTTTCCAATATACATGGCTGGAAGTCTAAAAACTGTATTTGCTGGAAGCCCTTGACTTAGCCAGTGGAACAACTTTTATAAGCTCTTAAAGTGGGAGAAAAGAGAGCAGCTATATTATTTTCTGTTTCTGGCTTTAGAAGCTGTAGGAGCAGTAGTGACTATGGAATCTAACTGTGAAAGCAACCAATCCAGAAGCTTCATTGGAGCTGTCAGGAGGCACATGGGATCTTGCATTTCTGTGCTGTAGTTCAGCATTTATTGACTTGTGATAACTCCACTTTCTCTCCTCTTCCTTCAGAGCCAGTGAGGGTAGTGGTTCCCTGCCATGACTCACATCATATTCTTTTTTCTCCCTTAGCCCTTTTAACACTTTGGTAACCAATTCTTTGTACCAAATTACCTTCAAATGAAATAATGAGTGTGTTTTCCATTTCTCTGGATGGATATATACTGATGAAACCTGCTACAACCTTTGGAAACTTTAGCATTTGATTCTTAGTTACTTCAACTGGAAAATGATGGTGAGAACTGTCATGCCATTGTAAAGGTCTAATGCAATAATATTTGTAAAGGTGCCTGAATATTTTAAACCAACTTGCACATATATGTTATTATTAGATAACATATGGTTTTTCAGAAGGAACAGTAATGTAGTGTTTGAATGAATGGGCTCTGCCTAGGTTCACTGTCTCTTCAGCTATTAACCAGCTGTGAGAGTTTGGGTAAGTAGTATGCTTCAAGACTAATTTTCCCTATGTATAAATAGGGTAATAATAGCACTTATCTCATCACATAGGAGGTATTAAGATATATAAAAGTGTGTGTCTAGCACATCATAAATGCCTATTATTATTATCACTATTATTATTTTGTGGAAATGGAAGGGGATGGGGCAGTGTTCTGTGGGAGAGAGCTATATGATTAGTCCAAATGAGAACCAGACATCAGTCTGAACAAATTATAAATAATAGGTTAATGCAAAAAGCAATTTATGTCTGTGATCAAATAGACAAAACTGTTGTGAATCAACTGGTATGGTACTGAAAAAAAAAAAAAACAACAACATTTCTTCCAATGCCTGACTATCAGAACACTGATTTTTGTTTGCCTTGAAAATACTCACAATTTTTTTTCCTTGAAAATGTAATAAGTTTTCATTGTGGATAAATTTAAAGATGCACAAGCACAAAAAGAAAATAATAAAATATCCTAATTCTAGTACCTGGATATAACCATGTCAATACCTTGTTAAAGGTCATTCTACTATAGACTGTATTTAAGGATAGGTATACACACAGAGCCAGATGTTTATTTTCCAGCAACTCTTGTTTGGATACTGTATGAAATATTTTAAAAAGATAATTAGCTAACTCAAGAAAAATGGTCTAAGTGTTCCCTGAGGACATGGTTCTATGTCTAACCTACCATTCTGCCTTCAGATCAGGACCCATATTTTAACCTCTTTATTTACATAGAACTAAAAAAAATTAACATCAATGTTGAAATTTGAATCCTTCTGAGGCAGAGATGTTTAGCTGTCTTATAAGGATGCCTACTTCTGGTATCAGCAGGAAGCAGCTGCCTCAGCTGGGACTCCTTTTCTCATCCCTCCTCCATCTAAAGTAAAATCAACTATGTGACTAGTTTTTACCAAGAGAAGATAAGTGGAAGTGAAGATAAGTGCCACTGATGCAATGCAATAGAGAAGTATGTTTGCTCTCTTTGCCTTTTCTCTTCTGTCTGGCACCAGAAGGTGGTGGAGTCATAGATGGGAGATGCCTGGATCACTGAATCATCGCATGGAGAAGAGCTTTTAATGAACCAATAACACACACATTATATTTACATAAGTAAGAAATGCATTTCAAATGGATTCAGCCATTGAAATTAGCATTATTTTACTACACATCCCAACCCACATTGACTGTTCTTTCTTCATCTTCCTTCTCTCAATCTCTCTTTCCTCTCTCTCTCTCTCTCATTATTGATCTTTATATTTCTCACTGCTTCTAGCATAGTAACTTGTACATAGCAGGAGCTTAATATTAATTATAATTAGACTTGGTTCCTGGACCATAAATCCTAAAAATGAGCTCAAAACACTTGCAAGGTAACATATGGAAAAATGAAATATTCTCATGCTATAGTGTAAACTGAGTAGAAGACAACTTTGATTATAACTAGAAAAAGACATATAAAATAGGCTCAAAGCAAAAATTTATTCTCTATTTCTAGAGACACTTAGAGGATTGGGAAATGTGGCTTTTTTTTGGTAGCGGAGCAGGTTTTGAATAAAATTGAAATTGCTTTCTTTTCTCTTTTTGTATTGTTCTTACTGAACACTTTCTTTTTTGTATTTCTCCATTTTAAAAAATTCCCTTTTATATAGAAGAACACGAGAGAGCTCTCTTCAGTTAACCCAAATACACTTGACAACCATCTTCCCAAGGGCCTGTTCCTGTATTTGATGGGTGAACTACAGTGTTTCAGACCTGGGAGAAGGTGCTTTCATGCCAGCCTGAGTGGAGGCATTTTTCAGCTGACAGGCCAACTGGTACCTCTCTTTTTGCTCTGAGGAGGCACGATCCCTGTAAATATGCAAATATTGCACTCCGAGACATAAAAGATCCCATCTAACTCAATCGCATTTCAAATCTCAGAGAAGAGCTTCTGTCAGAACTAATTGTAATTCTGAAACTGATCCTTAGCAAAGGGAAAAATCGTGTGCTCTGTTTTTGCTTTCTTTCAATAGTTTTTAGTTCTAATATTTTTTACCTTTCTTTTATTAATGACTTCAAAGAAAATATCTTTTTCATTATGCAAAATACTTAAAGAGTTGCCTGAATTAGACTGATGACCTAAAGAGCATCGCTAGAAATCACCACCAATTTCTGTGACTTCACATAGTTTTATTACATGATGATTATCTAAATGGTTAGATCCAGGATCCTTTCAGAACTTTTCTTACCCAATCAAGTTCTACAGAATCAAAGCGGCTTGGAAATAATAATCGCTAATTATGTGTTCTGTAAAAACTGCCATTTTCTTTTGTGTATCTTTGCCTGTCTAACGGTTTTGCTAAGGTGAATAAAATTTCACTAAATACCTAAGAGAGAAAGACAAAGCCTTGTCTCCTCTTCCTGTGTGTGTATAACTCTTACCAATTGCATATTTCTAAGAACATAATCTTCCAAATAAGATGTTTAATAGCTTAATAATAATTGGCTTTCTTGAGGCAGGATAGCATGTGTCTCTCAGGGTATGAATCATGCCCCATGAAGCATTTCAGTGTTCAGTGGAAAACTTAGAAAATAGTAGAGACACTCTTCAAATGTCTGTTGGCTTAAGAACTTAGATTTAGAAATCTTTGGTTTAAAATGTCTGTCTACTGTTTATCATTTGTGTACATTTTTTCATTTATTCATCCTTTTTTCCCCCTTTCATTCTACCACCATGGACAGATTGCCTATCCTGTGTCAGAAAGCATGCAAAATGCTGGGAATATAGAGGTGAATTAGAAATAGTTGTGAGGGTTCCTGCTGTGGCACAACAGGATCATCAGTATCTCTGCAGGGCCAGGATACCTGTTTGATCCACATCTAGTGCAGTGGGTTAAAGGATCTGGCACTGCAGCAGCTGTGGCTTAGGTGGCAACCATGCCTCAGATCTGACCCCTGGTCAGGGAACTCCATATGCCATGGGGTGGCCAAAAAACAAAACAAAACAAAAATAAAAAAAAGAAAAAAAGAGAGAGAAAAAAGGAAATAGTTATAGGTGCTCCCTTAGCATCTAAATGGGGAATATACCAAGCTTAAAGCCATGTGATAAATTGGTGAAAATGTGAGCACAGAAAGAAGCAACTGTCTCTAGAGAAGGAGGGGAAGGAACAATCAAGGATGACTCTTAAAAGAAGAGGCAGTGCTTGAACTGAGTCTTGATAGATGAGTTAGAAGTTGGCCAGTGGACAGGAGTTAGACTGGAGGGAGGCATTTCATTCCTGTGCCAGAGAATGGGGTTGATGTATTGGAGAAAAGGGATGTGGCTTGATGCAGTATACATGCAGGACTGCATCAAGGGTTATATGGGGAAATCAAGGAACAAGATCATAAAATGCCTTTCTTGCCATGTTAATGGGACTGTATCATCCTAACGATGAAAGGTGAAACAATTTAAAGTGTGTGGTATAAAAACTGGTAGAAGTTATGTTACTTAACCTGATAAGTAACCTGGACAGAAAAAAATCCATAAAATGTAGAAAGTTAAAGTTATCTCTGAAGGTTACTCTAAGATTGAATGAGATGACAACCTTGAGACTATCCTATCATATGTGACAGAAGTGTTAACCAGTATTATTAATGCTAGCAGAGCACATTTATTACATGTTTCCCTAAGTACTCTATGTGGATTAAATAATTTAATTTTACTGTGCAATTAACCATGAATCTGTAAATGGGACACTCTGAATTGCTTTCTTAGTAATAATGCTGGATTTGACTTGATTTCTCATTTACAGTATTCATTTCCCTTGAAGATTGTTCTAGATAGCCTCTAAGTGAACTAGGTAACTAAAGAAGTACAAAGTGGTTTATTTTACTTTTCTCCAAAATCACCCTACTGGTAGCTGTCAACACGAGCTTTCTGACATATATAATAATATATATATTACATATGTTATATAATATATATTAAAAATGGGTTAAGAATGAAATTATTAGGTGGAGAGGACAAATAAATCAGTGTTATCAGCCAATATCTTCCTCTCTTCTTCCTCAAGACAAGGCAATCCTATAGTTTATGGCTGCTTTCTTGAAATGGATGTGGCTCCTCCTGGATCAAGATGGAGCTGTGAGGGGCTCTGCCTAGGTTCCTGGCCATAGATGGTTTCTGGAATTGGATCAGGTCTCAAGCCATTGTTTAATCAAGTTTAAGGCCATTCTTCCTCCTGGGCTTCCATAGTGTTTCCTCCTGTGGGTCAGAAGCAGATTCCTCCTCATGGATTTATCTCCCCTAAGTTTGATCTATTAACAGTAGTTGATTATTTATCACCAACCTATGGGTTCAGAAAAGTGAAGTCTAAGTATTATTGGCTCAGTGGCTTTATTGTATGGAAGGACATGATGTTTAGAAAATTTGAATTTGAAATCAAATTATTCAAAATTAGAATATTTGGTAAGACTCTCATTTTCCTTTTTCCCAAGCAGAGATTATTATAACAATTCCTAGAATTTGTAGAAATTCTACAAAGAGCAACAGCATTTTCTAAGTAGCTGTTTTTGTTGAGGTACTATCTGTGTATCAGATAAAAGACTTTTTCAAGGAGAGCTGAACTTCTAATCTTAGCTCCAATAGCACAGAACAAAAATTGTAATTTTCAAAACCTGGATTAATGAGTCAGTAAATTAATGAAATAATTAAGAAAAAAGGTATTGAAGTCAAGTATTCTTTTATGATAGAAATTTTTCACAGAGCTCAGTGCTATCAAGTAACAAAAAGCACACTCCCTAACTGAATCCTTTAAATATGCAGCAGATTAAGTTGTATTGCCTTTTGAATAATGATAATTATTTGTCAATGATATCCATTGTTGATATACAGTCTATGAGAAGACATAAAAATTTTAAAGCAAAGTCATAATTTTTGGTTGCACTTGGTGCAGTAAATAAGTGGCACCACAAAAGGTTCCTACACACTGTAGGTTTTGGATAAAAATTTTTTAACGATATAATTACATTTTTAATAAAGTCTGTTGTTGGGGCTGATTTTCTTCCTCCCTCCCTTCATTCCTTCTTCCTTTCTTCCTTTTCCTCCCTCCCTCCCTCCCTCTCTCTCCCTCTCTCTCTCTTTCTTTTCTTCCTTCCTTTCCCTCCCTCCCTCCCCCTCTCTCCCTCTCTCTCTCTTTCTTTTCTTCCTTCCTTTCTTTCTTTTCTTTCTTTCCTTCCTTCCTTCCTCCCTCCCTCCTCCCTCCCTCCTCCCTCCTCCTTCCTTCCTTCCTTCCTCCTCCTCCTCCCTCCCTCCCTCCTCCTCCCTCCCTCCCTCCCTCCTTCCTTCCTTCCTTCCTTCCTTCCTTCCTTCCTTCCTTCCTTCCTCTTCCTTCCTATCCTTCTCTCTTTCCTTCTCCCACGGCATGCAGAAATTTCAGAACCAGGGATTTAACCTAAGCAAGGGCAGTGACAATGCTGGATCCTTAACCCCCTGTGCCACCAGTGAACTTGGGGCTGATTTTCTACACAAGGAAATTAGGAGTACTTATTCTGCATTTTGGTATTATTTTTCTAAGCAGCTACTAAATTGCTCACAGTCAATTAAACTTTTCTGGACTTTATTGATTCAGTGGTAAATACAGACATCTATTGTGTTTTCCCATTTCCAGAAGCCTAATGAAGTTTGATTATATTTCTTTTCCACTGTCCACTGACATTTTTACAATTTCAAGGTAATTGAATTAACAACTTTCTTTGCTACTTTTCTGCAATCAAAAGTGGATATCCACCATGCATGCTTTGAAATTTCTCACCCAAGTTTTTTTGAAGTTGAAGCTGCTTCATGGAGGTTATAAATTTGCACATAACAGTTTCAGATAAACTTTTGATGAAAAGAAATAGATGGTACATGAAAGTCTAGTAAAAGCTTGGCTCCGTTGCTTCATCTACAAACCTCATTGAACAAGAGTATTCTTCTGACAATGAATAATCATGCAGACCATTTATCTTAGTGATGCTACAGGGAAACAAAGAGTAAAGCAACAAAGCCTTTTGAAGTCTGGACCATCTGATAGGAGCCACTAATCTGGTTATGACATGTAGCCCCAGTGCAAATTCGTGCTCAGTAATGCTTCAACATTTACCATCAGCTAATTTGCAGCAAAAACACAAGCCTGCTGACTCTATTAATGGGTGAATTTTTGAAGGTAAACAAGCAAGTGATATTTGGTATTTATACATTCACCATGTGGTTTTGAGAATTTTTTCTCACGTTGAGTGTCATAGACAGTCAGTTTTCATCCTGGATTGATTTCTCCCCTAAAATCCAGCACACTTCTTTGAAAATTACCCTAACACTCTTTTTCAAGTTAATGCAAGAGTTTTAATACTAGCCTAAGGGAAGCAATTCAGAAAAGCGAATCTTATAAAAATATGGTTATCGTCACACCTTTGCATTCTATCATCTGAACAGATGATAGAAAGTTTATTATAATCATGAACATCATTCCTAAACAAAGAAAGCAGAATTGTGTGGTGTGCGGTGAGCCTGAATCCTTCCTAGATGGTCCAATGGATTTTAAAGAAAACAAACAAACAAACAAACAAACAAACAAACAAACAAAGCTGAAAATTTCCCTAAAGAATGTTTAGGAGTTTACAGGAAAATTAAATCATATTTTATCAAGTCCAAAGTGTTCATTTTAATTAGCTGATCTACTCATGCATCCACTATTTTCTGAGTGTCTACCGTGTGGGATCCCATGCTATTTAGGCTATACAAGAATAAAGATAATCTTTTTTTTTTAGGCCCCCATCCATAGCACATGGAAGTTCCCAGGCTAGGGATCAAATCAGAGCTGCAGCTGCCAGCCTACACCACAGCCATCTCAACTCGGAATCAATCTGAGCAGTGTCTGCGACCTACACCACAGCTCATGCAACTCGGGATCCCTGACCCACTGAGCTAGGCCAGGGTCTGACCTGCATCCTCATGGGTACTAGTTAGGCTAATCTGCTGAGCCACAATGGAAAATTCCTAGATAATCTTTCACTCAATTAACTTCCAGTTCATTTTTTGTTTTACAGGTGTGGAGAGTATAGGAAGCATGTTTCTGGTAAAGAAATGGGATAATAAGGAAATGTAAAAAAATTGTTATTGAGCTATGCAGTTCTCAAAACATGAACTTTATAGTGGGAAAGATGGCATAAAATTGAAAATAAAGAAAATTGTCAGTCAGATACAAAGAGGGTGAACAATATCCGACAAAACTCCTATTTACAGGACCTCACAAATATCAGGTGTTGAAAAGGCAGTTTAATTACTTTTTTTTTTCATACAAAGCTAAATCACCAGTGGTTCTTATTTCGGGGGGTTAAATTTCCTAATTGTGTAGAAACCCAACCCATTCCTGATCAGGAAGTGTGTGTTTGTAGGTCAAGGTCTATGATGAAACCTTTGTAAAATTTTGTTTGGGGGTTCAGGACTTCACAGTTGCTTTGGCTCCATACAGACATGCAAAATCCAAAGCAAAATAGGAAGGTAAGGGAAAAGTTTGATTTTTAAATAGGTTGAAAGTATAGAACACAGCTTAAAATTTTTTATTTTTTTGCCTAGAAAGAGGGCAGCAGATGCAGATGTTCTAATTTATATGAAAATCTAAAATGTTTTATGGGCCTTATCTGTGAGAATTCAAGTCACTTCTGCAAAATACTAACCCAATTCATTCAAATTATGATCGGAAGGAGCATAAAGGCAGACTGATGTTGCCAAAATAAATGTTTTGGGAACTGTAGAAAGTTTTAAAATTCCAGGAGTTCTCATCATGGCTCAGCAGAAACGAATCTGACTAGGATCCATATGGACGCAGGTTTGATCCCTGGAATCGCTCAGTGGGTCTGGCCTTGCAGTGAGCTGTGGTGAAGTTTGCAGACATGGCTCTGATCCCAAGTTGCTATGGCTGTGGTGTGGGCCGGCAGCTGTAGCTCTGATTCCATCCCTAGCCTGGGAACCTCCATTCGTCAAGGATGTGGCCCTAAAAACAAACAAACAAAAAAGCAAAAAAAAAAAAATAGTTCTAAAATTTCAAAACTTCACTTTTGGATGTATGAGTGATTTAGTGTGATATCCGAAAGGATGGTGATAAACAGACAGGTATTTTACTTATTTTCCTGACTTTCCATGATTGATGGCTTGAATTTTCTGAGCTATGAAGTGTGCATAACTAAATTTGCTTGTGTTTTTGAACATGTGTAACTTGTTCAGCTGTGTACCTATGTAGAAATAAGCCTGAAGATTTTCTGCAACTACTTTCTTCAGTGCCTGTTTGGTTTTCTTTGATGGCTTATCTAGATTTTGACTATAAGAATCAGAAAGGATCTCTTCATAGAATCTCTAAATATGGCTATGTCTGTAGGGATGTTTTTAACTGAGAAGTTAAAGGGGATGACAGGAAAGGCTGGTGGAGAATGTTTGAATCCTCAGTAAAGGGTGAGAACTGTGTTTAGGTAGTTGGTTGAAGCACAGCTTTTCCATGGGGTATGATTCCAAGCCCCCTTCCCTAAGTTTTAGCCAGTGTATTCAAGACTATTTCTGATGATTTTTTTTTCTTGCACTGTCAAGATCTTCTGAATTTTTCTTATGTTCCATACAGTTTCTGACACGTGCCATTCTGGGCCAAGCTGCGGCTGTCTTATGCCTGAGGCCTTTCATGGAAGTTGTGAAAAATGATCAGTTCCTAGTATATAACTACTCACGGTTTCTCTTCCTCCTTCCCTCCTTCCCTTCCTTCCTTCCTCTCTCTTTTGCTTTTTTTTTGTTCCTATTTAAAATGTTTTATTCAAATTTCACTAAAAAGTTTATAAGATTCAATATAAGCTTTCAATCACAAATGAATGGGAGAGTGGTAATTCAAACATTACTGTGGAAGCATATTTAATATATACTCTTCAATGTTATATATACATTTTAATGAGGCAGCCGAAGTCCGGGGTTTAAAATATTAAATCTGTACATATAAGACACTTGTGGACAAATTTTAAGATTGGTAAAGACAACATCAAACTGCTTACATTTTGAGCACAGGTGTACCACTACAAATATATGATGTTCACTAATGAAACAATAATCCTCAAGATTTTTGCTTTGTCCCATGCTGACACATTTGTTATCTGAGTCCATTTGCTAATTTCCCTTCTTATAGTCTTTCTTCAAATTACAGTAACTATGCATTGAGTACCATATGCATTTTACCCGTGTCCTTTATCTCGGCCTTGCCTTACTTTGCCATTCTCTCCTTTGTGGGCACCTCCACAATGACAGTAATCCACCAGCTCTTAGACCCTGCGTTGAAAATTCAGGGGCTTTTTTTTATTATCACAGTAAATTAAAGTTCGACCAGGACCCAAGCTCTCAACTCTGCTTTAAAAACTTTTTCTTTATATGAGAGATTGGTAAGGATGCATTTTCAAAAATATCAGCTGGTAATTACTAATGGCTTTTGTTCTCTCTTTGCGGCCAGGACAGAATTATTCCAACAGTTTTCATGGTGATTCAAACTAAGAAACACATTTTACATTGTGATCCATTACACAAATACATGCACATATATTAATGAAACAAAAGTGAGTTCATGAGAAAGTATTTTCATTGTTGCGGCATTCAACACACACATTTATTTTTCTAATTTCATCTATTTCATTAAGAAACGTGATCTGAACCCACAAAATTGATTTCATGATCTGCTTGTACATCAAAAACCTTGATGGGTAATCAAATGCTTAGAAACACACCTTTTTCTCTTCTCTGGCCACTCTCTTCTCTCCAGCTCTCTGCTCTCCACCTGCCTCAATGAAATGAATCTCAGGAGTTCCTTGGCAGGAAGAGTGACTTCTGGGGCTGGTTCTGTGTTGAGCATTTTTCACTCTCAGTCAGAACCACAGATACCAAGGCATCTGCTGTGAAATTTGCCATGTACCCCTCCTGGGAAATGCAATAATATTCTTGGAATCTGAAAGTTCACTCTGAATGATTTCACCCATCCCTTGCTGTATGAGCTCTACATGGACTCTGTGACATATTTTCTTATTTTCTGACTGATTTCCTGCAATGCTTATGTTGAGCTGGGGATGTACATGGGACAGAGTGAGGCAATATGCTCTAGATTTCATTCTGACTTTTGAACTCTAAGTCTTGACTTGAACTATAAGTCTCCCATGACACCAGGGAGAATATATTTTTTCCCTCAAGTTTATTGAGATATTATTTAAATATAACAGATGTTAAGTTGTATGTCATACAACGATGTGGTAATTTGATACACATATAACTATTGCAACATGATTGTATAATAAGATTAGTTAGTACCTCTACATCCTTACACAATTACCTTTTCATGTGTGTATGTGTGTAGTTATATTTAAGATTTACTCTCTTAACAGCTTTCAAATGTATAATGCCTTATTGTTGATTATAGTCACCACACTGCACTTCAGAGTCTCAGAATGTTATTAACCTTATAGCTAGAAATTTCTACCCTTCAACCAACATTTCTCCACATCATCTTCAACCCTCAGCTCTGTGCAACCACCATTCTATTTTCTGTTTTTATGAATTGGGCCTTTTCAGATTCCAGATATATGTGAGATCATACAGAATTTGTCTTTCTTTGTCTGCCTTATTTCTCTTAGCATTTTGCCCTTAAGTCCACCCAAGCTGTTGCAAATGGAAGGATTTTCTTTTTTATGGAATAGAATAATATTCTGTTATATCTCTGCCTATCTCTCTTTATGTCACATCTTTTTTATCCATTAACCTGCAGATGGACACTTAGGTTGCTTCCATGTTTTGACTATTGTGAATAAGGCTGTTAAGAACAAGGGGGTGGTACAGAAATCTATTACCAATGGTGTTTCATTTCCTTCAGATACACACTCAGAATAAGATTGTGAGATCATGTTGCAGTTATATTTATTTTGAGGAAATTTCATAATATTGTCCATAGTGGCTCTAACAATATACATTCCCACCAACAAGCACAAGGGTTCCCTCTCTTTACATCCTCTACAACACCTGTTATTCTTCTCTTTTGATAAAAGCCATTCTAAGCAGGTGGAAGGCGACATCTCCTTATGGTATTGATTTGCCTTTCTCTGATGATTAATGTTGTCCAGTAAGTGTTCATATACCTATAGGCCATTTTTTAAGTTATTTATTTGTTTGTTTATTTATTTATTTATTAAATTGTTATTTCCCCAATACGATTTTTTTTTCTACTGTACAGCATGGTGACCCAGTTACACATACATTCTTTTTTCTCACATTACCATGCTCCATCATAAATGGCTAGACATAGTTCCCAGTGCTACACAGCAGGATCTCATTGCTAATCCATTCCAAAGGCAAGAGTTTGCATCTATTAACCCCAAGCTTCCAATCCAGTCCACTCCCTCCCCCTCCCCCTTGGCAACAACAAGTCTATTCTTGAAGTCCATGATTTTCTTTTCTGTGGGAAGGTTCCTTTGTGCAGTATATTAGATTCCAGATATAAGTTGATATCATATGGTATTTGTCTTTCACTTTCTGACTTACTTCACTCAGGATGAGAGTCTCTAGTTCCATCCATGTTGCTGCAAATGGCATCATTTTGTTCTTTTTTATGGCTGAGTAGTATTCCATTGAGTATATATACCACATCTTCCTAAGCCAATCATCTGTTGATGGACATTTGGGTTGTTTCCATGTCTTGGCTATTGTGAATAGTGCTGCAATGAACATGCGGGTGCATGTGTCTTTTTTAAGGAGAGTTTTGTCTGGATATACGCCTAAGAGTGGGATTACTGGGTCATATGGTTGGTTGTTCTGTGAATAGATTTCTAAGGTATTGAGTTCTGTTCTCAATAGTGGTTGTACCAGCTTACATTCCTACCAACAGTGCAGGAGGGTTCCCTTTTTCCCACATCCTCTCCAGCATTTGTTATTTGTGGACTTATTAATGATGGCCATTCTGACTGGCATGAGGTGGTATCTCATGGTAGTTTTGATTTGCATTTCTCTAATAATCAGGGATGTTGAGCATTTTTTCATGTGCTTGTTGGCCATCTGTACATCTTCCTTGGAAAAATGTCTATTCAGGTGCTTTGCCCATTTTTCGATTGGGTTGTTGGCTTTTTTGCTGTTGAGTTGTATAAGTTGCTTGTGTATCCTAGAGAGTAAGCCCTTGTCAGTTGCATCATTGGAAACTATTTTCTCCCATTCTGTAGGTTGACTTTTCGTTTTACTTTTGGTTTCCTTTGCTGTGCAAAATCTTGTCAGTTTGATTAGGTCCCATTGGTTTATTTTTGCTTTTATTTCTGTTGCTTTTGAAGCTTGACCTGAGCAAACATTTGTAAGGCTGATGTCAGAGAATGTTTTGCCTATGTTCTCTTCCAGGAGTTTGATGGTGTCATGTCTTATGTTTAAGTCTTTCAGTCATTTTGAGTTTATTTTTGTGCACGGTGGGAGGGAGTGTTCTAGTTTCATTGATTTGCATGCAGCTGTCCAGGTTTCCCAGCAATACTTGCTGAAAAGACTGTCTTTTTCCCATTTGATGTTCTTGCCTCCTTTGTCAAAGATTAATTGACCAAAGGTGTCTGGGTTTATTTCTGGGTTCTCTATTCTGTTCCATTGGTCTGTCTGTGTGTTTTGGTACCAGTACCACACTGTCTTGATGACTGTAGCTTTGTAATAGTGCCTGAAGTCTGGGAGAGTTATGCCTCCTGCTTGGTTTTTGTTCCTTAGGATTGCTTTGGCAATTCTGGGTCTTTTGTGGTTCCATATAAATGTTTGAATTGTTTGTTCTAGTTCTATGAAAAATGTCCTATAGGCCATTTATTTGTATGTCTTCCTTTGAAAAATGTCTATTCTAGTCTCCTGCCTATTTCTATGTTGGATTGTTTGTGTTAAAAATGTCTATTCTAGTCTCCTGCCTATTTCTATGTTGGATTGTTTGTGTTTTTTTTTTTTTTTTGCTATCAAAGTGTATGAATTCCTAACATATTTTGGGTATTAACTCTATATCAGACATTTGGTTTTCAAATATTTTCTCCCATTTTGAAGGTTACGTTTTCTATTTGATTGTTTCTTTTTCTGGGTGGAAATTTTTTAGCATTGTCCCCCTAATTTTTGCTTGCACTTCTGGTGTCATATCCCCAAAAAATCATTGTCAAGACAAATATCAAGAAGCTTTTCTTCTATTTTTGTAGTATTTTTAGTTTGGGGTTATATATAACTCTAATTCATTTTGAATTAATTTTAGTAAGTATGGTATCATAGGGGACCAGTTTCATTCTTTTGTATGTGAATATCCAATTTTTCTAGTACCATTATTTGAAGAGACTATTCTTTCCCCATTGGGATCCAGGGTCATGGAAGTTGGGCAGTCATGGTATGGACTGGAATCCTGATTCCATAGAAACTACTCGTGGACCTGGGAGCTGGCAGGTGCTTAGATGTTCTGAGGCCCTGGGTTCCTGGGAACCCACCAGAAGCCTGGTGATTTGGAAGCTTTGGGACTGCAGCAGTCACATGGGGCTGCTGGAGCCAGCTGGTGTACATTTCCTAAAACTACCATAGTCTTGGGCTTATCTTTGTAATTCCCTGGTCAGCTCACAAGAGTTGGTATCTCCCAATCCATAGTGATGGATCCTCATATTTATTATGAATATTAAGATCCAGCACCTCTCCCACTTCTATCATCTCCACACACAGTACATCTGACCCACTGTGCCACAGCGGGAACTCCTATATAGCTTTTTTATCATTAAAGATTCACTTGAAATGTATGTATGTGACAGTTGCATGACCATTTGGAGTTGGTGCTAGGAGAAAGAAAATGGAATGTGGAAAGACTACACAAAGGCCACTGTGGCTGGAGGATGTAACTTGTGGGAGTAAGAGTCGGATGAAGCTGCAGAAAGAGAGGTGGGGTAAACAACACAATGACTGGCTAACTTAAGACTTGATCTTTATTCACAGAGGGTTTTATGAGGTTAAAGTTGTAGTAGGGAGGGTGATGGCACCAGTTTTGCATAATTAAAAGATCAGTTGTGCTGTAGCGTGCCATCAGTTGGAGAAGGCCAGAGTAAACAGAGGTGAATAGTTCAGGCAAGCTGTGAGGACAGAATTAGGGTGGAAATAAAAATGGAGGTAGTGACAGATTTTAAAATACTTAATATCATTATCATAAATTTTTGAGTTGCTCGAACTGTTTTTTAGATTTTGTTTTTGTTTTTGTTTTTCCTTATCTGAAAAGGCTTGTTAATACTTAGAATGGGAAAATTCTCCAAATACAAAACCATGTTTAGTCCAAAAATTGTGACTAAGAAAACTAAAGTGGGCATTTGGTCTATGATATTGAAGCTGAGCCTCATTTTGGCATAAAGATGAGTAACTTATCAGTATATTTATATTTAACAGACTAGAGTCAGACAGTGAAAAAAATTTAACAAGATTTAGGTATTTAGGGACTGGAATAGCAATATGTTAATAAAAAGATAAGCTCAGGAATATTTAGCTTTTTTTTTTTTTTGTCTTTTCGCCTTTTCGAGGGCCGCTTCCTATGTCATATGGAGGTTCCCAGGCTAGGGGTCGAATCAGAGCTGTAGCCACCAGCCTACGCCAGAGCCACAGCAATGTGGGATCTGAGCCGCGTCTGCAACCTACACCACAGCTCAGGGCAACGTTGGATCCCCAACCACTGAGCAAGGCCATGGATTGAACTCTCAACGTCATGGTTCCTAGTCAGATTCGTTAACCACTGTGCCACAGCGGGAACTCCTATATAGCATTTTTATCATTAAAGATTCACTTGAAATTCTTTGATAGGTCATGACTTCCTAAATGAAAGTAAATTTTCAAAATATGTATTTTATCTGTTCTGTGGTATTGGTATTTGTAATATCAATAGAATAAAACTAGTAGACAATAAATATATGATATGCACATACATTTAACCAGATGATCACTGTTAAGTGATTTTTGAGATAGAGCTGTTTACTGTGATACCTATTCTCATTTTCAGTATAGGAAGGAATAGATTTAATTTCCTTAGTGGAGGAAAGACTTTCTGGGAAAAATCCAACAGGCTACATGGAAATCATAATCACAAGAAGAGCACTCATTTCTATATTCTATTGTTATCAGAAAAATATCTTTGAGTATTTTAAGAGAAAATGTATCTTTAACAGATGTATCATTTTCTTTCCATTTAAGTTTAATGGCTTGCATCACTGATGGATCTTTGTACCATTTACCTCCCAAGTTTTAGTGGTCAGTTTTTTTGTGTGTGTGTTATTAAGGAAAGTAACTGAGTGGAACAGTTAATTATAGGTATTTCTGTGGAATTTCAGGCATGCCACTAAATATTTTAAAAATTTCCATTTCACCTGATAGTGGACATTAAGAAAATAATTTTCTTGAGGACCAAAACTTAGAGTCCAGTATTATATCACCTCTATACTCAGTTCACCACTCTATAAGAAATTTTTATGTTGTTGAAAATTGCCAGCAACTATTTTTAGAAAGAACAGTGTATTCTTATCCACAGAAAATGAAATAGGTGCAACCATGCTTTAAAGAGAAACACAGACTTCTGAAAATTTATTCAATGAGAACTACTTATGGTGTCCAATACTTATTTTTAATTTTGATGAAAAAGTTTTGGATGTCTTTCACATGTAATGGCTTAATGTTGAAAATAATGTCATGAAAACTTTTGGATAATGTTCATGCAAAACTTCTTTCTTGGTTCCTTTCTATCTAATGTCTGAACTTTTTTTAAAAAATTAAAGTATGGTTGATTTACTTTATTGAGATTGAATTTCATGGAAATGTTCCTTCAATTTTTGCTGTATGGCAAAATGACCCAGCCAGATATATACACACATTCTCTCTCTCTCTTTTTTTTACACTATCTTCCATCATGTTCTAACCCAAGAGATTGGACACAATTCCCTGTGCTGTACAGTAGGACCCCATTACTTATCTGTTCTAAAAGTAATAGTTTGCATCTACCAACCCCAAACACCCCATTTGTCCCCTTCTCCCCACCCTCACCCTGGGAAAACACAAGTCTAATCTCCATATCTGTGATTTGTTTCTATTTTGTAGATAGCTCATCTGTGCTATATTTTAGACTCTACATGTAAATGATATCATATAGTATTTGTCTTTCTCTTTCTAATTTACTTCATTTAGTATGAGAGTCTCTAGTTCCCTTCATGTTGTTTTATATGGCATTATTTTTTCCTTTTTTTGTGTATGAGTAGTATTCCATTGTATATATGGACCACATCTTCTTAATCCATTCATCTGTTGATGGACATTTGGGTAGTTTCCATGTCTTGGCTATTGTGAATAGTGCTGCAGTGAGCATAGGGGTGCATGTATATTTTTCAATGAATGTTTTGTTAGGATATATGCCCAGGAGTGGGATTGCTGGATCGTAGTTGTTCTATATTTAGTTTTCTGAAGAACCACCATACTGTTTTCCATAGTGGTTGTAACAATGTACATTCCCACCAACATTGAAGAAATGTTCCCTTTTTTCCACACCCTCTCCAGCATTTTTTATTTGTTGACTTGTTAACGATGGCCATTCTGACTGTTATAGGTGGCACTGCATTGTAGTTTTGATTTGCATTTCTCTCATAATTAGTGATAATGAGCATTTTATCATGTGCCTGATGCTCATCTGTATGTTTTCTTTGGAGAAATGTATATTGAGGTCTTCTACCCATTTCTTGATTGGATGGTTTGTTCTTTTTCTTGTTGAGTTGTATGATCTGTTCGTGTATTTTGAAGATTAAGCCTTTGTCAGTTGCATCATTTACAAAGATTTTCTCCCATTCTGTGGGTTGTAGTATCTGCATTTCAAATGCAACCTAATGTCTATTTAGTAGCCAAAATATAAGCAAAATTGGTGCTATCAGTATAAATTTCTGGAGGAAATTGCCTATACCTTGAATAATGCACTTTTTAATCATGCAACATTGAACTTGATTTTAATGGAGGAGGTGATCAAGCCAACAGCAATTGTAACCACAGGGGATCATTGCTGTGCTGCAGGCCTGCATGGGGTATAATGGGAAACAGGAGGGAAAGCAAATCTTAATTGAGGGTTGTGGAGGTGGAACATGATCTAAGCTAACTATATTGGAGGAATTAATGCTTGACCCAAGGGCTATAGGATGAGTAGGGTCCATGAAGAATGCACAGGAGGTAAGAAGGAACTTGTGGCCATCCCCAAAATTGTCATAAAATGCATAGAATGTGGAAGGACAAGAGATGGCACTGAGGAGGAAGTAGTGGCTATCATGACAGGTCTCATGTGACACACAAAGAAATTAGGACTTCACCTTGAAAGATAGGTAAGTGAGTGAAATGACTAAATTTCTGCTTTAAAAGATGCATTTATATGCTGTAGGAATCATGATAATTATCAACAGGGACTTTTTTTAATGTGTACCTGCTATATCCCAGACATTGTTAGTTTGTGTAAGCCTCAAGGCAGCACTAGTCATTTTACAGTCTAGAAAATAGGCTCTCAATAGTTGTTACTTGCTTGGGGTAAACACATTGGGAGTGGCTGAGCTTGACTGGAGATCCAGATGGTAGAGCTGACTGTAAAATTGATTTCCCTAAACACTGTTCAGTCTGCCTTCTGTAAATCCTAAAGGAACTGAAAGTTAAACAGATCAAAGTAAATGAATTTTCATCAACTCTCAAACATATTCATTTTGAGAGGCTGTTTCATTTTCCTTCATTTTCTGTTAGACTTGACCAATTACATGCATTGATTAAGTAAATTTTTTGGAGGAAAAACTCTAGAATGTCATGGAAAAATCCAAAGTTTATTGACAAGTTTATGGGCTACTTTGATGGCACACTGTCAACTTGCAGGAGGGAGAGAAGCCTAGTAGCAAAATAGTAAAAAGGATGTATGATTGGGGGTAGAGAGACCTGTGGTGGACTCAGAACCAACTGAATTTTTGCAAGAGACTTTGGGGGAAGGAGGATCATAAGCTTCTTGATCCTCCACTTTATAATCAGCATAGAGATAATAATAGTTACTTTTTGGGGATGTTACATAGACTAAAAGAAATAATATGTATAAAATTCCAAGTTTAGTGCTTGAACAGATATTATTACCCCTGACACAAGTATTATGATTTGGAAATATGGGACACCCTGAGAAAGGTGCTTTTTTGCATCTATATGTTCACTAAATAGTCCCCTATTTAGGGAATATACCGATGCAAAAAAAAAATATAGTTGAGTCTATTCAAGAATTTTGAAAATTGTGTTGAAAACTTTCAGAAGGCAAGGTAATTACATATACATAACCTTATATTGCCTGATGTTACAAAAATGGTAGACACTTGAGTGATTTTTAAAAAAATTATTTTGCTTTTTAGGCCTAACCAGCAGCATATGGAGGTTCCCAGGCTAGGTGTCAAATAGGAGATAGAGATTCGGGCCTAGGCCACAGCCACAGCAATGCCAGATCTGAGCTATGCTGCAACCTACACCACAACTCTTGGTAGTCCATATCCTTAACCCACTGAGCAAAGGCCATGGATCGAACCCACAACCTCATGGTTCCTAGTCTGATTCATTTCTGCTCACCACCATGTGAACTCCTTGAGTGATCTTTTATTGCTGGATGTTCATAAGGATTAAGATATTTATCATTTGGGGCCTAAAATCATTTACTTAAGTCTGAAAGAATGAAATAAAGAGAGGCCTTACAAAATAATTACAATTGTAAAACTGATAGGACCAAGAGGAAGAAGTGGATTTATGTTTGCAACAACAATGTGGTAGTACAAACATGGGAAAGAACTCAAGGCAAGAACATGGCTATGGCAGTTAATGTGCAGTTCCTATATTTGTGCCATACTTTACTTTTATTGTAAGGAGTGTTGCTTAATCAATGAGATCTGCTGGCCAGACATAGAAAAGCATTTTGCTAGGCATGCAATTCCTTTGGGTTGGTATTTCTTGTAGGGCCATTTTGTCATATTGCTTTAACTAAAATTGTTTTTACCTCTGGGGATTAGAATTGGTCTATTTAGATCCATCAGTGCTTTTCCCCCTAGCATTGCTGTAATTGCTGTATGGGGAACCAGGAAACCAGATGGAAAGAGGATGTGGGCAGATGGACAGACTGTGAGAATGGCCCAAGGCTCTTTGTGACCAAAAGTTGAAGGCTCACATCCCATCCTCTCTTATGAGGGGAAATCATTCATTCTGGAGAGGACACTCACTACTTGTGAGCCAAAAATATTAAACCACAAACATCTACTGGTCCTTTAGGCAGAAACTGGAAATTAGAATTGTAATTGTATGTTTCAAAGAGGAATTGCATGTGATTTTGGGTTATCAAAAGGGCAAATCAGAATTTTCTATTATATACCAATTAAAAAATTGCTATTATTTTTTATGGCCACGCCCACAGTGACAAAGGGAAGTTCTCAGTCAGGGATTGAATTTGAGCTGCATCTGCTACCTATGCTGCAGCTGCAGCAATACCATATCCTTAAACCCACTGCAGAGGGCCAGGGATTGAACTTGCTCCTCTGCAGGGAACTGAGCTACTGCAGTCAGATTCTTAATACACCGTGCCATTATGGAAACTCCCTATACACCAATACTTATGGATGAGTCACTTCGTCCCTCTTTCTCTCATTCTCTGGACACAGTTGTTGTCTAATTCAACCATGTGGACATTAATCATTTACTACATTATGGCCAATATAGGTTTCTTTCTTTCTTCCTTTCTTTCTTCCTTCCTACCTTCCTTCCTCCCTCCCTCCTCCTTCCTTCCTTCCTTCCTTCCTTCCTTCCTTCCTTCCTTCCTTCCTTCCTTCCTTCCTTCCTTCCTTCCTTTCTTTCTTTCTTTCTTTCTTTCTTTCTTTCTTTCTTTCTTTCTTTCTTTCTTTCTTTCTTTCTTTTCTTTGTCTTTTTAGGGCCACACCCACATGGAGGTTCCCAGGCTAGAGGTTGAATTTGTACTATAGCCACTGGCCTATGCCACAGCCACAGCAATGTGAGATCAGAGCCACATCTGATCAAACGTGCATTCTCATGGATGCTAGTCAGATTCGTTTCCGCTGAGCTGTGACAAGAACTCCCATAGGTCATTTCCTAACTCACTTTGATTTAGGTTTTTTAAAAAAAATCTATTTCTATTATTTATTTATTTATTTATTTATTTATTTATTTATTTATTTATTAGGGCTGTACCTACAGCATATGGAGGTTCCTAGCCTAGGGGTTGAATTAGAGCCATAGCCACTGGCCTACACCACAGCCACAGCAACATGGGATCAGAGCCACATCTGTGACCTACACCACAGTTCACAGTAACGCCGGATCCTTAACCCACTGAGCCAGGCCGGGGATTGAATCCGTCTCCTCATGGATACTCATCCGATTTCCTTCCACTGAGCCACGGTGGGAACTCCTGGTTTAGGTTAATATTCGAGAAACACTGGTTGGCTATTATGTCTGCTTTCCTTGTTTGCCCAACATGTAAGTTATCTCAGGACAAGAACTAGGTCTGATTTCTCTGAGACCCCAAATTCCCAGCACTGTGCTTTGTGGTGCTCAATAATTGTTGATTAACTGAAAACTATGTGGTGGTCCTTAAAGCTGCAACTCAAACACAAGCAAAAAAAATTTCAAACAAGTCAACTTCTGAAATAACATTCTCCATAGCATTTTAAAAAGTAGAAGACAATGGTAGTTTAATTGTATAATAATTCTGCTGAAAAAACACAGTATATAGTAAAATAAAACAGAAACCGGATTAGAACACATAGAGGTTTCTGTGTGGATCTGGCTTATTAGGAAATCTTTAGGCTTTTCTTTATAGACCTTATTTTCTTAGAGCAGTTTTAGGCTCACTGCAAAATTCTGGTGAAGGAACAATGAGATTTTCCCCCATATCCCTGGTCCTACATATATGTACCCTCTGCCATTATCAACATCGCCCACCAAGGTGGGGTGTTTGTTACAACTGATGAACTTTCATTTACACATCACTATCACCCAGTGTTATAGTTTCCATTAGGGTTCACTCTTGAGGTGTTCTACATTCTGTGGGTTTGGACTAATTTCTAATGACATGAATCCATCATTTTCATATCATACAGTGTTCATTTCACTGCTCTAAAAATCCTCTATGCTTCACCTATTTATACCTCCCTTCCCCCAACCTGTGGCAACCACCTATCTTTTTACTGTATCCATAGTTTTACACTTTCCATAATGTCATCTAGTTGGGATGACATTCAGTATGTAGCCTTTTCAGCTTGGCTTCCTTTCATAGAAATATGCATTTAAGTTTCTTCTATATCTTTTCATGACTTTAGAGTTTGTTTCATTTTTGCACTGAATTATATTCTATTGTCTAGATGTAGAATAGTTTATTTAGCTACTCACTTACTGAAGGAAACTTTTTTTTGTCTTTTGTTGTTGTTATTGTTGTTGTTGTTGCTATTTCTTGGGCCGCTCCCGCGGCATATGGAGGTTCCCAGGCTAGGGGTTGAATCGAAGCTGTAGCCACCAGCCTACACCAGAGCCACAGCAACACGGGATCCGAGCCACATCTGCAACCTACACCACAGCTCACGGCAACGCCGGATCATTAACCCACTGAGCAAGGGCAGGGACCAAACCCGCAACCTCATGGTTCCTAGTCGGATTCGTTAACCACTGCGCCACGACGGGAACTCCTGAAGGAAATTTTTATTGCTTCCAAGTTTGGGCAATTTTGGATAAATGAAACTACTATAAATGGCCATGTGCAGATTTTGCATGAGCATAAGTTTCCAGGTCCTTTGGGTAAGTATCAAGGATTGGGATTGCTGGATAGTATGGTCAGAATACGTTTAGTTTTATAAGAAACTGAAAATCCCCCGTGTAAAGTGGCTGTACCAATTTGCCTTCCCATAAGCAGCGAGTGAAGAGTTCCTGTTGCTCCACATCCTCACCAGCATTTGGTTGTTCTGGATTTTGGCCATTCTAAGAGGTATGTTGTTCTAAGTGGTAGGTTGTCATTTTAATTTGCATTTCCTTAATAATATATGATATGGAGCCCGTTTTCATATGTTTATTTGTCATTTGTGTATTTTCTTTGGTGAGTTGTCTGAAAAGGTTTTTGGCTCATCTTTTAATCTGGTTGTTTGTTTTTCTTACTGGCTGTTTTTCTTTGTATGTTTTGGATAATTGTCCTTTAGCTGATATGCCTTTTGCAAATATTTTCTCTCTATGGCTCATCTTTTCATTCTTCTAGTAGAATGTCTTTAGAAAAGCAGAATTTTTAATTTTAATAAAGTACAGTTTATCCATTATTTATTTTGCAGATCATGCCTTTGGTGCTGTATGTAAAAACTCATTGCCATCTAAGGGCATCTAGGTTTTTTCTGTTATCCTCTAGGAGTTTTACTGTTTTATGTTGGTCATTTACATCTGTGATCAATTTTGAATTAATTTTTGTGAGGGTTGTAAGGTCTGAGTGTAAGTTCATTTTTTACATCTAAATGTCCAGTTGTTCCAGCATCATTTGTTAAAAAGACAATCTTTGCTCCATTGTATTGTGTTACTCCTTTGTCAAAGATCTATTAACTATATTTGTGTGCGTCAGTTGCTTTTCTTAAAGAGTGGGAGGTGAGAATAATGAATTAGCTGTTAGTTTATATTACTTTGTCGTCATTTTAACCAACTAATGTTGTATTCAAGTTGCTTCAAATTATTGCAAAAAACAGGATTCCCATTCTCATGCAGTATAAAGCAGATTATGAAAATACTTATTGGATTTCCCCTTTTTAGTCAGTCCTTGTTGAGTTGTCTCCAGTGACTGAGCAAGTTTTTGACTTTTTGATTGAAATATTTTAAATAAAGTAGCAACTCATTTGGTTTCCTGTGCTATAGGGAAGGGGGTGTTGGAGATGGAGGGAGTTTCATAAACTTACCTTGAACAATGGACACTCAGTACCATGGAGTAACATCTTATAGGTAATGTCAAACAGTAACTCTAAGCATAAAAAGAATCCTATAGGAGAAAAAAAAAAGGCCTTTCCTTCTGTTCCCTACCACTGCCTCCCCCACCCCTTGGGGGGTGTACTTCTGTATGAGTCTACTTCTGTATTTCTGTAGGGTCAGCAGTTGTACCTTGGTCTAGAGAAGCTTGGAATATCAGGACCTTCTAACAATTGTTACTGATTAGAGGTGAGCAATGACACAGGATGAAACTACCAGCTTGGTCCATCAGCGCTACTTGGTCTGTTGCAACAGCCTCTTAATTTGTCCCCCTTCCTCTCCTCTCACAGCACTTAAATCTATTCTATAGGTTTGGCAGCTAGAGTGCTATTACTAAGGGGATAAATACTGCTGAAAGGTTTTACTTCTATGCTCTCAGCACGCAAGTGTCAGCACTTAGGATGGCGTCTGAGGCTTGGCAGCTTCTGTGGGCTCATCTCCTGGGGTGCTCTCCAATACTTTTTGCTCTGAGATCCTAAACTACTTGCAGCAACTTGTTATATGTCACACCATTTTTGAATACTCTTGTGTCTCCGGATGCTATGCCATTTCCCCTTTTTCTTCCTGTTGAAAAAAAATATAAAGAAAATTTTTATTAGAATAAAGGTACTACTCAAGTGTTATTTCTTTTCAGAAGCCTTCTTTGATTGCCATAGATGTAATCACTCCTTGCTCTCTACTTCTGTCTTTTGTAGGTACTGCTGCTTCTTTTAAAAAATTATTTACAATGTCATATTGCATTTCACCGATCAATCTCAGGGATGAAGTCACTTTGGCCTCTGTTGATGGTGCAGTTACCCCACAGGATGCATAGGAGCTCATTAGGCTGAATTGCATACAAGCAATCAGACTTGCAAATGGCTTAAAATGGAACCATGAGAAAACTGGGGTCCAGGTAGCATGGGGGTGCTACTTAAAATTTTTTTTCTGGCACTAGCTTTTATTATCTTCATCATTTGTGATCTGTCTTAAATTAAAATTACCACTACCTTTTTGGTTCAGTGGGTTAAGAACCCGACATAGTCTCCACAAGGATGTGTTCAATCCATGGCCTTACTCAGTGGGTTGAGGATCCTGCGTTGTTAGAAGCTGCAATGCAGATTGCAGATGCAGCTCAGGTCCAGTATTTTTTTTTCATTTTTTTTAATACTCAAATGAATTTATCACATCTGTAGTTGTATAATGATCATAACAATCTGATTTCACAGGATTTCCATCCCACAGCCCAAGCACATCCCCCCACCCCCCAACTGTCTCCTCCGGAGACCATAAGTTCTTCAATGTCTGTGAGTCAGTATCTCTTCTGCAAAGAAGTTCCGTCTGTCCTTTTTTCAGATTCCACATGTCAGTGAAAGCATTGGATGTTGGTGTCTCATTGTATGGCTGACTTCACTTAGCATGATAATTTCTAGGTCCATCCATGTTGCTAAAAATGCTGGTATTTCGTTCTTTTTGATGGCTGAGTAATATTCCATTGTGTATATGTACCATATCTTCTGGATCCACTCCTCTGTCGATGGACATTTAGATTGTTTCCATGTCTTGGCTATTGTAAATAGTGCTGCAATGAACATTGGGGTACATGTGTCTTTGCGAGTCATGGTTTTCTCTGGATAGATGCCCAGGAGTGGTATTGCTGGATCAAATGGTAGTTCTATGTTTAGTTTTCTGAGGAATCTCCATATTGCTTTCCATAGTGGTTGCACCAATTTACAATCCCACCAACAGTGTCATAGGGTTCCTTTTTCTCCACACCCTCTGCAGCACTTATTGTTTGTAGACTTTTGGATGACGGCCATTCTGGCTGGTGTAAGGTGGTACCTCAGAGTGGTTTTGATTTGCATCTCTTTAATAATGAGTGATGTTGAACATCTTTTCGTGTGTTTTTTGGCCATCTGTATGTCTTCTTTGGAGAACTGTCTGTTTAGATCTTCTGCCCATTTTTGGATGGGGTTGTTTGCTTTTTTGGTATGGAGCTGCAGAAGGTGTTTATACATTTTGGAGATGAATCCCTTGTCAGTCCATTCACTTGCAAAGATTTTCTCCCATTCTGTGGGTTGTCTTTTCATTTTGTTTAGGGTTTGCTTTACTGTGCAGAAACTTTTAAGTTTCATTAGGTCCCATTTGTTTATTTTTGTTTTTATTGTCAATATTCTGATAGGTGGATCTGAGAAGATGTTGCTGTCGTTTCTGTCAGAGAGTGTTTGGCCTATGTTTTCCTCTAGGAGTTTGATAGCGTCTGGTCTTATATCTAGGTCTTTAATCCATTTAGAGTTTATTTTTGTGTATGGTGTTAGGAAGTGTTCTAATTTCATTCTTTTCCATGTGGCTGTCCAGTTTTCCCAGCACCACTTATTGAATGTGCTGTCTTACTCCATTGTATATTCTTGCCTCCTTTGTCATAGATGAGTTGGCTGTAGGTGTGTGGGCTTAATTCTGGGCTTTCTATCCTGTTCCTACTGATCTATATTTCTGTCTTTGTGCCAGTACCATATGATTTTTATGACTGTTGCTTTGTAGTAGAGTCTGAAGTCCGGGAGGCTGATTCCTCCAGCTCCATTTCTCTTTTTCAGGATGGCTTTGGCTATTCCGGGTCTTTTGTGCTTCCAACGAAACTTTAACATATTTTGTTTGAGTTCTTTGAAAAATGTCCTTGGTTAATTTGATAGGGATTGCATTGAATCTGTAGATTGCCTTGAGTAGTATAGTCATTTTGATAATATTAACTCTTCCATTCCAAGAGCATGGTATGTCTTTCCATCTGTTTGTGTCATCTTTGATTTCTTTCATCAGTGGCTTATAGTTTTCAGAGTACAGGTCTTTTGTTTCCTTAGGTAGGTTTACTCCTAGGTATTTTATTCTTTTGGATGCGATGGTAAATGGGATTGCTTCCCTAATTTCCTTTTCTGCTTTTTCATTGTTAGTATATAGAAATGCTATCAATTTCTGTGTATTGATTTTGTATCCTGCAACTTTGCCAAATTCGTGGATAAGCTCTAACTGTTTTCTGATAGAGTCTTTAGGATTCTCTAAGTATAGTATCATGTCATCTTCAAACAGTGATAGTTTTACTTCTTCCTTTCCAATTTGGATTCCTTTTATTTCTTTTACTTCTGATTGCTGTGGCTAGGACTTCCAGAACTATGTTGAAGAGTAGTTGCAAGAGCGGACATCCTTGTCTTATTCCTGATCTCAGCGAGAATTCTTTCAGCTTTTCACCATTGAGAGTGATGTTTGCTGTGGGTTTGTCATATATGGCCTTTATCATGTTGAGGTAGTTTCCCGTTATGCCCACTTTCTGAAGGGTTTTTATCAGAAATGGGTGTTGGTTTTTGTCAAAGGCTTTTTCCATATCTATTGAGAGGATCATATGGTTTTTATTCTCCAGTTTGTTAATGTGGTGTATCACACTGATGGATTTGCGGATATTGAAGAACCCTTGCATCCCTGGGATAAATCCCACTTGATCATGATGTACAATCCTTTTAAAGTATCGTTGGATGCGGTTGGCTAGTATTTTGTTGAGGATTTTTGCATCGATGTTCATCAGTGATATTGGACTGTAGTTTTCTTTTTTTGTGGAGTCTTTGTCTGGTTTTGGTACCAGGGTGATGGTGGCCTCATAGAAAAAGTTTGGGAGTATCCCTTCCTCTGCAATTTTTTGAAATATTTTCAGAGGAGAGGTGTTAGCTCTTCTCTAAATGTTTGACAGAATTCGCCTGTGAAGCCATCTGGTCCTGGACTTTTGTTTGTTCGAAGTTATTTAATCGCAGTTTCAATTTCAGTTTTTGTGATTGCTCCATTCATCTTTTCTATTTCATCTTGGTTTAGCCTAGGAAGATTGTACTTTTCTAAGAATGTGTCCATTTTGTCTGGGTTTTCCATTTTATTGGCATATAGTTACATATAGTAGTCTCTTATGATCCTTTGTATTTCTGTGGTGTCCGTTGTTAACTCCTTTTTCATTTCTAATTTTATTGATTTGAGTCCTCTCTCTTTTTTGCTTGATAAGTCTGGCTAGGGGTTTATCAATTTTGTTGATCTGTTCAAAGAACTAGCTTTTCGTTTCATTGATCTTTTCTGTGGTTTTCTTTGTTTCTATTTCATTGATTTCTGCTTCTGATTTTTATGATTTCTTTCCTTCTACTAACTTTAGGTCTTATATATTCTACTCTCTCGAGCTGCTTTAGATGTAAAGTTAGCTTGTTTATTTGGGCTTTTTCTTGTTTCCTGAGGTGGGCTTGTATTCCTATAAACTTTCCTCTTAGAACAGCTTTTGTTGCATCCCATAGGTTTTGGAGTGTCGTACTCTTCATTGTCATTTGCTGCTAGGTATTTTTTAATTTCCTCTTTGATTTCTTCAGTGATCCATTGGTTGTTTAGTAGCATGTTGTAGAGTCTCCAGGTGTTTGTGTTTTTTGCAGTTTTTTTCTTGTTGTTGATTTCCAGTTGTATAGCGTTGTGGTCGGAAAAGATGCTTGATATGATTTCAATTTTCTTAAAGTTACCGAGGTTGGATTTGTAGCTGAGGATATGATCAATCTTAGAGAATGTTCCATGTGCACTTGGGAAGAATGTGTATTCTGTTGCTTTTGGATGAAATGTCCTATAAATATCTGTTAAGTCCATCTGGTTTAATGCGTCATTCAGGGCCTGTGTTTCCTTATTGATTTTTCTGTCTGGTTGATCTGTCCATTGCTGTAAGTGGGGAGTTAACGTCCCTCACTATGATTGTGTTACTGTCAACTTCTTCTTTTAAGGTTGTTAGCAGTTGCCTTATATATTGTGGTGAACCTGTGTTGGGGGCAAAGATATTTAATATTGTTATATCTTCTTGGATTGATCCTTTGATTTTTATGCAGTGACCTTCCTGGCCCTTAAAATATTCTTCATTTTAAGGTCTATTTTGTCTGATATGAGTATTGCTACTCCAGCTTTCTTTTGATCCCTGTTTGCATGAAATATTTTCTTCCATCCGCTTTCTTTCAATTTGTATGCGTCCCTAGAAGTGAAGTGGGTCTCTTGAAGACAGCATATGTATGGGTCTTGTTTTTGTATCCATTCATCCAGTGTATGTCTTTTGGTTGGGGCGTTTAGTCCATTAACATTTAAGGTAATTATTGGATATGTATGTTCTTATTGCCATTTTCTTAGTTGCTTTGGATTTGTTTTTGCTGCTCTTTTTCCTTTCCTTCTTCTCTTCTTCTTTTCTGCCTAGAGAAGTTCCTTTAGTATTTGTTGTAAGGCTGGTTTAGTGTTGCTGAATTCTCTCAGCTTTTGCTTATCTGAGAAGGTTTTGATTTCTCCTTCAAATCTGAATAAGAGCCTTGCTGGGTAGAGTAATCTTGGTTGTAGGTTTTTTTCTTTCATCACATTGAGTATATTATGCCTCTCCCTTCTGGCCTGCAGAGTTTCTGTTGAAAAATCTTCTGATAGCCTTATTGGGGTTCCCTTGTATGTTATTTGTTTCTTTTCCCTAGCTGCTTTCACGATGTTCTCTTTGTCTTTAATTTTGGTCAGTTTGATTAGTATGTGTCTTGGGGTATTCCTCCTTGGGTTTATTTTGTATGGTGCTCGTTGCACTTTCTGGATTTGAGTGAGTGATTCCTTCCCCATGTTAGCAAAGTTTTCGGCTATTATCTCTTGGAATATTTTTTCTGTCTCCTTCTCTCTCTCTTCACCTTCTGGCACCCCAATAATACGGATGTTGGTGCATTTCATGTTGTCCCAGAGTTCTCTGAGACTCTCTTCATTTGTTTTCAATCTTTTTTCTCTTCTCTGTTCTGCATCCATAATTTCCACTAATCTGTCCTCCACCTCACTTATTTGTTCTTCTGCCTCCTGTATTCTGCTGTTAGCTGCTTCTAGTGAATTTTTTTATTTCAGTGATTGTATTTTGCATCTCTTCTTGTTTAAGTTTTATATCTTGTATCTCTTTGGTCAGTGTTTCTTGTAGTTATCCATCTTTGCCTCCAGTTTATTTCCAATGTCTTGCATCTTCTTCAGCATCAACAGTCTAAAGTCTTTTTCCTGGAGGCTGAGAATCTCCTCATGGCTTAGCTGTTTTCCTGGGGTTTTTTCTTTCTCCCTCATCTGAGTTATAGTTCTCTGTCTCTTCATTTTTATAGGTTTTTGGTGTGGTGATCTTCTTACAGATAATAGAGTCGTAGCCTGTCTTACTTCTGATGTCTGCCCCTCTGTGGCTGAAGTCAGTATGGGGGCTTGCTGTAGGCTTCCTGATGGGAGGGACTGATGCCTGCCTCCTGGTAGGAGTAGCCAATTCTAATCCCTCTGGTGGGTGGGGCTTAGTCTCTGGATGGGATTAGAGGCAGCTGTGTGCCTGAGGGGTCTTTAGGTAGCCTGTTTACTGAGGGGTGGGGCTGTGATCCCACCTGGATTGTTGTTTGCCTCTGGGGCTTCTCAGCAGCTGGCTGACGGGTGGGGCCAGATTTTCCCAAAATGGCCCCCTCCAGAGAAAGGAATGGCTGCTGAATATTCCCGAGAGCTTTGCTTTCAATGTCCTTCCCTCACAACAAGCCACATTCACCCCTGTTTTCCCAGGATGTCCTCCAAGAACTGCGGTCAGGTTTGACCCAGATTCCCTTGGAGACTTTGCTTTGCTCTGGGACTCAGTGCCCAGTCAAAGTCTGTGTGCACCTTTTAAGAATGGGGTCTCTGTTTCCCCCAGTCTTGTGGAGTTCCTGTGCACAAGCCCCACTGGTCTTCAATGCCAGATGCTCTGGGGCTCTTTCTCCCTGTGCCAGATCCCCACATGTGAGAGTTTGATGTGTGGCTCAGAACTCTCACTCCTGTAGGTGAGTCTCTGTGAGCCAGTTAGTTTCCAGTCTGTGGAGCTTCCCACCCAGGAGGTATGGGGTTGTTTATATCGCAAAATCGCCCCTCCTACCTCTTGATGTGGCCTCCTCTTTTTCTTCTGGAGTAGGGTATCTTTTTTAAGGTTTCCAGTCCATTTTGGTGAAGAGTGCTCAGTTTTTCGTTGTGAATTTTGTTGTTTTTAGGATAGAAGTTGACCTTCAGTCCTTCTATTCCGCCATCTTAATCCCGTGAATCTTCAGGTCCAGTATTGATATGGCTGTGATTGTAGGCCCCAGTTGCAGCAGCTCTGATTTGGCCCTAGCCCAGGAACTTCCATATGCCACAGCTGTGACTGTAAAAAGAAAATTACCATTATCATCCTAATGACACTAAATAATGGTGTAAAGAAATGACTCAAACACATATATAGGATTGACTGTTAAACTTCAACAGGTTTGATCCAACAAAAATGATTAGGTAGGTAATCAAAGGTTAATAATTAAAATGTGGCTATGGACTCCTTGAGAAAGATTTTGCTTAACAAATGCATTTGCAATACCTATGGGGTGCCAGGCGCCTTGGGAGATTCTGGGGATAGAAAAGACAAAGAGCAGAGTTCCTGTTATGGCACAGTGGAAGCTAATCCAACTAGGAACCATGAGGTTCCGGGTTTGATCCCTGGTCTCGCTCAGTGGGTTGAGGACCCGGCATTGCTGTGAGCTGTGGTGTAGGTCGCAGATGCGGCTTGGATCTGGCATTGTGGTGGCTGTGGTGTAGGCCGGTGGCTACAGCTCCGATTTGATCCCTAGCCTGGGAACCTCTACATGCCACAGTGCAGCCCTAAAAGACAAAAAGACAAAGAAAAAAAAAAGACAAGGAGCTTGACATGGGCCCTGACTTCCCAAAGTGTGCTGGTTTGTGGCAGTTCCAGACGTTAAACAGGATCTTAGGCTGCACTGAGAAAGGAGTTGTGATATGATAAGTGCAGGGTTTATATGATAAAAGTACCTATGGGGAGGCTTCATGCAGACTTGGGAGCTAGGGTATACTTTTCTGGGGGAATAAGGGAACCTGAAGATGATATCTGGCAGGATGTGGGGCTATGGCACAGAGAAGATGATAGGAGACATTTATTTCTCTCATCACAGTGTATTATATATAGTTGTATAAATTTCTAGCCTGGACACATCCTGTTGGAGGTATTAAAGTTCCCTATACACTTGGTGTCTTACTCTAGATAAATACAATTTGTAGTCTATACATTCACTGAAAGGTGGTAAATGGACTTGCATCACCCATCCTCTGTATACCTTAAACAACTATCAAATGATTTTCCTTTATGAATATTTTAGTTAATCATAAATCATCTTTTAAATGATAAAAATGCTAATGGATTTCTTTCCCTCTCCTGTCACAAGACATTAAGGATAGCCTAGAGGAGGAGGGTTGGTTGCTGTTCATGGTCATTTACTACATGAAATTGAAATTGAAAAGATTCATTGTGGAAACTTCAGGATTAATTTTTTTCTTTTTCCTGAGTTATTTTCCTATCTCTTATACACGCAAAAATCATAAGTTGACACTAATCTTAATATTATAGATCTATTCCAGTTGTAAGTCCTGTTAATATATTTTATTCTGTTTATATAATAAAGGCTTCAGTGATCAAGATTTCTCTTGATGCCTTTTACATGAAGAAAATAAAAAGTTAGGACAAAGAATTGCTGTGTCAGCTTCAGAATGGGCCTGAGGCTGTGTTACTGAGTCTAAGCTCATAGGTCCCACAACACCATAGCTCAACAAATTGAAAGACAGTTGTTGGGGATGGGGATTAGCAACTTTATTCATAAAGCCAGCAGACTGAGAAGATGATGGACTAGTGTCCTGAAAAGCCATTTTACCCGAGTTAGAATTCAGGCTTCTTTATATTGAAAGGGGGAAGGGGTTTGGCTGGTTGTTGCAAATTTCTTGGTGCAGAAATCCTTAAGCTTGGTCACAATGTTCTTATAACTTTACTTTACCAAAGTAAAGTTTGTAAAGTTGGTAAACTTCACTTTACCAAAACAAATGCTATCTCTTTTCTTCAACTTGTTATCACTATATGAATGGAAAAATGTTATACCTTTAAAGGTCAGAGCCTTGAGAATGGGCTCTCCTGTATATTTCAGGCTATAGGCAACATTTTACAAAGGTGCAGAGCTTGCATGACTAAGCACAGGCAACAGAGCACAAGGGTTAGAGCTAAAGGAATAGATTTAATCTGGAATCACATTGTTCTTCTCTGCTACAGAGGCACAGTTTGTACCATCTATCTTTCTGTGGTTAGCTTCTCTTCTGCTTGAATTAGCTTCAGTTTCTCTTTCCTTAGCCACAACATTATAATGGAAAATTTGTGTTTGGCCTCTTTAGGCTATTTGGTTAAATTATGCTTGTGGTTGCTAATTGCTAAATTTATGGTAATACAAATTACATTTTTAAAGCAACCTAGTCTTCGTGTGTGCTCTTGAGTTTTTTTTTAGATTAAAGTACAATTTAGTTGATTTACCATATTGTGTTAATTTCATGTGTACAGTGCAGTCATTCAATTATACACACACACACACACACACACACACACACATATTCTTTTTCAGTTTCTTTTCACTTCTAGGTTATTACAAATATTGAGTATAGTTCCCTGTGCTATAGAGTAGATCCTTACTGGTTATCTACTTTATGTATAGTAGTGTGTATACATCAATCCCAAACTCCTAATTTATCCTTTCCTCCATTTTCCCCTTTGGTAACCATAATTTTGTCTTCTGTGTCTGAGTCTCTTTCTATTTTTGAAATATGTTCATTCGTATCTTTTTTAAAAAAAAGATTCCACATGTAAGCCATTTGTAAAGATATTTGTCTTTTTCTGTGTAATTTACTTCACTTAGTATGATAATCTCTTGGTTCATCCATGTTGCTGCAAATGACATTATTTCATTCTCTTTTATGGCTGAGTAATATTCATGTATCTATATCTATATCTATATCTAAATCTATATCTATATATCACATCTTCATCCATTCATCTGCCAATGGACTGTGCTCTTACCCTAAAGGGATTTAAATAGCTCTGTGACTAATTTTCCTTATAACCACATGTTGACATGTGAGTACAATTGCAGCCTGATTTCTATGTCCACTTTGCAGTTGTGTTACTATTGCAGGGGGCTAATTTAGAATGTGTCATGGCACCTAGGTCTGCATGCAGATGCCATTCGCAGGGAGAGAGGAGAAAGTCCTAGGTGACTGCTAGTTCATAGAGTGGCTTGCTTAGGACACGTTGTCTCTTATTCTTTGGTACTTTGAAGTGTCATTATTCTGCAGTGTTAGGACCCTTCATAATAGGAACATTCTAACCCTCTCCATTTTTATATTCTCTTCCAAAGCATGCAACATTTAAAAAAAAAGTTATTTCACTAAACATAACTCACCTAGGAAATAAGTCGATGGCAAGAATGTATGGCTATTTGTCTTTTCTCCAAATGCCAGTTCCCTCTATCCTCATTCTTCTAGAAATTTAATAGGGAGTAAATATCACTTCCATCAATATTTCTCTAGAAGCTCTTGTTGGTGCATGAGTGTACTTGTAAATTATCTCAGAGAAAAATCTTTCAGTATGAGAGGTGAGAAGCAACAGTTAATCTTACTGGATGGTAAGCAGGATATTAAATGAGGATTAAATCTTATTTCTCAAAACTATACCAATTATTTGGGAAAAAAAAATCAAGGACCTAGAGTGAAATGAAAGATATTTTTCTCCAGTTTCCACATAAACTCTCCATTTTCCAGTTCCTTGGTGTCAGCTTTGCCTTTCTTTCTGTGAGCATGGCTCTATGAAGGTGGAGGTGGCCGCCTATACAGAGGATTTTGACCATCCTTTCTCTGCAGGTCACTCCTAAGTCCTATGAGCACAGATGGATGCTCACATACCATATGTCTATTGAAATTATTTAAATAAAGCTGGTCTTGAAAGTGACTTAAATTTTATTTCACTAAATTTTATTCAATATTTTATCAGACTATTTGCAGTTCTAATCAGTGCTCTTTTTTGTTGGCAATGGAGAAAATTATATACAATTTTATGAACTTTGTACTAGATATCACAGAATTCATGAAATGGGTACATTGATTAGTGACATCATGTCCAACATGGTAAAAAATGAACAGATAGTTTGAAAAATATTTTATGCTAGGAAGTAGTATTTTTGTGTATGCTTATGAAATCTGAGAGCTTCTGTCTGATTATAGGAAGCTAATAACATTGTTATATAGTTCAAACTTTTTTTTTTTGGTCTTTTTACGGCTGCAACTGCGGCATGTGGAGGTTATCAGGCTAGGGGTCTAATTGGAGCTGTAGCCACTGGCCTATGCCAGAGCCACAGCAACACCAGATCTGAGCCACATCTGCGACCTATACCACAGCTCATGGCAATGCTGGATCCTTAACCCACTGAGCAAGGCCAGAGATTGAACCCTCAACCCCATGGTTCCTAGTCAGATTCATTTCTGCTGTGCCACAACGGGAACTCCTCAAACTGTTTTTGATTCTGATAACACTGTTTTCTGATATTATAATTTTAAATTCATAGAGCTTATGGAAATCAAGCAGAGCTTTTTAGTTATATGATTATCACTTAAATTTTAACTCATACACAGTTAAAACTACCAATGAGTGGATTCAGCTTCTCTGTATTTGGCATGAGAATGAAAAAGAAAAATAAATATTGACCTAAAGATCATGTCTTCAGATTGAAGCCTGAGACAAGATTTGAATGTAAATAGTTTTGTTTCAGAACATTGTTAGAAAACAAAAGAAGCCAACAAGTGCATTAACAAGCAGGTAACCAGGGTTCAGTGCCAGTCAGTGTAGAATTCTTGGGTACTGCACCTGGGTTGTCCGCCAGATGGACAAACCAGCTAGGGGATTTTACTCATGAACTCCTTCCCAGGCTTCTCCTGAAGACATTAGCTTCCAGCATTTCTGGCCTTCCTCTTGAGACATGCTCCTTCCCCAGAGGCAGTCCTCAGGCAGAGTGACCTGCATTTGCAATGAATTTTTTGGCCTAAATGTGAGTGACAAAACTGAAGAATAGGAGTGGGGCAAAGCATGTCTGTTACAGAAGGGTTCTTATAGGAGAAGAAAATTTCCAGAACATAGATAGACAATGAGAAACAAGATGTGAAGACTGGAAAAAACCAAACAATAGAAAACAACAGGGGGCTTTTATCAGATGTTAGCAAAGATTTTCAACTTCTTGATACTTTGATTAGTCCCATGTAAATGAGGATTCCTAATGATTTGAGATAGTGAGGAATGGATGAGAAATAATGACTTGTTGAAGCTGTGGATTTGGTGTTTCCATATTGGGATTAACCCATGTAACATGATTATAATAAACATATGAATTGATTTAGGGGACATATTTTTAGCAATTTCATTATATTTTTGGTTTGTAACAGCTAAGATGAGTTTAATTGAGGAACACATTAGCTACCAAAAGTTATGAAAATTTAAATGTAAAAGATGTAGAAATTCAAATAAATTAAACTCCCCAAGAAATTAGCATATTGGCACTTTCTTCCTGAGCATTGGTAGGACTTCGGTAGTTTTACACGTAAGTAGTTTTATACGTCTTTTCATGAGGTGAAGAGAAACCAATAGTAGATAGTTTTAAGGAGATAAAATGATTATTTTTCAGATCAGTTTACCTGGATTGACTCATATTATAATTCATCATCAGACATATCTTTTGTTTAACATAAGCAATTTTAAATAAAGTCAGTGAGTCTGCTTGTAGAAAGGAACAAGAATATTTGAGGAGTAATTGATTTATTTTGTGAGGTTAGTTTCTTTCTTATTTATTGATTAAGATTGTCTGTAATAATATAATTATTGAGGTAGGTCAAATAATACATTTTGAATGCAATATTCTTGGTTTTGGAAAAGTTATAGTGCTATATCAGTTTGCACAGTATTATTTTGTAGAGAAAGATTCTTTTAATTATGATGTAGTCTGCTACTTAGGGCAAAGTTTTGGCATTTTTTTTCAAATGCAGAAATCAGAGCATTGCTCAAGCAAAGGGCAACCTGAATGATAAAATTTAGCAATGTCATTATAATGTTGCAAGTCTGCTAAATAGTTTGTTCTTTTTCTCTGTTGAGTATTTCTAATAAGAGGTTAAGATAAAATCATAAAGATGATTAAAGACAGAAAATATAACCCATGAGGGAAAAAGGTAAAAGAACAGAAATTATTTGGCCTCAAAACTAAAGGTCATTTTCATAATTGTCTTCAAGTACTTGTATAGCATTTACCCAAAGTATGGTACTCAACATTTATATCTTTTCCAAGAAAAATCAGAAGGAAAATGAGCTGAAATTTCAGTATAATGAATTTAATTGTATTATAAGGAAGAATTTTGGGAAAAACAGTAAAGGAACTTAAAAATTGTCATGATCAACTAATGAAAACTTTGTGTCTTCTATTGAGTTCTTCAAAATACAGGGGATAACTATATTTGATACTGTGTTGGAGAAAAGGAATGAGTGGAATTATTTATTATGGCTCTATCATTGTGGCAACTCTTAACATTTACCTGGCCAATTCAATACGAACAGTCATTTCATTGCTCACATTGTATGCTTCTGAGCGTCTTTAGTATTTCTAGTAATTTTATTATTAAATTATTACTTTAATTCTTTAGATTTTTATGTCCTCTTGGAATAATTTTAGATTTATGAAAAAGTTGCAAAGAGAGTACAGGAAGTTCCCCATACATGCTGCATTCAGTTTCCTCTATTGCAAAACAATTTTTGTGTATATTACATTACATTAATATGATGCATTTTTCCAACTTGTGAACCAATATTTATTTATTATTTATTAAACTGAAGTCCATTGTTTATTCAAATTTCTTTATTTTTTACCTAATGTTCTTTTCTTCTTCCAGGATCCCATCCAGTATACCACACTGTATTTTAGCTGCCATATCTCCTTAGACACCTCTTCATAGTCATCCTTTCTCAGACTTTCCTTGTTTTGTTGACATTCACAGTTTTTAGAAGTACTTGCCAGGTATTTTGTAGAAGATGATTAAACATTTAAAAATATGACCCATAGGGAAAAGGTAAAAAACAGACAAGTGGCCTTAAGACTAAAGATCATTTAGTTTTTAGTCCCTCATTAAGGATTTGCCTTATATTTTTCTCATGGTTAGGAAGACCACAGAGGTAAAATGTCATTATCATTTCATCATGTGAGTGCATATTAACAACATGGCTTCACTGTGGGTGTTGACCTTGATCACGTGGCTGAGGTAGTTGTCAGGTTTCCCCACTGTACAGTTACTCTTTTTCCCTTCTTTTCCATTCTAGACTCTTTAGAGTAAGTTACCATGAACAGTACCACACTCAAGGCATTGGGAATTATACTCTACACAGTTGAGGGTGGAGTATTTATGTAAACTATTTTTAATTCTGCACTAAGTGTTAATTCAAGTATATACATTTTTTTCCTCTCCAAAATTTAGCCCAGATCAGTGATGTACAATAAATATGACCATGCATTTTCTTATGCCTTTTCACTCTGTTGACTATGTTCTTTGAAGCACAGAGGCTTTAAATTTTATTTAGTCCATTTTATGTATTTTTACTTTGGTTTCCTATATTTTCGGTGTCATATCTAAGAAATCATTGTCATATACGATGTCGTAAAAACTTTCCCCATGTTTTTTTCTAAGAGTTTTATAGGTTTACATTTTATATATAGGTATTTGACCCATTTTGAGCTAAATTTTTATAATATGTAAGGTAAGGGTCCAATTTCATTTTTTTCTCACGTGGTTATGCATATTACCCAGCACAATTTGTTGAAGAAACTTCCCTTTCCCCATTGAGTGATCTTGGCATTCTTGTCAAAAATCATTTGAGCATGTAATGAGGTTTTATTTCTAGCCCCTCTGCTCCACTTCATTGGTCTATATGTCTGTTTGTAAATACACTTTAATATACATTTTATGTCTGAAATATCTTTAAAAATAACATCAAAATTAGCTAATAGGAGGGAAGGATCAAGATGGTGGAGGAGTAAGATGTCACATTAACCTTCTCCCACAAACACATCAAAAAAACCATCTACATGTAGAATGATTCACACAGAACATCTACTGAATGCTGGAAGAAGAACTTAAAGCTGCAAAAAGGGCAAGAAACCTTCCACATAACCGGGTAGAATAAAAGAGAAAAAAAGAGAGAGAGAGATAAAAGGAATCAGGATAGGACTAGCACTCTGAGAGAGAGCTGTGAAAGAGAAAAGGAACCCACACCCTGGGAAGCCACCTAACTGACAGGGAGATCAGCCAAAACAGAAGGACTTCCAAGTCACCAATAAAAGCCCAGCAGCTGGACTGTGGAGGGCAAAGCAGAGTGTGAACCACACAGATCGTCAGTTCCACAATCCCCAGTCACCACAGCCTGAGATGCGTGGGCAGGGGCTGGGTTCTGAGACTCAGGATCCAGAGATCAGTTCTGGGAAAAGGACAAGGTTTAGGTGTGTGGAAACAACCTTAGGGGATAGGGAGTGGTGTGCTATGGGCTGGGTAAAGGAACACCACAGCCAAGGGAATCTGGGAGGAGGACTGGGCCCACAGGAGAAGCAAGGCACCATTTTTGGGGAGGGAAAGAACAGGAGGGGTGGATGGCCTTAGGAGTCTCCCTGTGCATGTGTGGGCTCTCGATGGCAGGATGCCTCTGGCACAGGCTACAAGTGGCAAGAGGCTACTTGCCCAGGCTAGAGGAGACTGAGTGCTTCTTGTGCAGGCTACAGGTGGTGGAGCACCTCTTGTGTGAGCTAAGGGAGCAGGGGGCTAAGTGTAACATGGTGCCTATTGTGTGATCTATAGGTGTGGGGACAAACCACAGCAGTCATCTCAGACTGCACAGCCTACCACTGCTAGGGTCTGTGAATAGGTTCCACCTGAAGCCCCAGTCACCACAGAGGTCAGCAAAAAAGAGGGTACTGCAACTGAGCACCCCCTGTTGTTGCTCTCTCCCCTGGGAACACACCTGCCTTGCTGCTGCCAGTGCCAAATGTTCTGGGCAGTGCCCATGCATGCTTGATCACTATCACTACCCAGGACCCCTGCAACTAGGAGCAGCCTGTGCAGCACCTCCTGCATGGGATAAGTGGGATGGGGTGCTTCTTGCATGGTCTAAAGGTGGCTGGGGCAAACCACCTCAGTTATTCTACGACTCCAGAGGTGGGCATGGCCCACTACCATTAGGCATCTATGAACAGGCACAACTTGCAGGCCCAATCACCTCAGAGGGCACCACAGAGGAGGGCATTGCAATCAAAAACCACCTGTTGTTGCTCCCAATCCCCTGGAAATCATGATCCCTGCCACTGCCATTGCCAAATGCTCTAGGCACTATAAAAACCTGCCTAAGGCTCAATACCACTTCCAAGGGCCCTGAAACTAGGAGTTGCCTGTGCCACCAACCTGCAGGTCCTTGCTACAGTGAAGAGCCCAGAAACCAGGCACTGACTACTAGCCCTATCCATTGCCTCCTTCTCCCTGGAAACACACTCAGCACCCTGGGGATAACAGCCTGCTCACACTGAAGAAAGAGACAGAAAATATCCAAACTCCCATGCCAAAAATAAATAGTAACCCTCCCCATAAAATACAAAGGGGTGCTCTTGCAAGGAAGTAGCCCTCCAAGACTACAGTTTTGTTTCCATAAACTAACAGAAAAAGAAAAATATAAGCAAAATGAAGCAGCTCAGGAGCAATTCCCAGTTAAAAGAACAGGTGAATTCACCTGAAGCAGCATACAATGAAATAGACCTCTGCAGTCTAATAGACACTGAGTTCAAAAGGAAGATAGTGAAAACACTGAAGGAATTAAGGGTGAATATGAAGAAATTGAGAGCAGATATAATAATGAAAATTGCTTTAGAAAGGAACTACAAAATATAAGGAGGAACCAAGAAAAATTAGAAAATTCATTTGCAGAGACAAAAACTGAGCTAAAGGCACCAAAGAGCAGAATGAATAATGCAGAGGAATGAATTAGTGATGTAGAAGACAGAATAATGGAAATCACCCAATCAGGACAGCAGACAGAAAACCAAATGAAAAAACATGAAAGCAATATAAGATATCTATGGGATAACATAAAGTGGGCCAATCTAGGCATAATATGAATTCCAGAAGGAGAAGAAAAAGAAAAGGGGATTGAAAACGTATTTGAAGAAATTATGTCTGAAAACCTTCCAAATCTAAAGAAAACAGATATCAAGATACAGGAAGCACAGAGGGCACCAAACAAGTTGAACCCAAATAGGCCCACACCAAGACATAGTATAATAAAAATGGTAAAATTAAAGATAAAGAGAGGATTCTAAATGCAGCAGGAGAAACAAAGCTTTACCTATAAGGGAACCCCCATAAGGCTATCAGCTGATTTCTCTAAGGAAACACTACAGGCCAAAAGAGGTTGGCAAGATATATTCAAAGTTCTAACAGGAAAAAATTTGCAACCTAGAATACTCTACCCAGCAAGAATATCATTTAAAATAGAAGGGGAATAAATAGTTTCTCCAACAAACAAAAACTAAAAGAGTATAGCAATACTAAATCCATTCTAAAAGAAATACTGAAAGGGCTTCTCTAAATAAAAAGAGAAGTAAGAAGAAATAGGATGGAGGAAACCACAACTGGAAAACAATCACTTAAATAAGCCAGCATACAGATCTAAAAGGGGCAAAAACCCCCCACAAACCAACTATAAAAGTGATGATAAACACAAGGAAGGACAAACATGAAGATGTTAAAAAAAGGACTTCAAAATCATAGAATGTGGGGAAGGAAAGTAAGAAAATCTAGACTTTTTAAAAAATAATGTGTTTGAGTGTATATGACTATCAGGCTAAAGGAAGCAGATATAGGAAGGGGTTAACATATTTAAAAAAAAGGGTAACTGCAAATCAAAACCAAACATTACATTTAAATTAAAAAGAAAAGTACACAAGCATAAAATAAAAGGAAACCATCCAGCCAAAAAAAGAAAGGAACAAAGAAAAACTTTCTTTGAAAAAGACTCGGAGTTCCCGTCGTGGCGCAGTGGTTAACGAATCCGACTAGGAACCATGAGGTTGCGGGTTCGGTCCCTGCCCTTGCTCAGCGGGTTAACGATCGGGCTCCGGTGTTGCTGTGAGCTGTGGTGTAGGTCGCAGACGCGGCTCGGATCCCGCGTTGCTGTGGCTCTGGCATAGGCTGGCGGCTACAGCTCCGATTCGACCCCTAGCCTGGGAACCTCCATATGCCACGGGAGCGGCCCAAATAAATAGCAAAAAGACAAAAAAATAAATTAAAAAAAAAAAAGAAAAAGACACATGCACCTATATGTTAATTGCAGCACTATTCACCATAATCAAGACATGGAAACAATGTAAATGTCCATTGACAGATGAATGAATTAAGAAGATATGATATATATTCCATTATATTATATTTGTTGTATTTATATATATATGTATATATATAAATATAAAATGGAATACTACTCAGCCATAAAAAGAACAAAATAATGCCATTTGCAGCAACATGTTTGGAACTAGAGAGTCTCATACTGAGTGAAGTAAGTCACGAAGAGAAAGAAAAATACCAGAAGGTATCACTTATATCTTGAATCTAACATATGGCACAAATGAACCTTTCCACAGAAAAGAAACTTGTGGACTTGGGAAACAGACTTGTGGTTGCCAAGGGGAAGGGTGAGGGAGTGGGATGGACGGGGAATCTGGTATTAATAGATGTAAATCATTGTCTTTGTAATGGATAAGCAATGAGATCCTGTTGTATAGCAACAGGGAACTATATCTAGTCACTTGTGATGGAGCATAATGTGAGAAAAAGAATATATAAGTGTGTGTGTGTGTGTGTGTTTGAGACTTGGTCACTTTGCTGTACAGTAGAAAATTGAAAGTACACTGTAAACCAAGAACAATGAAAAAAATAAAAATCACCTAAAAAATAGCTAATAGTTTGGCTGATAGTAGAAGTGAATATGAATTTCCTTTTACAATTTAAAGGCAATTCCATTAGCTTCTAAATTCCTGAGTTGGTGTTTAAAACTGGTAAACTGGGCATTTGATACAACCTTTCACTCTGGAAATTCATGTTCTTTTTTTTCTAAGTTCCTTGCAATATTCCTTGCATGATTTTCTTATTTTTACTTTCTCTTCTCTCTCTTTTGAGCATATATCATCCGGGTGCTGCATTTCACGAACTAATTCTCTCTTATTTTCTTTCCGGTTTCCACTTCTTTATCTTTTTGCTGACTTTCTGGGTGATTTGTACAAATTTATCTTGCAATCTTTCATTGATATTTTTTATTTTTGCTATCATAAATTTTGTTTTCTGAAACAGTTTTACTGTATTATCTATATTTTAATAGAGTCAATATATTGTTGACTCTATTAAAATATAGATATGAGTAATATGTTATGATATAGTAATATGAGCAAATATGTTTGCTCATTTCTTCAAGATGAATAATGTATTTTTAAAGTTTTATTCTGTTTCTTTTGTTTTGATGCTGTTTTCTTATCTTCCAAATTTTGTCTTCCCCAGATGCCTGATAATTCCTGGTTCCCTGCTCATGGTTAGAAATGGGACAGAAAAATTTTACTGGTAACTTTGAAGAACTATCAAGACTTTTAAACTTTGAACTTATCTCTAGGGTAGGGTTTTAACCTCAACACTATTTACAATTGGGGTTAAATAATTTTTTGTAATGAGGAAGGGGCCTTTCCTCTTCCTCATAGGACATATAGCAGCATCTCTGACCTCGACCTGCTAGATGCTAGTAAACCCTCCCTCCATTTGTAACCAAACTTTGTCCAGATATTGCCAAAATCTCCATGATTGTAGAATTGCCCCCAATTGAACACTACAGCTTTAGAGTAGGCTACTTCTTAGAGAAACTCCTTAGAATCATCAAGTCCTATTGGGCTGGTCAGAATCCCAGGAAAGATTCTTCTAATCACTTGTCTGGAGGGTAAAGCTGTGGCTGTTATTCTGAGGAAGTTTTTCTGAGGGCTCAGTTGGGAAAGGATATTGGGAATCTCTGCATTTATATTGCTGTGCCTGGTTCATTATTTCCCTTTATATAGATATTAATAACTAAGCCCTCTCCTGTTTCCAGTGTCTGCTATCCCAGGGACTTTCTGTTTTCTCTCTCCAAAAATAAATTTTCTGTCAGGATTGGGACGGGGGCAGGAGATTTAGAAATATAAATGTTCTTTAAAACCGAATCTTCCTTATTTTAACCCTCCACCTCCACCTCTGCCGTTAAGTCTTCCAACCAGAAATGCCTGGTACTGCCTGTTCCTGAACTTTTTGGAGAGTCTGTGCTGTAAGTTGTGTTGACTCTTAGCTTTCTCTGTTACTGATTTGGGATCTACTTTCTTTCTTGATGTCACACTTTTTAACTTCCAATATTCTTTTGCTATGCTCTTCAGTATATTTCTGGGTATTGTCTTAGTTTGGGCTGCTATAACAAAATACCTCACATTTCTGGAGGTTGGAACTCTTGGGATTAGGGGTATTTCTACATTTAAAAAATGCCTTTAACTCAGGTTTTAGTAGTGTTTCATGATAGAGAGATTTTAGATGTATGTTTTCACATTTTTTAATCCCAAAATATTCTATTTTTTTGTTTTTTAAGATTTTTGAAATGTATAATAAAATTTGATCTATTAAAACAATGTCTGACTTATACTTACAAGAGGAAAGATCTAAGAAAGTGTGTTTATTCAATTTGTAAGTCTGCATTTTTATGTTTAATGTATTTGAAAGAGTCAGGTATATTAAATGAGTAATTGTGATTTGCATTATCTGAGGGAATTTGATTAATTATGCATGCAAGTGGTGTTAAATGTTTTAAAAAGATTTAATTTGTTAAACTTATGAATTATTATACATTATTCAAAGAACAAGTGAAATTAAGCTTTCTATTTTCAGCCAAAAGTTCAGAAATAAAATAAGATCTTTCAATTTGTCTTATGATGATAAGTAAAACAATATTTTTAAAAAGTATAAATTTAATGAATTAAACATTAATCAAAATACAGAAATTAGCAGAGAGAATTTCTTTCCATGAATGAAATCCTGCCCTCCACCTCCGGATATTAAAAGACCACAAATAAATATCTATCACAGATTTTATTCAATATTGTATTAAAATAATCAAGAGATGAGAAAATGAAGTATAAGCATTGAAAAGTAAAAAGCAAATCATATTGTTTGAGAACAGTTTGCCTACATAAAAACACAAAATTATCAAAAGATGAACTATTGTAGGGAGTTCCTGCTGTGACACAGTGAGTTTAGAATCTGACTGCAGTTGGCCTGGGTTGCTGTGGAGGCAGGAGTTTGAGTCCCAGCTCACACAGTGGATTAAAAATCTGGCATTGCCACAGCTGTGGTGTAGGTGGAAGCTGAAGCTCAGATTTGATCCCTGGGCTGGGAACTTCCATATGCTGAGTGTGCAACCATTAAAAAGAAAAAAAGAAAAAGACAAGCTACTGTAACAGAGACAGTATAATTAGGATACAACATGTAAGGCAGGGCAGACTAGTTCTGAGGTTTTGCAGTAGTTCAAGTATGAGATGAGGTTGAAATGGACTGGAATATGGGTAGAAGCCTTGGAGATAAGTGGATGGAGACACACTTTGGAGAATAGCTAATACTCGGTTATAAGCAAGTTGTAGGACAAAAAAAAAAAAGGGACTTTCATGGAATGCTCCAAGGTTTTTAGTATAAGAAAACTTGAGGATGACAGTGTGGTTTTCCTCCAGGAAAACTGGAGGAAGACTAGCTTGACTGGGTGGGAGCTAGCCATTAAGAGCTCAGTTGTAGAAATAGAACTTTGAGATAATTATTTGCCATTTAAATAGACATATTGAGTAGGAAATCCCATATCTGGAGCTCAGAAAAATGGCCTGCGTGAGGAGCAGAAATTATTTCAAATCTTATGGGCAGAGGAGTTTGTGAGCTCATCCCCAGAAGAGAAAAGTAGAGTGAGAAGAAAAGGAAGCCTTTATATGGTTTGTCACACGTAATAGTAAATTAATTAGTAAGCTATGAAAACTATTACAGTGATAAATCTTTTAGGATGGATTTAAATGGCATTTTGAACTTAATTTATTGTTCGGCATATTATTTTGATGTGTAAAAAACATATTTCTTTATTTAGAGACTATGTATTAAGCCACTTACGAGTATAACACTATATAATTAATGTGCTGCCTGAAATAATTTAAGCAAGCAGAGTGTGGACCTTCTGTCAGATTAAAATCCTCTCCCTATTCCTCCTCTACACATGGAAATACAGAGCCAGGAAACTCATGTCTACATAGTCTTAACCTTTGTCTCTTGCCTGGATCATTTGTGCAATGTTTCTGTTGGCCCTTTTGCTTGAACACCCATCATGACAGGGAACAATCACATTCATAAGAAAGTTCATACAATTTTTTAACTTTTTTTTATTAAAGTATAGTTGATTTATAATGGTGCACCAATTTCTGCTGTACAGCAGTGACTCAGTCATATATATATATATGTAATGTATATAATATATATATATATAATGTATATAATATATATATATGACTCAGTCATATATATATGTAATGTATATAATATATATTCTTTTTATATATTGTTTTCCGTCATGGTCTAGTCCAATTTTACATATTTTAATTATTTCTCAAATTCTTCCATATACTGAACTGAAATATTCTTCCCTGTATCTTCCAACCACGATTCTAATTTTGTTTTAAAGGACCATCTAGAATCTTTCAAATATTTGCCAATCATTCGTGTTGATTTTTCATGTACATTGTCATAACTTCAGGGTCTGATGTGCCAGATTTCTGAGTTCTCTGGCTCCCTTCTGAAATGATTTGTCCCTGAGTGAACCCAAGCACTCTGGACATGATGCAACCAGTACAAATTCAGTCCCACTAGATTCCATCTTGTTTGGATGCTGAATTTCTATTAATGTATTCTAAGATCACTTTGACTTTCTTTCTTTCTTTCTTTCTTTCTTTCTTTCTTTCTTTCTTTCTTTCTTCTTTCTTTCTTTCTTTCTTTCTTTCTTCTTTCTTTCTTTCTCTCTTTCTATCTCTCTTTCTCTCTTTCTTTTGAGTTTCTATATTCCAGCATTATTTCATACTGGAGCTTGAAATATATTAAAATCCTTTTATGAACCAGCTGCTAAACATGCCTGCTCCCTTCAGAAGCGGTACATTTAATTTTTTAAATTGAATTGTAATGTCTGGCTGCTATCTTGTGAAATTGGCCATCCCTCGTAGCTTGTCAGGAATTTTTTAAAAGCCGAGTTTTTTCCTTCAGTGTGCTAGTTGGTATTAGCTAACATTTTGTAAGCAAAGCTGACATTTTTCTACTAGGTGTTTCATATATGCTCTTTCACCAGGTGCTTCTGGCACCAGGTGCAGTGTTTATGACAGATCTTTTCAACCCTAGAGGCAGTGTAGCACATGATGGAAGTGGGTTGTGAAGGCCAGTTCAACCACACTAGCTGTGGTCTAAGCAAGTTCCATCATTCTCTTTGCCTTTTTTTCCTTATCCATAAAACAAGGATAGTAATAAGTGCCTTGTGTATTTGTTCTGAGGAGAGAATGAAATAATTTCCATAAATAACTTAACACAGCTCATGAAGTCAGTCTTCAAGAAGTATTAGCTTTTGGTTTTAGTAATTCCTTCCAAGTGAGATCTGGAAGGTCATGACCCAGTCAGAGAATGACCAGGGCTCAGTTCATAGGTGCTAGAGTCATAACATCATAACATCATTGGGTTCTAACTTTGGGCTTGACATTTGCTAATTACACAACCTTGGATGACTTATTTAAACTAATTTACCTTCATGTACACATTCTTTTTTCTCACATAATCATGCTCCATCACAAGTGACCAGACATAGTTCCCAGTGCTATATAGCAGGATCCCATTGCTTATTCATTCCAAAGGCTATAGTTTGCATTTATTAACTAATGTGAGAAAAAAGAATGTATACATGTATGTGTGACTGGGTCACCTTGTTGTGCAGCAGAAAATTGACAGAACACTGTTAATCATCTATAATGGAAAAAATAATTATCTTCAGTTTTCTCATCTATAGGCAACTTAGTATCTCCATCAAAGACTGTTAAGATAATTCAATGATTAATATGAGCAAAGCCTATAATGTTTGTCTCCACAAATGGTAATCTCCTTTCTCATCTTTTTGGTTTTTTTTTTTTTTTGCTTTTTTAGGGGCATACCCACGGCATATGGATTTGACCCCAGGCTAGGTGTCAAATCGAAGCTAGAGCTGCTGGCCTAGGCCAGAGCCACAGCAAAGCAGGATCCGAGCCATGCCTGAGACCTACAACACAGCTCACAGCAATTCTGGATCCTTAACCCTCTGAGTGAGGCCAGGGATTGAACCCAAAACTTCATGGTTACTAGTCGGATTCATTTCCACTGCACCACTTTGGGAACTCCCCTCATCTTTCTTAATTTACCTATTTATTATCCAGACCCATGAGGTTTAAATTTACAAAGGCATGAAAAGCACTAAGTCTCTAGCATGGCATGTAGAATGCTTTCATTAAATAAGAGCTAATTTTACAATGGATTATATGGGATTTGAGGAAATCAGAAAATACTGGAGTATTTTCCCTAGAGTTTAATTAACATAATCAAAGATATAATTTCCAAGTGATTTAATTTGAATTTTTGTTTTAAAATGTAAATGTTCAAAATTTTAAAGTATGAAAGACTCCGAGATAGTAGAATCAAGTGACATTCAGACTGCATAAGTCCCATCGAAGTTGAGGAAATTAAAGCTGCAAAATTGAGTGTTGCAGTCTGAGAAGTTTTATGATGGAAGGCCCATTCAGGATGGGCTATAAAAGATGGGTAAGACTTGAAAAATTATATCAAAAGAAGAACCCCAAAAGAGTTAAGAGAACAGTTTTGTCTCTGACATGTAGAGTCAATCACCAAATTATGAACCGGGTGGTAGAGAAAAGACATTTTGAAATTTTGTTGATTTAAATATGTATCTGGAAATGACTGTTTTGAATGAATTTTAACTAAAATATAAAATAAAGCTCAGGAGTCCCTGTTGTAGTTCAGCAGGTTAAGAACACAACATAATGTCCCTGAAGATGCAGGTCAATCCCTGGCCCAGTTCAGTGGGTTAAGGAGCTGCTGCTGTTGCAAGCAGTAGCATAGGTCACAGGTGTGGCTCAGACCTGGTGTTGCTGTGGCTGTGGAGTAGACCAGCAGCTGCAGCTCCAATTCAACCCTTAGCCTGGCAACTTATGTATACCACAGGTGCAGCCCTAAAAAAGGGGGGGAATAAGGCTAAATTTCAGCTGACTTCCTTTATAGATGACATTCAGTCACATTTAAGTTTGGCCTTTACTAGGACAAAGAGGTTCAAGCAACTATCTCCAGTTCCTTCCTCAGGCATTTGGCTCATGTGGAGATGGGGTTGGAATGAGTAACATCACCTATGGTGTATTTAATGCATTTTTCCCATGTACCACCCTATGGGCACATTGAATCCTCAGGGTCATTGTATGAGGAGGTACAATTATTATTTTAATTTCACATGTGAGGAAACCAAGGCTCAGAGAGATTAAGTAATTTACTGGCGGCTACATGATGAGTCAATAATGAAGCTGAGATTCACTGAGAGAGTTAGGTTCAAGAGACTCTGCTCTCATGTTTGTGAGTGGTGTGTGTGTGTGTGTGTGTGTATATCTATATAAAAGAATATATATACATACTTTGATGCTAAACAAAGGAGCATTCACCTTGAAAGGAAGCATTTTCAGAAATGTCACTTACGTTCTATTAAATATTTCCAACTCAGTTTTAAACTCAACGTGTGATAAATAACAGAATGATACATCTCATTTGCACTCAAAGCTGACCACAAGCAAAATGTGCAGTATGATTGAAACAAGCCAGCTTTTAAAAAAGTTTTAAATAAAGATTACGATTCCTTTAGAGGAGAGAATAAAGAATGGAATGACAAGGGAGTTCCAGTTGTGACGCAGTGGAAATGAATCTGATTAGTATCCATGAGGATTTGGATTTAATCCCTGGCCTCAATCAGTGTGTTGGGATCCAGCATTGTTGTGAGCTGTGATGTAGGTTGCAAACTCAGCTTAGATCCTGAATTGCCTGTGGCTGTAGTGTGGGCCAGCAGCTGTAGCTCCAAATCCACCCCTAGCCTGAGAACTTCCATATGCTGTGGTTGTAGCCCTAAAAGGCAAAAAAAAAAAAAAAAAAAGGATGATAGGAAATATTTGGTCTTAATAAGCAATACAAAATAGATCCACTGTCAAAGACCATTTAATTTTTAAAGTTCAACAATACCAAAAGCAATACCAAAGTTGGGAGTTCCCACTGTGGCACAATGGGATTGGTGGTGTCTCTGGAGCACCTGACACAGGTTCAATCCTTGGCCTGGTACAGTGTGTAAAGAATCTGGGGTTGCCACAGCTTTTGGTATAGGTCGAAGCTGTGGCTGGGATCCAATTCCCTGGCCTTGGAAATCCTTATACCACAGGGTGGCCCAAAAAGGAGAAACAAAACAAAACAACAGCAACTACCGTGTTCCAGGGTTTCCTCTATGGCACACTGCGTTAAGGATGCTCAACTGTCACTTCAGCTGCTGAGGTCATTGCCATGGGGTGGGTTCCATCCCTCCATCCCTGCCTGGGAACTTCCACATGCCCCAGGTTCTGTGGAGAAGGAGGAGGGGAAGGGGGATTGGGGAGGAGAAGGGGGAGGGGGGAGGATGAGGAAAAAAGGTGGGGAGTAAGAGGAGAGGAACAGGTAAAGGAAGAAGAAGAAGAAAACAAAACAACCATAAAGTGGAGTGCACGAAAATTTTTTTTAGGGTTGCATCCATGGCATATGGAGGGAGGTTCACAGGCTAGGGGTCGCATCAGAGCTGTAGCTGCTGGCCTATGCCACAGCCACAGCAACACTTTATCTGAGCCACATCTGCAACCTACACCACAGCTCATGGCAATGCTGGATCCTTAACCCACTGAGCGAGGCCAGGGCTTGAACATGAAACCTCATGGTTCCTAGTCAGTTTTGTTTCCATTGTGCCACAATGGGAATACCAGAAAATATTTTTTATAAGCACGATTTAATTAAAACTGCTTACAGTTATTCTCTCCCACAGTAGTTAAGCATGTTGACTTTTAGGAATTTTTAAATATATATTTATGAAGTACTCAAGACCAATCAGACCTCTAATGGACACTCATTGCTACTTTTTAATAAAGAAAATAATGCTAAAGTAAGGCCAAAATTAATGTCATCATCAAAAAGAACAGGTCAGGTTTCAATATGTTTGCATTTTAATTAACAATGGAAAAATGTATCCCAAAACTGGAAATTTGTAATACTTGTGTAAACCATAGATGATGATGACGATGATTTTTTAAATAGTTATTTCCCAATACAATTTTTTCTATACTGTACAGCGAGGTGACCCAGTTACACGTACATGTACACATTCTATTTTAGCACATTATCATGCTCCATCATAAGTGACTAGACATAGTTCGCAATGCTACCATGGACGATTTTAAATGTGACGTTATTTTGACAATGTTGTAAATTTTAGAGTCACACCTTTTTTTTTTTACAGGAATTTTTTGTTTTGTCTTTCCTAGGGCTGCACTCGTGGCATATGGAGGTTCCCAGTCTAGGGGTTTAATCAGAGCTGTAGCTGCCGGCCTATGCCAGACCCACAGCAACGTGGGATCTGAGCTTCATCTTCAACCTACACCACAGCTCACAGCAATGCCAGATCCTTAACCCACTGAGAAAGGCCAGGGATCGAACCTACAACCTCATGGTTCCTAGTCAGATTTGTTAACCACTGAGCCATGATGGGAACTCCTTGATCAGAATTTTTATCTGGATATTATGCTTTTGTTTCATGAAACTAGTTTGTCATAACTTTTTGGACCTAATACAGTATTTATTTTCTAGGACTATTGTGAATGTGGAGGCTTACATTTACAGTTAAGGGAACAATTATTCATAAAATAAATCCAGTATTAACTGCCTATTAAGGACATTTAATACCTGCAGAGATCTGTGTTATGTTTACAACACAAGTTTTTTTTTGAATTATACATTTATTTTTTTATTACTCAACAAAGTTATTACATTTATAGTTGTACAATGATCATCACAATCCAATTTTATAGGATTTCCATCCCACAAATCCTAAAATGTCTCCTTTGGAAACCACAAGCTTTTCAGTCTGTGAGTCAGTATCTCTTTGGCAAAGTTCATTGTGTCCTTTTTTCAGATCACACATCAGTGAAAGCATTTGATGTTGGTGTCCCATTGTATGGCTGACTTCACTAAGCATGATAATTTCTAAGTCCATCCGTGATGCTACAAATGCTGTTATTACTTTCTTTTAATGGCTGAGTAATATTCCATTGTGTATATGTACCAGATCTTCTTGATCCTCTCCTCTGTCAATGGACATTTCGGTTGTTTCCATGTCTTGGCTATTGTATATAGTGCTGCAATGAACATCAGAGTACATGTGTCTTTTTGAGTCGTGATTTTCTCTGGGTAGATGCCCAGGAGTGGGATTGCTGGATCAAATAGTAGTTCTATTTTTAGTTTTCTGAGGCATCTCCATAATGTTTTCCACAGTGGTTGCACCAATTTACAATCCCACCAGCAGAGTAATAGGGTTCCCTTTTCTCCACACCCTCTCCAGCACTTACTGTTTGTAGACTTTTTGATGAGGGCCATTCTGGCTGGTGTAAGGTGGTACCTCAGAGTGGTTTTGATTTGCATTTCTCTAATAATGAGTGATGTTGAACATCTTTTCATGTGTTCTTTGGCCATTCGTTATGTCTTCTTTGGAGAACTGTCTGTTTAGATCTTCTGCCCATTTTTTGATGGATTGTTTTGTTTTTTTTGGTATGGAGCTGCAGAAGGTGTTTATACATTTTGGAGATGAATCCCTTGTCAGTCGATTCATTTGCAAAGATTTTTCTCCCACTCTTTGGGTTGTCTTTTCATTTTGTTTAGGGTTTGCTTTACTGTGCAGAAACTTTTAAGTTTCATTAGGTCCCATTTGTTTATTTTTGTTTTTATCACCAATACTCTAAGAGATGGCTCTGAGAAGATGTTGCTGGTGTTTATGTCAGAGAGTGTTTGGCCTATGTTTTGCTCTAAGAGGTTTATAGTGTCTGGTCTTATATCTAGGTCTTTAACCCATTTGGAGTTTATTTTTGTGTGTGGTGTTAGGAAGTGTTCTAATTTCATTCTTTTCCATGTGGCTGTCCAGTTTTCCCAGCACCACTTATTGAAGGGGCTGTCTTTTCTCCATTGTCTATTCTTGCCTCCTTTGTCATAGATGAGTTGGCTGTAGGTGTGTGGGTTTAATTCTGGGCTTTCTATCCTGTTCCACTGATCTATAGTTCTGTCTTTGTGTCAGTACTGTACAGCTTTGATGACTATAGCTTTGTAGTAGAGTCTGAAGTCCGGGAGGCTGATTCCTCCAGCTCCATTTCTCTTTTTCAGGATGGCTTTAGGCTATTCCGGGTCTTTTGTGCTTCCAAAGAAACTTTAAAATATTTTGTTTGAGTTCTTTGAAAAATGTCCTTGGTAATTTGATAGGGATTGCATTGAATCTGTACGATTGCCTTGAGTAGTATAGTCATTTTGATAATATTAACTGTTCCATTCCAAGAGCATGGTATGTCTTTCCATCTCTTCGTGTCATCTTTGATTTCTTTCATCAGTGGCTTATAGTTTTCAGAGTACAGGTCTTTTGTTTCCTTAGGTAGGTTTACTCCTAGGTATTTTATTCTTTTGGATGCTGATGGTAAATGGGATTGCTTCCCTAATTTCTCTTTCTGACCTTTCATTGTTAGTATATAGAAATGCTATCAATTTCTGTGTATTAGTTTTGTATCCTGTGACATTTTGCCAAATTCATGGATGAGCTCTCACATGTTTTCTGATAGAGTCTTTAGGATTTTATAGGTAGAGTATCATGTCATCTGCAAATAGTGATAGTTTTACTTCTTCCTTTCCAATTTGGATTCCTTTTATTTCTTTTACTTTTCTGATTGGTGTTACTAGGACTTCCAAAACTATGTTGAATAGTGGTGGCAAGAGCAGACATCCCTGTCTTGTTCCTGAACTCAGCAAGAAATCTTTCAGCTTTTCACCATAGAGAATGATGTTAGCTGTGGGTTTGTCATATATGGCCTGTATTATGTTGAGGTAGGTTCCTGTTATGCCCACTTTCTGAAGGGTTTTTATCATAAATGGGTGTTGGATTTTGACAAAGGCTTTTTCTGCATCTATTGAGAGGATCATATGGTCTTTATTCTCCAGTTTGTTAATGTGGTATATCACACTGATGGATTTGCTGATATTGAAGAATCCTTGCATCCGTGGGACAAATCCCACTTGATCATGATGTACAATCATTTTAATGTATTGTTGGATGCAGTTTGCTAGTATTTTGTTGAGGAATTTTGCATCTATGTTCATCAGTGAGATTGGCCTGTAGTTTTCTTTTTTTGTGGAGTCTTTGTTTGGGTTTGGTATCAGGGTAGTGGTGACCTCATAGAAAAAGTTTGGGAGTATCCCTTCCTCTGCAATTTTTTGAAATATTTTCAGAAGGAGAGGTGTTAGCTCTTCTCTAAATGTTTGATAGAATTCACCTGTGAAGCCATCTGGTCCTGGACTTTTGTTTGTTGGAAGTTTTTAAAACACAGTTTCCATTTCAGTTCTTGTGATTTGTCCATTCATCTTTTCTATTTCATCTTGGTTTAGTCTTGGAAGATTGTACTTTTCTAAGAATTTGTCCATTTCATCTAGGTTTTCCATTTTATTGGCTATAGTTTCATGCACTAGTCTCCTATGATCCTTTGTATTTCTGTGATGTTTTTGTAACTTCTCCTTTTTCATTTCTAATTTTATAGATTTGAGTCCTCTTTTTTTTTCTTGATGAGTGTGACTAAGGGTTTATCAATATTGTGGATATTTTCAATGAACCAGCTTTTCGTTTCATTGATCTTTTCTATGGTTTTCTTTGTTTCTATTTCATTGATTTCTGTTCTGATCTTTATGATTTCTTTCCCCCACAACAAGCCACAGTCACTCCTGTTTTCCCAGGAGGTCCTCCAAGAACTGCAGTCAGGTTTGACCCAGATTCCATTGGAGACTTTGCTTTGCCCTGGGACCCAGTGCACGTGAAACTCTGTGTGTGCCTTTTAAGAATGGGGTCTCCGTTTCCCCAGTTCCATGGAGCTCCTGTGCTTAAACCCCACTGGGCCTTCAATGCCAGATGCTCTGGGGGCTCTTTGTCCCAGTGCCAGTTCCCCACACGTGGGAGTTTGATGTGGGGCTCATAACTCTCACTCCTGTAAGTCAGTCTGTGTGAACTAGTTACTTTTCAGTCTGTGGGGCTTGTATGCGGGAGGTATGGTCTGTTCTCTCTCTAGCTGCTTTAGATATAAAGTTAGCTTGTTTATTTGAGCTTTTTCTAGTGTCCTGAGGTGGGCTTTTATTGCTACAATCTTTCCTCTTAGAATGGTGTTTTCTGTATTCCATAGGTTTTGGAGTGTTTTATCTTTGTTGTCATTTGCTTATAGGTATTTTTTAATTTCCTCTTTGATTTCTTCAGTGATCCATTGGTTGTTTAGTAGCACATTGTCTAGTCTCCAAAAATACGAATACTGTAGTGTTTGTGTTTTTTGCAGTTTTTTTCTTGTTGTTGATTTCCAGTTGTATAATGTTGTGGTTGGAAATCATGCTTGATGTGATTTCAATTTTCTTAAAGTCACTGAGGTTGGATTTGTAGCCCAGGATGTGATCAATCTTAGAGAATGTTCCCTGTGCACTTGAGAAGAATGTGCGTTTTGTTGCTTTTGGATGGAATGTCCTATAAACATTTATTGAGTCCATCTGATTTAATGCTTTATTCAGGGCCTGTGTTTCCTTATTGATTTTCTGTCTGGTTGATCTGTCCATTGCTGTAAGTGGGGTGTTAAAGTACCCTATTATTATTGTGTTATTGTCGATTTGTCCTTTTAAGGTTGTTAGCAGTTGCCTTATATATTGTGGTGAACCTGTGTTGGGGGCAAAGATATTTAAAATTGTTATATCTTCTTGGATTGATCCTTTGATTTTTATGCAGTGACCTTCCTGGCCCTTAAAATATTCTTCATTTTAAGGTCTATTTTGTTTGATATGAGTATTGCTACTCCAGCTTTCTTTTGATCCCCGTTTGCATGAAATATTTTCTTCCATCCTCTCACTTTCAATTTGTATGTGTCCCCAGAAGTGAAGTGGGTCTCTTGAAGACAGCATATATATGGGTCTTGTTTTTGTATCCATTCATCCAGTGTATGTCTTTTGGTTGGGGCGTTTAGTCCATTAACATTTAAGGTAATTATTGGATATGTATGTTCTTATTGCCATTTTATTAATTGCTTTGGATTTGTTTTTGTTGCTCTTTTTTCTTCCATTCTTCTCTTGTTCTCTCCTCTTCTGTTTAATGACTATCTTTAGTGTTATATTTGGGTTGATTTTTCTTATTTGTGTATCAATTGTAGAGTTTTGGTTTGCAGTTATTCTGAAGTTTTGATATAAGTGTCTGTATATAAATATATGAGATTGTTTTAGGTTGTTGGTCTCTTAATTGCAAGTGCATCTCCAGTGTCCTGCATTTGTACCTCCTCTTCTCATGATTTCTGATTTGCTGGCATAATTGTGCATGGACGATTTCGCATCTTTACTGTATATATGCCTTTACTGGTGAGCCTTGTCATTTGTGGTATGTTTTTTTCTGGTTGCAGCCTTTTCTTTTCTTCTTAGAGAATTTCCTTTAGTATTTGTTGTAAAGCTGGTTTAGTGTTGATGAATTCTCTCAGCTTTTGCTTATCTGTGAAGGTTTTGATTTCTCCTTCAAATCTGAATGAGAGCGTTGGTGGGTAAAGTAATCTTGGTTGGAGGTTTTTTCCTTTCATCACGTTAAGATATCATGCCACTGCCTTCTGGCCAACAGAATTGAAAAATATGCTGATAACCTTATCAGGATTCCCTTGTTTGTTATTTGTTTCTTTTCCTTCCGTACTTTCAATATTTTCTCTTTGTCTTTAATTTTGGTCAGTTTGATTAATATGTGTCTTGGGGTGTTCTTCCTTGGGTTTACTTTTTATGGTACTCATTGTGCTTCCTGGATTTGAGTGATTGTTCCCTTTCCCATGTTAGGGCAGTTTTTGGCTATTATCTCTTGGAATATTTTTTCTGTCCCTTTCTCTCTCTCTTCTCCTTCTGACATGTTGGTGCATTTAATGTTGTCCCAGAGTTCTCTGAGACTCTCTTCATTTGTTTTCAATCATTTTTCTCTTTTCTTTTCTGCATCAGCGATTTCCACTAATCTGTCCTCCACCTCACTTATTCATTCTTCTGCCTCCTGTGTTGTGCTGTTGGTTGCTTCTAATGAATTTTTTATTTCAGTTATTATATTTTGCATCTCCTCTTGTTTAAGTTTTATATCTTGTATCTCTTTGGTCAGTGTTTCCTGTAAGTTATCTGTCTTTGCCTCCAGTTCATTTCCAATGTCTCGCCTTATCTTCAGCATTAAATAGTCTAAAGTCTTTTTCTTGGAGGCTGAGAATCTCCTGATCACTTAGCTGATTTTCTAGGGTTTTTTCTTTCTCCCTAATTTGAGTTATAGTTCTCTGTCTTTTCCTTTTTATAGGTTTTTGGTGTGGTAACCTTTTTACAGATAATAGAGTTATAGCCACTCTTACTTCTGGTGTCTGCCCCCCTTGTGGCTGAAGTTGGTATGGGGTCTTGCTGTAGGCTTCCTGATGGGAGGGGCTGATGCCTGCCCCCTGGTAGGAGGAGCCGATTCTAATCCCTCTGGTGGGTGGGGCTTAGTCTCTGGATGAGATTAGAGGTGACTGTGTGCCTGGGGCTCTTTAGACAACCTGTTTACTGAGGGGTGGGGCTGTGATCCCACCTGGATTGTTGTTTGGCCTGGGGCTTCTCAGTGCTTATGGGTGTGACCAGATTTTCCCAAAATGGCCACCTCCAGAGAAATGTATGCTGATGAACATTCCTAAGAACTTTTCTTCCAATGTCCTTCCCCCACAACAAGCCACAGTCACTCCTGTTTTCCCAGGAGGTCCTCCAAGAACTGCAGTCAGGTTTGACCCAGATTCCATTGGAGACTTTGCTTTGCCCTGGGACCCAGTGCACGTGAAACTCTGTGTGTGCCTTTTAAGAATGGGGTCTCCGTTTCCCCAGTTCCATGGAGCTCCTGTGCTTAAACCCCACTGGGCCTTCAATGCCAGATGCTCTGGGGGCTCTTTGTCCCAGTGCCAGTTCCCCACACGTGGGAGTTTGATGTGGGGCTCATAACTCTCACTCCTGTAAGTCAGTCTGTGTGAACTAGTTACTTTTCAGTCTGTGGGGCTTGTATGCGGGAGGTATGGTCTTGCTTATACCATGTAATCACCCCTCCTATCTCTTGATGTGGCCTCCTCTTTGTCTTCTGGAGTAGGATGTCTTTTTGAAAGTTTCTGGTCCATTTGGTTGAAAATTGCTCAGCATTTGGTTTTAAATTTTGTTGTTTTTAGGAGAGAAGTTGAGCTCCAGTTCTTCTATTCTGCCATCTTGGATGATTTCTACAACACTGAAGTTTAATTTTTAAGACACACCATTATTAATGAAAGTAAATGTATTGATACATTGTTGGAACAATAAGATGTGATTATATTAAGGTGGTGGAAGCAGGAAGATATTCTTGATTCCACTGGGAATCTTAGGTTTTTGTAAATTAAATGGGAAAACATTTTTTCCTATACACTGACACATCTTTCTGGTAAATAATATCTTTCTAAAAGATAAAACTTGAAGGAGAAATTGAGGTGTATACATTTCCTCAAATGAGCAGCATTGTATTTTTGGAGACTGTGTATCTTTCAACTGAACAGTAAGGAAGATGTTCATTTTTTCAAGCTGAAGTAAATTACTTTCCTGAACTTGTAGATCACTTGACCCTTTGTTTTGTACATTCCATCTCTGTCTTTGACTGTGTTTTTGTGCATGATTTTCAAAGATTTTCTACCTATGGCTAATCTCCTCTAGTAAGTATTTCAGTCCTCTCTTTTATTAAGATTTATTAAAAGTTCTGGGCCAGTTTTGCTGCCTTCCCTTCCTTCCCTGCTGAATCTTGGGCAGCATGTTTGCATTCAAGTGAAGACCGAGAACCAATCAACCAGAGGCTCATGGACAGGCAGGCACTAGTGTCTTGAGCAAAATCCCTTTAGAGTTGGGAAACTCTCTTCTGGCACACATTGTGTTGTTTAGTACCAGCTGTATTCAGACCACAGGAACAAGAGTTAAGGGAAATGTAACTGAGCAGGACATTATGAGGCCTTCCCAGAATACAGCCCCATCCTGGGTCCTCTGCCTCCCTTTTTTCTATAGTCCAAGAATAAATTTAATCAGAGAAAGTGAGGAAATGTAGAAAGAAAGAAAAACTGTTAAACAATACAAAATTATAATACTTTAGCCATTCAACAAAGTCAAGGACTTTTAATTCCTCCTCAAGAACATTAGATAATATTATGAGCCATGTCCTTTGAGCTGTTTTGCAGATTATGAAACACCTACCAGGTGGAAGAAGTTAATTTCAAGTTGCTCAAAAGCATGTAGTCCCTGGACCCTTTGGAACCAGAAGATTGATGAGGCTGACTCTCAATTACCTCATCACCAACCAATCAGAAGAATTCCCATGAGCTTCTCACTCCCTGATCCTTGAACACTATTGTATTCCTTACAACCCCATCTAGGTGGAGATACAAGGTCTTGAGGGCACTAGCCTGCTGTGGCCTCTTTTGCCCAACAATGAAATAAGTTTATTCTTCTCTACTTCACCCAAAACTGTCTCTGAGATTCACTTTGGTTCTGGTGCACAGAGGCTCTGTTTTGGCATCAAGGTAAACTTTTCTCTTGAACCAATTTTACTACTATTTAATAGTCACCATGCATTGTCTGTCTTCAGGTGAAGGCAGTGGGACTGCAGACTGGATTTAACTTCATTCCATGTGGTGTAAAGTGGAAACCAACAAACCAGATAAAACAAATCAAAAAGCAGGCAAAATGAAAAAAACCTCTCTCTACACAATATTAAAAAGACACTGTGAACAAACTAATATTAATATTAATCCATATGAATAAACACATAAAGATTAAACTTAACTGAAAGGATTAGCCCTTTGGTTTGTAATATTGACTTGCTGCCCCTTGTAGTGCTTTCCTGTATTAATCTTCTTCTTCTTTTTCCTCTCCCTCTTCTTCCTCTTCCTCTCCTCATTCCTTTCCTCTCCTCCTTTCTTCTTCTTCTCCTCCTCCTTCTTCCCTTCTTCTTCTCCTTCTTCTCCTCCTCCTCCTTCTCTTAATTTTATTGAGCTATAGTTGATTTACAATGTTGTGTTAGTTTTTTCCATAGAGCTACACACACACATTGTTACACACACACACACACACACACACACACACACACACACACACACTGTTTTTGCATTTGTCTTCTTGATGGACAAAAATGTCACACTAATTTTATTGGTCCATGGAAATTTTGGACGTTTCATGACTTTACAATAAATTCGCTAATATATAACACCTTAAATTTTTAGCAAAGAACTGAATTATTAATGATCATGAAGTGATGTAAATAGTACTGGTTTCCTTTTGAAACTGAATTACTTTAGAATGTATTAGTTTTACAGCTGAGCATCATTGATAATTAGGGTAAAGCTGTGAAGAAGTGTTTATATACTTCACTCAGCTGGGATGCTCATTATTTGCTAGGGCAAGATTTTGATGTAATAGCTAGTATTTAAGCAATAATTTGCCTGAGAAATGATCTATCTACATATGGTGAAAGGGTCTTACATATAATTCTCAAAAAATTTTATAGGATTTTTTTTTAGTTAGAATACAAAGAATAGAAACTATAAGTAAATAGTGTACAGATTAAAATAATAGCATACATTTGTAGTAAAATGCATTTTATAACAATTATTTAGTTCACTGAAGAAATTTTGAAAAAATATAGAAAGATTAATGAAAATAAAATCACCAATAATCCTGACTCAGAAAAAAATATTTTTGTGATTTTTAATCTTTAATATTTTCTTTAATTTTTAAATCTTAATTTTCCCCAGATTTACTGAAATAGAGTTGACAAAATTTTATATACTTAAATTATTTAAATGATTTGACATACATACACCACAACCAAGTTAATACATCCATCACCCTTCATAGTTACCATTTTTTCTGTGTGTGTATGGTGAAAACACTTAAGATCTACTTTCTTAGCAAATTTCAAGTATACAATATAGTATTATTAACTATAGTCATGTATCTGTATATTAGATCCCCCAAACTTATCCATATTAAAATTAAAGTTTGACAAACATCTGCCCATTTCCACCACCACTCATCCACTGGCAGCACCATTTTGCTCTTTTTTTCTATGAGTACAAATTCTTTTCAGATTCCACATGTGAATTATTCAGCATATGTCTTTCCCCATAGGACTTATTTCACGTTGGCATAATGCCTTCAAATTTCATCCATGTTGTTGCAAATGGTGGAATTTCCTTTTTTTTTTAATTTTAATTTATGCCCGAGTAATGTTCTCTTGAACTTATATACTACATGTTCTTTATCCATTTATCTTTTGATAGACCCTTAAATTGTTCTCATATTTTGGCTATTATAAACAATTATGCAGTGTACATGGGAGTGTGGATTTTTTTGAGATACTTATTTCATATGTACATGAAAATATATATGAAATAATATTTCATAAGTATATAAAATATATATATGAGTGTTACTGAGTCTTAGCTCATACCACTTGCTACATGACAGGCCAATAAAATGAGAGATGAGGTATCGAGACAAGGTATAGGGAAAGCCAGCAGACCAAGAAGATGGTGGACTAGTGTCCTGAAGAACCATCTTACCCGAGTTCAAATTCAGGCTTCTTTATACTGAAAGGGGAGGGGCTGTGACTGTTTGTTCCAAACTTCTTTGTGTCAGAATATTTTGTTCTTGCAGCTGCTCACTTAAGTCTGGTCACAATATTCCAAAAACCTCTACTGAGACAAATGTTATTCTCTGTTTTGCAAATTTCTTTTGCTATATGAATGGAAAAGTGTTATACCTTTAAAGACTCTCAGCATCTTGAGAATGGGCTATCATGTATATTTCAGGTTATAGGCAACGCTCTTTAACAAAAAGCACAGAGCCAGCATGACTAAGCACAGGCAACAGAGCACAAGGGTTAGAGCTAAAGGACTAGATTCAATATGAAGTCAGGTTTGTTCTATGTTACAGAAGTAGGTAGAACTTGATGGATCCTAAGGTAGCTCCACTTAAAATTTTTTTAATTTTCTTTTTATGGCTGCACCTGCAGCATATGGAATTTCCTGGGCTAGGGGGTCAAATCAGCTGTAGCTGCAGGCCTATGCCACAGCCACAGCAACACTTTATCCTACACCACAACTCAGGGCAATGCCAGATCCTTAACCCACTGAGCAAGGCCAGGAATCAAACCTGCATCTTCATGGATACTGTCAGGTTCTTAACTCCCTGAGCCACAACAGGAATTCCCATTTTTAATTTTTGAGAAACTTCATAATGTTTTCCACATAACTGTACTAATTAATACTCCCATGAACAGTCTACAAGGGTTCCTTTTTCTCTACCATCTCACCACTTGTTATTTCTTGTCTTTTTGCTAATAGTCATTCTACCGGGTATGTGGTAATATCTGATTATTATTATTATTATTTTTGTCTTTTTGCCATTTCTTGGGCCGCTCCCACGGCATATGGAGGTTCCCAGGCTAGGGGTCGAATCGGAGCTGTAGCCACCGGCCTACACCAGAGCCACAGCAACGTGGGATCCGAGCCACGTCTGCAACCTACACCACAGCTCATGGCAACGCCGGATCGTTAACCCACTGAGCAAGGGCAGGGACTGAACCCGCAACCTCATGGTTCCTAGTCGCATTCGTGAACCACTGTGCCACGACGGGAACTCCTGATTATGTTTTTGATATGCATTTTCCTGATGATTATTGATTTTAATCATCTTTTCATGTGCCTAATGGCCATTTATATGTCTTTAAAAAAAAATCTCTATTCAGGTACTTATTACATGGCTTAATTGGATTATTTATGGGGTTTTGTTTTTGTTGTTGTTTTGTTTTGTTTATTTAACTGGTGAATTAGTGATGAGTGATGTGCATTTTGGAAATTAACTCCATGTAAGACACATGGTTTGCAAATATTTTCTCCCATTACATAAGTTGCCACTTCGCTTTATTGCTATTTCCCTTACTGCACAGAGCTCTTTATTCTGTTGCTCTTATTACCTGTGCTTTTGGTGTCAAATCCAAAAAATCATTGCCAAGACCAGTATCAAGGAGAATTTCTCCTGTGTTTTCTTCTAGGTGTTTTACAGTTTCAGGTCTTACATGTAATTCTTTAATCCATTTATTCATTAGGGAACTTGGAGGAATAATATGTATTACTTGCAGTTCTTGGGGGTACACAGCAAGGTGCTAAGCTGAGTGGGGATGATGCAGGGAGAGAGAGAAAGAGGGAGAGAATGGACCCAGGGCTCTGTCTTTATTAAGTGTGAATGTGGGGTGTCTAGTGTTTTAGGGGTTTACTCTTTCTTGCCTAACTTAAAGCCTAAGAGAGGGAATTAGGGTGTGAGAAAAGAGATGTTTCTCAAGTGCTCTGTTCCCTAGGCTACCCAGTAATTTCTGAAAGAGGGAACTTTATGGGTAGGAGTGGCCCAGATTGTTATCTGGTTGTTTTGGGAGTAGGTGTGTCATAGCCGTGTCATACAGCTGGCAGTAGTTATGTTTATTCAAGATTTATGTCTTTTGAAATTGGAGACTCTGAAATAAAAGACTCATATCTGGCACTTACACTACAGTGTGTCAGCCATTCTTTTTTACTCCCAGGTTGTCTACTTTAGTAAGGATATACCACACAATTTTAATTTTACTCATTCTACTGTGGATAGATATTTGGATTATTTCTAGTTTATTATTGATAGAACTGCTATGAATATTCTTATACATGTCTTTTGATTCCTCCAACAAGACAAGCTCCCTCTTTCTCACATGCTCTGCATTTGAAAATACTTCCCCCAGGACAATAAATAACTGGCTCTCTGGGATCGAAATCCAGTGAAATTGGATTGTTATGATTATTATACAACTACAGATGTGATAAATTCATTTGAGTAATAAAACAATAAAATGAAACAAACAAAAAAGAATATGACACAAAAATCAAAACAAACAAACAAACAAAAAACTATTTGGTCTTAATTTAATTTTCACCCTCAGAAAATGATCCTTTCCTGGTGACATTGTCTAAAGCTCCTTCTTCCCTCTGCCATCATGTAATCCTGTTTATTTGTTTTGTGGCACTTATTACTATCAGAGGTAATCACATTCATTGATTTGCTTAATGATTCTTCACACATTCTTCACTTGTAGAATGTAATCACAGACATCATGTCTTTTTTTTCTTTTGTCTTTTCTTTTTTCTTTTTTTTTTTTTTTACTGATAGGTCCTAAGTGCTTACAACAGTAGTTGACACATGGTAGGGTCTAGTAATACTAGTTGACTAAATTGAATGCATAAATTATGAGTACAACCAGGTCAACTAATAGAAAAGGCTAATTCTCTATTACTAATTGGTAACTAGTTTCTTTGCGTTGGTATTTAGCTATTTAATACAGGTGGGTTTTATCTCCACAATAAATGTTTAAGCTCCTGTGTCTTAAGCTGCTTTGGAATCTTTAAGGAAGGTGAACCTTTTATAGTTTCCCTTCACCCCCGATAAAGGAGCTCGAGTCTTCTTTTGGACTCTCAATATATTTTGCATTCAATTTTATTAAAGAACACTTTTGAGGAGTTCCCACTGTTGGCACAGTGGATTAGTATCTGGTGTTGCCACAGCTGTGGTGTAGGTCACAGCTGCATCTTGGATTCAATCCCTGGCCCAGGAACTTCCATATATCATTGGTGTGGCTTAAAAAGAAAATAAAAAGTAAAGGACACTTAAAATATTATAATTATTTGTTTACATGTCTATCTCTTCCTTCTGCCCAGTTCCTTCCTCCTCCCACAACCTTATCAATAAGTTCCTATGAACGAAGACTTCTGATTTATTGTTTAAATCTTCAGTCCCTGGAACAGTATTAAGTATGTCTAGATATTCAACCAGTGTTTGATGAACGTGTTCATGAGTTTTCAGTAAATATTTGTTGCACTGAATTATCATAATACTTTTTTGATCAGGGAATATTTGAAAAAACAAATTACTGACTTTTTTAAAGGAACATAACAGACTTCTTGGCTTTTAATACATAAGAAAAGTCTTACATTGTATTGTAACTCTCCTACTTGACAATGGAGTTCTTTTTGGGAGTGGCAGGAGTGACCAGAACTCTAGTCTTCTGCAGTCTACCTATGGGAGCTGCATGTGTTTACTTTCATGATTTTCGTTTAGGCAAAGTTATGCAAAAAAGGTGATTTTATTAAAAAAACAGTTTTTGTACATTCTTTCAAACAAATCACTTTGTTTTTAAGGTATACTTTTATTTATATTTGTTGGCCTTATCTCTCTTTGATTGTTAGAAAACAGCAAGGTGGTTGGTTGTTCTATGAATAGATTTCTAAGGTACCTCCATACTGTTCTCAATAGTGTTTGTACCAGCTTACATTCCCACCAACAGTGCAGGAGAGTTCCCTTTTCTCCCCACCTCCTCCAGCATTTGTTATTTGTGGACTTATTAATGATGGCCATTCTGACTGGCATGAGGTGGTATCTCATGGTAGTTTTGATTTGCATTTCTCTAATAATCAGGGATGTTGAGCATTTTTTCCATGTGCTTGTTGGCCATCTATACATCTTCCTTGGAAAAATGTCTATTCAGGTCTTTTGCCCATTTTTCGATTGGGTTGTTGGCTTTTTTGCTGTTGAGTTGTATAAGTTGCTTGTGTATCCTAGAGAGTAAGCCCTTGTCAGTTGCATCATTGGAAACTATGGTTGTCTTTTTGTTTTACTTTTGGTTTCCTTTGCTGTGCAAAATCTTGTCAGTTTGATTAGGTCCCATTGGTTTATTTTTGCTTTTATTTCTGTTGCTTTTGAAGCTTGACCTGAGCAAACATTTGTAAGGTTGATGTCAGAGAATGTTTTGCCTATGTTCTCTTCCAGGAGTTTGATGGTGTCATTGTATTATGTTTAAGTCTTTCAGTCATTTTGAGTTTATTTTTGTGCACGGTGGGAGAGGAGTGTTCTAGTTTCATTGATTTGCATGCAGCTGTCCAGGTTTCCCAGCAATACTTGCTGAAAAGACTGTCTTTTTCCCATTTGATGTTCTTGCCTCCTTTGTCAAAGATTAATTGACCAAAGGTGTCTGGGTTTATTTCTGGGTTCTCTATTCTGTTCCATTGGTCTGTCTGTGTGTTTTGGTACCAGTACCACACTGTCTTGATGACTGTAGCTTTGTAATAGTGCCTGAAGTCTGGGAGAGTTATGCCTCCTGCTTGGTTTTTGTTCCTTAGGATTGCTTTGGCAATTCTGGGTCTTTTGTGGTTCCATATAAATGTTTGAATTGTTTGTTCTAGTTCTGTGAAAAATGTCATGGGTAATTTGATAGAGATTGCATTGAATCTGTAGCTAGCTTTGGGTGGTATGGTCATTTTTACAATATTAATTTTTCCAACCCAGGAGCATGGAATATCTTTCTACTTCTTTACATCTTCTTTAATTTCCTTGATTAATGTTTTATAGTCCTTGGCATATAAGTCTTTCAACTCCTTGGTCAGGTGTATCCCAAAATTTGATTTTTTTGGGGGTGCAATTTTAAAAGGTATTGTATTTCTGTGTTCCTTTTCTAAGATTTCATTGTTAGTATACAGAAATGTGACTGACTTCTGAATGTTAATCTTATATCCTGGTACTTTGCTGAATTTGCTGATCAGTTCAAGCAGTTTTGGGGTTGAGTCCTTAGGGTTTTCTATATATAGTATCATGTCATCTGCATACAGTGGCAGTTTCACCTCTTCCCTTCCTATTTGCCTGCTTTTTTTTTTTTATTTGATGGCTGTGGCTAGGACTTTCAGTACCATATTGAACAACAGTGATGAGAGTGGACACACTTGTCTTGTTCCAGATTTTAGTGGGAAGGCTTTTAGCTTTTCCCCATTGAGTACTATATTTGCTGTGGGTTTGTCATAAATGGTTTTTGTTATGTTAATGTATGTTCCCTCTACACCTACTTTGGTAAGAGTTTTTATCCTGAATCAATGTTGGATTTTGTCAAGTGCTTTTTCTGCATCTATGGAGATGATCATGTGTTTTTTGGGGTTTTGACTTTTCTTTTGTTAATGTTGTGTATGACGTTAATTGATTTGTGTATGTTGAACCATTCTTGTGAACCTGGGGTGAATCCCACCTGGTTGTGGTGTTTGATCTTTTTTATATGTTGTTGGATTCTGTTGGCTAAAATTTTCTTGAGAATTTTTGCATCTATATTCATCAACGATATTGGCCTATAGTTTTCTTTTTTTGGTGGTATCTTTGTCTGGTTTTGGAATTAGGGTGATGGTGGCATCATAGAATGTCTTTGGGAGTGTTCCTTCTTCAAATTTTGAGAAAGTTTAAGGAAGATGGGTATATGTTCCTCTTTGTATATTTCATAGAATTCGCCTGTGAAGCCATCTGGTCCTGGACTTTTATTTGTAGAGAGTGTTTTTATGACATCTTCAATTTCATTTCTAGTGATTGGTCTGTTCACTTTATGTATTTCTTCTTGATTCAGTTTTGGCAGGCTCTAAGTCTCTAGAAAGTTGTTCATTTCTTCGAGGTTGTTAAATTTGTTAGCATACAATTGTTCATAGTATTCTCTCATAGTTTTTTACATTTCTGTAGTATCTCTTGTGACTTCTCCTTTTTCATTTCTTGTTTTGTTTACTTGGGTTTTTTCTCTCCTCTTCTTTGTGAGTCTAGCCAGAGGTTTGTCAATTTTGTTTACCTTTTCAAAGAAGCAGCTCTTGGTTTTATTGATTTTTTTCTACTGTTTTTTGAATCTCTATTTTGTTGATTTCCTCTCTGATTTTTATGACTTCCTTCCTTCTGCTGACTTTAGGTTTTGTTTGTTCTCTTTCTAATTCATTTAGGTGGTGGGTTATGTTGTCGATTTGAGATTTTTCTTCTTTTTTGAGGAAGGCCTGGCCTGTGTTGCTATGAATTTCCCTCTGAGTGCTGCTTTGTAGCATCCCATAGATTTTCAGTGGTTTTGTGTTCATTATCAATTGTTTCAAGGCATTTTTAAATTTCCTTCTTGGTTTCCTCATTGACCCATTGGTTTTTTAGTAGCATGCTCTTTAGTCTTCATGTAGTAAGTATATTCTCACTTCTTTTCCTGTGGTTGATTTCTAGTTTCATGCCATTGTGGTCAGAGAAGATACTTGAAATAATTTCTATACTCTTAAATTGAGGTTAGCTTTGTGCCACAATATGTGTTCAATTCTTGATAATGTTCCATTTGCACTTGGGAAGAATATATATTCTGATAATTTTGGATGTGATGTCTTGAAAACGTCAATTAAGTCTAACTTTTCCATTGTGTCATTTAGGATCTCTGTTGCCTTATTGATTTTCTGTCTAGAGGATCTGTCCATTGATGTGAGTGGGGTGTTCAAGTCTCCAACTATGATTGTATTCACATCAATTTTCCTTTTCTGTCTGTTAGTATTTGATGGAGGTATCTGGGTGCTCCTATATTAGGGGCATATATATTGATGATTGTAATATCCTCTTCTTGAATGGATCTTTTAATGATTAAATAGTGTCCTTCTTTATCTTTATGGCCTTTGTTTTAAAGTCTATTTTTTCTGATATGAGTATTGCAACTCCTGCTTTCCTGTCTTGTCCCTTGGCATGAAAGATCTTTTCCCATGTCCTCACTTTCAATCTATATGTGTCCTTTGCCCTAAGGTGAGTTTCTTGTAGACAGCAGATTGTAGGTTTCTGCTTTGTTATCCAAATTGCCACTCTGTGTCTTTTGATTGGAGCATTTAGTCCATAGACATTTAAGATGATTATTGATAGATATGTATTTATTGCCATTTTAAACCTTGTTTTCCAGTTGATTCTATGTTTCTCTTCTTTTCTTGGTTGGTTTCCATTTGTTTTATGCTTGAGTACTTTTCTTTTCAGTTTTTGCGAATGTAGTGTTCGGTTTTGCTTTGTGGTTGCCCTTCTTTTTAAGTATGTTAACCCCTTCATATGTCTGCTTGCTTTAGCCTGATAATAATATAGGCTCAAGTACATTATTAAATAAAAGAAATCTATTTTTTCTTACTTCTCTTGCCCACATTGTATGATTTTGATGTCTTTTTTTTTTTTTTTAGACATCTTCATGTTTAGATATGTATGGATGACTTCTTTCCAACTGTGGTTTCCTCCATCCTAATTCTTCTTCTTCTTCTTTTTAATTTAGAGAAGCTCTTTCAGTATTTCTTTTAGAATGGGTTTAGTTTTGATGTACTCTCTTAGCTTTTGTTTGTTGGATAGATTCTTTATTTCCCCTTCTATTTTAAATGATATTCTTGCTGGGTAGAGTATTCTAGTTTGAAATTTTTTTTCCTTTCAGCACTTTAAATATATCTTGCCACTCCCTCCTGGCCTGTAGTATATCTGTAGAGAAATCAACTGATAGCCTTATGGGGATTCCCTTATAAGTAATACTTTGCTTTTCTCTCACTGCCTTTAGAATCCTCTCTTTATCTTTAACTATTGCCATTTTTATTATAATATGTCTTGGTGTGGGCCTGTTTGGTGCCCTCCGTGTTTCCTGTATCTTGATGTCAGATTTCTTCAGATTTGGAAAGTTTTCTGACATAATTTCTTCAAATATGTTTTCAATCCCCTTTTCTTTTTCTTCTCCTTCTGGAATTCATATTATGCATATTTCAGCCTGCTTTATGTTATCCCATAGATCTCTAATATTGCTTTCATGTTTTTTTTCATTCGGTTTTCTGTCTGCTGTCCTGATTGGTTGATTTCCATTATTCTATCTTCCACATCACTAATTCATTCCTCTGCATCATTCAGTCTGCTCTTTATTGACTTTAGCGCAATTTGCATCTCTGCAAATGAGTTTTCTAGGTTTTCTTGGCTTCTCCTTATATTTTCTAGTTCCTTTCTAAGTGAATCTGCATTACTGCTCTTGTCTTCTCTTAATTCTTTGATATACAGCCTTAATTATTTCAGTATTTTGACTATCTCCTTTTGAGCTCAGTGTCTGTCAGACTACAGATATCTGTTTCATTGTTGACTGCTTTAGGTGAATTCTCCTGTAGCATTAACTGGGAATGGTTTCTGAGCTTCTTCATCTTGCTTATGTTTTTCTTTTTCTGTGAGTTTGGGGAAGCCAAACTATAGTCTTGTAAGGCTACTTCTAGGCAAGAACACCCCTTTGTATTTTTTGGTGGGGTTACTATTTGTTTTTGGTGTGGGATTTGAATATTTGGTGTCTCTTTGGTGTGAGCAGGCTGTGATCTCCCAGGTGCTCAGTGTGTTTTCTGGCAGAAGGAGGCAATGGTTAGGGCCAGCAGTCAGTGCCTGGTCTCTGGGCTCTCAACAGCAGCAAGGATCTGCAGGAAGATGGCACTGGCTACTCCTAGTTGTAGGGCCCTGGGAAGTGGTAATGAGCTCTAGGCAGATCTACAATGTGACTAGAGCATTTTGCAGTAGCAGCAGCAGAGTGCGTGAGTTCCCAGGGGAGTGAGAGCCACAATGGCTAGTGTTTGATTGCAATGCCCTCCTCTGAGGTGATTGGAACCTCAGGTGGTGCCTGTTCAGGGACCCCTAATGTTAATGGGCCATGACCGTCTCTAGAGTCAATGATAACTGCTGTGGTTTGCCCCCACTATCTGTAGACCATGCATGAAGTGATCTGTCTCATTTAGCCCACATAGGAGGTGCTGCATAGGCTTTTCCTAGTTGCAGGATCCTGGGAAGTGACAGAGATCAGGCATATGGGTACTGCCATGAACATTCAGCTGTGGCAGCGGCTGGGCCGGTGTGTTCCCAAGGGTGCAAGAGCACCAACAAGAGGTGTTTGGTCACAATGCCCTCCTCTGTGATGCTTTTGAGGTGATTGGGGCTGCAAGTGGTGCATGTTCATGGACGCCTAGTGATGGTGGGTCACTCTCACCTCTGGAGCCAGAGATAACTGCAGTGGTTTTTCCCCACCACCCTTAGACCATGTAAGAAGCACTTCATCCTACTTAACCCCCACAGGATGTGCTGAAAAAGGTGCTCTTAGTTGCAGGTTCCTGGGAAGGGACAGTGATCAGCATCTGGGCACTGCTCAGAACATTTGGCAGTGGCAGCTACAGGGCAAGTGTGCTCCCTGGGGAAAAAGAGAAACATCAGGCGGTGTTCCATCCTAATTTCCTTCTTTGTGGTGCCCTCTGAGGTGGTTGGGGCTGCAAGTGATTTTTGTTCTGGTATTCCCAGTGGTGGTGGGCCATGCCCACCTCTGGAGACATGGATAACTGTGGTGGTTTGCTCCTGCCACCTACAGGACATGCAAGAAGCACATTTTCCCACTTACACCATGCAGGGGGTGCTGCACCAGCTGTTCCTAGTTGTATGGTCTTGGGAAGGGACAGTGACCAAATGTCTGGGCCCCACCCAGAACGCTTGGCAGTGGCAGTTGCAGGGAGGGTGTGTTCCCAGGGGAGTGAGAGCAACAGTGTATGGTGCTTTGTAGGCATCATGTTATGCTTAGCCCCCTGATGCCCTTAGCCCACACTAGAGGCGCCTGGCCACTGGTAGCCTACACAAGAAGTGCCCAGTCTCCCCTATATGAGCAAGAAACTTCTCTCTGTGGATGGCCTGTGCCAGAGATGCCTGTTTTGCTGTGGGCTAGCAAGCAGCTTCTGGTCGTGGGTGGGCTGCGCGGGAGATGCCTGGTTTATCGCAGGCTAGCAAGCAGCTTCTGGCTACCTGGAGATGCCTGGTCTGCTGAGGGGTAGCAAGCAGCTTCTGCTCATGGGCAGGCTGTGCTGGAGATGCCCAGTCCACCACAGGCTAGCAAGCAGCTTCCGTCTGTGGGCAGCCTGCACCAGAGCTGCCCCACCCTCTGAGCGCCAGTGGGTGAGTTCACCTATGCTCAGGTGCAAGGAGTTTCCTATGGATGCCTGCCCTTCCTCCTCTCATCCTCCCCAACAATGGCACCCTGCCTCTTCTGCGGGTCCAGACCTTCCCCTGGGTTTCCTCTGCCATGGCTTTCTACTCCCTAGCCCTTAGTGTACCGCTCTCCCCTCCATGGCACACTGCTCCTTAGCCCCTTAGGCTGTCTCCACACCTCCAACCCCAGCCTTCTTGCAGGGACTGACCTCCAGAGCCTGTCTCAGTGCCCAGCCTCCACCCAAGCTTCTCAGGCTGTGGTGTCTGTGCAGGTGGTTCAGATGATCAGTGTGTCTCTCACTCTGCTTTTCTGTTCTCAGACCTACTTCTGCACTTTTTTCAGTGACTTTGAGGTCCCTCTGGCTCAGCTGATCTTTCTGTTGGTTAGGCAGCTTTCCAGTGTGTGGGTTCCTTTTCTCCTTCACAGCCCTCTCTCAGGAATGCTAGTTGGGTCCTGATTCCTTTTCGCTCTCTCTCTCTCTTTTTTTTTCTTTTGTTCTACCCAGTTATGTCAAGAGTTTCTTGCCCTTTTTGGAGGTTTCAGTTCTTCTGCCAGCATTCAGTTGCTGTTCTGTGTAAGTTGTTTTACATGTAGATGTGTTTTCTTCATGTGTTTGTGGGAGAGGGTGAGCGTGACCTCTTACTCCTCCACCATCTTGCTCTGCCTACACATAGTTTTCTACAATGAGCATGTATAGTCAGAGGAAAAAGGAAAAGAGAACTTGAAAGAAATATGAAGGAAAAAAGGTGTCTCCTTGGACAAGGTCTAATCACTATTTTATAAAATATTTACAATATATTGAATCAAGTGCCAAGATTTTGATACAAGTAACTATTTTATAAAATAGTTATGGGTAGACAGTATACATCTTTTAAAATCTTAATGCAAAAATGAATTTTTTAATATGAACTTTAAGAAAGTAGTTTGGATTTTTTCATTAATATTACATCATGTATGTGAAATTAGGAAGTATAGTTTCCATATGGATTATTCTACCTACTCTAAAGAGAAAACATGTTTTCTCTAAACTGTGGGTAGTGGGGTAGAAAGATGGCTATTATAATCCCACAGTAACCATTTGCAAAGACTCCTGGGGAAGGGGAGCCTGGAATCCCTGTCTTAACAGCTCTTCCCTGCTGTGAGGGGCAGGGAATATGTGCATATTAATGGATCTTTGGGGATGGAAGCATGGCTCTGGAAAAGATTAGGAGGTGGAAATTAAATCATTCTGCATAATGAAGGGAGAAGGTGCAGCTTCTGAAAGAGAATCCAGAAAACTGAGGAGTCTGGAGATTCAGAGCTTTAATTGACCAACATTTGCCTGTCTGGTGGGTAGGTGTTTTTCTAGGTGCTAGTGATTCAGATAAAAATCCCCAAGGGATTGAGTAGTCTAGTGGGCAGGAGGCTGAAGATTGGGAAGTTGGGGGCATTGGGGAGCTTTGAAGAAAAGGAAGGTTTACTATTCAGTGTTGTTTTGTACTTTGCTGCCATTTTGCCTCCAAATGTTTACAGATACTGTTTACAAGATTTTAGGTTGTGTTTGGTTGAGACAGACCTGGGAAAAGAGATGAGTACCTAACCTGACACTTCCCTGGAGTCCCCTGTCCCTGGGCTTGGGCATCAGCACCTCCCATGGCACCCACACTCCTTTGCAGAGTGACCTGCAGGAGTCTAGGCTGCCTGGCTCCAGTACACCACAAAGCAGGAAAAAGACAGCCCTTCTTTTGTGTCTAATCTGTCAAGGAGTTACCTAAACCACCATGCCTGTGCAGTGATATTTTGCAGAGTTTAGCAAAAATAATTGTTTCAATTTCAGTTTAGGTCTCTGACCTTATACCTCCTCTGCTTAAAACCTTTCAGTGGTTTCACTACCTTCAGGATACTGGCCCATATCCTTAAAAATAATATAGAAGAGCCACACTAGCCAATGCCTTTACACCTTCACTTTGGATGTATGGAGTTGGGTGGATCAAATGGATCCTTAGAGGCTTTGCACAATTTAATCTTTCCATTTTAAGCCCCTGGGTCCTGCCTGGGGAACTCTTAATTCAGTTGTCTCTTGCTCCAGGGAAGCTTCCTTTGACTTCCCTTGTTTAGATCTCCCTGTTTGATGATCTTACTGAGCCCTGCAGCTCCTCACACACTAAGACCACCTGTGTACCAAACTCACTTGGGACTTTGGGATTGTTAATGTGGAGCAAAATTATTTGTATTCTGGCATGGCCCTGAGTTATGTAACCTAGGCAGTTTCCTTCACTTACTGTCTCTTTCCAAATTACGTTACTCCTTTTGACTCTCTTGCTGCTTTGTTTAGTCTTTTATACATTTGACTCCAAGGGTGTCAGATGCTTCTGTTGCTTCTCACAGTTAATCCTGCTCCTTCTGCTTTCTGGGCCTCCTCTTCCTCTTGACTGTCACTCTGTCTCTCTGCCAGTGTTCAGTGACATATCTCTGAAAGTGTCATTTTTATTTTAGATTTCTTCATTTGTGTCAGCCCACATTCCTTCAGAAAGTTTGTTGTCATTTTACATAGACACTGGCTTTGGCTTTTATCTGTTTTCCTATCAGAGACTCCAAAATCCTTGGGGATCTGAGAGGCAGAGTGGGGAAAAACCAACTGTGGAAAAGCTCCTTCAACTGCATAGTGAAGGGCCCTTGTCTGTGTGCCTGGCAAGCCTCTGCATCAGTATTTTCTGTTGCACTTGCAGCAAAGCTGTACTCTAATGTGGGGGGCAGTATGTGCTAATAGATAGAAAAACACATCTACATCAAATCCTTTGTTCATACCACCCCAGAAATTTCAACTACTGGGTCCTGGTTCCAGGGGATAATTTGGATTGGTCTGTTTTTACTAAACTCTAACATCAGTGTTGCATCAATTCTATTTTGTATATACTGGCAGGCCATGTGACTTATGTCAATTAAACTTAAAGAAATTGAATTTGACTGGAAATAGTTTATCTTGTGCAGAGATATTTTCCTAGAGATATTAACCTATAAGAGAGAACAAAATTGAGAAAGTTACTCATTTCTTTCTCTTTTTTTGGAAACAGATCACAAAACCTAATTTGAATAACAACTTTAAGAAATGGCATGCTGTTTCTACTTGATGTTATACAAAAGCTTTGCCTCTTCTCCTTGTTGGCCACCTCTGTTGTCATGGCAACAGTTGCGATTTCACAGATGCAGCAGTGCATTTGCTGAGCAGGAGGAGAAGACCATTGTTTATGAGAATAATTATTTAAGAACAGGTGTCATTAACATGACTCATTGTCAGACTGGTTGGAAAAAGGACAAAATGGAATACTGCTATCACATGAGATCAGGAAACATTAGAAGAAAAGTAGCATAAATTCATAAGACACTTGAGTTTCAGAGCTTTTTTTTTTGGTGTTAATTCAGTATAAATATTTTATGAATGGGATGTTATAAACAAAGAGTTATTGAAATTTAGCCCTGGAACAGACCTTAGAAATAATCTAGTATAAACTCTTAACTTATTCTAATGCCAAAAAATAAATAGCACTATACCTTAGCAAACTGCATGTATAATTTCTTGTGGGAAATCAATGAACACTAGAAACATATTGGGATTAGGAGAAATGCAGACTAAGGTAAGTGGACATCATAGTGTTTCAAATTTACCTCCTTATTAATGGAATAAATGTATTTTCTCATCATATCTGAGAAGCTTCTATTTGGAGTGCATGTTTTTATGGTAATGAGCCATTCCATCTAGGGAGGTAATCTCAATTGAGCAAAGTAATAGAGTTTTTAATACAATTCTTCTTGCATATGTGAGATAACTAATTATTTTTCACTGAAAATGAAGGGGAAGTTGAGCTAAATTCTTGAAGGTAAAACGAATGAGTCTGAACTAAAGAGCACTTGCTGATTGCCCTCAGAACTCCCTTATTCATCCTTAAAAATCATCTAATAACATTCTCCTATTGGAATTACTTGAAAATAAATGGGCAGGATAAGGGCCTCTCAATTTCAAGAGACCTCAGGATTTAGGTGAGGTGTTAATGAATAGTTTGTGAACCAACAGGAAGTCTGCCCACAGCTTTAATAACCTCCCTGAAATCCTGGGGCTTCTCTGTTCTTACAACATGATTATTATAAGGTTGAACTTTCAGTGACTTCCCCAAAGTTTAAGCTTTCCCTTCTCTAACATTTATAAGACATTTTCAACATACTAGGCACTATTAAATTTGCCAGCTTCAGAGAATAAATGATATTTTCCTGTCATTTGCTGTTGTAGAATTCTATCAGCTATGTCTTGGCTTTATTTCTAAGGATATATATTTTTTTCATTCTAAATGTCCTTTAATGATGAAAATGGGGCATATATGGATTATGGTATCAGATTCATTATTCCACATTAAATCATAAGCTCCAATTATTAGATAAAGAAATCAACAGGAAAATGTGGGCTTTGTGACTTGCAATATTATTTTGGATCAAAAGTAACAATAAGAACTTTTTTTTTAGTAAGTACAGCTCTTGCTAACTAACAGAAATTTTATTGCAGAGAATAACAAAAATTTCATGGTAGAGTATTGAGTATGAGAGGCAAGGAAGGTTTTGGAGCATGGAATCACTATATTATGAAAGCATTTGCAGATGTTGAATGTTGTGGGAATGTGAAATCTAAAATATGGCAAAATTAACCCATCCACAAAACAGAAACAGACCCATGATATACAGAAAAGACCTGTGGTTGCCAAAGGGGAGGAGGAGGGAGTGGGCAGGATTGGGAGTTTGGGGTTAGTAGATACAAACTATTGCATTTAGAATGGATGAGCAATGAGGTCCTACTGTACAGTATAGGGAACTATATCCAGTCTCTTGGGATAGACCATGATGGAAGAGAATATAAGAAAGGGCGTGTATATAATGTATGACTAGGTCACTGCAGAAATTAGCACAACATTATAAATCAACTATACTCAAATAAGAAAAACAAACTCCCAAAAAAGCCAACTCAATTTAGCACAAACTCTCAAAGACTGTCCATTTAAACAGCCTGTGGCTGCATAACAGTCAGGAGCATGTCAGTAATTACTGTGGTTAGCTTAGCACAGAGTCTGAAGGTTTTAAGCTTGTAAAAAGAGTGCATGGGAACCAGTATGCAATAAAATATTAGTCGTTAGATGAAAGAACTTTGGAGTCAGAGAGCGGGTTCTAATCCAAGCTTGGATTTTTTTCTTTTTTCTTTTTTTTTTGTCTTTTTACAGCCACACCCATGACATATGGAAGTTTCCAGGCTAGGGGTCGAATTAGAGCTGCAGCTGCTGGCCTATACCACAGGCACAGCAACACCAGATCTGAGCTGTGTCTATGACCTACACCACAGCTCATGGCAATGCCGAATCCTTAACCCACTGAGTGAGGTCAGAGATTGAACCCGAGTCCTCGTGGATGCCAGTCAGTTTCATTACCACTGAATCATGATGAGAACTCCCACGCTTAGACTTTTTCAAGTTCTGAAATTTTAGATAAGTTAAATTCCCTAGGCCTCTCAGTTTTGCAGCTGATAATAATAATGATTGATTCACAGGGTGGAGTATCAATGTGATAAAAAAGTAGCTTGCAGTATAGCCTAGGTACTCAACAGTATTAATAATGATTATTGTTTTGATAGGTTAATGGATCTTTGTATGGTAGAGGTAAAATATCATTACTAATTTTCATTTTAATTAAAAATATTTTTGTTCAAGGAAATTAACATAGAAGAAATGTAACTAAGATACTGAACTATTTACACTTTCAGATTACCAGGTAGAGGCTTATTATAACCCTTTAAAATAAGTACATTATTTGCTTTATTGACTAACCAACTTTAATGTGTCAGTTAAAGTGACAATGAACAATAAAGAATTTTGAGTTTTCTGTTAGGGAGCTAGTAAATATGTGAATATTATATGATATTATTTTTATTCATAAATCAAAATCACGTCATTGCAATGTGGTGCCACTTCTTTGAAGTAATGGCTGTCCTGGCTCCTAGGTTAGAATCTCATGTCTGGATTGATGACCGTGCTGGCAATGGGGTGCTGGTCATGGGTCCTCTCAACAACTCGAACAAAAATGACAAAGATAACAGCCAAAGCAAAGACTTGCAGTGTTTGCTAATTTCCATGGTGTAAATACATCCACCATTGCTAATTTTTACTGTAATACCTAAGTCTTTACCAGTCAGTTCTCCAGTAGGAGCCAGCTTCTTCACATCACAGCAAGTTCTATTCTGCTCATCCCAGTCACAGATTTCTTGAAGATCTCTTTCATAAGCCCATTCTTATCATTGAAAACTGGTTGCATCCACGCTGCCTGGGGACAGTATGACAAGCGTACTGTGCAATAACCTGTCTTGATTTGAGAAGCAAAGTTGATCCTTATCTCCAAGTTTAAAGTCCACAGAAGGAATTCCTATTTCCCTTATTGGAAATACAAATACTTAGGTACAAACTAGATGGACCCACATATAAGAAAGAGTCAGTTGCTTTTTTGGATCTTCCATGATTGTGGACATTCATGGAAATTGAAAAGGCAAAGACATAATATATGAAAAGTTTTTATTTGGGCATTTGTGACTGTCAGGAGGGAGAAATTTAGCTACATATGTGAACAATATAGATACACATACATGCACACATAACATATATATATATTTATATATATATATATGTATAATTACATGCTATCCTCTGTAATAATTTAATTAACTATAAGGACAAACTTTGCCAATTAGATATGTTTATAATTCTTACATTTATAAATACCATTAAATAATACATGAATGTATTTCATCTTTTATTGTTTCAAGTATTATAATTGATGATATTTGGTGGAGCAAGTTAGCACTAAATTGCAGATGCCTGATGTAAAAGAATGTTCATTTTGAAAAGAGATGTAGGGAGTTCCCGTCGTGGCGCAGTGGTTAATGAATCCGACTAGGAACCATGAGGTTGTGGGTTCGGTCCCTGCCCTTGCTCAGTGGGTTGACGATCCGGCGTTGCCGTGAGCTGTAGTGTAGGTCGCAGACGCGGCTTGGATCCTGCGTTGCTGTGGCTCTGGTGTAGGCCAGTGGCTACAGCTCTGATTCGACCCCTAGCCTGGGAACCTCCATATGCCGCAGGAGCGGCCCAAAGAAATAGCAAAAAGACAAAAAAAAAAAAAAAAGAAATGTAGTTGAAATAATTGAACCATTCATTATTGTTGAATTTTCCTCTTGTCTCTTTCTTTTTAGCAATAACAATAGATTATAGAATTAATGTATTTTCTGGCTTAAATAAATGCCCTTAAATATTTTAGAGAGAAAATGAAAAAAAAGAAAAAAAAAGAAAAAAGGAAAAACCTCACTCAGCTTCTTGAAAGTCCTGGAACTGACTTTCTGACAGGTATTTCTTCTTTTCTATTAAGCTCTGCTTAGTAGAAAAGGCAGGGGTATGGATTTACATTGCTCTTAGAGAAAAAAGCTTAGTCTATATTCTTATAGACACAGAATCAGAAATGATTTTAATCATTCTTCACAAACCTGTGTTAAACACTTACATTCTGCAGATCCCTGTGCTAGGAATATGGGCGTGGCTGTCATTGGCAACCTTTGGGGCTTTCTTCCCCCTCAAGTCTTAAACTGCATTTCACAGACATGCACGCAGATCTGTGGATGTTTTGCTGTATTCCCACAATTGCTGTTGGAGAACATCACCATATGTCAGAACTTCCTTACACTGCTACTTTTAGGTATGCCAAGTTATTTTAAGAAACCGATTGGTGATTAATAGCAGAACTCTTTAGAGGGTCTTTAGGAAGAAAAGGTTTTGTGTCCAGGCATTTGTCCCAAGGACACAAATGAAACATAGAGGAAACAAGAACTGACCTCGTATGTCCATGAATCTCAGTGTCTCACCTGCATTATCTACCTCTTGATTCAACTTTCCTATCTCTGTGATAATGCAAAGAATCTTCTCTTTTAAAGAAGGAAGATGAGAATTAGAAAAGCTTTGCATCCAATAGCCAGAGCACGTCAGGACTTCAAGATGGAATTCAGGTTAAACTCCTCTGGGGAAGAGCAGCTTCCATAACTTGGTGCAGATCTCAGTGTGAGCTGAAGAAATGGAGGGTTGCAGAAGAGGGAGAGAAAGAGCCATTGCTATTGTGGGGCTGTCCATAGCCAGGGCAAATAAATTTCTTTTGAAGCAGGAGGCTCTGCCTCAGGAAAGAAAGGCAGCAACTCTGAAAAAAGAGGAGAGAGATTCAAAAATAAAAAGAAGAAAGCAAAGATTCTAAGGTAATTTAACTTTGATTTTGATCTGTAATTGCAGGTCTATACTTCTTGAATTTATAGCTACAGTTAAGTAACAGGAAAGTAAAACAGAGAAAGAAGCTGGGAGTCTATTATTAAACCCTTTTCAAAAATTATTTTTTTCCTAAAGCATCATTTTTTTTTTTGCTCTACATTTTCATTCTTTTTGCCATTAAACTCAAGAGCAAAGCTATGTGTGGATTATAATGCAATATCCTGACCCTGAACTTCAAACTGCAGATGAATTCTAAAGTAGATGAGTTATTTTAACTAATATATCATAGACTTAAACTCAGATGTGATAATTCACAAGGGGAAAAACATTCACGGTGTCCAGGCCTCTGTGCAAGTTAGAAAAAGCCAATTCAGTCTCCCTCAGGCCATTTAGTGGAATGTTTTCTTTTTCTTTTTCTGTTTTGTTCTGGGCAAGCTTACAGCACATGGAAGTTTACAGGTAAGGGGCTGAACACATACCACAGTAGCAACCTGAGCTGCTGAAGTGACAAGTTGGATCCTTAACATGGTGTGCCACAAGGGAACTCCTGGTATGTTTTCAAGTCCATCCATCCAGTCTTGGGAAGGGAACTAACATTTACTGAGCACTTACTAGGTATGAGAATAAGTACTGTGTACTTACTAAGTGCTTTTATTTCTGAGCAACAACACTATGAAGAAGGCTGTGAAATCTTAGCCGCAGAGAGGAGGAATTCAATGTTGGGGAATCAAAGCAATATATGACAGATTGTTCAGCTGATAATAGAAAATCCATATGGGCCTTATTGCAAATACCAGTGCTGCCTGCTGGATCTCACTGCCTTCTACAGGGACGCACCATACAGGTGTAAGTTAATGGGGGCAACAAGGCTCTTTTTTTTTTAAATTGGACTATGGTTGATTTACAACGTAGTGTTAGTTTCAGATGTACAGCAAAGTGATTAGTTTCCCGTGCTATCCTGGTTAATTATGTTATCTATAGTAGTAAAGATAAATATCAGGATATCACGAATTGGTGGAATCTAAAAAAATAATACAAGTGAACTTTACATATAATAGAAAAAGACCCACAGACACAGAAAACAAATGTCTGGTTACCAAAGCAGAAAAAGGAGAAGGAATAAATTATGAATTGGGGACAAGGCTCTTTAATACACATTATTTCATTAGATTATGGGAGGTAGGTATTGTTATTTTATTTTTTGGACAAGAAGGCTAAAATGATACATGATTATGTAATTTGCTGTAAGCCCCAAGTGCCAGTCTTGGTGCTTTGATTTATACCCTACATTTTGGGGGGGCACTGATGTATTTATGAATCTACTCATATCTCTTAACAGCCTAGCTCATCAAAAGCTGAGATCACGAACTTTCTGCCCACTAAGATCTTAAGGTCAATTGATTTTCTAAATTGACTGTGTATCACATCCTTTCTCTCCCTTCCTTTCTTTCTTATAGCTCCCCAGGGGTTTGATCCACTTAGCCTTCTTTAGGCCACCACTATGATTCACTTATATCATGAGCCACGATGTAGCTAAACACAAGTTTTCTAGATTTTCTTTGCTTTTAAAATGAAAGCTCAAAGATCTTTTAATTTCTAAAGATTTATTTTTACCATAAACATCCTAGAGAATAAAAGGAAACAATGGTGAAATTAAACTAGCAAACCCCATGATCCAATAATACCACTTTGGGGCATCTATCCAGAGAACACAATTATTTGAAAAGATACATGCACCCCAATGTACATTGCGGCACTACTTACAATAGCCCAGATATGGAAGCAACCTAAATGTCCAAAGGATTAAGAATATGTGGTACATATATACAATGGAATATTACTCAGCCATAAAAAGAATGAAATAATGCCCTCTGCACCAACAAGGATGGACCTAGAGATCGTTATACTAAGTGAAGTCAGTCAGACAGAGAAAGACAAATATCATACACTGCTTACATGTGGAATATAATAAAAATGACACAAAAGAACTTATTTATAAAACAGAAACAAAATCAGAGATTTCAACATCAAAACTTATGGTTACCATGAGGAAAACCAAGCTGGGAAGGGAGGAATCGGGAGGGTGGGAATAACATATACACACTACTGTATAAGATAGATGATTACAAGAGCCTACTGTATAGTACAGAGAAATCTACTCAATAGTTTGTAGTAACCTCTATGGGAAAAAAGAATGGATATATGTATATGTATGACTGACTGACTTTGCTGTAAACCTGAAACTAACACAACATTGTAAATCAACTATACTTCAATAAAATAAAAAAATTTCAACAACATCAATATAAAATAGCAAATGCTATGGAAACCCTAAGGTTCAAGACACCTTAAAAAGCAGAATCCTAGTTATAATTGACCTTATTTGTAAAATGTTAATAGTGTTGTGCCTGTTATCCTTGGGCCTCCTTCTGTGATTCTTTTTCTGGACAGTCCTGGAAGATTTCCATCCCCTCATTCTTTCATTGTTTGTCTTTTTCCTCACTGTGGGCCCTCCACACTTAATGCTGTCCTCAATTTCAGGTCCTGGAGTTGTCCTTGGGGTCTGTCAGTCTGCAGAGTCTGGGACCTCCATTCATGGAACAGTACCATGGGGGCATTAAACCCTTGGCTGAACTACATTCAGGTTTTGTGACTGAAACTCCAGAAAGCAAGCATAGCTGATGATTTTTAGAAATGAAGAAAGAAGAAAAATATGGCGGTGCTATGGCAGTGGATAAAGTTGTTTTGACCATTCAACCCCTTCCTTGAAAGCATAGCTGACACCAAAGGCATGGGGCTGAGGGCAACTAAAGGGTGGATTTTAGAGGGGCTCAAGAAAAACCCTTAGCAGAATTCCTAAAGAAGAACTGGGATCATGCAAGAAATAGGATGCCTCAGAATGGAGGAACTGGGACAGGAAATCTCCCCATTCCTCTAGTCACTAAGGGTTATGGATAGAGTGTTAAAGAGTGATCTTTTATAGGATTTAGTTTTCCTTCATAGTACTCAACACTATTTACAATAGCCAAGACATGGAAGCAACCTAAATGTCATCAACAGAGGAATAGATAAAGAAGATGTGGTACACATACACAATGGTTATTAGTTACGTGTTCTTATCTAAAAGTCAGCTGTCAGTATGACCTCTCTGACTCAGGGTGTATAAACTTACTTTGACCTATTAATTCCACGGCTTGTAGAGGTCCCAGTTCTTCCAGAATGCTAGAGATTTCCTAGGTTTTACCTGTACAGTCTATCCTCTCCATCTCTGGAGATTTTTTTTTTGTTACATGTTGTCTTATTCCATGGCAAACTGGATATTTGTCTTTACCAGTTTCCACAAAGAAGCACCTCACCAGCTCTTTGGCTCTCTGTTTGTCTCTTTCCTACTTCTATCACTTTTATGTTCTTTCCTTCTTTCTGTGGACAAATTCCTCTTTGTCCCAAATCTTTGCATCATCAGATAGTCAGACTCTGCAGAGATTCTCACCCTGGGACCTAAAAATTTTTTCAACAAAAATGAATTTCTGCTTAAGGGGATTTCTTGTTCCAGTTGCTGGAAGAATAATACTATCTCCATATTTGAATAAGGTTGAATCATTTTTTAAATATCCTCTTTAGGAACTACTATGATGCTATCATGGGTCCTTTATCAAGTTATCTATCCTTCCTTGTAATTAAGTGGCTCTGGAAACTGACTCAGGTCTAGGAAAAGGGCTAGGTGCCATGGCTGTTTATTGGCCGACTCAAATTTGGCTTTATTCATCAGATTTAATTTTTAAAATAATAACAATAAAGTAGGATATTAACTATCTGTTTATTTTGCTTCAAAAGACCTTATGTTCATTCTGATAATACCAAAGACTTCTACAGGACAAACTATGTGTACTGCACATTGGCCCTGCTTACTACCTTCTCCCAGTGGTGTTAGGGACTCCTTTTTGGCCTCTGACACCTCAGTATCCCAATATATTAGCTGAGGTCAAGAAGCCTATCTCAAGAGAACCCTCCTATACTTATGTTGGGAATGCAAGTTGGGGAAAACAGGGTGGAGAAGTGTATGGAGGTTCCTTAAAAAAACTAAATATAGGACTACCATATGATCCAGCAATCCCACTCCTGGGCATATATCCAGAGAAAACCATAATTTGAAAGGATAAATGCACCTTAGTGTTCATTGCAGCACTATTCACAATAGCCAAGGCATGGAGCAACACAAAAGTCCATCAACAGAGGACTGCATAAATAAGATGTGGTACATATATACAAAGGAATATTACTAGGCCATAAAAAGAATAAAATCATGCCATTTGCAGCAACATGGGTGAAACTGGAGATTATCATACTAAGTGAAGTAAATCAGACAAAGACAAATGAGATAACTGATATGCAGAATCTAATAAAAATGATACAAAAGAACTTATTCACAAAACAGAAACAGACTCAGAGATTTCAAAACCAAACTTATGGTTACCAAAAGTGAAATGCTGAGGGGAGGGATGTATTGGGAGGTTGGGGTTGGCATATATACACTGTATACAAAATTGATTGGTAATGAGGACCTACTATATAGCTTGGGAAAATCTATTCAATATAGACTCTGTGATAGTCTATATGGAGTAAGAATCTGAAAAAGAATGGATATATATGTATATGTATAGATTATTCACTTTCCAGTACATCTTAAACTAACATAACATTGTAAGTCACTTATATTCCAATAAAATTTATAAATAAATAAGAAGCCTCTTTCAAAGGCAGCATATTTCATCCTTCTCCTTGACCTACTAAGGACAGGTGCTACTGCATATTTCAGGGTTCCTGGTGCTTTTCTTATTTACCTACCTCAAAAATTCTTTAAATCTTTGTCCGGGCTTGGTGTTGAGTATTTAAAATCTTTAAGTTGTTACTTAATTTTTTTAAAGTTCTGTGCATTTAGAAGCAACTGGTATGATTTCCAGTTCTCATGTTTTTTTGTGCTCCTCTTAGTGAGTTTTCAGAGAAGCCATTTGGTCTGCCAAATACTTGCCTTTAGTAGTGACTTTATCCCATGTACTATTTGCCACTGCATCCCATCCCTAGTGTTAGTGGTGAACTATCCTCTAGTGTTAATGTCGTATTTATTGCCTTCAAACCCAACTGGGTAAGACAATCCATCTCATTTCCCTAAGAGTCTTTCACCTTCAGATACAAACAAGATATAGGCCTGTTTTTTAAGTTGTAGACAGCAGAATCCTCTCTAGTAACTGAAACAGATTTATTAAGGGACATAGAAAGCTCAAGTTGGATAAACAGACTACAGGCTAGGTGATGGTTATTCCCTGCTAGCTATCCACCTGGTCCCAGCCCTGCTCCATTCTTTGCCCTGCTGTACCCCAGGACATGGGCTTCCATGACTACATTAGCAGGGCCCTTTTGCACCCTAGTTTCCAGTTGGGTCCAGTCAATAGGAGCATCAAGAAGAAGATCAGAGTTCAGAGGAAGAGAGAACTTAGGTATTTCCTCCTCCTCATCTTTCTTTGACATGCCGTGGTCTGGCAGTGACTGCACTTCTTTATGGATGTATCTTCTGTCAGGTGGCCCTTCCTCCCCGGCCATACATTTCCAGAGGCTTCTCTACCTTTCTTGTCCCTTCAGACCTAAGGGTGGTTATTCCCTGGCTTCTTAACCATCTTTTCTGGGCTCCCTTAAATTCTCTCATACCGCAGTGTCAGTCATTTTATTAAATTGTCTTCAACTAAACTTTTCTGAGTGAATTGACTCTCTCCTATTGGGAGCCTGATTGATACAGATTGAGTGCCTGAGACTGACAGCACCATCTGCTACCTCTGAGAAGATCAGAGCACTTCCAATTATGAAGATTCGACTCCACTTGCCAGCTTCAGAAACATTCCCTGCCTTTGGTGATGAGTAAGATGCTAAATCCAGAGCTTCTTCCATAGCTGGGGACTTCAAAACAACACTGACAAGGCACACCACACCATCCACACCTATGGCAACTTCTGTTGCCATCCTGTCCTGTAATTTAGTTCTGAATTAAGGTCCTGTACAGGTGCATCTGATTATAGGATTTATGACTTCAGCAGCAAGGTGGAAAATTTTACTTGGGATATTTATGTTTGGGGGAAACCTTTATACATATTTCCAAATGTGAAGAGGTGTTTAAAAATTGGGGGCACGCATGTGTGAGTGACAGATTTTACTTCTTGTTTTCTCACTCATATATCAAACTATTTTATACATTCAGTGAATTCCTGTCATGTTTAACCTTAAGTTTTCCTCTTTCTTCTTTCCTGATTTCTCTTTATGATGTACCATTGCTCATTCTTTTGTCCTTTACTGTAGAACAGTTTCAGAGGATCTTATTCCAGCCACATTAAAAAAAATTCCCTTCAAGCTAGAGAGAAGAGTACATGCATATGGTTAAGGTTTGTTTGGCCTATTCCCTCATGGAGGACCAGGATTGCTTTCCTGGTCCAGGGCAGCTTGAATTCCTTCAAAGAGATGGGTGTGAACACCTAGGTGCCAGGCCCAGGGGCTGTGTAGAGCAGTGGTTCTCAAAGTGTGGTTAGAGGATTCCTGGGACTCACTGAGATCCCTATGACTCTTCCTTTCCCACCTACACATCCCTGTGAGGCTGAATTCTTTTCATTCACATCTATAAAAATAACATTCAATGACAGTTGAATGCAGAAGCTAATATGAGAGCTCAGATGACTTCCGTTAAACTAGACATTAAAAAGTTTTGAAAAAATATACAACAATGTAATTCTTCTCAAAATTGTTTTTGTTTTGGAAAATATAACTATTTTTAAACTTATTTTTAAATATAAATACAGTTAATATCAGTAGATAGAATCCACATAAACAAAAGCTCTTTGGGGGTCTTCAATTTTTAAGAGATTAAAGGGGGTCATTATAGCACTATTTACAATAGACAAGACATGGAAGCAACCTAAATTTCTATTAACAAAGGAATGGATTAAGAGGTTGTGGCACATATACACAAGCGAATATTACTCAGCAATAAAAAAGAATGAAATAATACCATTTGCGGCACATGGGTGGACTTAGGGATTATCATACTAAGTAAAGTAAGTCAGAAAGAGAAAGACAAATATCACACTATATCAAAAATGATACAAAACAACATATTTATAAAGTAGAAACAAACTCAGATTTCAAAGTCAAACTTAGGGTTACCAAAGGGGAAAAATATAAAATATATTTATATATACATATAGTGTAACTAACAAGGATGTAATGTATAGCACAGGGAGGTATACTTAATGCTCCATAATAAACTGCATGGAAAAAAATGATAGATGGGTGTATATGTATAACTGATTCACTTTGCTATAAACCTGAAGCTAATACAACATTGTAAATTAACTATGACCTGGTAAAATTAAAAAGAAAAAGAATGTTTAGGGAGTTCCCATCATGGCTCAGCAGAAATAAAGCTGACTATTACCCATGAGGAAGTGGGTTTGATCCCTGGCCTCGCTCAGCGGGTCAGGGATCTGGTGTTGCTCTGAGCTGTGGTGTAAATTGCAGAGGTGGCTGAGATCCTGCATTGCTGTGGCTATGGCATAGGCCAGCAGCTGCAGCTCCTATTTGATCCTTAGCCTGGAATCTTCCATATGTTCTGGGTGTGGCCCCAAAAAGACAAAAAAAAAAAAAAGAATTTAAAGGGGGTCTTAAGACCAAACATTGAGGGCTTCTAACATAGAATTTTGCTGCTTTAGACTGACTTGGATACATACCAAAATACAACTGACAATATAAAATAGGCCTTGGTACAACTATTACATTTGGGAAGTCTATCAATAATTTAAAACCCAATTTCATTTTCATCAGTGGCCCATGTGGTCTAATTTTTATCTCATTTATCAATCTTCCAGATCCTCAAAAGATAAAAATATCCAGTCAAGGATCTCAGAAATATCTAATTCCCCAATTAATCAAATCCAATCAAACCTTCCATTAAAAGTTGTCAGGAAATATAAGCCAGACCTTCATTTTAATTGTTTAATTGGACAATATCTTTAAGTCCATGTAATCTTAATAATCTTACTTGGGTCTCTACTAATCAGACCCCAAATCTCAGTTAAAATCAAATCTAAAATCCATTACATGAGCATAACTTTACTTAGTTGACATGTTTTCTGACATATTTGCTGAATAAAATGTACCTAGCTGCAATTCCAGTTATTAACCAATACCTTTAAGAAGCAGTCATTCTGGACACAGTTCCAGAGTATTTATCAATCAAAAAGCAGATGCAGGGAGTTCCTGTCGTGGTGCAGTGGTTAATGAATCCGACTAGGAACTATGAGGTTTTGGGTTGGATCCCTGGCCTCACTCAGTGGGTTAAGGATCCAGCATTGCCATGAGCTGTAGTGTAGGTTGCAGACGCTGCTCGGATCTGGCATTACTGTGGCTGTGGCCATGCTGTGTGTGCTGTTGCTGTGGCCGGTGGCTACAGCTCCAATTGGACCCCTAGCCTGGGAACCTCCTTATGCCATGCGTGCGGCCCTAGGGGGAAAAAAATAGCAGATGCAGTAGTAAATTTAGAGTAGCACTCTTTTATTCTTTCTTTTCAAACTCTACTACAGATCAGGTGCCATGTCCCTAAACTTCTTGCCTGGATTAAATAGCCATGTCGGTCCTGTGTCATTATATATCCAGAAGACCAGATAATGAGGAAGGAAGGGGGCCTTCAAATTCTAAAATAATAACAAAGTGACCCAGAAATATTGTGGTGAAGGCTACAAATTGCCAAAAGAGGTAATATAGATGAACTCTTGCAGTTATTACCAAGGAAATGTGAGCCAAAGGGATGAAGGGGCCACTTACTCATTGAGTCCCTGTGCAGTAGTCCCCCTTCCTGTTCTTAACTACTACAGGAAGAAGAAATAAAGATCTATCTTGGGTGAGCCATTACATATTTGTTTTTCTTTGTTAGTGTAAGTGAAATGGCTTAGCCATCCCTCCAACAAATGTGAATCCAAGAGAAAAGTAATTTCAACATAACATCTCTAGGCTAAAGAATGTAGTTAATTAAAATTGTATTAAAAGTCCAGTGGATAGACGTGATTATATTCATGTCATAAGAGTTATTCTTTTATCTAACAATAGTTTAATAATCAAAAGCCATAATAATTGTAGACATGTCAACTTCAGAGTCATGCAGAAATATATATTTAGCTGTCCACGTTCTAGCAATTACAGTCCACCTGAGTGCATTACAGTCTGCATAAATGGAATTTAATCCTCTCTGGCTGTCTCAAAGGCTTATTTTAACTCACCTTGGAAAGAAAAACCTAAGAGTGACAATTTCCTAAAACTTCCCTATGCATTCCTAATATGTACGAAAGGATGGAACTGCTGTTTTACTTCCCCTATGCTAGATGGTAAGACTTCATCCTGCTTGGAGTTCTTGTTGTGGCTCAGCAGAAACAAATTGGACTAGTATCCATGAGGGTGAGGGTTTGATCCCTGGCCTGCCTTAGGGGGTCAGGGATCTGGTGTTGCCATGAGCTGTGGTGTATTTTGCAGATGCGGCTGGATCCTGTGTTGCTGTGGCTGTGGTGTAGGCTGGCAGCTGAAACTCTAATTCGACCCCTAACCTGGGAACTGCCATATACTGCAAGTGTGGCCCTAAAAAGCAAGCAAACAAACAAATAAACAAACAAAAACCTTCATCCTCTGCCATTGGCTCCCTGTTTCTGGGCTTCATCTGGGATTCGTTTGCCTTGTGGAACTTCAGTTCAGCTACAGAATCAGAACCTTTAGAAAAAAAGACTCATGGGGAGTTCCCATCGTGGCACAGTGGTTAACAAATCCGACTAAGAACCATGAGGTTGCTGGTTTGATCCCTGGCCTTGCTCAGTGGGTTAATGATCCGGCATTGCCGTGAGCTGTGGTGTAGGTTGCAGACGTGGCTCGGATCCCGTGTTGCTGGGGCTCTGGCATAGGCCGGTGGCTACAGCTCCGATTGGACCCCTAGCCTGGGAACCTCCATATGCCATGGGAGAAGTCCAAGAAATGGCAAAAAGACAAAAAAAAAAAAAGAAAAATAGACTCATGGGAGAGATGTTTCCTGTTCTTGGAAATACTCAAGGACATGGGATAGAGTCCTTGACAGGGAGGTCCAGGAGTGGTTAGGACACGGGACCTCAACCTTTCAACCCGCTGGACACATTTGCTATTCCTGTGCCTGGTGCTCCCAGGGGCCCGCTCCCAGTGCTATTACCAATTTGCTAGTCATAATGTTATTACCTCTTTATCTTTCTCATGAAGGCATATCTGAATGCAAGTGAGGGAAAAATCATCTTATTTATTTATTTATTTGATTTATTTTTTTCTTTTTAGGGCCACACCCATGGCATATGGAAGTTCCCAGGCTAGGGGTTGAATCAGAGCTACAGCTGCCTGCCCATGCCACAGCTACAGCAACACCAGATCCAAGCTTCATTTGTGACCAATGCCACAGCTCACAGAAATGTTGGATCCTTAACCCACTGAGTGAAGCAGAGATCAAAACTGTGTCCTTGTGGCTACTAGTCATGTTTGTTAACTGCTGAGCCAAGGTGGGAACTCCCTTCTTTTTTTTTTTAAAAAAAAAAACAAGAGAAAAGCAGAAGTGATTGAATATGTGTGCTGTGCACACACACACAGGAGTGGTCAGTGATGAATAATTCCAGGGAGTAATTCCAGGCATGGTATCATTATCTTTTCATTTGGAATGAGTTTTAAGACTTATGACAGGCATGATATTATTACATTTTTATTTGTAATGAGTTTTAAGACCTGAAAACTACAGCATTGATTGTGCCAATATTGAGAATGAGTTAACTGAAATTTTTTTATGCTTTCTTTAAAACCCTAAAATATATCTAGTCTGGAACTCTTAGTCACAGAATTTGGCAACATCATGGCTACTTCAGTTCTTGGAAATCATAAAAATTATTTGCAGCTCATAATAACTGAAAGTTTTAAAGGTTAAGTACTTTAGATTTGCAATAAATGACAGCATATGTGATATTACTGACATAATAAGATTATTCTCTCTCAAATCTACACAATACTCTGGCCTCTATGGGAAAAGAATCTGAGAAAGAATGCATATATGTATGTGTATAACATTCATTTTGCTGTATACCTAAAACTAACACAACATCATAAGTCAACTATATTCTAATACAATTTTTTTTCAAAACATTACTAATTATATATTATCTTCCATTAGTTTTCCCCATATACTTACCTTCCTATGGTTTGCCACACCAGAAGCTCAAGGTCCTTTTCCTTAATCTTGTATCTTCTCTACAGATTTATTGTTCTATGTTAAGATGCTATTTAAGCACAAGTTCTATAATATACAGTGTAAAAAATTAATTTATGTTGCTTACATATAAATTTCTCTTTGGATCCACTCTCTTTCAAAGAGGAATTGGTGGGATATAAAATATGGTGTATATATACATATAATATTTCATATATATATAATATGAAGTTTAAGAAATTATACAAATGAGGGAATTCAAATGTTGGACAAGAGGCTGTGTTCAATAAATGCTCAAATCCCAGTGATCTATATTGTGTATAAATTAGTTCAGTTCTCTATGCTACCTGATTTTAAACTGTCATCATTTAAAAAAAGGTATTATAGTTTTAATCTCAAATAAAAATGAACTTGTATCTATTTTCTGTAAATAAATCCTACGAAGGACCGTTTAAATTAATAGTGTAAGTCTAGTTAGACTTTCTTATTTTGTGGTCCCTATGGCACGTTATACTTTCTGTTTTCTAGCTCATCACATCCTCATCATTGCCTCTTTAAAGACTTCTTCCCACTGGCTTAGGCCCTGGGGGCAGGGTGCTGTTCTGACTTCTCTTTCCTCAGCACTTAATACAAGGGCTTGTATACGACAAATTCCCAGCCCATGCTTAATTGAAATATGTTGAATTGATCAGAATTAAGTCCTTAATAAATATCTCTTAAATGATTAAAACAATTATCTGAGAGAGAGCTCATAATTTAATAAAGGAACAGAAAACTCAGATCAAAACAGTAATTTCAATGATCTACTTGAAGGTTTAGCTTTTTTCCTTAATCTTCACTTTCACGGATCAAGAGCTCAGGCCCTCATCCTTTATTTCTTATCTCCCTCCTAGACTGGGGCTAGTTGAGGAAAAAAAAGTCTAGACTATATTTCTGTGACTGTTAAATTGGGTATTTAAAACCACAGAGTTTAGTTAGATTAATCATTAAAATGTGTTTTCATCTCCATTTCCCTTCTCCAAAGTTAGGAAATTGTGTCACATTTGTTTGTCATTTGTGGAGGGGAAATTGTTGTCTGCCACACGAACTTAAACCACTCAGTCTTTGTGGAGATCCATATAGCAGGGGAAGGTGCTAAATATAAAATTTCTCTGAGTTCTGATCTCTCCATATTCCAACGCAATAAGTTTAAAATTCACAGTTACAACTCAGATATGCAAACATATAACTTTATTTCTCTGCAAGTGGATGCAGTCTTTCCTGGAATCCTGCTTTGTGTGACACAGGTGATTAATCTTGCTCTTTAAAAGTAATGGTCCTGGTTTTTCAGTTCTGTCCAGCTTACATCAGCCTCTTGAGTAAACATTCAAGCTTGCAGGCTTTCTTTCCTTTTCGTTTTCTTTCTTTCTTCCCTGAAGACTCTGGGTGACACAGTGCCCTTACTCAACATTGCTCTGTGATTTAACTTGATAGCATTCTGGGAGGAACTTGCTGCCCCCAGCCCTTGATGGCCTCCAGTGAGGGCTCAGGTGTTGGCCTCCACTCCTCTGCCTCGACTCAATCTCTGTTTGTTTTCACAGCACTGAGTGCACAGAGGTTCCTTCCAACTGGCTTTCCATTGCAGATTAGCCTGAGCTCTTGCTGTCCATCCAGTTCAGCCCCCAATTAGAGAAGCTCACATTGCTGGCTGCAGGCCACTCCCTGACTCACAGAGTTATCCTTTGAGTCACTTCAGGAAGGTGGAGAGAAACTCCAGATACATTATTTGTTTCCCAGCCCCTCACCCCCTAAGCTGCCTGCCATTTTCTACTCCACTGCAGTCAGTAGTCTCATGAGTCTGGAGCTTATAGGAAGACTGCCTTGGTCTGAAAAATAGCTTATAACATGAATGGGAGGTGCTAAAGTGGTGACAATGAGTGTGGACAACTTGATAAAATTGGTTGTAAGGGAGGGTAGAAAGGTAAGGAAATGTGTAGGAAGGAGGTTTGGTCAAGACTTGCTAGTGGGATATAGAGAGTGGACATCTCCCACCTATTGTCCTTCTTGTTTTGTGTTTTATGTGAAATTCTCTTCTGTGACTATGTTGTTTTACATTTCATTTGCTCTATTCAACAATTAACTATTGTAACCCTACCAGATGCCAGAGCCAAACCTCCCATACGTGTACACTTTTTCCTATTTCGTTTTAATGTGTTTTAAAAATAATGTAATATTGATCACTTAGCAAATGACTACCCCCTCTTGTACAATGTGTTGGTTTGTACTTTGATCATAAGAATTGGATTTTTTTTTATCCCTACTGTGTGGCTGCTGCAGCCTGAAGTATGTTCTTTCAGTATAGTGGTTCCTTCCAAAAGTCATGTGGTTAGGGCTTAACTAGAATATAGCTGGAAACTGTGTGGAAGGAGATGAATCCAAATTATGTTCAGGTGAAAAGTAAATGAAGAAGAGCTAGCTTAATATGCATGAAGTTATTTTCTGGTAGGGTTTGATAGCAACCATGCAGAAATAGGTGACTAAAATTTCCAATATCAACTTTCCTTCATACACATCTACTCTTTTTTTTATTGAAGCGTAGTCGATTTACAATGTTGTGCCAATTTCTACTGTACAGCTAAGTGACTTATCACATATATATATATATAAAACATACATTCTTTTTTTATAATATTTTCCATCATAATCTATCCCAGGAGACTAGATACATCCCTATGCTATACAGCAGGACCTTATTGTTTATCCATTCTGGATGTAATAGTTTACATCTACTAACCCCAAACTCCCAGTCCGTCCCACTCTCTCCCCTCACTTCCTTGGCAACCACAAGTCTGTTCTCTATGTCTGTGAGTCTGTTTCTCTTTGTAGATAGGTTCATTTGGACCATATTTTAGATTCCACATATAAGTGATATCTTATGGTATTTGTCTTTCTCTTTCTGACTTACTTCACTTAGTATGACCATCTTTGGCTGTGGCCATGTTGCTGCGAATGGCATTATTTCTTTCTTTTTTATAGCTGAGTAGTATTCCATTTAGATATGTACCACATCTCAATCCATTCAACTATCCATGGACATTTAGGCGGTAGTGAATAGTGCTGCTATGAACATAGGGGTGCATGAATCTTTGAATTATAGTTTTGTCTGGATACATGCCTAGGAGTGGGATTGTTGGACCACATGGTAATTCTATATTTAGTTTTCTGAGGCATTTCCATACTGTTTTCCATAGTGGTTGTATCAACTTACATTCCCACCAATAATATACACACTTAGTCTTGGTCTAGAAATTTCCTTTCCAAATAGATTTGAGTCTCTAAAGGGGAATATGACCCTTACAGCAACTTTATAGATAATTTTTGTATAAATCCAAACACAGGTACAATGCATATAGCACTGACAAATGAGGAGAGGTGAAGACTTTTGAATAAATAGAGTTATTTTTGAGATACCTGGAAAATCCTATTTAAATCAGAATTCAGAAGGGTGGGAAAAATACCAAAGCCTTTATATTACATAAGATTAAAGCTATGAAAACATTCTGAAATAATTTTATTCACCATTTAGTTAATAACCAAATATAAAAATACAAGCAGCAAGAAGTCTAAAGTAATTGTTTTGCTAATTCATCAAAATTCTAAAAGTAAATTTCGAAATGTGGATATTGAAAATTGTATAAACATACTTGAATTAACACATTTAATACATTAATGGGTTTTTACAATCTCAAAATACTCTACACAGTTAATAAATCAGTACAGTAGTTCTCTCACCCCATCTGCAGTTTTGCTTTCCATGATTTCAGTTGCCCATGGTCAATCATGGTCTGAATATATTAGATGGAAAATTCCAGAATGAAACAATTCATAAGCTTTCAATTGTGCACCATTCTGAGTAGCGTAATGGAATCTCATCATCTCTGCAGGACATGAATTTTCCCTTTGTCCAGTGTATTCTGCCTTTAATCCTTCAGTAACTTTCTCAGTTTTCAAATTACCTGTTGAGTTATTGCAGAACCTGTTCAAGTAACCCTTATTTTACTGAATTATGGCCACAAAGCTCAAGGGGAGTGATGCTGACAATTCAGATGTGCCAAAGAGGCTGTAAAGGGCTTTCTTTCAGTGAAAAGGCAAACTTTCTCAATTTAATGAGGAAAGAAAAAAATCAGCGATGAAGTTGCTAATATATAGGGGTAAGAATGAATCTTCTGGGAGTTCCCGTCATGGTTCAGTGGTTAATGAATCTGACTAGGAACCATGAGGTTGTGGGCTCGGTTCCTGGCCTTGCTCAGTGGGTTAAAGATCTGGCTTTTCTGTGAGCTGTGGTATAGGTTGCAGATGAGGCTTGGATTCCTTGTTGCTGTGGCTCTGGCATAGGCCGGCATCTACAGCTCGAATTAGATCCCTAGCCTGGGAACCTCCATGTGCGGAGGGAGCAGCTGTAGGAAAAAAAGGCAAAAAGACCAAAAAAAAAAAAGATGAATCTTCTATTTGTGAAATTGTGAAGGAAGGAAAACAAATCCCTGTTAGTTTGGCTGCTGCATCTCAAACTGAAAAAATTAAGGCCTCAGTGCATAAGTGCTTAGTTAAGATGGAAAAGACTTTAAATTTGTGCAATAAGATATTTTGTGAGAGAAACCACTTTCATTTAATTTGTATTACTGTACATTTTTATAATTGTTCTATTTTATTATTGTTGTTACTCTCTTACTCTGCCTAATTTATAAATTAAACTTTATCAAAGGTATATATGCATAGGAACAAGCATAGTATATATATATGGGTTCAGTAATATCTGAGATTTCAAGCATCCACTGGGGGTGGGGGTGGTTCTTGAAACATATCCTCAAGGAAAAGGGGAAATTCTTCTACCTTATATGGGGGAGGTATAGGTGTAGGGAGATAATATATGCCTTGACCTCTTTTTCCATTAAACTACCTCAGCTGGAAACTTACTTTCTTCTAATATCTCAGGCACTGTTCCTAGATAATACAGCCACAGCAAAAGCTTTACTGGAGAAATAAGTTAAGAAAAAAAGAGGATTCTAACATTGTTATGAAGGTTATCGATTGAAATCTATTGAGGATAATGAGAGGAGATTAAAGAACAGAGAGACCTATATTCTTTTTCTTTTCTAATTTGCTAATTTTAAGAAAACAGAAACTTTTATCTCTAATATCCATTTTTTGGTTCTTAAGTCTTCAATCAGTGGAGCTCCCACAATATTGCAATGGTTTTAAAAAAAATGTGGCCTTAGGTAACGGCATTTTAGATACTAGGGGATTAGTTTTCAGGTAGTATAGATTCTATACTAGGTGTTGCACTATGTATATCTCAATTAGTCAGATGCAAATGAGGGGAAAATTCAAGGAGTTTAGATGAAGACTCCGCTTTGGTGCTTTGGTGTTAATCCTTTTAAACCCCTAGATGTCACTCCTGCAAAACTCTGTTGCTAGTTAGGAATGGCTTTAGGAAGGTTAAACAACTTCATATTTATGGCAAGCCATGCCAATTTATTTATGATTCTCTAATATTTATTATGTATGATTATCTAATTTTTAATTCCTAGATTGATGATGGGATTATCACAAAAAAGCCAAATATTTAAAAACTTTACTTAGTGAAAATAATATTACATTGTTATTTAGGATTTAAACCTTAGAGAGGATTTGAGGTAGCTTGCAAGATTAGCTATAATTATCATTTACTCTGTATGTCTACAAAGATAGCTGGGAGAGGCATTTCATAGGTGGGTTTTTTTTTTCTTTTCTGTGTGCATACTGTCACATAGTTTGCATTTTGCAAATGAGTGTCTTTGTAGGAGGGGTACCTATGGTTGGAGAATTTACACACACACACACAGCTTTATCATGATATAACTGACAGAAAACATTGTGTAAATTTCATGTGTGTAGTGTGATAATTTAATATTCTTATATATTGCAAAATGATTACCACAGTAAGGTTAATTAACATATTCACCATAAACACTACCTTTTTCTGGTGTGTGGGTGTGAGAACTTGTAAGATTTACTCCCTTAGCAACTTTCAAGTATATAATACAATATTGCTGCCAGTAGTCATCATGTTGCACCTTAGTCCTCAAAAATTATACATCTTTTAACTGGGAAATTATAACTTTTGACCACCTTCATCCATTTTTCCCAGTCACCACCTCTGGTAACCACTCTCTGTTTCTGAGTTCAGTTTTTAGGTTCTAGATATAAGTGAACTCATACAGCATTTGTCTTTCTCTGGCTGACTTACTTAGCATAATGTACTTAAGGGTCATTCATTTGTCACAAATGGTAGGATCTCCTTCCCTTTTAGGGCTGAATATTCCAGTCTATGTTATATATTTATATATATATATATGTATATATATATATGTGTATATATATATGTATATATACATGTTTATGTATTATATATGTTTATATATGTGTGTATATATGTATGTGGTGTATGTGTATAGATATATATGTATGTATATAATATCACTTTCTCATTCTTGATTCATTCATTGACAGACACTTAGGTTGTTTCCATGTCTTGGCCATTGTAAACAATGACACAGTGAAAATGAGAATGCAGGTATCTCTTCAAGATACTGATTTCATTTCCTGCAGATATATACCAGAGATGGGGTGCTGGATCACATGGTAGTTCTACTTTTAATTTTTTGTGTAACATCCATAATATTTTCCAGAGCGGATGTATCAATTTACATTCCTACCAACAATATCAACAGTGCACATGTGTTTGCTGTTGAAAAGCTCCACATTCTCACCAACACTTATCTCCTGTCTTTTTGATGGTGGCAATTCCGAAAGGTGTGAGGTGATAACTCATTGCAGTTTTGATTTGCTTTTCCTTGATCATTAGTGATGTTAAGCAAATTTTCATTCACCTGTTGACCATTTGTATGTCTTCTTTGGAAAAATATCTATTCAGGTCCTTTGCCCATTGAAATATCAGATTAAAAATCATTTTTTTTTGTGCTTTTGCTATTAAGATGTATGGGTTCTTTATATGTTTTGATATTAAACTCTCATAAAATATATGATTTGCAAATACTTTTTTCTCTTTCCATAGGTTGTTGATTGTTGCTTTTGCTGTGCAAACAATTGATGTAGTCCCAATTTGCTTTTCTTTCCTGTGCTTTTGGTGTCTTATTCAAAAATTTGAATGCCAAGATCGATGTCAAGGAGTTTTTCTCTATTTTTTTCCCTAGAAGCTTTATAGTTTTAGCTGTTACACTGAAATATTTAATTCCTTTAATTTTTGTGAGTGAAAATAGGATCTATTTTCTTTCTTTTGCATGTAGGTGTGCAGTTTTGCTGATACCATTTATTGGAGAGATTATCCTTTCCACATTGAGTATTCTTGGATCCATTTGTCAAATATTAGTTGACCATGTTTGTGTGGATTTATTTCTGGACAATGGATTATGTTCCATTGGTGTGTGTTTTTATGCCAATGCCATACAATTTTGTAAACTTTTTTTTTGTTAAAAAAGTATTGCTTATAATTGAAATTAATTTATCTGTGGATCTATATTTAAACATAAATAATAAAAATTTTACAAGTTAATGTGACTCAGTACTTCTTGTTTAAAGTTTAGTCTCAGCTTTATAATCTCTTCCACTTTCTCCCTAGTGTTTACCCACTGACTTGTCTATTCTCAAGTGATGATGATTTATGCTAGAGCTCCAGATTGAAAGTGAAGTAAATCTCCATGACTCTCAAATTCTACCAGAGATGATTAAAAAAATATGTCATTTTGTTGGGCCACAGTGTTCAGATATTTAGTCAAACATTATTTTTGTAGGTTTCATGAAGGTGCTGTTGGCTGAAATTAACATTTTACTTGGTGGAATGTGAGTAATTGAAGATTGCCCTCCAAAATGTGGGTGGGCCTCATCCAATCTGTTGAAGTCCTTAATAGAACAAAGACTGACTTAACTTGAGTACAAAGGAATTTTTCTAGCAAACTGTCTTTGCATTTAAATTGGAACTCTTCCCTAAGTATCTGGCCTGCTAGCCTACCCTAGCAGATTTCAGATTTGTTAAACCTCAACAATTACATGAGTCAATTCCTTAAAATAAATCTCTCTGTGTATATATACATTCTGTTGGTTCTGTTTCTCTAGAGAAGCTTGACTAGCATGCCTCCTCTAACCAGTTAAAATTTCTATTGAATTTTATAACAACTCACTCACCCCTTGATTCTGAGAGGGGGTTACTCAGAGAAGGGAGTGCCATACTGTTTTGATTACTATAGCTTTGTATATAGTTTGAAATCAGGAGGTATGAAGTCTCCAGCTCTGTTCTTCTATCTCAAGTTTCCCTTGGCTAGTTGGGAACGATTTAGGATTTTTTTTTTTCATTTCTGTGAAAAATGCCATTGGACTTTTGATAGGGACTCCATTGAATCTATAGATGGCTTTGAGTAGTATGGATATCAAACAATGAATTCTTCTGCTCTATGAACATGCAATATCCTTTCACTTATTTTTGTCTTCTTCAATTTCTTTCATCAATATCTTACAGTTTTCAGCACACACACTTTATCTGTGTGAAACTAACTGAAATGAGCAGGGATCAAACTTAATTCAGAAAGTACTGTAAGGAAGTAGATGGACTCATATCCAGGTATAAAGGAAATGAAGAAAGTGCTCTTAATACTTATGGTGCCTACATATCATTCTTAAAAACACCCCACCTATAAGATTAAGCCTAGATTGATTCAATTAGGTAAGGTATAATAAGGCTGATATTCTCTCTAAGGACTAATAAATAGTAAGAAATTGAAAAATATGCTTAAGATTCAAAAGATCTTCAGGAGTTAGAATAGTTTTTCTGAACTCCATGTTTATCTTGATTCCTGTTTGGATTTGGATTTCAGAGCCTAATTTTGTTGGCTACAACTTGTTGGAAAAATAATGTTGGCATTAATAACATCTATGGATGGTCCTCTTAAGGAGTTACAAATTCCTCTTTTACTCTAAAATGTCCCCTGTGCATCTTGAGCTTAAAAAATTCAGAGGTTTTACCTAAAAATTTCCCATGATTAATCCATTTGTAGTTTAAAGTGATGCAGACTGCCATTGAGCTTGCTCAATCTAACATCACAATGATAAAGTCTATTAGTGAGTCAATTGACTCTATTCTAGATAAAACATCAAATTTTTTTATATTATCTTGTTACCTGGCTGGGTTCTGAGGGAGTACATTGCAGAAGAGGTATGTTTTTGTGGGGGTGATTTCTGGGGCAGTGAGGGTGGGCTTTATTATGCATGAAAAGCAACTTGAAGGAACAAAGACTTTTAGAGCCGGAGACCAGGAATGTTTGGTGGTGTTGGGAAGGCTTCTTTGGGGGAACAAGTCTTGCTAAAATTTGAAGAATACAAAAAATTTAATATAATCATTAAATGGAAGAATTTCTTGGCTGAGGGAAGAGAGTTACAAAAAATAAGAAGCTGTGAATCTCCTTATGCATGTATTATCAGAAGTGCTAAACTGTTAGAGTGGAGACCAATTTACTTATAACAATTGGAAACCTCAAAATTAAAATTTTTTTCAGATGCATTTTATATGGTATTAGATGGTGGTAAATTCTGTTATCTCTTAGAGATTTATTATGTCTTTCACTATGTTCAAATTGCTGAGTGATAGAGGGAGAGAAAATGTAAATGTATAGTCAACTCATTCAATACCAAATTAATTATGATTTTGGTGAGAAAATGTAAACAAGGGAAATTGACATTTTAAAAAAGTATTAAAAATTGGATTATTTAAGGAAGTTATATTCTTTCTTCCTTTTTTTTTTTCTTTTCTTTTTAGGGCCGCACCTGTGGTTTATGAACGTTCCCAGGCTACGGGTTGAATCAGAGCTGCAGCTGCCAGCCTATACCAGAGCCACAGGAATGTGGGATCCAAGCGATGTCTGCGACCTACACCATAGCTCACAGGAACACCGGATCTCCCACCCACTGAACAAGGTTAGGGATCAAACCCACATCCTCATGGATAGTAGTCATTTCCATTATGCCACAATGGGAACTCTGTAAGTTATATGTTTTCTGCTTGTAAGACCAAATAAATTGAGAGTGGTTCTTGGTGGAATTGAATGAGCAGGAGAGAAGTCTTAGGATTCAGTTGGGTCAACAATGTTTGTTCTTAAGAAACTTTTTTGAGTCTTTAAATTTTTGGACATTTTGCCACTTATAAGAGTTCAGAACAGGAGTTCCCGTCGTGGCGCAGTGGTTAACGGATCCGACTAGGAACCATGAGGTTGTGGGTTCAGTCCCTGCCCTTGCTCAGGGGGTTAACGATCCGTCATTGCTGTGAGCTGTGGTGTAGGTTGCAGACGCGGCTCGGATCCCGTGTTGCTGTGGCTCCGGTGTAGGCTGGTGGCTACAGCTCCGATTCGACCCCTAGCCTGGGAATCTCCATATGCTGTGGGAGCGGCCCAAGAAATAGCTAAGAAGACAAAAAAAAAAAAAAAAGAGTTCAGAATGGTTCAAAACTTGTGGTCCTATGTTACACAATATAACGATTCCTACTTTTTTCAAGGCACGTCAGTACATCATTCTTTTATAATACCGATTTTCAAAGGAATAAAACTGGGTAATAAAACTGGCCATAACAGGGAGTTCCCTTTGTGGCTCAGTAGATTACGAATCTGACTAGTATCCATGAGGATGTAGGTTCAGTCACTGGCCTTGCTGTGACCGCAAGGCCAGTGGATTTAGGATCCTGTGTTGCCCTGAGCTGTGGTGTAGACTACAGACATGGCTAGGATCCTACATTGCTGTGGGTGTGTTGTAGGCTGGTGGCTGCAGCTCCAGTTAGACCCTAGAGTGGGAACTTCCACATGCTGCAGACATAGCCTTAAAAAGCAAAAAACAAAGCAAAACAAAACAAAACAAAAAAACACCCAAACCTTAAAAAACAAACCCCAAAAAAACCAAAAAAAAAATCCCCCAAAAGCTGACCATAGGTGGGTATGTCTCCTATGAGGTGTTCATGCTAATGGTCAGATAAAAAGTATATAATAGGTTGCCAAAAGCCAACTCGGAGAAGCTCCACAGAAAAGAAAAGCTGTTAGCCAAATCTCCAAACCTGAATAAGCATGAACATGAGACTCTGAGGCCAAGAGGGAATTTAGGTTAGGTGGAAGGAGTCAGATGAGGGAAATTTGTGCATAATTGTATTCATGTCAGATGAAATTGGAGTTTTGTGGGAGGTGCAGTCCCAGTTACAGGCCCTTGGAGGACTTTCGTAGAGGGAGGGCAGATTATCAATCCAAATAAAGTCAAGCCTACTCTCATGACTTCTAAAAAACTTATGACAAATAAGTAACTTTTGCCTGAAAATATTGGACCCAGTTTAGATTTTGCAGATTTCTGTAGACTCTGTATATTTTTGCTAAATTCTGTAGTTTACAGACTAGTACTTGCCTTGGAGTTTATACTCTTGCCACAATATTCTTTTCTAATATGTCAACTTGGTCTCAGCACTGGGTATATCACAGCTGTTTCTATAAATTCTTATAGTTATTTCCCAGTATTACAAATTTCAGCCTCCTTGGCACTACTCCTTGGCATTTTTTTATTAGAATTCTATCTTACTTTTAATCTTTATATTGAACTGTGGAAAAATATGAAATCTATAATATATAAAATGCCTTGGTTAAGTGATATACATAGACAGAATATTTATATATTGATTTTTGATTGTAATAGTTCTTTTCTTCTAAAAGATTTAGGAAGTATAAGTGAAAAACATGATCAATATCTGCACATACTTTTTTCTTATAAGTCAAGGGTATGGATTTGACAGTGGTCTGTTCATAACCCTCTAGAATTTGACCAGCATTAAAATTGTGAAGAAATTGAAAGGAAGGATTAAAATTTGGTGAAACTTTCTACTTATTTGCCTCATTTCTCCTTGACTTTCAAAAGATGAGGATTTCAAGTGGAAGAAATGAATGACTAATAACTAAAGATGTTCAGAAATATTATCAACACCTACACTTGGTATAAATTAAACTATAATAGTCTCAAATCTGCTTTTTTGTCTTTAATAGTCTGTATATATGCCTTGGTGACAGTCTTAATGGGAACAATTGGCCTTTTTGTGCTGATACTCCTTGAATTTTAAGGAAAGTAAAGCCTAAGTTATGTAAGTATAACATTGGAGCATGGCAACCCGATCTTACTGGAAGGCGTGTCCTCCATAGCGAATAGAACAAAATTGTCACGCACCCTAATTAAACAATACTATGAACACTCTGAGGGTCTATGAGGATGGCAATATTAAGTCTTCTATTCATCTCCATCTTTGTTGGTTATTCTATTAATTATTATTTCCCACAGTTGTTCTGAAGGCTGTCTGTACTTTCAAATTTATCCCTTTATTAGGAGACCGAACTTTTTTTCTCCTTTTTTTTTTTTTCTTTTTTCAGCCCCACCTGTGAAATATGAAAGTTCCCAGGCTAGGGGTCAAATTGGAGCGGCAGCTGGGGCATACACCACAGCCACAGCCATGGCGACACCAGATCTGAGCTGCCTCTGTGACCTACACCACAACTTGCAGCTATGCCAGATCCTTAACCCACTGAGTGAGGCCAGGGATCAAACCTGTATCCTCAGGGACACTATGTTGGATTCTTACCCCACTGAGCCACAATAGGAACAGCAGTAGCCTGTACTTTAAAGGTGGACATGAGATCTATATTGATGAAATAATCAGATTGATTCTGTACTTCAAGTGTTGGTCAGCTACATTGGTCTGGAGTAACTGTAAAGGTCATCAAGGAAGGCAAAGCTCTTTATAGTGAGCTTAGGTAGAATTGGAATCAGTAGAAAGAATTGCACGTGGGGTTAGGGAGGGAGTGGCTATGAGTATTTACCTGGCTGAGTGCTGTTGAGGTGTCAGGAGATGCTGAGGGAGTGCAGAGGTGAAGCCCTCTCTTATAGGGCTGCCTGAGCATCCTGGACTGTGTCAAGTGACCATTAGGTATCTGCAGTCCTCCCATTGTCCTTAAAACTCGTGCCTTAGAACTTACAGAATCTTAGGCAGTTACTTAACAAATCCTATCCTTACCAAGGCCTTTATGCCCCATATCTGTGATTTGTCATTTCTACAAGAGAGTAAAACAACTTATTATAAAAATATTTAGTTGTGGACATTAATAATAAAGTCTCGAAGCTTAATTTTCCGAAAGGTCAAAAACAATTTTTAGTGTTGTCTAAATAGTGATAACAGAGCAATGTAGCATTTTAAAATGTACTATCTTATTTGATTAGCTACATGGCCTTCTGAGGCGGGTAGGGAAAATATTAGTGTTGCTGGGAGGAAACTGAAATCCAGAGTGGCTATTTTGGTAAGGAACGGTAGGGAGGAGTGGAATAAGGACTCGTGGTTCCTTAATTAGGTCTGTCAGATGCTTCTACAAGTGGTCTGTTATTTCACATTACATTTGACTCTGTCAGTTTAGCTTGTACATATGCTTTCCTTCATCATGGAACTGGGATTATACTTCACTTTCTTTATTTCAAGGATTGCATAAAACATAAATATATGATCAATTTAAATGTAATAATTCTCTTTATATGGATCTCAATATTATAGCTGTTTTCCCAAATGAGTAATCTCTGAGAGTTTCTTGAAGCAAGTAACTATCTTTTTTTGAAAAATGGAACTAATAGAGTTTTTTTGAGAACCTGTTATAGAAACAAAGACGTCAGAAGAAGGCTTTAGAATAAGGAATGCTACAATCATGAGCAATTTGAGTATCCAAAACCAATTTTCAAAATTGTTTTTACCTAAGATTCAAAAAAGACCTCTGAGTTCCTGTTGTGTCTTAGCAGGTTAAGAAACCATCATAGTTTCTATGAGGATGTGGGTTCGATCCCTGGCCTTTCTCAGTGGATTAAGGATCTGGTGTTGCCGTGAGCTGTGGTGTAGATCATGGACGCGGCTCAGACCCAGCATTGCTGTGGCTGTAGCTCCGATTCAACCCTTAGCCCTGGAACTTCCATATACCGAAGGTGTGGCCCTAAAAAGAAAAAAAAAAACAAAACGACAGTTTTCAATCTAAGAAGCATTTTGCAAAGGTTTAGCCCATTTTTTGATGTTTTGCTTGGTTCAGGGGGAAAATGTTTTTTTCATCTCATGACTGATCTGACATACAGCAGACTAGGAGGTGGTTTAAAATAGTGTCAGATAAAGGGTCTCATCCCCCCTAAATAGGAGGATATGCATGGAAACATACACAGACATATATGGACTTAATTTCTGGCTGATTGATGGTCATCTGTCTGTCTGTGTTTGTCTGTCTATCTTTTTATCATCACATACCTCTTTTGTACTTAGACTATTGCAATCCATAAAAGCCACTAGCAGATAAATGGCATTCTATATTTAAATTATTTAGGTATTTATATACATGTAAATATTCAAAATATTAATGGATATTAAAATTATATTTATCTTTTATATTTGTGTGATCATTGCTATGAGTAGAAGACAGTTAAGTGGTACTGTTACAACTGCATTTGACAGGAGGTGGAATTTAATGAGGGTCATGGTAGGGGCGTGTGTGTGTGTGTGTGTGTGTGTGTGTGTGTGTGCGCGCGCGCGCGTGCGCACATGTGATTAGATTATCTGGGCAGCTAGAGAATAGCATGAAAGCACTGTAAGGGATGAAAGACAGGAAAGTGGAAGAGCTGAAGGGAAAGTTTAGTTTCATTTATTTTTTTTTACTATTGTTTAAAAAAGCATAGTTGATTTACAATGTTTGTCAATTTCTGCTGTACAGCAGTGACCTAGTTAGTCATTTATATCTATCTATCTATCTATCTATCTATCTATCTATCTATCTATCTACCTATCTATCTATCTGTTTATCTATCTGTCTATCTATATATCTATCTATCATCTATCTATATATAGTTTGTGATATATATACACATATTCTTTTTCTCCTACTTTCTTCCATAATGTTCTATCCCAAGAGACTGGATATAGTTCCCTGGTTCCCTGTGCTATACTGTAGGACCTCATTGCTTATCCATTCTAAATGTAATAGTTTGCATCTATTAACTGCAAAAGTCTCATCTTTTCATTAAGACCAGTCTATCTTCTAATGTCTTCTGTGTTTATAGTTCAACAGTCAGTCCCTTCTTTCAGGCGTTAAGATTTAAGCCATTATTGAGAACCACAACTTTCTGGTGTAGTCCTATTATCAAATGACTAGATATTTGATTAGCTTCAATTAATCATATATATATATATATGATATATGATATATATATCTCATCCTTTCTGTTTGTGATAGATGTATTAGGTATAAACAAGATCTGTGTAGCTGGCAAACTTAGCCCTGTCACTATAAGTGGCTGTGTTTTAATTTAAGAAGAATATAGAGAGGTATATTAATTATTAGAAAAAGGGAATGCACTCTTAGTTTTCTGTTCTCAGATGACCATCCAAGTTGAGGAAAGATGTTGCCCTACGAGAGAAGCAATGATTTGGAGAGAAAAAAGTGCAGGTTTTCCCTTTCCTTTCCAGGAAGATTATAGATAGTCTTCAAGTGATCTATACATTTTGGAGTGTGTCTGCTGACACCAATAAATACAACTTCTGTACAGATTTTGAGAGAAATATATATTTTTATTTCATATTTTTGCTTCCTTAAGATGAAACTGAGCATAACTTCTTGCCTCTAATACTGCTCAGTTTCACCTTAATATTACCTACATCCTATTTTAACTCAGTTTCCTTCAAAGTTATTCAGCTATTAGTCAATCAAAGTCCATTTTCTTTTCAGTTTAATACAGAGACACATGAAGCTAGATGTTTTTCAGCCTGAGAAATATCAGTTTCCAGAAGATGTGAATGTGACATGAGAAGTCTGGTTTTGTATGGAGAGATTTTCTGAGACCTCATAAAATACATATATTTTATATATGTGTATTGCATTTTATTAAATATACACTATGTTTTATATTTGTGTATTGTTTTATATTTTTCACAAAAAGCTTGCCTCATGTAGTGTCTCACTTTTTACTGGCACCAGAACTCTCATCTGAGAGAGTGGTTCCTTCTGTTTTAACCCGAGGAAACTAAAGTGAAAGAGGGCATGCGACATGCTGGTGGTTGACCTGAAAAGTGGCAGCACTGAGCTTTAAAGCCAGTGTTTTTGCTACACACCTTTACTGGGTGACCCACCTATGCTTGTCAGAAGTATAAGGTGCAATATTTCTTTCCAGGTCAATGTACTACATGTAGTTTGTAAAGTTTACAAATGTTAGGAAGTAAAAAATAATGCCGATTGTTAATTAAGAATTGACGTTCAAAGAAAGACTTCTTTTGGTTATGAAGGCAATGTATGTTTCTTCCCTGCCAAACTGAATCATATTAGGAACCAGCTGTTCTAAAAAGGCAGCCCTGTAACCACCACTGCGAGGCTCAGGCTTAGAGCTGGAATGTAAGGACCAAGACATGGCTGGTAGGGCTGGAAGGACCTGGAGAGGCTGAAAGAATTACCCCGTGGAGTGTGAAGAAATGGTCCATAGGAATGATCAGTCAGTTCACTCACCTTCCTCTGATTTAGTCTAATATCAGGAAGAAAGGGAGAATATCTTGGTTGGGGGGATTTATTTTCTTGTCAAATTTGTTGGAGTTTCACACTGTTTGCAGTGTATTTAAATTTTAGTAGGTATCTGATACTGACTCGAGTGGAATTGGCCAACATTCTGGAGAATTATAATTTATATATTTTTGGTGGCCTTCTAGCCCATGAAAATTATTACTTTATTTATTTATTTACTTATTTATTTATTTATTTATTTATCTTTTTGCCTTTTCTAGGGCTGCTCCCGGGGCATATGGAGGTTCCCAAGCTAGGGGTCTAATCGGAGCTGTAGCCGCCGGCCTACGCCAGAGCCACAGCAACGCGGGATCCAGGCCGCATCTGCAAACTACACCACAGCTCATGGCAACACCAGATCCTTAACCCACTGAGCAAGGCCAGGGATCGAACCTGCAACCTCATGGTTCCTAATCAGATTTGTTAACCACTGAGCCACGACGGGAACTCCAGGCCCATGAAAATTATTGATGGCTTTATTTATCAATGATTTTACCTCTAGTTCATCGATTAAGTCATAACATATTATCATTGAATAAAAAGCAATATTTTGTTACTAGGTAATTGTGAGCACAAAAGTATGTCTCATAGCGTGTTTCTTCTTATCAGCTAACATTTTAATTCCTTAGAAAACTAGGGAAAGGATGCATTTCAATTTGGGTATGTGATTGAATTATTACTCTTCCAACTAGACAAAGACACAGAGCAACCTTTGCCTTTGACCATGTGATAAGAAGTCAGTTCTCTTACAAAATGTTCTGAAAATGTTTTCTTTTTTTGGGGGGTGGGTCTTTTTGTCTTTTTAGGACCGCACCTACAGCATATGCAAGTTCCAAGGCTAGGGGTCAAATCGGAGCTGTAGCCATCGGCCCACACCACAGCCACAGCAATGCTGGATCTGAGCTGCGTCAGTAACCTACAGCACAGCTCACAGCAATGCTGCATCCTTAACAAACTAAGTGAGGCCAGGGATCGGGCCCATATCCTCATGGATGCTAGTCGGTTCACTAACCACTGAGCCACGATGGGAACTCCGTGAAAATGTTTTTATAAAAAGGAGACATGGGGATCATTTGGGGGGCTTGTTGGTATTTGAACTCAGCTAAGGTTGACAAAGACATTTTCCTTAGACTCCTCTGAACTCTTCTCAATCAGATTCTGACTTAGGGCTTCCATGTCTGTCTCTAGCTTGTCAATTTTGGCAATACTCCTACTTTGTCTGTGTAGCCAGGATGCCTCACCCTTGATATCTGATCACTCTTGATATCTGAGCAAGTTCCTTATCCTCCACCATCCACAGGTGATGTCTGATCAGACTGGTCTTACTTTAGCAAGAGTCCTACTAGGTTGTTTTAGCCAGAATCCCTCCAGTCCCCATGTTTAACCTTAGTCATTTTCCATGCACTGATCCCGACCCTACTCCTGTATAGCTCCTGGCTTTTAATTCCCACTTTTTCTTGTATATTTGCAATATTTTTCTTGTATATTTAGTCCAATCTGTCCTCTGTACTGAAAACTCCATTGTTCCTATACCTATCATGACAGTCCTCGTCCAGTAAGTCTGCCTTACTGTTCTTCAACAAGTGTCATGGTTTTTTTTTTTCTTTAAAAGACAAAATATTTGATTATTAATCAGAGGGCATGCAACTACTTTGCTGGTAATAAACTTTATTTTTATTGCCACACTCCTGGCATATGGAAGTTCCTGGGCCAGGGAATAAATCCAAGCACAGCTGTGGCAATACTGGATCCTTTAACCCACTTGTGTGGGGTTGGGGATCAAACCTGTGCCCTCGTAGTGACCTGAGCCTCTGCAGTCAGATTCTTAACCCCCTGTGCCACATCAAGAACTCCTGCTAATAAACTTGAAATCATTGCGTTCAAGCAAAGTACAAACCAAATCAAGAAGGCTGGGGCCTTTTTGTGAGATTGGCAAACAATGTAGCATCTAAGTGCATATCAGTTGATAGAATAAAATGTCAGAATAAGGAATTTGGACTTCATTTTGTAATAGGGAGTCATCAAAGGCTTTCTAGGCATGTTAGGAAACTCTGACACTGTGTATAAAACAGAATGTGGAGGGAGAAAAATAGAGGAGATTTGGAGACTCCACCAGTGTTCTGAATGAGAAATCACAAGGGCCTAAATAAGATGGTGGGGAGAATAAGAAGGAAGAAATGGATGTTATAGCTGTTATGATAGCAGAATGGGATGTTGATTACATGAGGGTAATCAAGGGAGAGTGTGCTGTTAAGGGTGTAAAAATTTTTCAGCCTAGGGCTTGGAAGGATGGTGATCCTATGAAGGGGGAAATGTATTTAGTTCAGTTAATATGTGGGGTTGTAGTGAAAGCTGTGGGGCTGACCTTGGAAAGAAAAATTAAAGCCGCAAAGAGATAGACAGGAATTATCAATATCCAGGTGGTATTTGAAGTCACAAGCTTGGATGAAACTGACAGGAAACATTGCAAGAAGACATTGAAAGAAACATCATTGAAAGAAGAGAAGAAATACATGGATTCATCCTTAGGAAATGTTCATATTTAGGTTGGTGTCAGGAGACAGAGCAGTCACAGAAAAGAGAGGGAGATGGGAGGACAAGCACCTACAGTGACCCAGATGCGGGGGTTTTGATACAATTGAGTGCTGCAGAGAAAGTTTAAAGAGTGAGAGAAGGCCAGTGAACTTGATGGCTTTGAGGTCACTGATGGCTTTGTGAGAATGGTTTAAATACAGCAGATGAGAATATTTGTTGGATTTTGGTACGTGAAAAAAAAATAGAGAAATTCGTATGTGTATATTTTGGTAAAGTTGGGCAGAGAAAGGAAGGAAGCAAATAAGATCGCAGTTGAAGAAAAAGGTAACCATGTATAGAAATGTTGTTGTTCACGAAGAGAGCACGTGAACATATTTATTAACTTCAGGGAAGAGTCCTTTGAGAAGATGCAATTTGAGAAAGGAGAGGTGGGAATATCCTTCAACAGCAAATTCTCAGAGAAGGTGGGACCAGGTGGCATCCTGGAGGGATTATCCTTTTTTTCCCCTCTCTGAAATGGAAGGTAATAGAGAATCCTTGAGTCAGGTGGGAATACTGTGTGGTTTTACCTGATGATCTCAATCTTCACAGTGTTGTAGGATAAATGGAAAATAAAGTTATATGTTCTGATTTTATCCTTTATAAATATTCCTTAATCTACTAAGTAAAGTGCAGTTACCAGAATGAATTCATGGTTCATTTAATTATATAGATTACTATTAATAAGTAGGTATAGAGTGGAAGACTTTCCTAAATTTTGATAAGTATATACATTCTTCAAAATGCGTACATCTGACATAATAGGATTAGGAGTTCCCATTGTGGCTCAGTGGAATAAGGACATGATGTTGTCTATGTAAGGATTTGGGTTCAATCCCTGGAATCACTTAGTGGGTTAAGGATCCTGAATTGCTGTGCCTGTGGTGTAAGCTTCAGCTGCAGCTCTGATTTGACCCCTGTCCCAGGAAATTCCATATGTTTCACTGTAGTTGTAGCCATAAAACAAACAAATGACCCCCCCCCCCGGTATTAGTAGTATAAAATGAAATGAAGGTAGATCAAATTTTATTGATAAGATATTTGAGTTGAACTGTGATTATCACTGAAACACAATTAAATATAGATGCTTTCTTGACCTGTCCTCATATTCTGGAATTACCCCCATTACTGTTTCCTTGACATTTCACCATAAATATCTTAGAGACCCCTCAATGTCATCCCGTCCTTTACTAAAGTCACACTTTGCCCCCTGAACCGACCAGACTCCTAATGGTCCCTACTTTCTGGTGTCCTACTGTGTAGTCCCCTCCCACATTATATCAGAGTTGGTCTATGTGAGCAATACCATATGGCAGAGATGATGGTGTGTCACTTAATGATATGAGGTCAAATAATTCTGCGGCTTCCATGTTGAAAGTCCTCTCTTGCTTATTATTTTTCTCCTTTGGGTTTCTCACTGTGCAGGGAGGGTGGAGTGTAAAGTGGAGAAGAGGGAAGCAAGCTCTCCTGTTGGGAGCAGTCCTGTGTAGAAGCTGATACCTCCAGTCAATTACTATAGAGGTACTGAGACCTGCCAACAACCACATGAGCGAGCTTGGAAGTGGATCCTGCAACAATGACAGATCTTAAGATGATACAGCCCTGGCCAGTAGCTTGGTTACAACCTCGTGGAGATCTGCTCTTATATTTTTTACCTGCAGATACTCTGTACTTGCTATTTTAAGTGGCTATCTTTTAAGATACTTTGTTATGCAGCAAAAGAGAACTACTACAGCCCTTATCAGATTCTATTTTTGGATAGTCTTGGTGAATTTCCCTCATTACCTGCTCTCTTCCATGAGCCAAGATCCTAACAATCATCCAGGATACCACTTTATCCTTCACTCTGCCAATCAACTACAAAGTTCTCTTTACTAACTCTGTATGGGGGACTAATTTAGATACTGGTACGCATTAATGAATAAAATAAAGAAAATTCTTTTATGAAATTTACATTTAGTGGGAGATAAGACAATAAATGGTGAATAATATATTTGTCTAATGGTGATTACAGGTGGTATGAAGAAGAAAGCATGGTGAAGAGAAAGAAAATAGTGGTGATGGGGAGTTTGGTTTATCTAGAAGCATGGAGAAGGCATTTCTGGTAAAGCGTCATGTGAAGAGAAGTCTGAAGGAAATGTCTATGTGAATGTCATGTGCAAGGGGCTTGAGACAAGACTGATTTGGGCTAGCTGGTGGGCTTGCTGCAAAGGGCTTGAGACGGGACCATGCTTGATGAGTTGAAGGACCAGCAAGGAGCCCGTTTTGGCTGGATCAGAGAGAAAGAAAGAAAGGGTGGTAGGGAAAGATATCTGAGAGGTAGTATATCACCCTGGAGATCTTTGAAAAACTTTTGATTTTATTCTACATTAGTTGGGGGAACTATTGGAATATTTTGAGTACAAGAGTGAAAAGACCATGTTCAGGTTTCAATAGGATCACAATGGTTGTAGTGCTGAGAACAGATTTTGTGTGAGGGCCTGGAGAAGGGAGAATAGAAAAAATGATGAGAATATAGATTAGAGTGGTGGATTTAGAGGTGGTCTGACATGTTAGATTTTTAGATATATTTTGAAGGTAGCATGGACTTGATGAGTTAGGTGTGGGCATGAGAAAAAGTGAAGAAATAAAGATGTCTTCAGATCATGCTGAGGTGCTCTGGTGGCCCCGAGGTAAGGATGTACCAGTCTATTTTCCTCTCCCAATTCTATGTCCCCAGTCCATGGCCCCTCCCCATAACTCACTGTTCTACTCCTTCTCTTCCCCAAGGAATTCCTCAGAGCCCCTGGGGGATTTCTTCAGAGATCATTCAAAACAACCACTCTGGTAATAATGGCTGCAGATTCTGATAATATTGATCTTTGAAGTTATGCTAAGCATGCTCCTATCCCAAGTTGTATTAGTCACTATATTTTTCTAATATTAAATGAATTTTAGTATACCAGTAAGTTATGGCAGTTCATATGTATTGAGTGTTTTTCATATATTATTTCATGACTCTTGGCAGCAACCTTTTGAAGTAGGTACTGTTATTATGACAACTCTATGGCCAAGAGGACTGAGGGTTGGAAAAGTTAAGGTAGCCTGCCCATATTTCTACAGCTAATAAGTAGTGGGGACAAAAATTTTTATATAATTCTGTAATTTCAAAGCTCAGTCCAGCAGAGCTACATTCCAGTGAACTACTCTGCCTCTATAAGTTAATTGTCTTTGACACACTCAGTTATACTGATTATATCTATCTCACTTTCAAAGAATTGTACTAAAATGCTACACTTGAGGAATCATAGTTGGTTGACAGGGATTAGCAATAATGTGCTAACAGAACCTCAGACAAATGACATCATTACTACCTATGCAAGAAATAAGTTCAACATCCATAGTGATGGACTAACAACTTGCTAATAAGAACTGGCCAATAAAACCTACTCTGCTGCTTAAATGTTTATTCCCAAATAATCTAATTTGCATGGAGATCTGGAATGGGGCTTGTCATGGATGCCAGTGTTGAAATGTCTGCTCCTTTTATGAGTCACGAATGTTGAGTAACCAGATTACTAGACTGATGTGGCATTTCCCATTTGACTACTCATTTTCTAAATTGTTTTATTGCCTTATGCTCACACTGGTATAATTGACATTATGCACTATCACAACTCAATCACCCTGGTATTTTTATAGAGAAAATGAAGTTGAGAGTTCAAAATAAAAAAACAAAAAGCCTGTGCCTTTTTATAGTTCTTGGATGCTTGATTTTCTCAACTCTTTTAAAATTCACTACAGATTCTATTACATTATCCAAAAATGATGATAATGCCAGTGGTCCAATAGTCCATTTGCCTTCTTTTCATTACAAAATGATGCTTAATAAGTACTTCAAGCTTTTTGGAAGAAAATCACTATTTCTATGATGATTGCTACTTTTTTTTTCTTTTGAGGATATAAATAAAATGCCCAGGAAAGGAGAAATGCCTATACTATTTTTCATGTAAATTAGCAAGAAATGCTATTACTTTTAAAAGATCCATTGACAGAATATTTGAAATCACTTTCTGCTTCTAAAGAAAATTAGGGACTTTAGATGGCAAAACTCCAGTCACCTTCTTTCTTTAGTAAATTGGTTGTTCTGTTTTAATCCTAGTATTTTTCCATTGTAGTTAAGGGTCACATGTAAACAGAAGCTATTTAAAAAAAAATCACCTTGGGATGATGAACTCTAATATTCTCATTCCATGTTTGAGTACATTTTCCTTCACAAAATAAGGAAAGCCAATGAGGGACAAAAATGGCCTTGGGGCCATACATCAATGTCCCAGATTTTACCTCCTTTGATTCCCTTCCTCCAAATTTGACAGAGATGGAGATTGTATTTTATCAGGTCTGGGTTGCTTCCCATTACTCTTTTCTCAAATACCTGTTTTTTGTTTTTGTTTTTGTCTTGTTTTGTTTTGTTTTTCGCTGAACCTCTTCCCAAGAACAAGGTTTGACCAGTGGATTGTAGGCACTTCATCTTCTCCACGAGCTCCTGAAGAAGTTGGAATATAGAGCCTACCTTTGCACCTTTCCCTTCCCTTGTGTTACCTTTTATTCCCTGGAGGAGATGGTGCTGAGTTGTACTACAAGAAAATTTCAACGGAATGAGGGTAAAAAGTAAAACATGCAAATACGAAAACCTTTCTTGCCTTCGTTTTTATTATGATTATGTTATAAAATTAAGATTTGGAAGACATGACTCTTTCTGACTCAAAAATGACTTCAGAGTCCCACAGACTATCTTTTATTGTTGAATATATCTATATAGCTCACACTTACATGTTTTCTATGTGCCAGGCACTCTCTAATTATTTTTACATGTATTGCCTCATTTAAACCCCATACCAACTCTATGAAGCAGATAATATGATTATTACCAGAGCAGGAAACAAGCCAGGACTGGCTTCATGGTTCTGCAGTTACGATTGGGCCTTGCAATTGCACAGGGCCTCAGAGGGACCCTGCACTTGGTGTAAAGCCATGTTGTCCCTGACTTGGAATTCTTGATAATTTTTGAACACGAAGCACTGCATTTGCATTTTGCCCAGGCCTAGGTAAATCATGGGCAAAGGCAGAGCAGTGGGAAGCAGTACATATACTTACTACTAAATCATGCCCTATTATCTGGCTTTGGCAAGAGAAGGGCTGGAAGAACATGCAGCCTAGGGTTTAGATTTTACCTTGTAGGCAAAGCAGGGACCAGCAAGATTTGGATCATGGAAACACAGATGTGCCAGTAGCCTGCAGATGCTTTTCACACTAACATACCCTATGTTATAGATTCATAGTGAACTTCAGAAAAACATTTGTTAGTGACTATTTTACTCAATTCATTAATAATACAGTGTTTTTTTTAACCATATTAAAAAAAGCAATTATTACTACATCTGGGATGGAAATGTTCATTTATATTCAAAGCACATAGAGATACACAATTTAGACTCTTTTGTTTGTTTGTCTTCTTTTGCACTTTTGTCTATTAAACAAAAACCAGGAAGAAATGGTAACTAAGATGAATATAATGAAAAAAGTATTGGAAATAGAATTATTCTCACATGGGATCATATTAACTTGATTTCAGAGAATTTAATAGTATGTTTTCATGGACTGGGATAAACACACTTTTCCTAGGAGATCATATCAAACACCATACATGTGCCTGGAACTCTCATATTGACACTGATTCAGAGCTTGCTTCAGTCACCTCCATTAGGGTGGCTCTCAGACACTTCTGGTCATCAAGTCCAGAACTGCATCTTTGGTCACCCTCTCCTGAAACTCTTCATTCTCCTACCTTCCCATTTGGAACATGGCACCCTCGGTTACCTTTGCAATCACTCAAGCCAGTTAGTCATCCTTGTCACTTACGTCTTCCTCACTCTGCATCCAGTTCATGACCAACTCTGTGCCTAATATCCATCCATAGCTCCTATTTCTGTTGCTTCACTCCTAGCCAAGCCATCATCATCTCTTTGTGCTAGCTTCCTTAATGGTCTGTCTCTTTTCTCACCCCTTCTCTAATTTTTCTCCACCTTGTAGGCAGTGATCTTATTAAGACAAACTTGACTCATGTCTAATGAAAGCCCTCCAATGGCTTCCCAGTTTGATTAGTGTGAAACCCAATTTCCTATAGGAGGGTGATAGTCTGTCTCCAGCTTGTCCTCACCCTCACCTCATGTCTGGTGAGAGCAGCTCACAAGGACCACAGATACTCTTCCCTTGTTGCTGCTCCAGGGATGTGAGAGACTCTTTTCTGCCTGAGAATACAGGATACAGGCTGAAATCTCTCCCTGAGTGCAGTTCGGCCTAGATCACCTAACTCCTGATCATTGTTCAGAACCCCAGAAACTATCTTTAGGGAAGGCCTCCTTCACACTTCAATCTAAAGTAGGTCACCTTGCTATCATTTCTCTAAGCACCCTGTGAGTTTCAATTATTATCATTTTTTGTTGTTGTTGTTTAATATCTTCTCTTGTAAACAACAGGCTTCAGAAGGGCCAGGCCATGTCTTTTGTTAATCTCTCTCCCTAGGACCTAACGCAATGCTGGATGCATATGGAAATGTTCAGTAAATACTTAATTAGTATTTGAAGTAACCCTGGCCTAACGTTGTCGTTTTACATGCTTTGTATATTTTATACCTTAAAACTTATTTTTGTTGGCCTCTCCTGGGCATTTTCACCTTCCCTGTTTTTCTGCTTGCTCCTCTCCTGGTACGTCCCCCACAGTGTTCCATACTTAGTACTGATATTCATCTCTGATGAACTTGTCACTGTTCAGGGCCAGAGGTAGTGTTCCCACCAAAGTGCCACCCACTGTTGGTGTGGGAGTGTATGTATATGGAGCTCTGGGAACATGCCCCAGATGCTTGCCACAAACATGAAGCTTCTTTGAAGCCCTTATCATAATTTTAAGTAAATTTGCATCCTACTTTATAATTATTCCCTGTTTGTCTTACTATAAAAAGTGTATGCTTGGTGTTACTTCTGCAGGTGGTGCCTATATCCCAGAAGCTCTGATTTAAACATTTTTAGGCATTTAAGCCAGTTCAGTTTTCAAAACAGTTCCTTCTCTACTCTGAGCAGAGACCTCTTGAGCACTATAAAAGTCTTGCCTCTACTTCTCTGCTTTCCTTGTTCTATTTGCTTGTTTTTGTCTCTTTTATCCCTTCCACCCTAGTTCTCATTCCAGTAATTCCTGATGGACTGCTCTTTGTGTTTTGGGCAGAAAAGCTATTTATCGTGCTAGGCTTTCCTATTGTCCTCTCCACCTCTCTCCATATTGCAGAGAATTTAGCATCCCTGGCCCCATCTGCTGACTGTCTGTAGCACAGTTACCATGGCAAGCCAACCCTGCCCTGTACTTCCAAATACTCTTAGGTAGGTTGTTTCTCCCCCAGTTGAGAACCACTTCTCAGAATGTTGACCCCTTCAACCAAATCCAGAAACTTCTGCTTGTTAATAACTTTAGGGGTTAATAATGTGTTCATTCATTCAAAACACAAACAACTCTTTATTAAATGCCTGTTGTGTGCTAGGTACTGTTCTAGGCAATAGAGTACAGCAACAAATAGATCCATTCTCTGAGGTTTACTCTGTGGTTCTTTCTGTCTAACAACTCACTGCTTTTTTTTTTTTTAATGCATCGTTCCAAACAAGGTTGTTCTCTCTTAATGTATCATTAAATTATTTTCATTTTATGTTTTGATGATTCTTCGTTTAACAGTTATGAGTGGTAGGTGGTAACTGTAGAAAATGAAACACAAAGCTGCAAGACAAAAGAATAGCTGGAGAAACTGTGAAATTGTAATAGCATATCTTGTGTCTTTTCCGTTTCTTACTCCATCAGGAACGTGTGCTAAAAATAGAATGTGCTAAAAATGGAGACTACCTCTTTCCCTATAAAACTAGCTGCTCATTACGCTCGCTGCCAGGGAGCCTGAGTTCTCTCTACTCAGTGCTCCCAACCACTCCGTTTGTCGATAAACTTGCTTGAGATCTCCTTGCTCCCGTCTGTACCTCTTTCTTCCCTTGCTATTTCTAACAGTGAGGACATTGACATTTACAATAGATGAAAACATTGGCCAAAATAATAATAAAAATCATTTAAAAAATCCACAAAATATAAATGACAATTGCCTATTAGGTAATACATTGGTAGAATATTAATATTTTAAACATATTCTACATTAAAGTATTTTATTGCTGAACAGTGTAATTTTTGTTAGAATTCTTACTTTAATTCTTCTTTTCTCTTTGATATAGTAGTTCATTTTGGAAGCAGTGATTTTATTTGCTATATGTATTACTTAATTTCTCTGGATTTACTCACATTGTCCTGTCAGTCTAACTTATTTATGTATTCATCCATGAATATAGCTATACAGTATTTAAAGAAGCTGCTGAATGCTATCAGAAGCCACAGTGAGAACCCCTGCATCTATCAAATGAAGCAGCATGGCAAGACAGAGAAGAGGGGGCCTGAGATGGTATGAGACTACTATTTGGGAGAACAAATGGCAGAGAAAGCAATATGACACAAAACTGTTATCATTAAGAGGTAATAAAAACAGATATCCCACTCTTGGGCATATATCCAGACAAAACTTTTCTTGGAAACAATACATGCACCTGTATGTTCATTGCAGCATTATTCACAATAGCCAAGATATGGAAACAACCTAAATGTCCCTTGACAGATGAATGTATTAAGAAGATGTGATATATATATAATATACACAATGGAATACTACTCAGCCATAAAAAGTACAAAATAATGCATTTGTAGCAACATGGATGGAACTAGAGACTCTCATACTAAGTGAAGTAAGTCAGAAAGATAAAGATATAACATATGATATCACTTATATCTGCAATCTAATATATGGCACAAATGAACCTTTCCACAAAAAATTAAACTCATGGCCTTGGGGAACAGACTTGTGGTGCCAAGGGGGAGTGAGGGGGAGGGAGTGGTATGGACTGGGAGTCTGGGGTTAATGGAGGCAAACTATTGCATTTGGAATGGATAAACAATGAGATCCTGCTGTAGAGCAACAGGGAACTATATCTAGTCACTTATGGAGCATGATGGAGGATAATGTGAGAAAAAGAATGTATATACATGTGTCACTGGGTCACTTTGCTGTACAGCAGAAAATTGACAGAACACTGTAAACCAACTGTAATTGAAAAAATAAAAATCATTAAATAATAAATAAATAAATAAATAAATTAATAAACAAACCTTAAAAGAACAGGCTTGTTTTCCCAACTGCTAACATTACTTGCAGATTTCAGAACCTGCAGTGACCAGAAGATACAACTGTAGCACTTTTATACTACTTTCCATGTCCGACACCATTACCAACACTTTATATAACTTTGTTTAATCTTGACAAGAAACTTGTAAGGTAGGTTTATTATCACCACCACCATCACTACCACCATGTCATCATTCATATTTTGCACTGGGAGATTAAGTGACAGGTAGGATCAGAAGTGGGCTCCAAACCCAGAGAGTATGGCTGTAAGGCTTGAGTGATTAACTGCTACATTGTATCACCCTTGGCAGGATGATGTTGAGAGTTTAGTAACAGTATGGGCTATTGATAAACTACATACTGCTCTCTTAATGTCAGGCTTGGTAAAGCTGTGATTTGCCTTTTTTTTCTTTTTGTTTTTCTTTTACATTACAGTTTAATCTTTTTAAAAAATTGATTTTAATTAACTTCTTTTAATTTTGACACCTTTTCTATGTAAGGGAGATCACTCCTCAGTTCTGTTACAATTAAGCATTTTATTCCTTTTTAAAGGCACTATTTTGGCTATTCAAGGTCTTTTGTGTTTCCATACAAATTTTAAAATATTTTGTTCTAGTTCTATGAAGAATGTCCTTGGTAATTTTTACAGGGATTGCATTGAGTCTGTAGATTGCCTTGGGTAATATAGTCATTTTGATAATATTGATTCTTCCAATCCAAGAGCATGATATATCTTTTCATCTGTTGATTGTCTTTGGTTTCTTTCACAGCATCTTATAGTTTTCAGAGTACAGGGCTTTTGTCTCTTTAGGCAGGTTTATTCCTAGGTATTTTATTCTTTTTGATGTGATAGCAAATGGGATGATTTCCCTAATTACTCCTTTTTTTTTTTTCCTTTTCTAGGGCTGCACCTGTGTCATATGGAGGTTCCCAGGCTAGAGGTCGAGTTGGAGTTGTAGCTGCTGGCCTACGCCACAGCCACAGCAACATGGGATCTGAGCCACATCTGCGACCTACACCATAGCTCACAGCCATGCCGGATCCTTAACCCACCAAGCAAGGCCAGGGATCAAACCAGCGACCTCATGGTTCCTAGTCAGATTCGTTAACCACTGAGCCATGTCGGGAACTCCTAATTACTCCTTCTTGATCTTTCATTGTTAGTATATAGAAATGAAGTCAATGTCTGTGTATTAATTTTTTATCTTGCAATCTTACCAAATTAATTGATGTGTTCTAACAGTTTTCTGGTAGTGTTTTTAGGATTTTCTAGGTATTGTATCATGTGATAGTTTTGCTTCTTCTTTTCCAATTTGAATTCCATTTATTTCTTTTTCTTCTCTGCTTGCTGTGGCTAGGACTTTCAAAACTATGTTGAATAATAGTGGTGACAGTGGGCATCCATATCTTGGTCCTGATCTTAGTGAAAATGTTTTCAGTTTTTCACCACTGAGAATGATGTTAGCTGTGGGTTTGTCATATATGGCTTTTATAATGTTGAGATAGTTCCCCTGAATCAGGCTTCCTGACCTAAGACTATCTTACAAAGCTACAGCCATAAAAACAGTATGGTAATGGCACCCCAAAAGACACATAGATCAGTGGAAGAGAATAGAAAGCCAAGAAATAAACCCAAACACCTATGGTCAACTAATCTATGACAAAGGATGTAAGAACATACAGTGGAGGAAAGACTGTCTCTTCAATAAATGGTGCTGGGAAAACTGGACATCTACACATAAAAGAATGAAATTAGAACATTCTCTAACAACATACACAAAAATAAATGCAAAATGGTTAAAGACCTAAATGTAAGGCCAGATACCATAAAATGCCTAAAGGAAAACATAGGCAGAACACTCTTTGACATCAATTACAGCAACTTTTTGTTTGATCTACCTCCTAGAACAAGGACAATAAAAAGGAAAATAAACCAATGAGATCTAATTAAACTCAAAGGATTTGCACAGCAAAGAAAACCATTAAAAATATTAAAAAACAATACACAGAATGGAAGAAATTCTTTGTTAACAATGCAACCAACAGGGCCTAATCTCGAAAATGTACAATCAAGTCATACAGCTCAACATTAAAAAAAAAAAAACCAATCCAAAAATGGCAGAATATCTAAATAGACATTTCTCCAAAGAAGACATATGGATGGCCAGTAGACACATGAAAAAATGCTCAATATTACTAGTTATTAGAGAATTTCAAATAAAAAATATAATGAAGTACCACCTCAGACAGGTCAGAATGGCCATCATTAACTAGTCAACAAATAACAAATTCTAGAGATGGTGTTTAGAAAAAAGGAACCCTCCTTCACTATTTGTGGGCATGTAAATTGGTACAACCACTATGGAAAACAGTATGGAGGTACCATATGATCCAGCAATCCCACTCCTAAGCATATATCCAGACAAAACATTCACTCAAAAAGTACATGTACCCATATGTTCATTGCAGCACTATTCACAATTGCCAAGACATAGAAACAACCTCAATGTCCATTGACAGATGAATGGATTAAGAAGATGTGGGGTACACACACACACACACACACACACACACACACACACACACACACACAGGAATACTACTCGGCCATAAAAAGACAAAATAATGCCATTTGCAGCAACATGGATGCAACTAGAGATTCTCATACTAAGTGAAGTAAGTCAGGAAGAGAAAGACAAATAACATGATATCAGTTATATGTGGAATCTAAAATATGGCACAAATGAACCTGTCTACAAAACAGAAACAGATCTCAGACATAGGGAACAGACTTGTGGTTGCCATTGGAGATGGAAAGGGAGTGAGATGGTTGGGGTGTTTGGGGTTAGTAGATGCAAACTATTACATTTAGAATGGATAAGCAATGGGGTCCTACAGTACAGCACAGGGAACCATGTCCAATCTCTTGGTTTAGAACATGATGGAAGATAGTATGAAAAAAAAGGAAGAATGAATATGTGTGTGTGACTGGGTCATTTTGCTGTATAGCAAAAATAGAAGGAACATTGTAAATAAACTATAATTTAGTAAATAAATAAATTAAATAAAAGGCATTATTTTATAGAGAAATTTCTGTGCAGGAATATAATAAGTAGTTATATTTTATTTCTCTAAATTTTTTACTTTTCCAGAAAGATAAAAGTAAAAGCACAATTATTTTCCAAAGGCAATTATTAAACCTAGAACAGATTAAATATCATCTATTAGCTATTACTTGCCTAAAGACTGTCAAATGTAAATACCTGAATGTTGGTTTCTCTTTTTTTCCTCTACTTTGCTTAATTTTGATCTTTATTTTAAAATTTTAGCAGATAAGGTTTTAAGTCTTCTTTTCTTTGTAATTTCACTTATTCTTAGCCAAACTGACAATTATCTCTAGGGTTAAAACCACAGAAACCATGTTAAAATATGGCTAAATGGCCCCTCATTGACTTGCCTAATCCAAAGAAGTGTGTTACTGAATGTGAGATCTAGTGCCTGATGCACAGTGAGCAGAACAAACCTAATCATTGGAATTTGGGGGCAGAAAAATTTTATTGTAGGGCCCATCAAGGAGAACAGATAGCTTGTGACCCGCCAAACCCCAAACTCCCTGAAGGGTTTTAGGAAAGCACTTGTAAATGCAAGAAGGCAGTGGTTGGTTGTTGCAAACTTCTTGGTGCAGGAATCCTTTGTTTTTGCAGTCGTCCATAGTGGGGCAGGTCATGATCGTATAAACTTCCAAAAAGGCAATTAGTATTCTCTGTTCTGCAACTTTTTACCCCTCTATGTATGGAGAAGTGTTATGCCCTTAAAGGTCAGAGCCTTGAGGAAGGGCAGAATACCTGTACATTTCAGGCTGTAGGCAACATTCTTAACTGGAAGCAAAAGCAATAGAATACAAAGGTTAAAGAAGCAGATCTGATATGGAGTCAGATTTGTTCTTCCCTATTACAGAAGGTCAAGATGGAGAAGTCTGGAATCCAACAGGTATACAAGCTGCTAAGTAGTGTATACACTTACTATTTGCTGAAAACAAAATATCAGTTATTGGTCCTTAGCTACAGGGTTCTTTTTATTAATCAGAAAGCAGAAGCTTCACTTGAAGCAATCATCTATTTCTGTCCTCAGATTTCTAGGTTTATTCTGTCACCTGGGCACTGTTCACTGTTGCCCAAGAACCTGTGTCTGCCCTCTGTGAACCCATTTGTCCTCAGCCGCTGCAGCTCACCTCTTATAAGATGCCTATCCCTTCACAGCCTGGCTTTCATCTTTCATCTTTGTTGAAATTGCTCTTTGGCAACTGATAACAGATCCACATCTAGTAATTTTTTTTTGTTGTTGTTCATAACAAAAATTACCATCTTAGTCATTTTAGGATGCACTAAATTTGATGGCATTTAATGCATTTAATGGCATTAAATACATTTGTGTTATAGTGCAACCATTAGCACTATCTATCCCCAGAGCTTTTTCATCTTCCCAAGTCGAAATTGCTCCCATTACTAAGTCTTCACTGCTTCTCCCCCAGCCCCAGAAAACCACCATTCTACAATGGTCCCTATACCACATATAAGTGGAGTCATGCAATGTATCATATTTTTTAATACAATGTTTTTGACTTATTTCACTTATGCTTAATATAATTGGGGTTCATCCATGTTGCAGCATTGTTGGAATTTTCTTTATTTTTCTGGCTGAATACTATTCCATTATATGTATTTACAATATTTTTTTATTCATTCATTCATGAGTAAACATTTGAGATGTTCCCACCTTTTGACTATTATGAATAACATTGCTATGAACATCTGTGTCCCTGCTGTCAATTTTTAGGGGGTTATGTGCCAAGGAAAGGAAGCACTAGATCATATGGTAATCCTGTTTAAGTGTTTGAGGAACTGATATACTGTTTTCCATAGCAGCTTCACCATTTTACATTCCCACTTCTAATGCAAAGTGTTCCCATTTCTCCACATCATGGGCAACACTTGTTCTTTTCTTTCGTCTATTTAAAAAGTAGCCATCATCCTAATGGAGAAGTGGTATTTCTTTGTGGTTTTGATTTGCATTTCCCTTATAATTCATGATGTTAACTCTTTTCATGAGCTTTCACTAACAGACTTTTTAAAAAAAATTATAGCTGATTTACATTGTTGTGCCAATTTCTTCTGTACAGCAAAGTGACACAGTCATATATACATATGCATTATTTTTCCCATTAACAGACTTTTAAAGGAACTCCTCTAATTAGAGTTTCTCTTTCTGATTTTTCCAAGTTCATTATGTTCAACTTGTTCTTATATTTCCTAAGAATCTCCAGTGTTCTCCCACTCCCCTTTCTGCTTAAACTTGGTCACCTTGTTTTCTGTTATTGTAAACATTTCTTATTTACTTTACTAGAGGATTTTCTATTCCTCTTTCCCTCCACCAACTTTGCAATTAACTGCAGCGTTTGATCCACTCCACTATCTTTGTAAAATATTCTGCTACAGTCTTACCATTCTCTGTTTAGGGAAAATGATTAGCTGTGGCAAAGAAAACCCCTAAAATGTTGTTTTATACTTTAATGAAATAAACACATAAGCAGGACATTTAGAGTGTACTTTCCCCTCCATGGGAGGTCCAAGATACATGTTTACCATTTCCGGTTAAGCTTGTGTTCTCTCTTATGCCTGGATGTCAGGGCAAGAGTGGTCTCTGCTACATACAGCAGTCATACAAGGAGTCCTCATAGGTGGAGGAACAGCAGCCTGGAAATATGCGTTGGTGGGTGGGAAGGTAGGGGACTCTAGTAGAGGAGCTCCCAGATTTCTAGTACACCCTTGGTATGGCTGTTTTAGAATTTCACAAGGTAGAGTGAACATAAAATGACTTAAAGCCTTTCACCCAATGCGTTGCAATCACTACTAGATCAGTAAACGTTAGCTATCTCCTTCGCCCCAAAAGGCAGTTTTAATATCAAAATTAAGAAATTCTCTTCATTTTAGGATGACTTTCCCCTAACTGGTATTTAGGGAGCATGGGATATAGAGATTTTATTTCCCTTTAACTTAATACCTTGCATTTAATGAAGCAAGATGGCTTTCTAAGAGTACAGTAATTAAACAAATGTTACAGAGGGAAAGGGGTTGGCCACACATGCCATCATTTCAATGAGGAATGAGGAAAAGATCAATGCCTTGATTTTCCATAATCATTATAAGGGTCACACAAAATGTCATTTTCAGTAATGGGGGCTATATTTTCATTCTACTGTCAGGTCTTCTGAAGTAATGAGGAAGGAAAAAAGTTACAGTGTATTTCACTGACAGCTTAGATCTGAATTAATATTCTTTAAGGATCTATAGAGTTTTACCAAATAATAGTTCAGCTTAAATTAAAATGGAAATTACAGTAATATTTTTCCTCTGAGAAAGAACTCCTTTGTCTGAACTGTCACTGTATCATCATTTCTTCTTCTGTTATTAGAATGATCATTCAATCATATTTTCTTCTTTTAGGGTTAATTACAAGCTTAAAGACTTGCCATCAGCCTCTCTCCTCAGTGCCATGATTCAATCCTAAAATGTTTCATAAGGATTCTGACAAAGCAGGATCCTGGACTTACATCTATCTTTTCTTTTTTTTTTTTTTTGGAAGGAAAGTGAGTTAAAGTGACTATAAGAAATCAACACACTTGGACTTTTTTTAGACTTGTGCCTTTTTCGGTAAGGAATATTATATTGTGCTCTACTATAACCACCATACAGATCTGGAAAACCTGTAGGTTCAGCCTTGGGTGATGAAAATGACAGATCCCAGTGCTAATATTGTCAGAACTTACCTTCTGTGCCAGATATAATTACAGTTTCTGTTTGTAGCAATGTGGTTTCTTAAACTGTGACCACTCTCTGCCACTAGTCTGTTTAGAAAATTTGTGTGTTCTCTATTCTCTTCACTCAGGGGTCAGACATTCAGGAGATGTTTCTTTAAAGCTTCAATAGTCTTATTTCCCCTACCCCCAAACATATCAAGATGTTCTTTTTATAGTTGTTACTGTGCCTCTGACCTAGCCCTATGCAATTGCATCTGGAGCAATGATGCAATTCCAGGTGATGCTTTGAGATTTGATGTGGTGTTTTCATTTGTCCACTAGTAAATGGATTTTTTTTTTCTAGTTTGCAAGGTGTAGTCTTCTCAGCTTTAAGAATCCCATAGGTATCTTTGGTCATGGAAATAATATCTTTAGTGTTGTATTTGAGTTGATTTTTCTTATTTGTGTATCAATTGTAGATTTTGGTTTGCAGTTACCCTGAAGTTTTGATATAGGAGTCTATATATATATATATATATATATATATATATATATATATATACACAAGATTATTTTATGTTGTTGGTCTCTTAATTTCGAGTGAGTCTCAAGTGTCCTGCATTTGTACCCTCCTCTTCTCAAGATTTCTGATTTTGGTAGCATAATTGTGCATGGATGATTTTGTATCTTTACTGTATATATGCCTTTACTGGTGACCCTTGTCATTTGCTGTATTTTTTGTTTCTGATTGTGGCCTTTTCTTTTCTGCCTAGAGAAGTTCCTTTAGTATTTGTTGTAAAGCTGGTTAAGTGTTGCTGAATTCTCTCAGCTTTTGCTTCTCTGTGAAGCTTTTGATTTCTCGTTCAAATATGAATGAGAGCCTTGCTGCATAAAGTAATCTTGGTTGGAGGTTTTTTCCTTTCATCACATTAAGTATACCATGCCACTCCTTTCTGGCTTGTAGAATTTCTGCTTGTAGAGTTTCTGCCAATGACCTTATCAGGGTTCCCTTGTATGTTATTTGTTTCTTTTCCCTAGCTGCTTTCAATATTTTCTCTTTGTCTTTAATTTTGGTCCGTTTGGTTAATATGTGTTGTGGGGTGTTCCTCCTTGGGTTTATTTTTTATGGTACTCATTGCACTTCCCGGATTTGAGTGAGTGGCTCCTTTCCCATGTTAGGGAAGTTTTTGGCTATTATCTCTTTGAATATTATTTTCTGTCCCTTTCTCTCTCTCTTCTTCTGTCACCCCTATTATATGGATGTTAGTGCATTTAACATAGTCCCAGAGTTCTCCAAGACTCTCTTCATTTCTTTTCAATCTTTTTTCTGTTTTCAGTTCCATATCAGTGATTTCCACTTTCCTGTCCTCCACCTCACTTATTCATTCTTTTGCCTCCTGTATTCTGCTGTTGGTTGCCTCTAATGAATTTTTTATTTTAGTTATTGTATTTTGCATCTCTCCTTGCTTAAGTTTTATATCATATATTTCTTTGCTCGGTGTTGCCTGTAAATTATCAATCTTTGCCTCCAGTTTATTTCCAATGTCATACATCATCTTCAGCATCAATAGTCTAAAGTCTTTTTCCTAGAGGCTGAGAATCTCCTGATCACTTAGCTATTTTTCTGTTTTTTTTTTTCTTTCTCCCTCATCTGAGTTATAGTTCTCTGTCTTTTCATTTTTATTGGTTTTTGGTGTGGTGACCTTTTTACAGATAATAGAGTTGTAGCCTCTCTTACTTCTGGTGTCTGCCCCCCTTGTGGCTGAAGTTGTTATAGGGGCTTGCTGTAGGCTTCCTGATGGGAGGGACTGATGCCTGCCCACTGGTAGGTGGAGCTGATTCTAATCCCTCTGGTGGGTGGAGCTTTGTCTCTGGGTGAGATTAGAGGTGACTCTGTGCCTGTGGGGCCTTTAGGCAACCTGTTTACTTATGGGTGGGTCTGTGAACCCACCTGGATTATTGTTTGGCCTAGGGCTCCTCAGAGTTGATGGGCGGGGCCAGATTTTCCCAAAATGACCACCTCCAGAGAAATGCATGCTGATGAATATTTCTAAGATCTTTGCCTCCAATGACCTTTCCCCAAAACAAACCACAGTCACCCCCTGTTTTCCCAGGAGATCCTCCAAAAGCTGCAGTCAGTTCTGACCCAGATTCCTATGGAGCCTCTGCTTTGCCCTGGGACCCAGTGCATGTGAAAGTCTCTGTGTACCTTTTAAGAATGGGGTCTCCATTTCCCCCAGTCCTGTGGAGCTCCTGTGCATAACCCCTACTGGCCTTCAAAGCCAGATGCTCCAGGGGCTCTTTCTCCCAGCGCCAGATTCTTAGGAATGGGCATTCGACTTGGGGCTCAGAACTCTCACTCCTCCAGGTGAATCTCTGTGATAAAGTTACTTTCCAGCCTGTGGGGGCTTCCAACCCAGGAGGTATGGGGTTGCTTATATCATGTAATCACCCCTCCTACCTCTTGATGTGGTCTCCTCTTTGTCTTCTGGAGTAGGATATCTTTTTGAAAGTTTCCAGTCCATTTGGCTGAAGGTTGCTCAGCATTTAGTTGTAATTTTGTTGTTTTTATGAGAGAAGTTGAGCTCCAGTCCTTCTATTCTGCCATCTTAATCCCATCTCCTGGAAATGATATTTTAAAAATCAGAGATGTGTCCCACAGAAAGCACAAAGTAGATTTTGTTTCTACTGGAAATAAAGGATTCCTGAATATCAACATGAAAAACAATAGACACTTAACGATATGGGTACCGAAGACTCAAAAGTGTTAAGGATCACATTGTTTCATACTAAAACCAGTCCTGCAATGCAAAGAAACCAGATCTCTTCTTGCAAATACCTTAGTCTTCCTCAAGTTTTGTTTCTATTTTAGGTGGTAATCTTTACAGCTGAAAGGTTTAACAAATTTTCATACCAGCTTTATCATTCCATAAGATTTTTACTTTCCCAGAGAAAAAGCTCTGTGATTATGGATGCTCTCAGGACAGGCTGGTGCTTCATTCATGTCTATCTCTTGAACATGCTCTGCAGGACTTGATCCTTAGTGGTGCTAGGAAATAATAGCTAAACAAAGAGACGTTTTTCCTTGTTTTATGCTTCTCTGCGTCTGAACTTCTTTTAAAGACAATGTTGCTTGGTGACGTTTGACAATTTTTTTTTTGATAGAACATGGAACTATGGCCTCCATGCATGATCTAAGAGGAATGGGAGTGTACCGTTTCTTGAGAAAAAAAATTTGCTAACTAAGAAAATTTGCAGAGTTTCCCATGTGGCACATTGGGTTAAGAATCTGGCTGCAGCTACTTGGGTCACTGTGGAGGTCTGGGTTCTATCCATAGCCTGGTGCAGTGGGTTAACCGATCTGGCATTGCTGCAGCTCTGGCACAGATTGCACTTGTGGCTTGGATTTAATCCATGGCCTAGGAATCTATGCATGCCACAGGTGTGGCAGAAAGAAAGAAAGAAAGAAAGAAAGAAAGAAAGAAAGAAAGAAAGAAAGAAAGAAAGAAAGAAAGAAAGAAAGAAAGAAAATCTTCTGAGTTGTGGGAGCACCTGTTCTCAAACATTTATAACTCTCTGCTTAGCTAGTCCATCACAGACACAAATAGATGTTCTATTGTGAACTGGAGATTGGCACTTGCCTTATGCCTCTATACAGATTGAATCATGATCCACTCTAGCTTCTGACCCTCAACATCCCCTGAAAGGAGCTCAGACTGTATGTCTGTACTCTGGGAAAACTGACAGAAAAGTCCTCAGATAGTAAGATGTTTTCAGGAGAAGATTTATGAGCCCAGTTCTTAAATCTCCTCATATCTAGAAAAGCACTGAAATCCTTCATGGTGATATCTGCTCCTTGTGACTAGCAGCAACCTTCTGTAAAATGTGTGCATGTCTACAGGTACCTCCCCCTTCACCAAAATCACATATAGACTCACCTTCTCCCCTACCTCTTTGGAACAGTTTTTCAGAGCTATCTGAAATGCTCTTTCTCTATAGTCTTCATTTTGCCCCCAATAAAATTTAACTTTCAATTTTTATGTTGTGTATATATTTTTAAGTCCATATCATGACCTCATGACACCATGATCTCATTATATCCAGACTGAACTCATCCTTTTTTCTTTTGATTCCCTCTTGCTGTTTCTGTTAACATCATCACCCTTATTTCTACTGCTTCTTCCAAAGATTTGGCTTTATGTTTGGCTTCTACACTTTCCTACACATAATTTCCAATCCACTGCCAAACACCACTAATGATGCCTTCCCTTTATCACTTACTCCATTTCTTTTTCTGCATACCCAACTGTCACTGGCTTCGTTGCATCTTGGATGTTTGTTTTTCTTTTTTCTTCTTTCTGCCCTCTTCTCTCCTTTTTAAATCAAGGGATATCTGGTCCCTTCAAATCATCTTGAAGCAGCTACACAACTATGTAATCCATTCATTTACTCTCTGTCCCAATTTCCCCAATATCTTATAGAACCAAGAATGAACATTCTAGCTATTATTGTTCTAGAACAGTATTTCCACTGGAATATAATCTGCACCCCTATATAACATTAAAATTTGTCATAGTCACCTTAAAAAAGAAAGTAATACACTTTAATGCAATATTTTATTAAATTATTATCATATTAACTTGTCATCAATATAAAATTATTAATATTTTACATTATGTTTTTCAACTAAATCTTTGAAATATGTTTTTAGCTGCATTTTAAAGGCTCAACACCATCTGTGGGCAATGGCTACTCCATTAGTTAGCATGGCTCTAGAACTTTTACTACTGTTTAGAAAACTGTTTCTGTCTCTATTTTTCTTTCCTCTGTATACACGATATGCTCTAGCCAAGGTGAACTCCACAGTCATGTTTTAAATCATCAAAGTTATTTTGCCACTGTGTCTCTGTGCTGTTTTGTACCCATAGAATGATGTCTCCCCTCCAAATTCCCCAATCCTGGAAGTGCTCTAAGGTTTTGTTTAAATGCCACCTGCCCAGGAGGTCTTATCTTCCCTCACATGAAGTAAGCTTTCCCCTTACTGGTTTTTCAGAGCTTATTTTCTATGATGGCTCTTAGCAATTTTTCTACATAGCCATCATATCTACTTTTTAGGTCATATTTTTTTTGTCTTTTTTTTTTAACAGCTATACCCACAGCATATGGACATTCCCAGGCTAGAGATTGAATTGAAGTTGCAGCTGCTGGTCTACACCAATGCCAAATCTGAAGCATGTCTACAACATACACCACAGCTTGTGGCAACACCAGATCCTTTAACCCACTGAACAAGGCCAGGGGGAAAAACCTACATTCTCATGAACACAAGTCTGATTCTTAACTTGATGAGCGAATGAACTCCATGAACCATAATTTTATTGAGAACAAGGACTGTGCTTTCTTCTTTGTGTCATGAAGCTTAGCCCTGTGCTTTGATCATAACGGCGTTTACTGAATGCTCAATGAATTATAAGTTAGACTTCCCCAAAGGTGATTTTTATTAACTAGGTTTAGAAATGATTGCATTTAGTCAGAAACGAAAAAAGTGTACCTGTATACATATGTAATATTTTGGATTTATGTGACATTTAGAACAGTGCTTTCAAGTCAGAAAATGTAGCTTTACCAACAACAACACACTCATATGGCTTGTGTGGAGTTTATAAGGACATATTTTCTTTCACTTAATAGATGCCAAGTGAATACTTTCATAGATTTCTTTAGAATCACCTTGATTAGCCATTCTCTAAGAGAGGATGCTGCCAGAGGTTGCTTTTATTTTGCTTATCAGTTACTAGCAAAGGACCACAGTGAATGAGAAAGACTCTTTGGTTCTTCAGAATTCTCCCTGAGCCATTTAAGTGTTCTGTCTCTTTTGTCTGGTTTACATGCTCATTTCCCTCAGGATAATTGAGTCAGGAAATTGTCTGTAAGAAAGCTTGATATTGGTGAGGTTTAGGTATAGATTTTTTTTCCATGATGATGTCTGTTCTTATATTTGACTTGATTGCTTCCTGCCCTTGTAAAATAAGTTCTTCTAAAAGACAAGCCTCAAGTTTATTAATAGTTTATTAACTGATGGACCAGAACATGCCATATTTTTGTATTCCAACCCAGTTTCTTTCTTTTTCTTGGAGGTACCTCAGTGGAAATTTCTCTTTGGTCTCTGAGTGTAGCAGATGCTGTCATTTCTTTACTCATAGCTCCTGGGATCCCTTTACCATTTCCCCCATGCCAGCCTGATTTCGAATATCCAGTACCTTTGCACCGCCAACGGAAAGTGCCTGAGAATTCAAATACTCCTGCAGGCAGTCCCTAACCAATTACTGAAGGGTGTGGAGGTAAATGCACTCTAGTTCCCTGTAGCCTTGGCTGGGAGGCATGCACTATATGCAGTTTCCAACAGCATCCCCTCACCTCCATCATTCAACCACAGAGCTTGCTGCCTTAACTGATTGCCTTCCCTTTCCTTCTTGTACCTGCTCCAGGCAATGTTGGTTTCTTTGTCCCTCCTAAATAAACTCCGTGTCCTCAGTCCTTGACTCAGTATCTGGTTTCTGGGCAAATTAAGACAATGAGATAATCAAGTATTTAAAGCCCTTAGTGAGATTTCTATTCTCCCCACCTCTCTTTCCTTCTCCTTTCCCATGCTCTTCTCCTCTCCTCTTCCCTGTGACTCTTTTTCTTTCTTTACCCAATGCTTGCAGAATCCCTATTTTACACCTAACATTAGAGATGAAAGATAGTTTTTCCCCCCCTCAAGAATCTCAGTCTCTCTCTCCAGTGAGACAGAACAGAAAAGAGAACATTTTAAGGCAAAGTGTTAAGTGTGCAAAGATAGAGAGGAATACAGTACAGTATGCTACTAAAATGAAAGACAAGGAAAATAAAGGGCATCAGAGAAGGTGTCCTATATAGTTGATGCCTAGACTGTTTGAAAGCGGTTGTTCTCCAAGTGTGGTCCCTGTATCTACAGCAGCATCACTTGGGAATTTCTTAGCAATGCAGATTTGCAGAGCTAAGCCAGACCTACTAACTGGGAAGTTCTGTGGCTGGGACACAGCCGTCTGTACTTCAACAAACCCTCTACATGATTCTGACATGCTTGCCTCATTGCACCAGTGGTTCCTGGAATCAGCTTCCAAATGAAATGCCTGCACTTGTCTCGAGTCAGCTTCTGAAGTTACCCAGACTAAAATCATGCTGCTCTTGAACAACTGGAATTTTTAATTGCCTGGGGTTGCTTTGGATTATGGTAGCCTAGTTACACAGTAGGTTTTCTACTGATGTATGCTGAATCCCATCCCACTGAATGTATTGTGACATCTATAGTAGTTGGTTTGTCCTTTTTTTAATTTTTATTTTGCCTTGGAAAAAAAGCCTTTCAGCCTATTATTGATTTTGATGATACTAGGTTTTGTTCTTTGATCTTTTTTTTTTTTTTTTTTGAGGAGCAAAAATTCTAACCCATATTTGTTTCAACTTATCTCTATTAGGTATTCTTATCAGATTGAATGGAGAAAATGGTGTTGATTTTGATGAAAACCCATAAAAGAAAATTATTTTTTCCAAATTCTAAATTATTAAAGTTCATGCACAGATGTGGTCCTGTTGATATCAGGAGACTAATTTACATGGACCATTAGTGAGTATCCTTCCATCAGACTTTTGATAACCATCTTATACAACACAAACCTGGTAGCAAAAAATAAAATCAGTCCTGAATATTTGATGTTATGTCAGATTGATGCCTGGATGATTACTTTAAAAAAAAAGCAAAAAACCTCCTATGATTGTTTTACTGTTTTAAGTTTGGTAATGGCAAAACCTTTTTGTTCTGAATGAGTATTAGATAGTTTTCCTCTTCCTCTGCTGTATGCCACTGGAATATCATAATAAAACAATAAAAATCTAAACAATTTGAATATAATATTTCAAACCTGGGTGGTAAAATTGTCTAGCAAGCTTACTACCAACATCATTAGAAAAGAATAAATAGGGGCACATATCAAAACATAAACCAGTAGCAGAGAGTTCCAAGTGATATTTTTCATCTTATTACAGCTTTGCTAATCCTGTTGTCTCAAATGTAAAATCATTGTGTGATCATCTTACAGAGACACACCCATGCATTATCATCTTATACTCAATTATATTTGCTTATATTATATATAAGACATTGCAGCCCCACTTCATCTGCATATCATAGGGAGAGCTGAAGTTGACTTAAATTGTGTGGATTTAGATTGGTCTCTCTCCAAACTAGCTCCTTACCTCACCCCTCTGTTTATCAGAGTCATTATTACTTTTCCCATACATCCAGATTGAAAATCTTGGTTTTATCTTTGACCTTTCCTGTCTTAGTCAGCTCAGGGTGCCATAAAAAATATTATAGACTGGGTTACTTAAGCAACAGAATTTTATTTCTCACAATTCTGGAGGCTGGGAGTCCAAGATCAAGGTGCTGGTAAGGTAAATTTCACCATGAGGCTTCTTGCCTTGGCCTATGTGTTCATAGGACCTCTTTGTATGTGCAGGGAAAGAGAGCATGGTCATGCTCTCTCGCTATAAGTTCACTAATCCTGTCATGATGGCCCCATTGTATACTTTTGGCTCCTTTTTTTATAAATTAATTGACCACATTTCTGGGCTATTTATTCTGTTCTATTGTCCTATGTGTCTATTTTTATGCAAATACCATACTATTCTGATTATTGTAGCTTTGTAATATACTTTTAAATCAGGTAGCATTATGTGTCCAGCTTTATTCTCTCCTTTCTTAAAGTTTCTTTAGCTATTTTAGGACTGACTGCTTGTTCTATTTCTATAAACATATTATTGGAATTTTGATAGGGTTGAGGAGGGGGAAATTTCTTCTTCTCTACCCCTCTTTAGTTCTTGTACCTGGACAAACCATAAAATTGACACAAGTTAGATTAATAGGATTAATTTAATTTTGTGCACACAGGAGACCATAAAACAATGTTCAGAGGGTGATCACAAGAAAGCAACATTTATACTGTTTTACACAAAGAAATAATAAACTCGTGAGGATTTGACAGTACAAAGAAGCATAGGTTTAGGTGCTTAATCAGTAAGGAATTTAAACAAAGTTTGAACTATAGTAAATTAATATAAAAGTAACAAGTTTTGTTTATAGGGGATTTTCAGCCCTTAATTGCCTATTTCTGGTGATACAGATGTCTTTCTACCTCCTGGTACAGGGAGGACACTTTTCATAATGAAGATTTAATTCCTAGTTTAGGAAGACAGAACTGAGGGTCAGAGCATTTTTCTTATATCAATTTTTTCTTAAATAACTTTAATTCAAAATAATCAAGATATGTTTGAAGCATGTTTTGGGGGTGGTGGCCTGACCTGGGCCCCAGGAATAGGGATTGCACTGAATCTGTAGATTGCTTTGGGAGCATAGTATGGATATTTAGAAAATATTAATTCTTTCAATCCATGAGAACATTATATTTTCCCACTTATTTATTTGTGTCATTTTCAATTTCTTTCTGGTTTTCAATGTACACGTATTTCACCTCCTTTGTTAAATGTATTCCTTAGTATTTTGTTTTTTTTTTGCAATTTTAAAAGGGATTATTCCCTTAAATTCTCTTATGGTAATTTATTATTATTATTATTAAAGTATATTTGATTTGCAATGTTTCCTCAAGTTCTATTGTACAACAAAGTGCCCCAATCATACACATTTCCCCGTGCTGTACAATAGGATCCCATTGCCTATCCATTCCAAATGTAACAGTTTGCAACCCAAAAAATCCCCAAAATGCCCATCCATTCCAGTCCCTCCCACTTCCCCCTTGGAAACCCCAAATCTGCCCTTCTTGGCCATGGTGTGTTCCTTTTTTTTGCTTGTTTGGAATTTGTACATAGTATCATCTGTGCCATATTTTAGATTTCACAAATAAGTGATATCATGGTATTTTTCTTTTTCTTTCCGGCGTATGTTGCATAGTGTGAGAGTCTCTAGATCCATCCATGTTGCTGCAAGTAGCATTAGTTTGTATTTTTTATGACTGAGTAATAGTCCTCTGTATGTATGTATCACATTTTCTTCATTCATCTGTTAATGGACATTTTGGTTATTTCCATGTTTTGGCTATTATGAATTGTGCTGCTATGAACACAGGGGTGCATGTATGTTTTTCAGGGATGTTTTTCAGGGAATTGCTGGATCATATTGTAGCTTTATATTTAGTTTCCCGAGATACCTCCATACTGTTTTCCATAGTGGTTGTGCATATTTACATTCCCACCAACAGTGGAGGAGGGTACTTTTTCTCCACACCCTCTCCAACCTTTGTTATTTGTTGACTTGTTAATGACAGCCATTCTGACTGGTGTGAGGTGGTGCCTCATTGTAGTTTTGATTTGTATTTCTCTAATAAGTAGTGCTATTGAGCATTTTTCATGTGCCTGTTGGCCATCTGTATGTCTTCTTTGGAGAAATTTCTATTTAGGTCTTCTGCCCATTTTTCAGTTGGGTTGTTTGTTTTTTTGTTGTTGAGTTGCATGAGTTGTTTGTATATTTTGGAGATTATGTCCTTGTCTGTTGTATCATTGGCAAAGATTTCCTCTCCCATTCTGTGAGTTGTCTTTTCATTTTTTCAATGGTTTCTTCTTCTGTGAAAAATCTTTTGAATTTGATTATCTTTCTGACTTTAGACAATACTACAAAGCTACAGTCATTGAAACAATGTGGTACTGGACCCAAAACAGAAATATAGACCAATGGAACAGGATAGAAATCCCAGATATAAACCCAAGTACCTATGGGTCAACTAATCAATGACAAAGAAGGACTGAACCTACAGTGGAAGAAAGATAGGCTCTTCAATAAATGGTACTGGGAAAACTGGAAAGTTTCATGTAAAAGAATGAAAGTAGAACACCATCTAACACCATATACAAAAATAAACTCAAAATCAATTAAAGACCTAAGTATAAGGCCAGACAATATAAAACTCCTAGAGGAAAACATAGGCGGAACGCTATTTGACATAAATTACAGCAACATCTTATTTTATCCACCTCCTGGAATAATGAGTATAAAGACACAAATAAACCAATGGAACCTAATACATCTCTGTGATACTTCATTATTAGTGTATAGAATAGCAATGGACTTTTGTTTATTGATTTTTGTATCCTGAAGCTTTACTGAGTTCATTTATTCTAATAGGTTTTGGTGATATCTTCATATATAATCATATGGTTACATGATTATATATGTGATTAAGTATGTAACATGTTATATATAATTATAACTTCTGTGACATAACAAGTGGAAATTTCATGTATTCCTTTCCAATTTGGATGTTTTCATTTCATTTTCTTGCCTAATGGCTGTAGCTAGGACTCCCAATACCATGCTTAATAAAATGAGTGAGAATGGACATCCTTGTCATGTTCCTGCTATTAGACGAAAAGATTTAAGCTTTTCACTAAGTATGATGTTAGCTGGGGGCTTATCATATATGACCTTTATTATTGTGATATATGTTACCTCTAAACCCATTTTGTGTAGAGTTTTGAATCATAAACAGATGTTGAATTTTGTCAAATTATGTTTCTAAAGTAACTTATTTTCAGGAACTTTATATACCATAAATAAAATGTTCATGGTTGTTTACTACTATTATCATGCTAAAATTTCTAATATTTTTTCATTCGTATTAATGTACAAAACAGTTTTTTCTCACTTTAAAACTATCTTACAATGATGATTTATATTGTTCTAAGCTACTATTTTTGTTAACTCGTGTAAGTATCTTAAACAAAATGAGTGCCTTACTATATTCTGCTTTTAGGTGTATTGTATAGGCTTCCTAAACAGATGCATTAGAAAATCCCAATATGTGGTATGTTCCCACTTTAAGACCAGAAATGTTTACCTGAATTAGGAACTTACTAATACCAGGGCTTCCTTGTTAAGACTTTAGGAGGATTATATTGACCAATATTGACCTTGTCCATCAAAAGACTGAATGGCTGATTATTATTCATTGTTTATGTGGTTGGAATACTTGAACAATAGAGAATCATTCTTTTCTTACATATATTCACAGCATATAAGATATCTTCTTTCTTTATTTGTCAAAGTTATAATTTCACTGAAAATCTATCAGCTTGGTCTGATTTATTCCCTGAAAACACTTGCTGCTTTTGCTAATGGTTCTTTGTGCTGTTTTCTTTGTAAATGCTTGTTTCATTATTTTCCCTTAAATTGAAAAGGCTTTTAAGAATGTAATTTGCAGGCTCATTCTAAGTATTTGGAAGCTTTGTGCCAATTTCTCTTTCAGTCTTCACTTCTTCATTTTCAGAAACAATGGCAAACAATTCATACGCGAGTATGGACCCCAAAGACTCTATTAGAAGTTAATCTCCAGGGGTGAATAAGACTGTGCCAACTTTGCTTTTGAGCCAAATGAAATAGAAAAGGAGTTAGATGTTTGAGGCAAATTTAATGGCTTTTTGTGGGTGGACACCTGTTAGATGAATATTTCTGTGACCGGCTGGTTCTTAATTAGCAGAGCTTTAGGACAGATGAACTCTTCTGTGCTTGTTGGTGCTCAGTGACACTTGCCTTCATTTACTGTGAGAGAAGCTTCTGTCATAGTTTTAAGGAAAAACATAGTATGTAAAATATATAACACTCTTTTCCCTGTCATTCAACAGATTGACTTGAAAATGAGTTAGAGACATATTGTGAATTATGCCCTATTACTCAGACACAGAATGTCATGTAACACCTAGAATTTGCCAGGGCCACTTGTCAGGCATTTTTGAAATACACTTGACAAGGTGGTTTTTCGAGGGAGGCATAAACATAATACGATTTTATGGCAGACTAATGCCATGGACACAATGAAATAAATTGCACACTGGTTCTGGAATCAATATTCCCATCCCCCAATTTTTATCCAAGAGGAAAAGTGAGGATTCTAGGAATGTAGATATAGACACCAGATGTTGCAGTGTCCTAATAGCACTAATTTAATTTGAGTGGGATTCAGTATATTTGTATGCCTGTTAAGTCAAGAGTATAGAAATCTGGGATGAAAAATTACCTTTTTATTTTTAATTTATTTTTATTAAATTATGGTTGATTTACAATGTTGTGCCAATTTTTTTATGTACAGAAAAGTGACCTAGTCATATATATATATATATATATATATATATATATATATATATATGTATGTATGTATACACACACATTCCTTTTCTTATATTATATTCTGACATGGTCTATCCCAAGAGACTGGATATAGTTCCCTGTGCAATGCAGTAGGACCTCATTGCTTATCCATTATAAATGTAATAGTCAAAAGAATTATTTAAATCATGCACAGAATAAGAGTGATTTGTTTAAGAAAAGAAGCAAGGCTTAAAGTATTTGCTAAAGCCATTGACTTACATTGAGAAAATTCTTAACTTTGGGCCAGTAATATAAGTTACTCTTGGGGTCATTAGGAGGCATCCTACAGGTTGATAGACAGAGCTGGGCTGTCAGATCATATCTTAGGTTAGCTACGAACTTCATCATTTCCACTATTCCAATGACACTTAGCACTTATCGTTAAATCCCAGGCGCCTTCATATAAAACAATATGTTCTCCACATCTGTGCATTTTGCAGTCACTGATCAATGGTTAAGTAGTTTGCAGGAGTGCTATGGCACTCTCGTGTATGTCCTTCCCCAAAGCCTTCTGGTAGAAACTCTGCTTCACAAAACAAGAAAAATTGTTGGAATGTACTGGTGTAATTAATCATAATGCATAAAACTGCAGCAAATGACAGTGCTGAGTTCATTGGGCTAAACTGATGTTGGAGGACAGAGTCAGTAGTTATCTAGCTTGGGGGCCAGGGCACATTCACCCTCCTAGTAATTCTAGAAGCAGAATGTCCCATATGTGCCAGTTTTCTCATTTAATGTAGGAATAACAAGCCCAGCTCCTTCTTGCAGGTGTAAGAATCAAACATAATAGTGATGGCATATATTCAATACCAATACCAAATCTTTAGTGTCATGACTATGAAGAAAAAGTCTCATTATTTCAATTATCCCACAAAGCATTTTTAAAATTTAAACGTTTTAAAGAAATAATTCATTTTATTTCATATCTTCATTCTTTTAGTTTTCTAGTATGATTTCTATTTTAGAAAGATTTAGAATCTGCTTTTATGTTGTGTCTAAAAGTTAAAATGGAAAATAGCAAAGAAAATAGTCCTGAACATGTAAGGTTTGGGATTTATGTATTTATTTACTTTTTTATTTTTAGGGCCATACCTGCAGCATATGGAAGTTCCCAGGCTAGGGGTTGAATCAGACCTGCAGCTGCTAGCCTATACCACAGCCACAGCAATCCCAGATGAGAGCTACATCTTTGACCTATGCTCCAGCTTGTGGCAATGTAGGATCCTTAACCCACTGAGCAAGGCCAGGAATGGAACATGCATCCTCAGGGCTACTAGTTAGGTTCTTAACCTGCTGAGCCACAGCAAGAACTCCCAGGTTTGGGATTTATATGTTGGTATGTGGCCATGCAATCTGAGTAGTTGGAGCCTTTTTTCCCTCTGGCATTATTTCCTTAAGAACTTGTAATTAACGTGTTATTTGAGAGAGCTTGAATGCTTTGGTAATATAGCTTCGGTCTTTTTTCAAAGCAGTCTATAATTTTTAGGGGTGTATAATAGCTTCATTCTATACATGTGTATAAGCATAGCTTATACAATCTATTTAAGAATGTGCTTGACTATCTTTTATAAGAATGAAATTCATGCAGATAGAATGCAGTCATCTTTAAACTGAAATATCAATTATGTTGTCAAGATCCTTCGAAGGAAACAAATTTAAATATATTATTCAATTATTTCAATATCACTGCATATATATGTTTAAATAAAAATGAAGGACATAATGTCAACTTCAGATTTGTTTAATTCTTGTTGTCTTGGGCTTCACCTGAACCACAGAGATGCAAAGAGAATGGGAAGCATGAGGATGTTCAGCCCAGAGATACTCAGGAGCCAGAAAGGCTAGGAGTCAGTGATAGTTTAGAAGTGTCAGGGAAGAGAGAAGGAAGATTTAAGACGATATATATGGAATCTAAAAAAAGGATACAAATGAAATTATTTGCAGAATGGAAACAGACTCACAGACTTCGAAAACAAACTTATGGTCACCAAAGGGGATAGGTGGTAGGGGAGGGATGGACTGGAGGTTTGGAATTAGTATTTGTACACTGAGGTATGTTGAATGATTGGCCAACAGGGATCTGCTGTATAGCACAGAAGATTCTACCCAATATTCCATGATAATCCATGTGGGAAAAAACCTGAAAAAGAATGGATGTATGTACATGTAGAAATGAATCACTCTGTTGTACAGCAGAAATGATCACAACATTGTAGATCAGCTATATTTCAAGAAAACTTAAAAAAAAGGGAAGGATACCATTTCTGACTTGAGTAACTGAAATAGTGAAAGCAGATGTTGAAATAAGATAAGTTTGAGTTTGCATTGAATTTGAGCTAAGGATATAGCACAGAAATGTCTATTAAACATATGGATTTGGGCTACAAATTTGGGGAGTCATTGTCATAAAGATAATAACTGAGTTAGATGAGATACAGCCTGCTTCTCTCCTTTCTCTGCTTCTTTTCTTTCCTCCACACACTCTTCCCAGGCAGAGGATGGAACACTGAGGAGCATTCACATAGAGTTGGAACAAGAGGAAGCCATAAGGACAACTGAGAAAAATAAGCCAGAGAAGGAGCAGGAAGGTCAAGAAGACACTGTGTTAGAGAAGCTGGAGACAAAGGATATCAAGGAAGCAGAGTTGGCCAGAGATGCCACAGGTTGTTACAAGGTCAAATAAGATATGAGCTGAAAGGTGTTCACTGGGTTTATCATTGAGGGATTTGGCCCTGGAGAGGACTGGGAAGGGCAGAATTGGAGCAGCTTCCAGTGGTGGCCATGATGGGATGTGGCCACGTTATGGGTGGCTGAGGCATGGGAAGGAAGAAGAAGAAATGATGAAGCCGTTAGACTGCTGTCTGGGGGGGTACTGTTATTAATCTGGTTTCTTCTGAGAAACACAATTGATGTAAGAGGAGATGTCCTATGGGAATTGGTTCACATGATGATGGAGGCTGGGAGGTCTGGCAATGTCCTGCCTGCAAGCTGGAACCAGCAATGGTGGTGGCAAAATTAATTCAGTCCAAAGGGCTGAGATGGGCGGGAGATGTAAGAGTGGGCTGCTGGTGTGTGTCCTAGACTCGGAAGGCTTGAGAAACAGGAGAACATGACAATCCAGCTCAGGGGGTGTTGAGGGAGGAAAAAAGGGGGGTTCACCCTTCCTCTGCTGCCCTAAAAGCATTGGATGATGCCCACATGAGTGAGAACAGATCTCCTTTACTCAGTCTACTGAGTCAAATGCTAATCTCCTCTGAAAACACTCTCACAGACACACCTGGAAATAATGTTTTACCAGCTACCTGGGCATCCCTTAGGCCAGTCAAGCTGACATATAAAATTTACCATCACAGTTTTTCAACATGGATATTGAGCTACCTAGGATGGTTGGCAGTATCTGGGGTAAGATCAAGGTGACATGTCAAAGTCTCTGTGGATCAACAGGAGTGGGTCAGGATTTTAGAAGTCAGTGTTGGGGACAGGCAGTGACTTGTTCAAAATAGGGTTTTTATAAATGCAGTGAGATAATATGCCCCTCTGAGAAAGCACACAAAATAGTTTTAAATTAGTTTGATATGTGGTTGCTTAATATCTAGACACTAGAAAGAAATTAGGGTATGGGGATATAATTGGGTTCTTAGGAGCTGAGTTTCTTTGTGTCCAGTTTTCAAAGGCTGTGTTCAGGGTTCTGTCTCTGCTTTCTCTGGTTTTCCTCACCTTACTATCCATCTGCCCATAATACACAGTCTCAACCCCATCATTGAGTCCAAGGATATCTAATCTCAAGTTCCCATGGCTAATGGTCCAGAGTCTCAGTGCATTCCAGTTCAAATGTATGTGAGCTCCAGGAGGCACTGAAACCTGCCTTGTATCAATTTCAAGGATGGTGTCTACTTGACTTTCTGGCTTTGAAGGACCTGGGAGAATAATCACCTCCATTTCAGAGGTTTAGGGGAAGCCTGAAGGATGTAAAGGACAGAATGTAAGGAGAGAGGCAGTTTGTTAACAATGGAAAAGATTCCAGAATTGATTTAAAGGGTGAGGAGCCAGGCAAGGTTGGGTTGGCAAGAAGATTTTTTGTTTCACTGTTTCCTTTTAATTATATGTTCCTTAAAATATATCACATCTTTAAGTAGACTGTGGTGTCTTAGCGTGCTTGTATAATATCACTCTATCTTATGTTTCTTTTGCATCCCAGCACTCCTTCACCCAAGTACCCAGCAAAACACCCACTATCACTAATGGTTTTTTTTTTTTTTTTTTTGGCCTGTGGCTTGTGGAAATTCCCAGGCCAGGGATTGAACTCAAGTCACAGCAGTGACCAGAACCACTTCAGTAACAATGAATATTCTTAACCTGCTGAGCCACCAAGGAACTCCTGTGTCCAGTGGATTTTGGGATTTATTTTCTTCTTTGAGTTATATCTATATAATAATGTACAGGGTCTATCAACTCCACAGTAAGCTTTATAGGTCTTTTTACCTTCCGCATCTCGCAACCCTCAGCCTTGTGACCAAATTGTCATGGTAATTGACTGAATCAATTTAAATAAAGGGTAACATGATGGAACAAAATTAGAGAAAACACTGCTTCTAGTGCTTAGGGTTTTAGCAACTTTTTCAACACTTCAAAAAGTGTCACACAGTTTCATGTGATATTTAGGACTCATTTCCATTAATGATGTATATCCATTCTCTTCTTTCCATATTCTCTGATTTATTTTTAACAGACTCCTGGGTTATAAGCCTGCCCAAACCGAAATCAGGGTGGGAAAGTTTAGTGAAAGTGCTAAAGTTACTTTATCAGGAAATGTGGAGACAAGAGGAAGGACATTATGACCAGAGGGAATTTTCCGAAATAAGAATGAAAGAGGGTATTTCCTAAATGCCAGCTATGTGACTTTGAGTAAATATATGATTGAGCATGCAGATTAAAATTGCCACTATTTAAAGCTTCCTACTTTCTCCCACCTTGTATGAATTGTAGTCCTTTGGATATGTTTTAGGAGCTTTCTTTCATAATATTTAATTTGTGATGTCATTTTCTCCCTTATTTGCTATGTACCTTGTTCTTATAGTCAAATCCACAGACTACATGATCATCATGTTTATATAATAGTGGTATTCCATAATGACATCAGATAATAAATAGATGGAAGCTTAGCCATGAGCTGCGCCTGGTCCCTTCTGGTGGTTACACTCTTTTCTTTCTTTCTTTCCCTTCCTTCCTTCCATGCTTGTTAGGGCACCTGAGGCATATGGAAGTTCCCAGGCTAGGGGTTGAATTGGAGCTGTAACTGCTGGCCTACACTACAGCACAGCAATGTGGGATTCAAGCCACATCTGCAACCTACACCACAGGTCACCTACACCAACAGAACCTGAGATTGCATGGTGAAGTGGGACCATCAACATTTCCACAGCCTGCGTCCCTACATCCAGTTCTTTCTTGCATCTTTCTGACCACAAGTAGGACTCATGTTCATAATCTGCTTGTGGTGATGTGTCCGGAACATAATCCTTGAGGATGAATTTTTTATTCTTTAAATATTGGCGTATTCACCGTTTCCATTTCTCCTCAGGATTTCTCACTTCTGCATTCATTTTTTAATCATTTGATCACTAATGGAGGACAGACATTATATTAAGTATAATGTAACTCTTTCCTTGAATGGATACAAAAGAAGGAAGGATTTAAAAAATTAAAAATTTATCAAAGATTAACTATGATATTTTTTGAGCTATTTAAAAATTTTATTTCTAAATAGTTGATTTAATTCTTAAACCAGTGCATTTTAAAAAGTAAATTCTCAGGTAATTTATTTATGAGTCATTTCTAATAAAGGGTATTCTAGAATGTACTATAAGATTTAGAACATAGAATCTATAGATTTACTTGCTGTGAAGGTATTTTGAAAGAGTTAATTAATATCATATAGCTCACTTAAAATTCAATGAAAAGAATAGCCATTGAGAATTCTTCCACCTTCAAAAACCCATTCTTAACTTCCGGGAGACTCTGATGTGCTTTTCTGTTTTTCAGACCTTGTGCTTTTCCATCCCTGTAGAATTCACCTCTGTGCTGACTTTAGTTCTCTCCTGGGGGTGCACTGGAGGCAGCTCATCTAGATAGGTGTGTGTGTATGTGTGTGTGTTGGGGTGTGTACGGCACAAATGATGATTAGAGCTAACCCTTTCAAACAGCAGTCCCTGAATCTTGCTGCCATATAGGAAGCCCTTTACCTCCTGTCCAGAGAGAGCCACCACCCATTCTCTCCTGATCTCCTTACCAGTCTTTGTTTGTTTGTTTTGTTATGTTTCCTTGAGTATAGTTGATTTACAATGTTGTGTTAATTTCTGCGGTGCAGCAACTAACTCAGTTTGCTACATATATGTATCTATAAATACACACAAATACATATACATATATATTCTTTTTGATATTCTTTGCCATTATGGTTTATCACAGGATATTGAATATAGTTCTCTGCGCTATACAGTAGGACCTTGTTGTTTATCCATCTTATATGTAATAGTTTGCCTCTGTTAATCCCAAACTCCCAATCCATCCCTCATCCACCTTGCTCCCTCTTGGCAACCACAAATCTGTTCTCTATGTCTGTGAGTCTGCTTTTGTTTTGTACATATGCTGATTTGTGTCATAGTTTAGATTCCACAAGTAAGCGATATTATATGGTATTTGTCTTTGTCTGACTTACTTTGCTTAGCATGATCATCTCTAGGTCCATCCATGTTGCTGCCAATGACATTATTTCATACTTTTTAATGGCAGAGTGGTATTCAATTGTATACATGTATCACATTTTTACCCATTCCTCTGTTGATGGGCATTTAGTTTTCCATGTCTTGGCTATTGTGAATAGTGCAGCCATGAACATCATGGTGCATGCATCTTTCTGAATTATGATTTTGTCTGGGTATATGTCCAGGAGTCCTCAATCTTTTGTCTGTGATCCATCACCATCACCATTTTAAAGACTCCCCAAGGGCCCTCAGTTGCTGCTTTCTGGCTCTCAATGTACCACAATGTCCACTCTGCTAGAATGGGAGGTAAGCAAATTACTAGCTCTCAAGTCATTTTATTCATTGTTATTTTTATATAGCTTTCCAGATGTCTCTATCTTGTTCCTTATCCTCAGAGAGTCATCCTGTCTCCTTAAATCTTTCTCTTCTCCATTGCCTTCCAAGTTTTTAAAAAATCTCATATACTACATTCTAATAGATAATATTAAGTTCAGAAAGATTACAGCTAACATTGCGAGCTATGACCTTTTAAAAATACCTCTATCATTTTCTTCTGACCATTTTAGGGAATACCTTATATATGCACATAACAGAGTGACAGACCTATTATTTAGGAGAGGTGGGACTTATGTATAATATACAAAAGCAGATAATAATTTACTAAAGCCCTTAGATTTGCTACCCAAGCATACATCTCTTGTCACTAAGTAGAATAGTAAATTCCCCTGTATCTAGCATTGGCAGACCCCAGGACATAGATGAGTAAATGAGCCAATTTTTAATTAACAAAAACAAAATAGTATTTTTTTTTAGTATTGTCTACTCCCTGTTTTACATGCATGATTATAGTCAGTCCTTACAATGAACCTTCAAATTTTTCTTTTGGGAATCTAAAGTTCAGAAAGGTTAATCAACTTGTTCTAAGTCAAAAACTTGTTATGGTGAATGCTTCAATTCAAAACCAGGTCTGTTAGACCCTGAAGTTCACATGTATCATTAATCAGCTTTTCCCAATGACTGTTTATGCAACATTGTGACCGTGAGAGATTCACCAACAATAGGTATTCTTTGCTTAACTGAGATTGAGAACTGCTGTAGAGGAAATGGTTTAATTTTGTTTAACTGGACTGGCTCAAACATTTTACTATGGTGACTTTTTCTTACAATTACTATTAGGTAGAGTTAAGTTTTTTCTGTTGCAGTTTTTATCATGAATCTTCTTGGTTCATCAGAGCCTGGTTGTATAACATTTCTTCCGTGTTAATCTGGGCATTGTTTTGCATGATTACTGCAGTCAATAAATCTAAAGCATTTAGGAATCACGTTGTATATTAAAAATACGGTCATGAATTCTTTGCAGCTCGTTTATCTTAAGGACAAAACTATTTTCTCGCTCCTTAAATCTGGGCTGACTGTGTGACTTGCTCTGACTAGCAGAGTGTGACTAAAATGTCATTGTGAGGACTTGCTCCCTCATGGAAAGGTGCCCACAGGCCTTTATATAAGGAAGCTTACCAAGCTTATTAGAGTATAAGCAGCTACGTGAAGGAAAATTGAGATGTCCTGCCTAACAGCCAGCAGATACCTACCTAACTGTAAGATATGAATGAGGGCATCTTGGACCTTCTAGCAGAATTAGACCTCCAGCCAAATGCAGCCCTGTTAGTGAACCAGGTGAAACCTGCTGAAGAATCATCCAGGCAACCTCAGGACCTATGAGAAATAATGAACCATTGTGTTTAGCCACAGAGTTTGGGGCTGAATTTTTACTCTGAATGAGTTAACTCATACTGTACCATATACAGTAAACTGTACCATTATGAATGTTGACACTCTAGCCATAGAGTATTGTCAGGGTATAAGAATTATATGAATTTCAGAGTTCCTGTCATGGCTCAGTGGAAAAGTATCTGACTAGCATCCATGAGGATACATGTTCAATCCCTGGCCTCGCTTAGTGGATTAAGGATCTGGCGTTGCTGTGAGCTTTGGTGTAGATTGCCGACATGGCTTGAATCTGGCATTCCTGTGGCTGTGGCGTAGGCCAGTGGTTACAGCTCCGATGTGATCCCTAGCCAGGGAACTTCCATAGGCCGAGGGTGAGGCCCTAAAAAAGACAAGACAAAACAAAACAAAAAGAATTATGTATTTCTAAGTTTGTACTTGATCTTGTTGTTTGTTTTGGGGGGCATGTGGAAATTCCTGGGCTAAGGATTGAACTTGTGCCACAGTTGCAGTCTGCACCACAGCTGCAACCTGCACCACAGCTGCAGCAACTCTGGATCCTTAACACACTGTGCTACACAGGACCTTCCCATACTTGAGCTTGTTGAAATTAACATTTTATGTAGTGCATGTGCTACCTTTTGGAGTGTAATTTGCTATGAGTCCCTCACATTTGTACATGTCTTAGGAGGGGAAGCCTTGACATATTTTGTTCTGGGCTAACTCTTCAAGGCTGTTTGCATAGAGAATAGCCTTGGAGGATAGAGATAGTATTTTCCGCTAGGCCAGAGGGCAAATTTTCTTTCCATCCAGGACAAGAAGGATAAAGTCCTCCTCTGAGACAAGGGTTAGGTAGGATTTTCTAAGCTCAGAGTTTCTCAGTCTTGACTCAACCCGCCCTCCCTCCTCCCTTCGTGTGAGTGGCATCACTTTGCTGCTTTGAGCATTGGAGGCTGGGGAGAACCAGTGCAAACACGGAGCTTCTGATGCCTGATGTGTCCTGAGGAATAGAGTTCTCTGTCTCTGACCTGGGAATCGCAAGTCTTCTGCTACCATCAGGGGAACTGCAGCAGACTAATTGTTAGTTTACAAGCTGGGAAAATCTGACACTTCATGGTTCTTTACATTATCTAATTTGAACTTAAGGCAGAACATAAGATACTTGATGAAAATTGTATGAGTGTCTGACTTTTTCTCAGGGTTATATTTGTGAGAAAATCTACTTATTCCGTATGAAATGCTTATTATTCATGAGTACTTATATGTTGGTCTCTCAGGAGTTCAATTATTAGATTCATTAGGAATTGTATTTAAGAAAAAGAATTTTAAGTTGCAGTGATAATTATGCACTTCAATGGGTGGAACATATTAATATTTCATTGATGATGATTAAGTTCTGCTAGAACAGTGTATGTTATGCTAGATGTAATTTGTTTTATAATAATTATTTGATTGCTTTTCATACTTTTTCCTCATTATATTTTTCATTTTTACATGTTTGTGATTTCTCTGTCCCTGTTTGGTTTTTTTTTTCCAATTAATTATGCTTGTGGTATTTATTTATTTATTTATTTATTTATTTATTTATTTCCTTATTTTATGGCTGCACTCGAGGCATATGGAACTTCCTCGGTCAGGGACTGAATCTGAGCCACAGTTGTGACCTACCCCGAAGCTGCAGCAATGTTGGATTATTTAACTCCTTGTGCTGGGCTGGGAATCAAACCTGAACCTCCCCAGCAACCTGAGTTGCTGCATTTGGATCCTTAACCCACTGTGCCACAGCAGGAACTCCTAGCTAGGGGGTTATTTATTTTAGTTTATTATTTTATTTTCAAGAATGAACTGTTGAATTTATTAGTTCTACTTGTTTTATTGTTTATAACTCATAAATTTCTGACTTTCTTTTCAGTTTTATCTTTCTGCTTTCCTTAAGGTATTTTTTAATTCTTTTTCCTAGCTTATTGTGATCAAATGGTTAATTCACTTATTTTCATTCTTATTTGATATGTAGCATTGCAAATCTTGCTGTGTTCTGTAGTTTCAAATATGTGATATCATTGTTATTTTTAATTTCTTGTGTTTTTTTTTAAACTAAAAAGTTAAAAAGTACAGCTTTCACTTATCCTGATAATTTTTTTTAACTTTTTTTCCCTTTTATTTCTGGATTTAGTGCATTGCGGTCAGAGAATAGAGTTTGTATTGGTTATAATTTTTGGAATTTTTTGTGTGTTTGTGAATAATATAAGATCAGTTTTTGGAAGGTCGTTTTAATTGGTATTTCTGTTTTCAATGAGAAGTTTATAAATGTTGGGTTTTGTGTGGGCAAGGACTTGTATAAGGAAAAAGGGTGAGGAATCCAGTAGGTTTGTGACTTGTGCAAAATGGTGAGATGTACAAAATGGTTAATGGCCTTTGAGGTTTTTACTAACAACTGGGGGGTTGAACAACTTTTATATCACTTACTAAAAAATCTTAATCCTAAGTGTCTCAATCTTAGGCTGGTGTTTGGAATGCAAAGTTAGATAAGAGAATTGTTTAAAATGTGCACTTTCTTCTAGGGACACAAAAGGAGTTTGTCATTTTTTATTTCACTTTTAGTTGCCATCTTCTAATTGCTTTTTGTGGTCATAACTAAATATCAGATTACAAGTTCTGTGATCATCAGAATTTGTAATTTGAGTTCCTATCATGGCTTAGTGCATTAAGGACCCAATATTGTCTCTGTGAGATTGGGGGTTTGGTCCCTAGCCTCCTCAGTGGATTAAGGATCTGGTGTTGCCATGAGCTGTGGTGTAGGCCACAGCTGCAGCTCTGATTCCACCCCTGGACTGGAAACTTCCATATACTGCAGGAATAAGAAAAAAATTAAAAAAAAAGAGGAACTTGTAATTCACCAGTCTCTGCTATTTGGGCTATTATAGTACTGGGAGGGAACCCTAGAACAAGAATCAGTCTGATTATCATGATTCTGCTGCTTCTAGTTAGCCCAAGACCAGTGTGGGTTCTATAACAGAATGATCTTTGGAGCAGCAGAGATCTGGGTATGAATTTCAGCTTTATTCTCTATTATCTGTATTCTGAGGGGTAAGCTGCATAACTTATCTGAGCCTCTCTCTCTCTCTTTTTTTCTTTTATAAAAATGTAGATAATTAAATCTACCTGAAATGTTATTTTGAAGATTGATATGTATGAAAGCTGGGCCACTGGCTGGCCCAGTTTCATCTCTTCTTTGAATTTAGGTCTTTGGACTACATGCTCTGGGGAATAAGAACTATCCTGACAGTGTAACTTAGAGAATCAATTTTCCTTCTTTAGTTAGCAGTTCTGGGCTTCTGAGTCCAGGATCAGGGTTGACTGGGAGTCCCTGTGCAGTGGTGGCAAATTGTTTGGCAGTTCTGTGTGGTGATGGATTTGTAGACTCCACAGCCCCTCTAGCTGGGGCCAAATCCTTCTTTCGTTTTTTTAGCTGTGCGACATTGGCCAGAGTAATGAATAGCTCCAAGCCTCAGTTCCCTCCTGCTTTAAAATTGGAATATTAATAGCACCTGCCTCAAGGTTGTTGCGAAGGACGAGTGCAGTAAAGCATGGGAAGCAGTTAGCTTAGTTCCCAGAGCATATGCATTGTCATCACCTCGTAAATGTGTTCCTTATCATTTTCTCCAGGAACACTCATTTTTTGAAAGTTAAAAATAGCCTACGTTAGACCTAAGTCAGAATACAGGATGGTCTGGAGAGGGTTTTTTTTTCCTTCTGTTTTCAAAGTTTGATGATTAGTGTTTAAGGTAAAGAATATTGAAACGCAGACATAAAATGCTTCATTAAACCATCACGCCTGTCTTAACAAGGAATGTGACAGTGAGAGTCGAAAGTAGCAATTATGGTTGCCCCAGCATTAAAAAAAATACAGGTTTGCTCAACAAGGTCTACCTGTTTATAGGAAAGGCTAAAAAGAGGGTAGAAAAATATTAGAAGAATACAGAAAAACTTGGCAACTCGGCCGTGACTGGTTCCTGACAATATCTGATGCTTGAGCCTTGAGGGTGTTGTGTCTAAGTGTTGTTGGGTGGTACTAGGTTACTTCTCAGCAAACCACAGGAACTTCTAGTTTGATTTAGGATGTGTAAGTGGCAGCATGGGCGGGGAGTGGGGAGGGTGCTTTGCTTTAGAGTGATCTTTGGGTTCCAGCCATTAGAAATTCTAGGTGCCTCTGGCTATTTGAACATCGCAAGAAACAGTTCCTCTTTCTGAAGATTTTTTTTAAATGCACTTATTTCTTTAGTAGAACTAGCAGATTTATGTGAAACCATTTATCAAAGCCCCCTGGACCCATGAACACCAGGGCTACCCTGTGTCAACACCATAAAACAACTCCGTGGATGCTAGAGGATCAAAGCCCTCCTTTGCAGTGGGACTTCTCAGCATGACCCCAAATCCCACTGTCCCAGTCTGTCTTCTGTATTAGCTGATAAAAACAAAAATAAAGGGATGGGTGACGGAAGACATCACACTAGCATACAAAACACTACACGGATCATCACTCCAAGGAAGAGAGCTGTTCTTTAAAATGGAATTCCTAAGCTCTAGGGGGCAGTGGGGAATACAGCACCATATTTTGGGAGGGACTCTTATGATTGGATTCCTTCTTTTACAATTAAGTGTTGACAGAAAAAAGCCGAAGTTAGCCTATGCACAGTCTGTTCTCTAGGTACGTGAGTTTGTTTCTGTTCTGTAGATAGATTCCTTTGTGCCATATTTTATTTATTTATTTTTAAACTGAATGAATTTTATTACATTTTTAGTTGAACAATGATTGTCATAACCCAGTGTGCCATATTTTGGATGCTAGGTATAAGTGATATCATATGGTATTTGTCTTTCTCTTTCTGACTTACTTCACTTAGTATGAAAATCTCTAGTTCTATCCTTCCATCCATGTTGCTACAAATGGCATTATTTTGTTCTTTTTATGGCTGAGTAGTATTCTATTGTGTATATACACCACTTCTTAATCCATTCATCTGTTGATGGACATTTAGGTTGTTTCCATGTCTTGGCTATTGCGAATAGTGCTGCAATGAACATATGGGTGCGTGTATCTTTTTCCATGAAAGTTTTGTCCAGATATATCCCTCCAGGAGTGGGATTGCTGGATCATATAGGAGTTCTATATTTAGTTTTATGAGGTACCTCCATAATGTTTTTCATGGTGGTTGTACAAATTTACATTTCCACCATTGATGTAGGTGTGTTCCCTTTTCTTCACACCCTCTCCAGCATTTGTTATTTGTTGACTTGTTAATGATGGCTATTCTAAAAGGTGTGAAGTGATGCCTCATTGTAGTTTTCATTTGCATTTCTCTAATAATTAGTGATGTTGAGCATTTTATCATGTGTCTATTGGCCATCTGTAGGTCTTCTTTGGAGAAATGTCCATATAGGTATCTTAGGTGGAAAATGAACCAAGGCCTAAAAGGACAAAAAAATCAGCATAACCCAGCCAAATCCAGACTTACAGTCTCCATCTTATTGAACAGGCCCATGTAAGGGATTGAGTTCCCTAGAACAAAAATAGCCCCAAGGCTGCAGACTACATGATTCAGCAAAACAGACCCCTGTCTATAAAAAGCCAAGCACTCCCCTGTGGGGGAGGGGGAGCCTGAGTCTTGCTTGCTCAGAGCTCCCAACCACTCTGTTTGTCAATAAATTCTGCTGCGGTTTCATTGCTCCAGCCTCTGCCTCCTTCTTCCTCACCATTCTAACAAGGTTTTCTGCCCATTTTTCAATTGGGTTGTTTGTTTTTTGCCATTGAGTTGTATGAGTTGTTTGTGTAATTTGGAGATTAAGCCTTTGTCGGTTGCATCATTTGCAACTATTTTCTCCCACTGGTAGGTTGTCTTTTTTTTAAAATGATTTTCTTTGCTGTGCAAAAAAGCTTGTAAATTTGATTAGGTCTCATTGGTTTATTTTTGTTTTTATTTTTGTTGCCTTGGGAGACTGACCTAAGAAAATATTTGCATGGTTGTTATCAGAGAATGTTTTGCCTGTGTTCTCTTCCAGGTGTTTTATGGTGTCTTATGTTTAAGTCTTTAAGCCATTTTGAGTTTATTTTTGTGCATGGTATGAGGGTGTGTTCTAGTTTCATTGATTTACATACCGCTGTCCAGTTTTCTCAGCACCAGTTTCTGAAGAGACTGTTTTTTTCCCATTTTCTATTCTTGCCTCCTTTGTTGAAGATTAATTGACCATAGGTGTCTGGGTTTCTTCCTAGGTTCTCTATTCTGTTACATTGGTCTGTATGTCTGTTTTTGTACCATACCACACTGTATTGATTTACTGTAGTTTTGTATATTGCCTGAAGCCTGAGAGAGTTATGCCTCCTCTTTGAATTTTTTTTTCTCAGGATTGCTTTGGCAATTCTGGTTCTTTTATGGTTCCATATCAATTTTTGGATTGTCTGTTCTGTGAAAAATATAATGGGTAACTTGATAGAGATCTGTAAATTCTCTGTAGATTCTGTAGATTATTTTGGGTATTGTGGCCATTTTATATAATATTAATTCTTCTAATCCAGGAGCATGGAATATCTTTCCATTTTCTATTTTTTAAAATTTTTTATTACTCAAATGAATTTATCACATCTTTAGTTGTATAATGATCATAACAATCTGATTTCACAGGATTTCCATCCCACAGCCCAGGCACATCCCCCCACCCCCCCAAACTGTCTCCTCTGGAGACCATAAGTTTTTCAATGTCTGTGAGTCAGCATCTGTTCTGCAAAGAAGTTCAGTCTGTCCTTTTTTCAAATTCCACATGTCAGTGAAAGCATTGGATGTTGGTGTCTCATTGTATGGCTGACTTCACTTAGCATGATAGTTTCTAGGTCCATCTATGTTGCAAAAAAATGCTGGTATTTCATTCTTTTTAATGGCTGAGTAATATTCCATTGTGTAGATGTACCACCTCTTCTTGACCCACTCCTCTGTCGATGGACATTTAGGTTGTTTCTATGTCTTGGCTATTGTAAATAGTGCTGCAATGAACATTGGGGTACATGTGTCTTTGCGAGTCATGGTTTTCTCTGGATAGATGCCCAGGAGTGGGATTGCTGGATCAAGTGGTAGTTCTGTGTTTAGTTTTCTGAGGAATCTCCATACTGCTTTCCACAGTGGTTGCACCAATTTACAATCCCACCAACAGTGTACTAGGGTTCCTTTTTCTCCACACCCTCTCCAGCACTTATTGTTTGTAGACTTTTGGATGACGGCCATTCTGGCTGGTGTAAGGTGGTACCTCAGAGTGGTTTTGATTTTCATCTCTTTAATAATGAGTGATGTTGAACATCTTTTCATGTGTACTTGGTCTTCTGTATGTTTTCTTTGGAGAACTGTATGTTTAGATCTTCTGCCCATTTTTTGATGGGATTGTTTGTTTTTTTGGTATGGAGCTGCAGAAGTTGTTTATAAATTTTGGAGATGAATCCCTTGTCAGTCGATTCACTTGCAAAGATTTTCTCCCTATCTGTGGGTTGTCTCTTTGTTTTGTTTAGGTTTTCCTTTGCTGTGCAGAAACTTTGAAGTTTCATTAGGTCCCATTTGTTTATTTTTTTTTATTGTCAATACTCTGATAGGTGGATCTGAAAAGATGTTGCTGTTGTTTCTGTCAGAGAGTGTTTGGCCTATGTTTTCCTCTAAGAGTTTGATAGTGTCTGGTCTTATATCTAGGTCTTTAATCCATTTGGAGTTTATTTTTGTGTATGGTGTTGGGGAGTGTTCTAATTTCATTCTTTTCCATGTGGCTGTCCAGTTTTCCCAGCACCACTTATTGAAGAGGCTGCCTTTTCTCTATTGTATATTCTTGCGTCCTTCATTATAGCTTAGTTGACTGTAGGTGCCAGGGTTTATTTCTGGGCTTTCTATCCTTCTCCACTGATCTATATTTTTATCTTTGTGCCAGTACCATAAGGTTTTAATGATTGCTACTTTGTAGTATAGTCTGAAGTCCGGGAGCCTGATTCTTCCAGCTCCATTTCTCTTTTTCAGGATATCTTTGGCTATTCTGGGTCTTTTGTGCTTCCAAAGAAACTTTAAAATATTTTGTTCGAGTTCTTTGAAAAATGTCCTTGGTAATTTGATAGGGATTCCATTGAATCTGTGTATTGCCTTAGGTAGTATAGTCATTTTGATAATATTAACTCTTCCAATCCACAAGCATGGTATATCTTTCCATCTATTTGTGTCATCTTTGATTTCTTTCATCAGTGGCTTATAGTTTTCAGAGTACAGGTCTTTTGTTTCCTTAGGTAGGTTTACTCCTAGGTATTTTATTCTTTTGGATGTGATGGTAAACGGGATTGCTTCCCTAATTTCCTTTTCTTCTCTTTCATTGTTAGTGTATAAAATGCCATCAATTTCTGTGTATTGATTTTGTATCCTGTGACATTGCGAAATTCGTGGATAAGCTCTAACTGTTTTCTGATAGAGTCTTTAGGATTCTCTATGTATAGTATAATGCCATCTGCAAATAGCGATAGTTTTACTTCTTCCTTTCCAATTTAGATTCCTTTTATTTCCTTTACTTCTCTGATTGCTGTGGCTAGGACTTCCAGAACTATGTTGAAGAGTAGTGGCGAGAGCAGACATCCTTGTCTTGTTCCTGATCTCACTGGGAATTCTTTCAGTTTTTCACCATAGAGAATGATGTTAGCTGTGGGTTTGTCATATAAGGCCTTTATCAAGTTGAGGTAGGTTTCCTCTGTGCCCACTTTCTGAAGGGTTTTTATCAGAAATGGGTGTTGGATTATGTCTAAGGCTTTTTCTGGATCTATTGAGAGGATCATATTGTTTTTATTCTTCAGTTTGTTAATGTGGTGTATCACACTGATGGATTTGCGGATATTGAAGAACCCTTGCATCCCTGGGATAAATCCCACTTGATCATGATGTACAATCCTTTTAATGTATCGTTGGATGCGGTTGGCTAGTATTTTGTTGAGGATTTTTGCATCGATACTCATCAGTGAAACTGGCCTGTAGTTTTTTTTTTTTTTTTGTGGAGTCTTTGTCTGGTTTTGGTACCAGGGTGATGGTGGCCTCATAGAATGAGTTTGGGAGTATCCCTTCCTCTGCAATTTTTTGAAATAGTTTCAGGAGGATAGGTGTGAGCTCTTCTCTAAATGTTTGATAGAATTCACCTTTGAAGCCATCTGGTCCTGGACTTTTGTTTGCTGGAAGTTATTTAATCGCAGTTTCAATTTCAGTTTTTGTGATTGCTCCATTCATCTTTTCTATTTCATCTTGGTTTAGCCTAGGAAGATTGTAGTTTTCTAAGAATGTGTCCATTTTGTCTAGGTTTTCCATTTTATTGGCATATAGTTGCATATAGTAGTCTCTTATGATCCTTTGTATTTCTGTGGTGTCCGTTGTTAACTCCTTTTTCATTTCTAATTTTATTGATTTGAGTCCTCTCTCTTTTTGCTTGATAAGTCTGGATAGGGGTTTATCAATTTTGTTGATCTTTTCAAAGAAGCAGCTTTTCGTTTCATTGATCTTTTCTGTGGTTTTCTTTGTTTCTATTTCATTGATTTCTGCTCTGATTTTTATGATTTCTTTCCTTCTACTAACTTTAGGTCTTATATATTCTTCTCTCTCGAGCTGCTTTAGATGTAAAGTTAGCTTGTTTATTTGGGCTTTTTCTTGTTTCCTGAGGTGGGCTTGTATTCCTATAAACTTTCCTCTTAGAACAGCTTTTGTTGCATCCCATAGGTTTTGGAGTGTCGTATCTTCATTGTCATTTGCTGCTAGGTATTTTTTAATTTCCTCTTTGATTTCTTCAGTGATCCATTGGTTGTTTAGTAGCATGTTGTAGAGTCTCCAGGTGTTTGTGTTTTTTGCAGTTTTTTTCTTGTTGTTGATTTCCAGTTGTATAGCGTTGTGGTCGGAAAAGATGCTTGATATGATTTCAATTTTCTTAAAGTTACCGAGGTTGGATTTGTATCCCAGGATATGGTCAATCTTAGAGAATGTTCCATGTGCACTTGAGAAGAATGTGTATTCTGTTGCTTTTGGATGAAATGTCCTATAAATATCTGTTAAGTCCATCTGGTTTAATGCGTCATTCAGGGCCTGTGTTTCCTTATTGATTTTTCTGTCTGGTTGATCTGTCCATTGCTGTAAGTGGGGAGTTAACGTCCCTCACTATGATTGTGTTACTGTCAACTTCTTCTTTTAAGGTTGTTAGCAGTTGCCTTATATATTGTGGTGAACCTGTGTTGGGGGCAAAGATATTTAATATTGTTATATCTTCTTCTTGGATTGATCCTTTGATTTTTATGCAGTGACCTTCCTGGCCCTTAAAATATTCTTCATTTTAAGGTCTATTTTGTCTGATATGAGTATTGCTACTCCAGCTTTCTTTTGATCCCTGTTTGCATGAAATATTTTCTTCCATCCGCTTACTTTCAATTTGTATGCGTCCCTAGAAGTGAAGTGGGTCTCTTGAAGACAGCATATGTATGGGTCTTGTTTTTGTATCCATTCACCCAGTGTATGTCTTTTGGTTGGGGCGTTTAGTCCATTAACATTTAAGGTAATTATTGGATATGTATGTTCTTATTGCCATTTTCTTAGTTGCTTTGGATTTGTTTTTGCTGCTCTTTTTCCTTTCCTTCTTCTCTTCTTCTTTTCTGCCTAGAGAAGTTCCTTTAGTATTTGTTGTAAGGCTGGTTTAGTGTTGCTGAATTCTCTCAGCTTTTGCTTATCTGAGAAGGTTTTTATTTCTCCTTCAAATCTGAATAAGAGCCTTGCTGGGTAGAGTAATCTTGGTTGTAGGTTTTTTTCTTTCATCACATTGAGTATATCATGCCTCTCCCTTCTGGCCTGCAGAGTTTCTGTTGAAAAATCTTCTGATAGCCTTATCGGGGTTCCCTTGTATGTTATTTGTTTCTTTTCCCTAGCTGCTTTCACGATGTTCTCTTTGTCTTTAATTTTGGTCAGTTTGATTAGTATGTGTCTTGGGGTGTTCCTCCTTGGGTTTATTTTGTATGGTGCTCGTTGCACTTTCTGGATTTGAGTGAGTGATTCCTTCCCCATGTTAGGGAAGTTTTCGGCTATTATCTCTTGGAATATTTTTTCTGTCTCCTTCTCTCTCTCTTCACCTTCTGGCACCCCAATAATACGGATGTTGGTGCATTTCATGTTGTCCCAGAGTTCTCTGAGACTCTCTTCATTTGTTTTCAATCTTTTTACTCTTTTCTGTTCTGCATCCATAATTTCCACTAATCTGTCCTCCACCTCACTTATTCGTTCTTCTGCCTCCTGTATTCTGCTGTTAGCTGCTTCTAGTGAATTTTTTTATTTCAGTGATTGTATTTTGCATCTCTTCTTGTTTAAGTTTTATATCTTGTATCTCTTTGGTCAGTGTTTCTTGTAGTTATCCATCTTTGCCTCCAGTTTATTTCCAATGTCTTGCATCTTCTTCAGCATCAACAGTCTAAAGTCTTTTTCCTGGAGGCTGAGAATCTCCTCATGGCTTACCTGTTTTCCTGGGGTTTTTTCTTTCTCCCTCATCTGAGTTATAGTTCTCTATCTCTTCATTTTTATAGGTTTTTGGTATGGTGACCTTCTTACAGATAATAGAGTCGTAGCCTGTCTTACCTCTGATGTCTGCCCCTCTGTGGCTGAAGTCAGTATGGGGGCTTGCTGTAGGCTTCCTGATGGGAGGGGCTGATGCCTGCCCCCTGATAGGAGGAGCTGATTTTAATCCCTCTGGTGGGTGGGGCTTAGTCTCTGGATGGGGTTAGAGGCAGCTGTGTGCCTGAGGGGTCTTTAGGTAGTCTGTTTACTGAGGGGTGGGGCTGTGATCCCACCTGGGTTGTTGTTTGCTCTGGGGCTTCTCATCAGCTGGCTGACGGGTGGGGCCAGATTTTCCCAAAATGGCCCCCTCCAGAGAAAGGCACTGCTGCTGAATATTCCCGAGAGCTTTGCTTTCAGTGTCCTTCCCTCACAATAAGCCACATTCACCGTTGTTTTCCCAGGATGTCCTCCAAGAACTGCGGTCAGGTTTGACCCAGATTCCCTTGGAGACTTTGCTTTGCTCTGGGACTCAGTGCCCATCAAAGTCTGTGTGCACCTTTTAAGAATGGGGTCTCTGTTTCCCCCAGTCTTGTGGAGTTCCTGTGCACAAGCCCCACTGGCCTTCAATGCCAGATGCTCTGGGGCTCTTTCTCCCCATGCCAGATCCCCAAACATGAGAGTTTGATGTATGGCTCAGAACTCTCACTCCTGTAGGTGAGTCTCTGTGAGCAAGTTAGTTTCCAGTCTGTGGAGCTTCCCACCCAGGAGGTATGGGGTTGTTTATATTGTGAAATCGCCCCTCCTACCTCTTGATGTGGCCTCCTCTTTTTCTTCTGGAGTAGGGTATCTTTTTTAAGGTTTCCAGTCCATTTTGGTGAAGAGTGCTCAGGTTTTTGTTGTGAATTTTGTTGTTTTTAGGAGAGAAGTTGAGCTCCAGTCCTCCTATTCTGCCATCTTAATCCTGTCTCCTCTTTCCATTTTCTTGAATCCTCTTTAATTTCCTTGATTAATGTTTTATAGTTCTCAGCATATAAGTCTTTCACTTCCTTGGTCAGGTTTATTCCTAGGTATTTAATTTTGGGGGGGGGGGCTTCACCTGTGCCTTATAGAAGTTTCCAGGCTAGGGGTCTAATCAGACCTACAGCTGCTAGCATATACCGCAGCCACAGCAACTCTGGAACTGAGCCATGTCTGCAACCTACACCACAGCTCATGGCAATGTTGGATCCTAAACCAATGAGTGAGGCCAGCAATCAAACCCACATCCTCATGTATTCTGGTCAGATTCATTACCACTGAGCCAAGAAGGGAACTACTAAAAATGTATTTTTATATTCCTTTTCTAATGTTTGATCTTAATACACAGAAATGTAACTGAATGTTAATCTCATATCCTGCTACTTTGCTGAATTAATTGATCAGTTCAAGTAGTTTTTGTGTGGAGTCCTTAGTGTTTTCTATATATGGTATCATATCATCTGCATAGACTGACAGTTTTATCTCTTCTCTTCCAACTTGGATACCTTTTATTTCTTTTGTTTGTCTGATTGCTCCAGTAATATATTGAATAAAAGTGGTGAGAGTGCGCATCCTTGTCTTGTTCCAGATTTTAGTAAGAAGGCTTTCAGCTTTTCTCTGTTGAGTATTGGCTGTGGGTTTGTCATAAATGACTTCTGTTATGCTAAGGTATGTTCTCTCTATACCCACTTTGTAAGAGTTTTTATCATAAATGGATATTGGATTTTTTCAAATGCTTTTTCTGCATCTATGGAGATGATCATGTGGTTTTTGACCTTTATTTTGTTAATGTGGTATATGCTGTTGATTGATTTGCCTATGTTAATTATCCTTGTGAACTTGGGATGAATCCCACTTGGTTGTGGTGTATGATCTTTTTTTATATTTTGTTGGACTCGATTGGCTAACATTTTGTTGAGAATTTTTGCATCTATATTAATCAAAGATATTGGCCTGTAATTTTCTTTTTTGTTAGTATCTTTGTCTGGTTTTACTATTAGAGTGATGGTGGCTTCATAGAATATCTTTGGGAGTGTTCCTTCTTCTTCAACCATTTGGAGAAGTTAAAGAAAGATGGGTATAATTTCATTTGGTAGAATTTGCCTGTGAAGCCATCTGGTCCTGGACTTTTGTTTGTAGGGAGTGTTTTTATTACACACCCAATTTTATTTCTAGTGATTGGTCTATTCAGTTGATCTGTTTTTTCTTGATTTAGTTTCTCTGGGCTATAAGTCTCTAGAAAGTTGTCCATTTCTTCTAGGTTGTCAAATTTATTGGCATATAATTGTTCATAGTATTCTCTTACTTTTTTTGCATTTCTGTGGTATCTGTTGAAAATTTTCCTTTTTCTTTTCTTATTTTGTTTATTTGGGTTCTCTCTCTCTTCTCAGTGAGTCTGACCAGAGGTCTCTTTCATTGTTTGCTCTGTCAGGGGGAATTCTCCTGTTCTTTCAACTGGGAAATATTCCTGAACTTCTTCATTTTAAGCTTTCTTATTCTGTGAGTTTTGGGAGAACAACTACTATAGTCTTGTATGGCTATTTATATGTGAGAGCACCCTGGTTATTTTGTGAGGGTTTACTCTTTTTTTTTTTTTTTTTTTTTTTTTTTTTGCTTGAGGGCTGTTTCTGGTTTGGATGATATTGTCTCTTTCCTCAATGTGTGCAGGCTGTTAACCCCTTGATAGAGGGTGCTGGTGTATGGCCTGTGTATGTTTCCCAGGAGATGGAGGCAATGGGAAGGGCCTGTAGCCAATGCTTGGTTGCTGGGCCCTTGACAGTCATGAGGAACCACACTGAAGAAAGGTGGCATAGACTGCTGCTGGTTGCAGGGCCCTGGGAAGTGGCAGTGAGCTTCAGGCAGGTATAGGCAGTATCCAGAGCATTTGGCAGTGGCAGTGGAAACAGCAGGGCATCTGTGTCCCAGGAGAGTAAGAGCAACATTGGGTGATGCTTGGTTGCAGTACCCCCCTGTGTAGAGTCCCTTGAGGTATCTGGGGCTGCATCACCTGTTCATGGAACCCTAGTGGTGGCAGGCTATGCCCACCTCTGTAGTCTGAGATGGCTGCAGTGATTTGCCCCTGTCACCTATAGCCCGCACAAGAGGTGCTCTACTGCCCAAGAGCCCAGCCTGAGACCCATGCCCAAGAGGCCACATATGCACAAAGAAACATATTCCTATAGTGGCCCTGAACCTCCTCCCCCACATTACCCAATGGTGTCTTGCTTCTCCTGCAGGTCAGGCCTCCTCCCAAGCTCCCTTGGCTGTGGTGCTCTGCTCCCCAGCCTGTGGCGTGCAGATCCCTAGCTCCCTAGCTCCCTCAGGCAGTCTCCATACAGCCAACCCTAGTCCTCTCTCCAAAACTAACCTCCAGAGCCTGAGTCTCAGCACCCACCCCAGCATCTCAGGCTGTGGTGTCCAGGGGCTGTGGTACTGATGGCTTATGGGTCTCTCTATCTGCTTTACCCTTCTCAGTCTGGCTGCTACACTTTTCTCTAAGGCTTTGAGGTCCCTCCGTCTTGGCTGATCTTCCTACCAGCTAGGTGGCTTCCTAGGGGCTGGATTCCTTTCCTCTCTCACAGCTCTCTCTCATGAGTGCTGGTCCTATCCTGATTTCTTTTTTTTTTATCTTCTCTTTCTCTCTCTCTCTCTCTTTTTCTTATTTCTTTTCCTTTTGATCTACCAAGTTATGTGGAGGGTTTATTGTTTTTTCTGGAGGCTTAAGGTCTTCTGGCAGAATTCAGTGCATGTTCTATGCAAATTGTTCTACATATAGATGGGTTTTTTTGATATGTTTATGGGAGAAGGTGAGCGCCAAGTCTATTGTCTTGATTCCCCTCCTCCATACTATGTTCTGACTCACTTTGCAAAGAAGGATGCACATTCGCAACATGACAGCCTGCACTGAGTGTAAGGGTTACAGAGTGATGTCATTACCATCACCCTTCCCATTATCATTACTTAATATCTATATGAAACTTTACTAATTTATTTTTAATGATTGCATGCTCTGCTAAGACAGATGCTATCTTTTTTATGTCCATAGCCATTAGTCATTAGGAAAAGGATTTTCTCCTTGAGAGTTCAGGAGATAGACTTGTCTGACACTTTGTGAATTCTGATACATGTCTGGAGGTCAAAGAGTTTATGGTCATTCAGGGACTTTCTGATAAGTTTCAGCCCAATATTTATGAAATCAATAAAGTGTCTTAATTTGGGGCAAGTTGAATAATTTCAGTAGATCACCTAATCTCAAGTTTTCTTTTTTATAGTTTTCATGAAAGGAGTTTTTGATAAAAGATACTGAAACATTTCCTTTACAGTGTAAGCTTTTGATATGGTAATGCAATTATTTTATTTATTCAATGACATAGCATAGCTTTTGTGTAATGAGACATTTGTGAATTTATTAGGCTGTTTGTTTTATGCATTTAAGTAAAAGTGTCAAATATCTATCCTGTGATATGTGAATATTTTAGAAGCACTGTAATGTCTTACATTATTAAATTACAATGTGTTACTCTGAAAATGTGAGTTGTGTTGTCACTAATATGCAACAGTATTATCAGAAATATGTGTTACCTTCTTTTTTTTTTGTCTTTTTGCTATTTCTTTGGGCCGCTCCCGCGGCATATGGAGGTTCCCAGGCTAGGGGTCAAATTGGAGCTGTAGCCTCCGGCCTATGCCAGAGCCACAGCAACATGGGATCTGAGCCGCATCTGCAACCTACACCACAGCTCATGGCAATGCCGGATCCTTAACCCACTGAGCAAGGCCAGGGATCAAACCCGCAACCTCATGGTTCCTAGTCGGATTCGTTAACCACTGCACCACGACGGAAACTCCTTTGTGTGTGTGTGTGTGTGTGTGTGTGTGTGTGTGTGTGTGTGTGTGTGTGTGTTACCTTCTTGAGTCTTGGTTTATTGTGTTCTCAAACATTTGTTCTTATGAAAGTGTTAGTAATAAATTTTGGAAGTCATGTGATTGGAATATACTTCATTACTTTTTAATGACTCTTTGGATGCTATGATTTGAAGACCCTTTTTAAAGCCAGTTTATTTTCAAACTCAATTTAAAGGCAGTAATAGCAAAGGAAAATTTGAATGAAAGTAGTACATCATTGGCTGCACTTATCAAGTATCTCATTTCCACACTCAGTTATGCAGAGTGTTTTGTGAAAACTTGGCTCATAAATTTTTTTATCTTTCCTTATATCAATCAATTGTCCTTGCAAACAAATTGGAAAGACACTGAATTGTGTATAGGAGTATATAAATTGGTGCACACTTTATGGACTTTTTCCCACATGAGTTAAAAAATACCAAGACAGTTATAGCCTTTGACACAGCAATTACATTCCTATATCTTTATGCTAAAGAGTTAGAGGGGTAACACACTGTTAGTCACATAGAGATGTTTATGATCTTTTTCTTTATCAAACTGAGAATGTGGGAATAACTGAAGTATTCAAGAATTGGGGATTAGTTAATTATGCTCTATAACAATAAAATTATATGGAGCAGTAAAATCATGCAAAATAATAGCAATAATAATTGTAATATTAAATGGAAGATTCCAGAAATAAACACTTCCTAAGTTTTGAGTTGTACATCATTCTGAGAAGCATGATGAAATCACTCTCTGTCCTACTCTATCCCTCCAAAGACCTGAAGCATCCCTTTGTGCACCTGTTAGTCACTCAGTAGCCATCTCAGTTATCAGATCCACTGTTGTGATATCACATTGTTTATGTCAAGCAAACCTTATTTTACTGAAAAATGGCCCCAAAGTGCAAGGGTAGCAATATTGGATTTAGTATACACCAAAGAGAAGCCAAAACGTGCTTCCGGGTAAAATGTAAACAGGTAAAAGTTCTCCACTGAATAAGGCAAGAAAAAACATTGTATGCAGAGGTTACTAAGATCTATGGTAAGAATAAATCTTCTATGCTTGAAATTGTGAAGACGGGAAAAAATTGTGCTTGTTTTTCTGTTACACCTCAAACTGCCAAGGTTATGGCCATAGTGCATGATAAGTACTTACTTAAGATGGAAAAGACATTTGTGAAAAAGAATTTGTACAATAAGCTATTTTGAGAGAGAGAGGAAGAGACAACATTCACATAAAACTTTTATTACAGTATGTTGCTGTAATTCTATTTTATTACTTATGTCATTACTACTTTAATGTTTAATTTATAAATTAAGCTTTATCATATGTATAGAAAACAACATAGTATAGATAGGGTAGAATACTATCTGCAGTTTCAGGCAACCACTGGAGGCTTTGGCCATATGTTCCCAAGCAAAAGAGGGGGCTACTGCATTTAGTGTGTACTAATGCATACAACTTAATGCACTTAAATACATTTCAGGATTTACTCCTCATAATAACCTAATGCCTGGAGTTCTTATATAATACCCCAAAGCCACATATCTGGTAAATTATGGAAATTAGATTCAGACTCAGATATGACTGTTTATAAAGCTGAAGCCGGAGTTCCCGTCGTGGCGCAGTGGTTAACGAATCCGACTAGGAACCATGAGGTTGTGGGTTCGAACCCTGCCCTTGCTCAGTGGGTTAACGATCCAGCGTTGCCGTGAGCTGTGGTGTAGGTCGCAGACGTGGCTTGGATCCTGCGTTGCTGTGGCTCTGGCGTAGGCTGGCAGCTACAGCTCCGATTCGACCCCTAGCCTGGGAACCTCCATATGCCGCGGGAGCGGCCCTAGAAAAGGCAAAAAGACAAAAAAAAAAAAAGCTGAAGCCTATCAGACTTTATTTACATAGAGAAATACACATGATTTATTGTGAAGCAAAAGGATATAAAGTACTATATATAATATTATCACATTAAAAAAATTTCTTAAATGCACAGAAATAAATGCTGGAAGGATACTTCCCAGGTGAAAATAGTTACTTCTGGGCAGTGGGACTGCAGGTGATTTTCTTTGTTTTTAAGTTTTACTTTGTTTTCCATATTTTATGAAGTGAGCCTATGTTGCTTTTTTAATTAGAAAAACAAATCTTTTTTCACCCATTTCCCCATTGCAAGATGTTAATTGCAGCATTATTTATAATATAATTGGGAACAGTTTAAATGTCTAACAGTAGAAGAATTATTTAGTGGAATATTGTTCACCAACTCAACTGGATAATACAAAATAAAATTATTTCTATTACATACAGGGAACAAATTGAAATCACATTTATTAAATAATGTTCTGTGTAATCAGGAAGAACGTAAATGTTATTTACTCTAAGATGACAGTGATTTACACTATGATTATAATGTGAATTCCAGTGCCAAAGATTGGAATGTATAGGATAGTCAAAGTCACTGGGATGTTGGCAAAGCTTTTAAGGGATACAAATATTTTCTCTAATGTTCTAACGATATAATCATAATGCAAAAATATAAGAAGTCCCTGTGGCTTGGTAAATAATGAGATATGTGGGAGGGAAGACTTTTACATGAAACGTTTGGTCTATTTCACTACTTTACAAAAGACATTTATTCTCCAGGGGGAAGTTCCTTTAGACAGGTTTGACCTTTAATTAAAACTTAATTAAATTAAGTTTTAATTCTCTTAATATAGTGCAGCATCATCAGAAATAAGATGACTACAAAGGCAGAGAGCCTCTGGTTTTCTTCTCCACACTTGCTGGTGCTGTTTCTATGGACTGCTGCCATCCCAAATTAGAGAACAACCTGAACAAAGGCTCCCCAGACAGGTTGTCTCTGCTACTTTGACAAATGCCGTGTAGTCTATCCCTGAGGTCACGGCAAATGACAGGATGTGAAAAGTGAATAGGAAAATGCTTCCCTTGCACTCTCTTATCCTTAGTTTGCTGAGTAAGATGGGCAGTGCAGAAATCCAGTGGCTTCAAGCCCCATGCACTTCCAGAGAGGGCGTCCACAAAGGCAAAAATGTCTCTCCTGCCTCAAAGTGGCAGTGCCATCTCAGCATGTATTTTGCCTCTGGGGTGTCAGAATGAAAGCTGGCAGATTGCCTGGTTTCCCTTCAGAGCCCAGGTACAGAGGAAGCCAAATGTCATGCTGCCTGTTTCTGCACCAAGTGACATACCTGTCTCCTTCCCCTCCTTTCTAGTCTGCTTCCTATTCAAAGGTTGTCACCAGTCGATAAAAATGCATTATTCCAGTCACTCAGTTGGGTGCCAGAGACAGTGAGCTTAGCTGTAATAAGTCGGTGTCAGCCAGTATGGAAGACTTTAGCTGTTTTTTATTTTTTTAAACATTTTAGCATACTATTGATTTTTCATGAAATATAATTGTATTGTAGAAGTACAGACTTCTTAAGCTGCTGTGACAGTTCAGGGATTGGTTTTGATGACTCAAGAGAACTCTCAGAGAAAGAAAGAACAGATACACCACACAAAGTGGTGTCACTTTTTAAGACATGAAAATCCGCAAGTTCAAGACATTTTTAGAGACAGAAGTTGCTAAGTGATTATGATTTTCAGCACCCTCAATTTAGAATATTTGAACTAGAGAGATGATTTTCACAATAATTTTGGAGATCATTCCTAGCTCTGGAAATATCTTGAAGTTTGATCTAAAGAACAGTCAAAGGGCACAGGTAAACTGCAAATTTTGTACGTGACACCCCTTGGTGTCTCCAAGAGCAGTGTTTAATATCATCAGTGCTGAGTCAAATAGAAACATTAGCTCTGAGCTTTTGGACTTTTTTTGTAGCAGTAAGCATACAACCATTGGAGAAAGATAATCAATAGGAATTATGAATATGTTCCATCACTGAAAAATCATTTAATCCTTTAAAATGACATTATAGTAATAGTGTTGAATGGATCATAAGTTTTTAATCACTAAAAAAAGGAGATAGCTGCGATTACACAGGGAATGCAAACCAATACACTTGGGCTTTTGTTATGTGTCTTCTCATACCTATTTCCTTCCTTTGATACCAACCCTACTTGGCTTTCTAAGACATCTCCCTTGGTGGTGAGGCAGAAGACGGATGGGTCCCAGGCTGAGCAACTGGAATCTGTTCCCAGTGGACAGATACTTCAAGATAAAAATGAGAGCAGGAACAAGGAATGAAGAGGAGCAGAGTTTTGCCTGGATGAAAGGTAAAGAGATCACATATTTCTCACTCTTGAGGTCAAGGAGATCTCCTAAACTACATGTATACAGAAAGTTACTCAGAGGAGGGAGGGGCCCCAGACCGTAGTCCATCTTGTCAACTTGGGCTAGACCCTGGTGCTAGAATCCATCTTGGTAAAAAGATCCATGTGCAAGTGGGGGAGGGCCTGAGTCAGGCCATCCATTGACTAGAGGCCAGACAAAGCACGAGGTTTGGCCAGAGAAAGCCTGGAAGGCCTGCCACCATACAAGTGCTTTAAACCACCTCAAAGCAATTGGCACTTGGCACTTTGTCTGTCTGTCTGCTCTCTGAGTCCAATGTGCTTTCTCCCTACCTATCTCCTCTCTATTCTCTCTTAATAAACACTTTATTTGCCTCCTTCCTCTCAGTCTCTTTGCCAAATTTTTTCTCCAAAGAAATAAGGACTTGGGACCTACCCCAAGCCTGCTGGCCCTTGGGATTTGGTGGTTAGAGTTCAGCCTTCTCACTCTGCAGCCACCTGAGAACAGCAGATCCATTCTTTTTCATGCTTAGTTTGAAGGGGGAGTATTTACCCATCCCTGGTTTCTAGGTTGAGTTTTGATACTTTTCAAGCAAGCTGGCCATCCAGTTTCCCAGTCACAATACCAGGTGGGTTCAGAGATGGACATGGAAACCAATCAAAGATGTGAGGAGATATTTGCTAAGTTTTCTGGAAAGAGAAGCTTCCACTTTCTTTGATAACAGTTACTGAAATATGCACCAGTGCATCTCTCAGGCTTAAAACTAAAGCAGATATTCTGCTATCAGTATAGATGGAGTCTGCTCATGTATGTGTGTTTGTGTGTTTGGGGGGTGTCATTGGGCATTGTGCACTGTCTGTAGAAGGCAGAGCTTGGAAATAAAGATGAATTGTATTCTGGACAATGCTTTTTGAATTGGAAGGTCAATCTGCCTTAACTAAAAACTACTTAGGGTTATAGACTAAATTCATCAAGCTTGTTCGATTTTCATCTCTTATAATATAAATAGTACTGACACAGAAATCCAAGATTTTTTTGTAACAGGGAGCTCAATCATATGCACAAAGAGATCAAAATTTATTTCCTTAACAAGGTACAATCTGATGGTTAGAGAATCACACACAGTTAAATCATATATTTATATTAACCTACTATATTCTGGAGAGCAGTGTTGCAAGGACTACATTCAGGGTCAGATTCCCAGATGTCCTTGTGCTGTGGGACCAGCTGTTAAAACTTGGCTCACTTTCTCACATTTTATCCTAGTGTGAAAGGATAGGAGTGGGGTCAATTACATTCAGAGCAATGGACATCTATTGAATGCCTAATGAAGGAGACTTTTCATATTCATTTTGACTGCTCAGAATTTAAATCCCCTTATGTCCAGAAATGTCTGAAAAAAAAAGCTAGGTATTTGCTTTCTCAGTATCCCTCTCAGCTACTTTGGAGACATATGATCTAGGCTATGCAGATCAATATACCTGTCCCAGAACTTTGTGTCAAAAACTAATAATATGAAGAAGCAGGCTTTGTTCAGAATCCATTCAGGTTGTGGGTATTAGAGACAGTTCTGCTAACCAAATCTATTACCTAGATACAAGAGTGACTATAGTTTTAAGAGTAATGCCCTCGGTTAGTTTTGCCAGAGGTATAAGATGTTGAGTTTAATTTCTAGATCCATGGCTATAGTCCTTTCACTGGATCATTTCTGTGGATCTTTAGCTGGTTGGTCAGCACTCAAGACCCAATGATGTCTGAAGTGTCTTGGAAAATCAGAATTTTATGAAGCTGTGCTAAACTCCAATTAGAAAATAATTGCAGTAGACACCAGGACTTTAGAGAAATTAGATCCTCTTCAGCAAACAACTCTTTTCGTCTTGAGAAAGACCCCTTGCTTTGCCACTAAGCTTTGGGAGAGGCCAGAGTCTTATCATAGTTCACTGGGTGATCATGCAACAAAAGCTGTCCATTGATGTTTATCAAGCTATAAAGTTGGAGCATGCCAGGCATGACTCCTTTGTCAGATTAAGTGGTGCTGTGGGGCTAGGTTTGAGCAGATCTTGAGGCAAAAAAATAAGATACCTGAAGAGCTGACTCACACTCATAACGTGCCTGCTTCTTTAACTCATAGCTTTGGCTGTGTCAGGTTGCCCTAGTGTGTCAGCCCAAGGTGTGCCCCCATTGCAGTCCCTCAGGTATGGCCTGTGTGTCAGTGGAGGATGCAACTAGTCCTAGGAGGTAGTTACTCAAACTTTGTCCACATTTTATAGAAAGAGAGATCTTGGAGGCATGGCTCTATCTCAATTTATAGGATGTGGTAATTGGTTTGGCTGAACGGTCAGGAACTTAAAAGACATGCAATTGATAGAGATGACTTTTTGTTCAGTTAATGAAAGACACATACTTGAAGGAAAATAACAAGGAGGTTTGGGGAAGAGTTGAGAGACCTCTCAAAGTGGGCTCAGAATATGAGAATTATATGAATGCTAACCCAAAAGCCCTCCCTGCAATTAATTCCATTGACTAGCAAGGGTAAGAAAAAATGCTATCTAAATGGAAAATTGACATGGAAAATTGACATAGATAAATGTGTCAAAATTCATTAGTTAGCAGGAAAATGCTCATTAAAACTTCATAAAATTCCCACTAAACACCTAAAAAACTAGCTAAAATTAATGTTAAAGAATAGTGTCAAAATTTCAAGTGTCACATGGTGGCAATTATGTGGAGTAACCAAGACTCTTTAACCCTCTTGGTGAGAGTGCAAATTGTAAATTTACACTTTGGAGAACTTATTGACAGTATCCACTACAGTATGATATGAACGTTCTTTGACTCAGTGATTCCATTCCTAGTTACCTACCCAGTATAATTCCATAGATTTTTATACCAAATACACCTAAAAGACTACTTGTAGAAGCTAATATAAATTCCTGAAAGCTAAGATCTGGAAACAACCAAAAGATCCACTAATTAGAATGGGTAAATATGTTGCTCTATAATCAGACAATTGATTATGATATAGCCATGAAAATATACAGACTATCTCTGCATTTAATGAAAGGACAGACCTCACAAACATAATGCTGAATGAGAGAGCCAGATCCAAAAGAGGACATATTGTGTGAATCCATTCATGCCAAGTCATAAAAAAGGAAAGATAACATGATGATAGGCTCAAGATAAAAAGTATGGCATAGTGTCTAGAGGGGGACCTCTGGGATTGCCGGTAGTGACTTATTTCTTGATCTGGTTGTGGCTATATGGTTATAGTTACTTTGAGGAATCAAATTGTACTCTTTGGTGTACTTTTATGTTTAACCCTATATTTCAATAAAAATGTTTATTTAAACAATGTAGAACAAATATACTCACAGAATATAATTATAAAATTTTAAATTGAAAAAGCGTTAATGACTGGAATGGATTGAAAAAATTCAAACATGTAAAATTCCTGAGTTCATACGGATAATATTAATAACAAAGTCTATTGATTGTTACTAGGGTACCAATATATTTTTCCCCATTTTTAAAAATATTTATTGAAGTGTAGTTGATTAGCAGTGTTGTTATCATTACTGCTGTACAACATAGTAATTCAGTTATACATGTACACACATCCATTCTCTTTCAGATTATTTTCCCCCTTAGATTATCACAGAATATTGGGTAGGGTTCTCTGTGCTATAGAGCAGGTTCCCACTGACCAATCATTCCATATACTTCACTGTGCATATGCCAGTCCCAACTCCCTGGTCCATCTCTCCCCCACCTGTACACTTTGGTAACCCTAACGTTTTTTTCAATGCCTATGAGTCCGTTTCTGCTCTGCAAATAAATTCATTTTTTTTTGAGATTCCACATATAAGTGTTATAATATGATGTTGTCTTTCACTGTTTAACTTCACTTAGTATGATAATTTTTAGGTCCATCCATGTTGCTGCAAATAGCATTATTTCATTCTTTTTTATGGCCGAGTAATATTCCATTGTATACATATACCACATCTTTTATCTATTCTTCTGTTGATGGACATTTATTTGTTTTAGATGAGCCAGGCTTTTTTGTCACTTTCCACTGTGATACTCTTCTTATGTGCCAGCATCAGGCTAGGTCCAGGAGGTTTGCAATGAATAATTATATACACCTTCTTAAGTTAGCTCAGCTGAGCAGCCTTCATGATATCTAGCTTTGGGGGTCTATATTCCTTGAAGGCTACACTTTTTGGCTACAAAATTTTAGCTCTTCACCTATGATTGCTTGACAGTTATCATTTTCTAATCTAATTAAAGCCAGTGTGTTTGTATTTCATTGGATATGTCAAATGTCTGGTCATCTTTGAATACTCTACTGTAGACATCTAATTTTAGATATTTCTTAAACAATAGCTTAATCACTGGCAGAGATGAAGGAATTCCATGACAGGAAGTGAGTTAGTAGATGGGCTCTCATGGTGGGCAGATTGGATGCCCTTCACACTCTAGCCTGCCTTGTAACTCCTAGAAAGGGATAGAAAGAAAGCAATAGAAGAACAAAGGTTTGAACAAATTCTTGAAATGATTCTTGAGATGATTCATTTCTAGGAGATTTCCTAGTGGGTTAATACTCATCTACCAATCTTTTTTTGTGTGTGTTTCTTTTTTTAAAAAAATTAAAGCATAGTTGATTTACATTGTTTCTTCAATTTCTGTTGTACAGCACAGTTCCCTGTGCTGAACCATAGTGCCCCATTGCCTATCCATTCCAAATATAATAGTTTACATCCACACATCCCAAACTGCCTGTCCATCTCATTCCTTCCTTTCTCCCCCCAAGAACCAGAAATCTGTTCTCCTTGGCTATGATCTGTTTCTGTTTTGTAGATAGGATCATCTATGCCATATTTTAGATTCCACAAATAAGTGATATCATATGGTATTTGTCTTTTTCTTTCTGGCTTATGTTACATATTATGAGAGTCTCTGGATTCGTCCATGTTGCTGCAAATGGCATTAGTTTGTCTTTTCATGCCTAAGTAATATTACATTGTATATATGTACCACATCTTATTAATCCATTCATCTGTTCATGGACATTTAGGTTGCTTACATGTGAATAGTGCTGCTATGAACATAGGTGTCCATGTATCTTTTTCAGTGTCTGGATATATGTCCAGCAGTGGAATTGATGAATCATATGATAGCTCTATATTTAGTTTCCTGAGGTACCTCCATACTGTTTTCAATAGTGGTTGTACCAATTTACATTCCCACCAATGGTGGAGGATGGTACATTTTTCTCATCACCCTCTCCAGCATTTGTTATTTGTTGACCTGTTAATGGTGGTCATTCTGACTCATGCAAGGTGGTACCTCATTGTAGTTTTGATTTACATTTCTATAATAATTAGTGGTGTTGACCATTTTTTCATGTGCCTGTTGGCCATCTATATGCCTTCTTTGGATAATTGTCTATTTAGGTGTTCAGACCATTTTTTGATTGGGTTGTTTGTTTTTTTGTTGTTGAGTTGTATGAGCTTTTGTATATTTTGGATAAAAGACCCTTGTCTTTTGCATCATTTGCAAAGATTTTTTTACATTCTGAAGGTTGTCTTTTTGGTTTTTTAAAATAGTTTCCTTTGCTATGCAAAAGCTTTTGATTAATTTGATCCCACTGGTTTATTTGTGTCTTTATTGTCATTATTCTAGGAGGTAGATTAAACAAGATATTGCTGTGATTTATGTCAAAGAAGAGCACTCTGCCTATGTTTTCCCTAGGAGTTTTATGGTATCTAGCTTTATATTTAGGTCTTTAATCCATTTTGAGTTTATTTTTGTGGATGGTGTTAGATAGTGTTCTATTTTCATTCTTTTACATGTAGCTATCCAGTTTTACCAGCACCATTTATTGAAAAGACTGTCTTCCACTGTATGTTCTTGCCTCCTTTGTCATAGATTCATTGACCACAGGTGCTTGAGTTTATTTCTGGGCTTTCTATCCTGTTCCATTGATCCATATTTCTGTTTCTGTGCCAGTGCTATATTGTTTTGATAACTTTAGCTTTGTAGTATTGTCTGAAGTCAGGGAGCTTGATTCTTCCATTTTCATTGTTCTTTTTCAGTATTGCTTTGGCTATTTGGGGTATCTTGTGTTTCCATACAAATTTTAAGATATTCTCTTCTAGTTCTGTGAAGAATGTCCTTGGTAATTTGATAGGGATTGCACTGAATGTGTAGATTGCCTTGGGTAGTATTGTCATTTTGACAATATTGATTCTTCCAATCCAAGAACATGGTTTATCTTCCATCTGTTTGTGTCATCTTTGATTTCTTTTGTAAGAATCTTATAGATTTCAGAGTATAGATCTTTTGTCTCTTTGGGTAGGTTTATTCCTACGTATTCTATTCTATTGGTGTGATGGTAAATGGGATGGTTTCTCTTATTTTTCTTTATGATCTTTCATTGTTAGTATACAGAACTGCAGTTGATTTCTGTGTATTAAGTTTGTAGCCTGCAACTTTGCCAAATTCACTGATGAGTTCTAACAATTTTCTGGTGCAGTCTTTAGGGTTTTCTAGGTACAGTATCATGTCATCTGCAAGCAGTGAAAACTTTTACTTCTTTTCCTATATGGACTCTTTTTCTTCCTTTTTTTTCTCTGATTGCCATGGCTAGGACTTCCAAAACTATCTGGAATAACATTGTTTAAAGTGGACATCCTTGTCTTGTTCCTGATCTTAGTGGAAATGCTCTCAGTTTTTCACCATTGAGAATGATGTTAGCTATGGCTTTGTTTATATTGAGGAAGTTCCCCTCTATACCCATTCTTTGAAGAGTTTTTATCAGAAATGAGTGTTGAATTTTGTCAAAAGCCTTTCCTGCATATATTGAGATGATCATATAGATTTTATTTTTCAGTTTGTTGACGTGGAGTATCACATAGACTGATCTGCAGATATTGAAGAATGCTTGCATCCCTGGGATAAATCCCACTTGATCATGATTTATGATACTTTAAAAATATATTCAAATTCAGTTTGCTAGAACTTTGTTGAGGATTTTTGTATCTATGTTCCTCAGTGATATTGGTCTGTAATTTTATATTTTTTTTGGTGGTATCCTTGTCTGGTTTTGGTATCAGAGTGATGGCAGTCTCATAGAATGAGCTTGGGAGTGTCCCTTTCTCCACTATTTGTAAAAAGAGTTTCAAAAGAATAGGTATTAACTCTTCTTTGTTTGATAGAATTCAGTTGAGTAGCCAGTAAGTCCTGGACTTTTGCTTTTTGGAATGTTCTTAATCACATTTTCAATTTTGGCACTTACCATTGATCTGTTCAAATTTTCAATTTCTTCCTTGTTCAGTCTTGGTACCTTTGCAAGAATCTGTCCATTTCTTTTAGATTGTCCATTTCATTGGCATAGAGTTGCTTAGAGTAGTCTCTTATGATCATTTGTAATTCTATGTAATCAGTTGTAATTTCTCCTTTTTCATTTCTAATTTTATTGATTTGAGCCCTCTTCCTTTTTTCTTGATGTCTGGATAAGGGTTTATCAGTTATGTTTGATCTTTTCAAAGAACCAACTTTTGGTTTCATTGATCTTCTATATTGTTTTCTTTGTCTTTATTTCATTTATGTTTGCTCTGATCTTTATGATTTCTTTCCTTCTGCTAGTTTTGGACTTTGTCTGGGCTTCCCTATCTAGTTGTTGTAGGTGTAAGGTTATGTTGTTTATTTGAGCATTTTCTTCTTTCATGAGGTAAGATTGTATTGCTATAAACTTTCCTCTTAGAACTGCTTTTGCTGTGTCCCATTGGTTTTGGGTTTTTGTATCTTCATTTTCATTTGTCTCTAAGAATCTTTTGATTTCCTCTTTGATTTCTTCAATGATCCATTTGTTGTTTAGTTGAATATTGTTTGGCTTCCAGGAATCATATTTTTTGCTGTTTTTTTTCTCTTGTATTTGATTTCTAGTCTCATAGCATTGTCATCAGAGAAAATGCATGTGGTAATTTCAACTTTTTAAAATTTACCAAGACTGATCTGTGTGGCTCAAAATGTGATCTATCCTGGAGAATGTTCTGTGTACACTTGAGAAGAATGTATATTCTGCTGTTTTGGGATGAAAAGTTCTATAAATATCAGTTAAATATACCTGGTCTAGTGTGTCATTTAAGGCCTGTGTTTCCTCGTTGATTCTCTGCATGATCTGTCCCTTGATGTAAGTGGGTTGTTAAAGTCCCCCACTATTATTGTGTTGCTGTCAATTTCTCCTTTTATGGCTGTCACCAGTTGCCTTATATATTGAGGTATTCCTATGTTAGGTGCATGTATATTTACAATTATTATATCTTCTTCTTGGATTATTCCTTTGATCATTATGTAGCGTCCTTCTTTGTCTCCTGTATTTTCTTTATTTTAAAGTCTATTTTGTCTGATATCAGTATTGCTAGTCCTACTTTCCTTTGATTTTCATTTGCATGTAATATTTTCTTCTATCCCTTCACTTTCAGTCTGTGTGTATCTTTGGGTCTGAAGTGGGTCTCTTGTAAACAGCATATATATGGGTCTTGTTTTTGTATCTGCTCAGCCAGTCTATGTCTTTTGGAGGATTTACTCCATTTACATTCTGTGTAATTATGGATAAATATATATTTATTGCCATTTTATTAATTGCTTTGAATTATTATTTTAGGTCTTATTTTTTTCTTCCTTTCTTTTGTTGCCATCTCTTGATTTGTTGACTATGTTTAGTGTTGTCTTTGGATTGCTTTTTCTTTCTTATGTGTGTGTCTATTGTAGTTTCTGGTTTGTGTTTCCCATTAGATTTGGATATGACCATCTATGTGTGTACAGAATTGTTTTGGGTTGTGGTTCTCTTATTTTCAAATGCATTTTTAATGTTCTGCCTTTGTCTTCTGCTCTTCTAATACCTGCTAATTTTGATATTATATTTGTCAATAGGTGATTTTCTACCTTTATATTATCTTTTTCTCTACCAGTGAGTTTTCTCATTTGAAATTTTCTTGTTTCTAATTATGACTTTTTCTTTTCTGCTTAGAGAAGTTCCTTTACTAGCTATTATATAGCTGATTTGTAGGTGCTGAATTCTTTTAGCTTTTGCTTGTTTGAAAAGCTTTTGATATACTTGTCAAATCTGAATGAGAGCCTTGCTGGGTATAATATTCTTAGGTTCTAGGTTCCTCCCCTTCATCACCTTAAATATATCTTGCCACTCCCTTCTAGCCTGCAGAATCTCTTCTGAAGGATCAGCTGTTATCCTATTGGGGTTCCTTTTTATGTTATTTTTTGCTTTTCCCTTGTGGCTTTTGGTATTTTTTCTTGGTATTTAATTTTTGTCAATTTGATTAGTATGTGTCTCCCTGTGTTCCTCTTTGGGTCTATCCTGTGTGGGATTCTCTGTGCTTCCTCAACTTGAATGAACCTTTCCTTTCCCATGCTTGGGAAGTTTTCAGCTATAATCTCTTCAAATATTTTCTCTGGCCCTTTCTCTATCCTCCTTCTGGAACCCTTATGATGAGAATGTAGATACATTTAATGTTGTCCCAGAAATTTCTTACACTCTGCTCAGTTCTTTTCATTATTTTTTCTTTATTTTTTTCTGTGGCAGTGATTTCTACCACTCTGTCTTCCATGTCACTTATTCATTCTTCTGCCTCCATCATCCTGCTTTTGATTCATTCCAGTGTATTCTTCATTTCAGATATTGTGCTGCTTTGTTTGCTCATTCTTTTGGTCTTTAGCTCTTCATTAACTATCACTTGTAACTTATCTATCTGTGTCTCCATTTATTTTCCAAGGTCTTGGATCATCTTTTCTATCATCACTCTGAATTCTTTTTTCAGGTATGTAAACTATCTTCTCTTCATTTAGTTGTTTTTGTATTGTTTCTTTGTCTGAAAGCTATTTATGGAGTTCCCGTCGTGGTGCAGTGGTTAACGAATCCGACTAGGAACCATGAGGTTGCGGGTTCGGTCCCTGCCCTTGCTCAGTGGGTTAACGATCCGGCATTGCCATGAGCTGTGGTGTAGGTTGCAGATGCGGCTCAGATCCCACGTTGCTGTGGCTCTGGCGTAGGCCGGTGGCTACAGCTCCGATTCGACCCCTAGCCTGGGAACCTCCATATGCCGCGGGAGCGGCCCAAGAAATAGCAACAACAACAATAACAACAACAAAAAGACAAAAGACGAAAAAAAAAAAAAGAAAGATATTTATTTGTCATCTCATAGTGTTGAACTTTCTATATTTATCATCTCCTAGATGAAAAGTGTGTAGATGTAGCAGCTGGTGCCTCCTCTAGAAGTTCCCAGGGGTGGTAGTGGCTCCCTTGTATGAAAAGCTCGTGATGGGACAGTGGTATGGATAGATGAATGGATGCTAAGAATAGGGTCTGTGTGGGTGTTGGCAGTTGTTCGTGGTTCACAGGATATTTTTTTGTTGTTGTTGTGGGGAAGGTCAGGACTGGTTCCCATGACCCCTCCTGCTTCCAGGTAGCCCTCAGGATGCTTTACTATAATTGGCAACATCAGCAGTTGATCCTGCAGTTCCTCCCTTTGTCAGGAAGGCTCTAGGGACTGTTCTCTGTAACTGGGGGGGTATGCAGCCACCCAGGGGGCATTCTCTGTAGCCCCAGAGGTAGGGGCTCTTCCCTAACTTTTGCTAAGAGGCTTTCTCTGTAGCTGTAAGGCATGCACCCTTCTACTGGTCTCTCCTCCTACCAGGCTGATGGTAGAGTGCTACCTTTTGCAGTTGTGAAAGAAAACATACACCAGTGGGCCCATTTCTACTCCTCTGGTTAGCCATGCAGCAAACACTATTTCTGCAGTCCCCTGCTTGATTGTTGGCAGGAATCACAGAGCTTGTGCTGTTCATAAGATCACTCCACCACTCGGCCAGGCTGTTTGTGTCTCCCAGGCTGTGTGTGTATTTTTTCCAGGTTCAATTTGTCCCTTAACTGGGCCATTCTAGGCTTCCCACTTGCCTACCTGGCTTCTTATGGCTTTCAGGTTCCTTTGTGCCATTTCCAAGTTCACTTTCTCCGCCCTCTATGCAGGTCATGGCTCTTCACCTGTCCACCAGGTCTTTATGACTCCCAGGACCTTTTATACTCTTTCTGAAATAGCTTTACCAGTTCTCTCCAGCTCCCCCAACAATGGCATCTGGCCTCCAAGCCCAACCAGGATTCCTCAACTTACAGCTTCAAAGTCTAGTGGTCACTCTAGACTCTAGTACCTCAGGCTGTTTCCATGTTACCAATCGTAGTTTTCCCCAGGCAGCCAACCCTTGGTTTTGTCTGAGTCTGATGTCTAAAGTTGAAGTTTCAGTTCCTGGCCCCTGTCCAACCCTGCTTATGATTGGGAAGTGCAGGGTGATGACACTGACCAGTTGTAGAGGAACATTTCTATTGTAACTGCTTTATACTGATTGCTGTATTCTTCTCCAACACTCCAAAGTTCTTTTTCCTCTGTCTTGGCTCATTTCCACACTGGTGTGTGGGACTTCCCAGAGTGTGGAGTTTTTTTCTTTTTTCTTTTCCTTTTCCGACTCCCTCCCATGGGTGCAGGTCCTGACCTGCTCTTTATTCTCCTTTTCTCTCCTTTTACTTTTTTTTTTTACTTCTTTCTTTTGTCCTAACCAGGTTTGTGAAGTTTTTCTTCCTCTGTAGGAATCCTGGGTACTTTGGCAGCATTCAGCAAATTTTCCTGGCAAATACTTCCACAAATGGATGGATTTTCAATGAATTTGTGGGAATAGGTGAGCTCCATGTCCTACTCCTCCACTGCCATCTTTTTCCCTCTCCCTACTAATCTTTATTTCACTTGTTTTTCAAAGGCAGAATCTTCTTTAATATTTAGTGGTTCTTTCAAATGCTCCTCTAACAGTGTAAAACTACCATTTATATAATGGCCTAGAACCTAGTAAAGAGATATGGCCATAGGTTCAAAAATTATTGAAACTTGGATAAGTTTATGCCATCTCTGTTTCTCATGTATAAATTTATTGTAATAACTGAACTGTGTTTTTAATGAAGGCAAAAATAATCTTACTTGGAAAAATCTTTTAAAACTCCCTGGGGAAATAGCTGGGAATAAATAGACATTTCAGGTATCTTCACACTCTCTGAATTTAACAGATGAAAGACTTGTCAACCCAGACACAATAGTTAGTGCCATTCTCACATGGAGTCACCATTGCTTCTACTTTTTGTGTGGTAACATTAATCTTAAATCCATGTGGAATTAAAGATATTTTAAATAAGCATATAATGTGGCACTTTCTAACCTTAAATTTGGAGATGATAAAGCATTTTATAATGGCCAATGAATTAAACTCTCCTGGGGCTTTTATAGACATGATTATAAAGGGTAACTATCCAATTATTCTAGATGTAGAACTGAAAGATATGCAGTAGCCAGCCAAAATTTTGGGTCTCTGAAAGGCTTCCTTTCTGGAAAAGAGTGTTTGAAAAGCTGCTGAGTCAAGAAGAACCATTTGTAAGGTTGGGGTGGAAGTATATAGTTAATCACTCATTTAACAAATATTTATTATGCACCTAATTTATGCATTCTTATAAGCACTGGAGACATGTTGGTGACATAATAGACCTCACATTTGGGGGGAGGAGAGAGTAGATATAGGCAGTGTTCTCCATCAGGGAAAATTACATTTCAAATAAATATCCTCAAAAAAGAAGAAAAATCTCAAATCAACAACTTAATCTAAATGAATTAGAAAAAAAGAACAACAAACAAAACCTAAAGTCAGCAGAAGGAAGGAAATCATAAAGATCAAAGAGGAAAACAATAAAATAGGGATTAAAAAAACAATAGAAAAAATCAATAAAACCAAGATCTGGTCTTTGAAGAGGTAAAATTGACAAACCTCTGGCTAGACTCACCAAAAAAAGGGGAGAAGAAAACCCAAATAAACAAAATAAGAAATGAAAAAGGAGAAGTCACACTGATACTACAAAAATACAAAAAAACCATGAGAGAACACTATTAACAATTGCATGCTAACAAATTTGACAACCTAGAAGAAATTAACAACTTTCTAGAGACTTACAGGCTGCCAAAACTGAATCAAGAAGATATAGATCAACTGAACTGACCAATCACTAGAAATGAAATTGCATGTGTCATAAAAAAATTCCCTACAAATAAAAGTCATAGGTGAATTCTACCAAACTTACAAAGAGGATTTTATACTCATCCTCCTTAAACTTTTTCAAAAGGTTGAAGAAGGAGGGACACTCCCAAAGACACTCCATGATGCCACCATCACCCTAATTCCAAAACCAGACAAAGATACCATCAAAAAAGAAAACTATAGGCCAATATCTTTAATGAGTATATGCAAAAATTATCAACAAATTTTTAGCTAACCAAATCCAACAACACATAAAAACATCCTAAACCACGACCAGGTGGGATTCATCCCAGGTGCACAAGGATGGTTCAACATTCACGAATCAATCAACGTCATATACCACATTAAAAAAAGAAAAGTCAAAAACCACATGATCATCTCAGTAGATGCAGAGAAAGCATTTGACAAAGTCCAACATCCATTCATTACAAAAAATCTTACCAAAGTGGGTACAAAGGGAACATACCTTAACACAGCAAATATAATAGTCAATGGAGAAAAACTGAAAGCCTTCCCACTAAAATCTGAATCAAGACAGGGATGCTCACCCTCACCACTGTTATTCAATATGGTACTGGAAGTCCTAACCACAGCAATCAAAGAAAATAAATAAAAGCCACCCAAGTAGGAAGAGAAGAGGTATATGCAGATGACGTGATATTGTATATAGAAAACCCCCGAAACTCAACCCAAAAACTACTTGAAATGATTATCAAATTCAGCAATGTAGCAGGATATAAGATTAACACTCAGAAATCAGTTGCATTTCTGTATACTAACAATGAAATATTAGAAAGGAATACAAAAATACAATACCTTTTAAAATTGCACCCCAAAAAATCAAATACCTGGGAATAAACCTGACCAAGGAGGTAAAGGATCTATATGCTGAGAACTATAAAACATTAATCAAGGAAATTACAGAAGATGTAAAGAAATGGAAAGATATTCCATGCTTCTGGGTTGGAAAAATTAATATTGTAAAAATGGCCATACTACCCAAAGCTAGCTACAGATTCAATGCAGTCTCTATCAAATTACCCATGACATTTTTCACAGAACTAGAACAAACAATTCAAACGTTTATATGGAACCACAAAAGACCCAGAATTGCCAAAGCAATCCTGAGGAACAAAAACCAAGCAGGAGGCATAACTCTCCCAGACTTCAGGCACTATTACAAAGCCACGGTCATCAAGACAGGGTGGTACTAGTATCAAAACAGGCTGACAGACCAATGGAAGATAACCCAGAAATAAACCCAGACACTTTTGGTCAATTAATCTTCGACAAGGGAGGCAAGAACATCAATGGGAAAAAGAGAGTATTTTCAGCAAGTATTGCTGGGAAATCTGGAAAACCACATGCAAATCAATGGAACTAGAACACACCCTCACACCATGCACAAAAATAAACTCAAAATGGCTGAAAGACATAAATATAAGACATGACACCATCAAACTCCTGGAGGAGAACAGAGGCAAAATATTCTCTGACATCAACCTTACAAATGTTTGCTCAGGTCAAGCTTCAAAAGCAACATAAATAAAAGCAAAAATAAACCAATGGGACCTAATCAAACTGATAAGATTTTGCACAGCGAAGGAAACCAAAAAGAAAACAAAAAGACAACATACAGAATGGGAGAAAATAATGTCAAATAATGCACCTGATGAGGGCTTAATCTCTAAAATATACAAGCAACTTATACAACTCAACAGCAAAAAAAAGCCAACAACCCAATTGAAAAATGGGCAAGAGACCTGAATAGACATTTTTCCAAGGAAGATGTATAGATGGCCAACAAGCACATGAAAAAATGCTCAACATCCCTGATTATTAGAGAAATGCAAATCAAAACTACCATGAGATACCACCTCACACCAGTCAGAATGGCCATCATTAATAAGTCCACAAATAACAAATGCTTGAGGGGGTGTGGAGAAAAGGGAACCCTCCTGCACTGTTGGTATGAATGTAAGCTGGTACAACCACTATGGAGATCAACATGGAGGTACCTTAGAAATCTATTCATGGAACAAACATATGACCCTGCAATCCCACTCTTACGCATATATCCAGACAAAACTCTCCTTAAAAATGACACATGCACCCACATGTTCATTGCAGCACTATTAACATTAGCCAAGACATGGAAACAACCCAAATGTCCATCAACAGATGATGGGCTTAGGAAGATGTAGTATATATACTCAATGGAATACTACTCAGCCATAAAAAAGAACCAAATAATGCTATTTGCAGCAACATGGATGGAACTAGAGACTCTCATCCTGAGTGAAGTAAGTCAGAAAGACAAATACCATATGATATTCACTTATACCTGGAATCTAATATACTGCACAAATGAACCTTTCCTCAGAAAAGAAAATCATTGACTTGAGAATAGACTTGTGGTTGCCAAGGGGGAGGGGGAGGGAGTGGTATGGAATGGGAGCTTGGGGTTAAGAGATGTGGACTATTGCCTTTGGAATGGATTAGCAATGAGATCCTGCTGTGTAGCACTGGGAACTATGTCTAGTCATTTATGATGGAGCATGATCATGTGTGAAAATAGAATGTGTACATGTATGTGTAACTGGGTCACCATGCAGTACAGTAGAAAAAAAATTGTATCGGGGAAATAACAATAAAAAAAACCAAATAAATACCACACAAAATTTAGCCTAAACATTTGGACACACACACAGACAAAATCTACTGGTAAATGTCAGGGTGCTAATAAGAGAGTGAACAATTATGGGGCCAGGATGGAGAACAAGGGGCTCTGGGTGAACCTGAGTTTGCTCCCCCAACTCCCTCATCAACAGGAACACATTTGTCAACTCTGTATGAGTGGGCTAAGTGTGGAGCATTCAGCAGTGTCACAGGAAAAAGCACAGTGGTTGGGTAGAGAAGACTGGAACAATACTACTAGCAGCCCTGACTTAATAAACATATCTATAACAAAGCTTATCTCAAACTGCAGAAAATGCATTCTTTATAGGTACACGTGGAAGAGCTACAATAATTGATCATGTGTTGGGCCATAAAGCAACTTTCAACACATCTGAAAAGACTGAAGTCACCCAGAATATGATGTTTTACCATAAATCACTTATGTTAGAAGTTAATAGCAAAAAGATATCTGTAATATCACAATATGCTTTGATATAAGACCTACATGTATACATAACCCATGGACCAAAGAAAAAACACAGTGGGAATTAGAAATACTTAGATCTGAAAAATAATAAAACTATATTATGTAAAATTTGTAGGATACCAGTAAATCTGTACTTGGAAATGTTTAGCCTTGAAATGCATATATTAGCAATTTTTAAAAGCTGGAGAAAAATCATTGCATCAGTTATGTCAAGAATTAGGAAAGTATATCAAATTAATCCCAAAGAGAAAAGAAAGTTTTAGGAGTAGAAGTTATGGATAGATAAACATAAATGATAAAGAGCACCAACTATAATTAATAAATTCTTGGTGAGATCTGATCAGAAAAAATAAAAAAAAACACATGAATAACCATTAGGAATGCTAAAAAATATGTTGTACACAATAAAATGATCCTACACACAGTAAAATGATAAGAGGATAATGTGAACAAACTCAGTGATAATGTATTTTGATGAAATGGATGACCTACAAAAAAAAAAAAACTTACAAAAACTAATTATAAGAAGGAATAGCAAAGCCTCATAGTGCTGTGCTTATTAAAATAATCAAATTTGCAATTTAAAAGAATTTAAATTTGCCTATAAAGAAAATCCCAAGCAGAGTTCCTGTCGTGGCTTAGCTGTTAACCAACACGACTAGCAACCATGAGGATGCGGGTTCAATCCCTGGCCCCACTCAGTGGGTCAAGGATCCGGTGTTGCTGTGGCTGTGGTGTAGGCCATGCAGCTACAGCTCCAATTGGACCCTTAGCCTGGGAACCTCCATCCTAAGACATTGACGAGATGTCTTCCCTAACCAGAGTTAGTCAGTCTCTTATTGTTTACTCAACTTCAGCCTTTGAACTTCATTGTTCTTTGTTCTTGTCCTTGCACCACCCAGTATTAGCAAAAAGCTTTCTTGGTCAGTTTAGCATAGGCCATACCCTTGATAGCTGGACAAGTTCCTATTCCTTACACTTGGTGTCTGATCACCCTGACCTGCCTTCAGCAAGCATCCTGTTAAGTCACTTTAGCCAGAATTTCCCTAGTCTTTGATGTTTCCTCTTAGTAATTTTCTATTCACTGACACCTACTCTACTCTTTGTCTATAAATCCCCACTTGTCCATGCTGTATTTATACTAGAGTCAAGTTATATACTGACATCTCTTTCCCCACGTTGCAATAGCCCTGGCACAAAATCTCCTTCTGTTGTTTTAACTTCCACATGGCTCTGGTTTTCTGTAACGTATTGCTTGCTTTTATGAATTCATTCCTTCTCCTAATTCTGCTTTCATATGCCTCAAATCTACACAAAAGCCAATATTAATCTTCACCCAATACTGTGTCCAGAAATTGTGGTGACATCCTTTTTAGTATGGTCAGGTAAATTAAAAATCTCACTCCTGATTTTTCTCAAGTCTTAATAGAAGCTCCCAACCATGGAAAATATCTTCTTCTGTTATGTCCACTAATTTAACCATAACTATGGTTGAATATTCACCATAGCTTTATAAAATGAGTTACTATCTTTTTAAAATTACATAGGGAAAAAAATGGCTGAGAAGTTTAAACCATTGTTTTGACACAGAATTACTGAAGCCAGCTTGCAAAACATAGGTTAGTCTGAAACAGTTAAAATTTTTCTGCTCTGTATCCTCTTATTTTGCAAGCCAAGTTTGGATGATATAACCAGGGAGATTGAAAGGAAACTCTTCAAGACCCTCAAACATTGTGCTTCATCAGGAGAGAGATAAGGACTTTGGGTCCAAGCTATGACCTTAATCAATTTGTTTCACTTCTCTGTGCCTTACATTTTATTTATTTTATTTTTTATTATATTACTGCTGCATCTGTGACATATGGAAGTTCTCAGGCCAGGGATTGAATGTGAGCTGCAACTGTGACCTACACCACAGCTGCCTCTTTGTGCCTTATATTTTAAAGTCTCTTGAGATGCTTATAATAATACCTACTACCTAAGATTATGTTAAGAATTAAGTTAAATTAGGTATATGAAGTTTTTTAAATTATTGAAGTATAGTTGATTTACAGTGTTGTGTGAGTTTCAGATGAACAGCAAAGTGATTCAGTTATATATACAATATATAATATATGTGGTCTTTTCAGATTATTTTCCATGATAGGTTATTAGAAGATATTGAAAATAGTTCCCAGTAGGTCCTTGTGTGAGCTTTCTTATATTTACCACCTGAAACTCAATGGTTGCTTTAGATTTTTTTGATCAGAATGAAATGACTAAATATAGTATTTAGGTCTAAGCTTAGAATATTTCCTCATATTATGTTTTTATCCACCTGTAAAATGTCTGTGTGTTATCTTCTAAAATACAGACATTTCCTTCTCTTTCAAAATGATCTTATAAATCTGATCTGACTCCCAAGGAGAGGAAAGTTCATCTCCTTTTTAATTTTAACATTAGTATGGGCACCTTGATGCTAATGTGATAAGTATCTCTGAAATGAATATTTCAATTAAGATTTTACTGCTTTCATAAACTCTTTCCCTGACTCTCTATTTTTTCATTTTGATCAGCAATAGAGGAAAACACCTGAATGGAATTTTCAGGTCTCATCCATCATAAAAAATGAAGTCAGAAATTTACTCTTCCAGTAAATCACTTGTTTCTTTAATATTTCCTCTGTGTTATAGTTTTTTCTAATATATTCCAAATTTGATGAAGACATGCTCCCCCAAATGACAAGAAAATAATTATCTTTACTAAATTCAGGGTGATTTAGAAGGATCCAACCTCTTAAGCCATTGTTCTGTTCTTGCTGAATAGTATTCAAAGTATCAATGAATATAAAGAGACCTTAGGAATGAAATAACTCTACAGCTGGTAATTAATTGAGTGGAGAATTCTTCAACTGAGTTTTAAGTGTAAAATAATGAAAATCTAGCCTTTCAATATTTAGGATTGTAAAAGTAGATGAGCATTATGATTTTTTGTATACTCATAAAAAAACTTTTTAATTTTTATGAATGTGATTGTGCTTTATTAGTCCTGGGTAATAGGTCAGAGTAGATTAGCAATAATTCAGGTTTATTGTTTCCATATATATGTATAGGTAGTTGTAAAGTGGTGTACAAAGTCCCAATTTTAGTTGAAGTCTGTGTTGAGGCTATAGCTCTGCCATATACCTATAATTTAAGCATGCCAAATCTTTGTTTCCTTATAGGTCCTATTATTTGAAAACTAGTATTATGACCTTAATGTAAATACTGGTACAATGACAATGACAGTGTCTGCTACTAGCTCTGCAGCTTTTCTACACAGCCTGCAGTTTTCCACTAAGCCTCATGCCTTGGGAGCTGGATATAACTCAATCTTAGAAATGATGGAAATTCTAGTCCCTCAAATGCTTCTTTAGAAAATGAATCTGTTTTGTAAAGTCCAGTAGTTACAGACTGCAAAAAAAATGGGTTGCAGTTCTCCTATAAGTAAATGAAATTCTTTTATTTCTTTTCCTTTGTGTCTCTCACTCTCCTTTGTGTCTCTCACTCTCCTTTGTGTCTCTCACTTTCCTTTGTCTCTCTCACTCTCCATTGAGGAAAGCATAAGAAAGTAATTCTGCTTACTAGTATTTCAAATGTTTGGTTTCTAAAATTTCTAAGAGTTTTTAAAATTGTATTATGAATACTAAGGTAAAGAAATTAATAAAATTTATGTTTGAATAAGTTAAATAGGTATGTTAACACATTTTCTATTTTTCTCGGTAAGCACAGACACAATAGAAATAGAGTATATTACTTTCTAATTAGTTGAAGAAAAAGAAGAAGTAAAAATATTATTTTATAAAGAAAAATATATGGAAGATGAATAATTAAAAAATAAGAAGTGGGTGATAGCATATATTAACAATTACAGTAAAGTAACTGGATTAGTTAGGAGTTAAGAGTAAAAGATTTTAAGACTAAAAAAACCAAAGTCCTGATACATAGAATTTATTAGTGATCCATCTGGAATATTAGGAAGCAGATAGTTTGAATATCAAATTATGTCCTGGAACAATACTAATAAACACCAATGTTAGAGTTCGCATTGTAGCTTAGTGGTAATGAACCCAACTAGTATCCATGAGGTTGTGGGTTTGATCCTTGGCCCCTGCTCAATGGGTTAGGCATCTGGTGTTGCTGTGGCTGTGGTGTAGACCAGCAGCTGCAGCTCAAATTCAACTCTTAGCCTGGGAACTTCCATGTGCCATGGGTGCAGTCGTAAAGGATAAATAAATACCAAAACTAATAAACCTGAAACTGCTATTTTATCTTCAGTCAAAATAGAATTTAAGAAGTATTACTAGGAATAAAAAGTCCATTTCATATTGATAAAATCTCAAGTAACCAAGAAGATACAATAATCTAAAACTTCTACATACCTAATACCAGCCTGAAAACTATGTAAAGCCAGAACTGACCAAGTACAAAGAAATTAAACAAATCAATCCTATTGTGGGAGATTTTAAAACACATTTTTTTTTAATGGCTGCACCTGTGGAACATAGAGTTCCTGGGGCTAGGAATCTAATCAGAGCTTCAGCTGAAGCCTACTCCATAGCCACAGCAACACCAGATCCATGTTGCATTTGCGAACTACACCACAGCTTGCAGCATCATTGGATCCTTAACCCACTGAGAAAGGCCGGGGATCAAACCCACATCCTCATGGATACTTGTTGTGTTCTTAACTCACCCAGCCACAATGGGAACTCCTTAAATGAACATATTTTAATGATTGACAGAATACATACATGAATGTGTTGATGATGATATATAGTTTTTAATCAAAGTAGGAATTGGTAAGTTTGAAATAGAACTGCAAAATACATATCTTTCTGAGTATACAAGGAATATTCTTGGATATAAAATACAGTGGGTCATAGAACAATTTACCAAGGGTGGATTTCACATCCCCTTCATTTTCTGACTATAAGGTTGTTTAACTTTAAACATAATGATTACATAGATATGAGTATAAAAGATAATTAGAAAAATCCTTTATTTTTTTGTAAATTTAGAAACACATTCCTAAATAACATACAAGTAAAGAAAAAAAATTAAACAATAATCAATATAAGAAATATCTTGAGCTGAATTACAATAATTTACTGCATATTTAAATTTGGGAGATCTGGGTAAATTAATATTTTAATATATGTATTATAAAAGGGGGGAGTCTCAAAATGAATGAGCTGGGTGGCTAACTTAATATGGAAAAGAACAATAAACACAAAGAATGTAGAAGGAAGGAAATGATGAAGATAATAAATAGAGTAATGAATGTAGTAGAAAACGAACATTTAATAGAGTAGATCAACAAAGTCAAAACTTTCACTTGGAAAGACTACTAAAATTAATGAATTTCTGTCAACATTGATCATGAAAAAAGTATAAAAGCTCAAATAAGCAATGTTAGGAATAAAAAAGAAACAATTACAAAAGTTACAGATATTTAAAAAAATAGTATAATATTAATAACTTTATGTAAATAAACCTGAAAGTTTTGATGAGAGAAGAAGGAATTTCTAGAAAAAAAACTTATCTAACAAAAATGACTCAAGGAAAACCAGAAAGCCTTAATAGTCATATAGGTACAGAAGAAATTAAAGAATAATTAAAAATATCTCCTCATTGGAACTATCAGGACTAAAGAGTTCTTACCTGTGATTTCTACCCACATGCAATAAACAAATTATTACCAGAGTTCCCATCATGGCTCAAAGATAATGAACCTGACTAGGATCCATGAAGATGTGGGTTCAATCCCTGGGCTTGCTCAGTGGGTTAAGGATCTGGCACTGCTGTGTGCTGTGGTGTAGTTTGCAGATGCAGCTCAGATTCCACATTGCTGTGGTTGTGATATAGTCTGGCAGCTGTAGCTCTGATTTGACGCATAACCTGTGAACTTCCATGCGCCACAGGTGCGGCCCTAAAAAAAAATTAAAAACAAAACAAAACAAAGCAATAAAAAATTATTACCATATTGCAAAACTGCAAAACAATGCAGAATACAGACAAATATGGAATGTGTGCAATGCATTTTATGAGACTAGCATTTTCTTGTGAAGCCCAACTAGGCCAGTACAAGAAAGGAAAATTACAGGCCAATATCATTTATGAGCATGCATGCAAAAATTCTAAAAACATTAACTGACTGATTACAACATAAAAAGATGGCACATCATGACTAATTTGGGCTTATAACAGTACTGCACAGTTGACTTGACATTATAAATAATTTAATTCACCACATTAGCAGATTAAAGTCTCAATAATGAGAGGCCCGAAAGGAACTCACCAAAATTCAATATGCATTTATGATACAATCTCTAAGTACTTTAGCAATCAAATAAATATCATCAATGCAATAAAAATAACTATAGAAAAGCTATGAGAAACATTGCACTTAATAGTAAAAGATTAAAAGGATTCTTTTTAAGGTCGGGAATAAAACATGTTGTCAACCATCTCCACTTCAATTCAATATTATACTTGAAGTCCAAGCTATTTTAGTAAGGAAACAAAACCCCATAAAATAGAAAACCAAGAAACAAAAACACAAAAAATGCAAATGAAGGAATTAACATTGGGAAAGGAATAAATAAAACTATCATCAAATACCTAGGAATAAATTTAACCAAGGAGGTGAAAGACTTGTACACTAAAAACTCAAAGACATTGATGAAAGAAATTAAAGATGAGACAAATAAATGGAAAGATATTCCAAGCTCATGCTTTGGAAGCATTAATATTTTTTAAATGTTCATAATTACCCAAAGCAACCTACAAATTCAACGCACCCCCTATCAAACTTCCAATGACATATTTCATTGAAAGCAAAAAACAATCCTAAAATTTGTATTGAACTATAAAAGACCCTAAATAACCGAAGCAATCTTGTGGAAGACCAAGGCATCAAACTTCTTGATTTCAAATTACATTACAAAACTATAGTAATTGAAACAGTATGCTATTGGCGTAAAAATGAACACATAAATCAATGGAACAGAATAGAGAGCCTGGAAATAAACCCACTCATATATGGTCAATTAATTTGTAACAAAGGAATGAAGATTGTATAATGAAGATAGTGTTTTTAATACTTGGTGTTGGGAAAAATGGCTATATGCAAAAGAATTAAACTGGACTGCTATGCTACCTCATTCGCAAAAATTAACTCAAAATGGATGAAAGACTTGAATTTAAGACTTGCACACATTAGTCCTATAAGAAAACATAGGTGGAAATTTCCTTGATATTAGTTTTGGTTTCAAAATTTTTTTTTTTGATTTGACATCAAAAGCAAAGGCAACAAAAGCAAAAATCAATGAGTGGGACTATATAAAACTCAAAACCTGAACAGCAAAGGAAACTAACAAGAAAATAAAAAGGCAACCTTCTAAGTGGGAGAAAATTTTTATAAATCATATTTTTGATAATGGGTTAATATCCGAAATATATAAAGAACTCATAAAACTAGATGGCAAAAAATAAACAATCCAATTATAAAATAGAGGATCTGAACAGACATTTTTCCAAAGATGACCTACAGATGGCCAATCGGCATGTGAGAAAATTCTCGACATTAGTAATCATCAAGGAGATGCAGATCATAATAGTGAGATATTACCTCTTACCTCTTAGAATGGCTGTTATAAAAAAGACAAGAGATAACAAATGCTAGTGAGTATGTGGAGAAAAGGGAACTCGTGCACTGCATGCGGGAATGTAAACTGGTGCACCCACTATGGAAACCAGTATGGAGGGTCCACAGAAAATTAAAAATATAACTGGATATAATCCAGCAGTTCTATTTCTGACTATTAATGCAAATAAAATGAAAAAACTAACTCAGAAAATAAATGGATACACCACCATGTTCATTGCAACATTATTTACAATAGTCAAGAGATGGAAACAAACTGTTCATCAATGGATTAATGCTTAGAAAAGTTGTGGTATATGTGTGTATACACACATATACACCCACACACCTACACACCCACACATCATATATACATAATATATTTTTTCATTATATATATAATGAAATATTATTCAGCTATAAGGAAGAATGAAATCAAAACTGATACTAAATTAGATAACGTGGTACTGATGCAGTGACAGATGAAAAGACCAGTGTGATTAGTTGCAATCTCATACATATGGAATTTCTACATGTATATGGAAAGTTAATTTTGTTCAAAGCTAGCACAACAGCTAAGTGAAAGTAAAGAATGGATTTTTTAAAACTTATATGTTGAAACAACTGGAAAACATATGAAAGTTTAAAGGCATATGTGAAGGGAAAAATCATAAAACTTTTATAAGACAATGTGAAAATATATATTTATAACACCCAGTATATAAAAAAATTTTTTAAACAGGGCACAACACACAAATCATAAAGGAAATAATAGATACATTTCACTAAATAAAATTAAGAGCCTATGTTTATCAGCAAATGCTTTAAAACAAAGAGAAATATAACCCACAAAAGGGAAAATATATTTGCAGTACACAAACCCAACAAAGTGTTATAGTTCAGCTGAACAGATTAAACAACAACAAAATAACACAATAGAAAGATGGGTCAAATACATGAATAGAATTTCACAGAAGAAAAGAGGAAACATGAATGAATGGCTCATAAACACAGGAACATGTGCTCAGCTTCCTTAGTAATCACGGAGATGCAAGCTAAACCGTGAGGAGATAACATTTCGCACGGGCTTGTAACTACGGTGAGGATGTGATGAGAGATGGATTCTGAAGGCATCTTCTATGTGGGAAAGTTTAGGAGGAAGCTGGGAAACTCTTTCACTTGCTTCAGGACACACAGCCCAGAAAGTTCAGGGCGTAAAACTGGAGGCAGCTCAGAAGTCCAACCTCAGGATAATGAGTGAAGAAATGGGGGTACACTCACATATTGGGATACTAGAAAATCGTAAACACTGCAGAGTTATAACAATTAAAATAACAGGAGAGCTGATTCTCAGGAGGAACAAACATTAGGGAAGCACTGACCTTATCTCTGGAAAAACTTCGGAGGATGCTTGCTTTGTTTCTCTCACAAAGCTCTTGAAGTTCCATTGCCGAGTAATTACACAATTGCAGTGAATTTTGGTAAAGATAGCTATAATTCATTAGTTTATTGGAAGTTAATGCATAAGGATTACTGTCACAATAAAACTTTCTTACATTCCAAATAAACTTGTTTTTTCTTAGAACTTTATGTGCTTTTCCTAAATACAAAGGCTGTTCTAATTATTGAATTTAAAACTAGAATGTTGGACTATTGCCAGTATTCTGTTAAACACTAAAATGCTATGTGGATAAAATTATATTAAAAAATGCAAGTAATGGGAGTTCCCTTTGTGGCATAGTGGAAACGAATATGACTAGTAACCATGAGGTTGTGGGTTCGATTCCTGGCCTCGCTCAGTGGGTTAAGGAGCTAGCATTGCCTGGGCTGTGGTGTAGGTCACAGGTGTGGCTCAGATACTGTGTTGCTGTGGCTGTCGTGTCGGCTGGCAGCTGTAGTTCCAATAGGACCCCTAACCTGGGAATCTCCATATGCCACAGGAGCGACACTAAAAAAAGGAAAAAAACTGCAAGCAGTAGGAAAATACAGAGCATGACTATACAATGTAAACTAACAATATTTTCTTAGGACTGTAACACATATGGGGTAAAACTTTACACTTGATCTTAGCCAAAAGGCCGAGAAGCGATGGGGGTAAAACTTTAAAGAAGAGCAAGGCAGTGATGCACTGAGAAGACTGTACTGACCTCTGAGCAGAGATAGCCATGATGAGGTTGGGTTAAGACAACCCTCCGATGGAAGGGTACCAGCCTTTTGGTAAAACTTGGTAGTGGGTGCACAAGTATTTACATCACCTTTCTTTTTCTTTTCATATTTTAAAAATCAAAATATACTTGTCAAATTCCTATGAGGTTGCTAAATACTCTATTTTTTTTCTGTTGTTGCTATTGTTTCGTTTTAAGTGCATTGGGTGGTGAAACTTTTTTTTTTTTGTAAATTTCATAGGAGAATAGTTGACTTACAAAGTTGTGTTAGTTTCAGGTGTACACTACTAAATATAAAATAGGTAACAAGGGCCTACTGTTTAGTACAGGGTAAACTATTCAACACTGTGTAATAACCTATATGCGAAAAGAGACTGACAAGGAATGTATTTACAAACATGTGGATACAGGTATATGTGTAACTTATTGACTTTGTTGTACACATGCATCACTAAGGAATTCACGTGCATCTTATTTTTTTATCTAGTCAATATTTAATACAACCAATGAAAACAAGTAAAAATAATGCAGACGCCCAGTTTAGAAATGGTTGAACAAATCTTGACAGTCATTTAGGATGGATGTCCATGGGCAGAATTCTCCAGAATCTTGGCTCACGTAGCCTGGGATTATGTCCTATGTGATGGCAGCCTGACAACCAGCAAGTCAAGGCACTGCAGGCTCCTGGCTGAAGTTTCTCTGAGAGTTCTTAATCCCATCTTCAGTTAAGAGGTGTTCTTTGGCACATGTTAGCAAGAGGCTGACTCTGCACTGTGATTTCTCTATCGACCCTGAGCAAGAGACATTTGGCACAGAATCTAGGTCAGAGTGTATTGCTGTGGGATCCTCTCACTCTCCAGGTGTGTGGGCATTGACGGTATCCTGCAGCTGCCCACCTGTGAGTTCTGAGACCCATATTTCAGTCTTTGGCACAGCCAAGAGCTCTCATTTTTTCAGTGGAGCCTCTGCAGTAACTTCAAGGGAAGTGTACCTCTTTCACTTCTCATCATTTGTCTTTTAACCTAGAAATAATAAAACAACAAGCAAGTAAAAACCCATCAACAAAGAGCTCCAGGGAACAAGGATTAAATGAGACAAAATAATCATAAACCTCACTAGTGAAGGCAGGCAGAGCTTACTTCTAACAATTTCATTGTGAGGTCATATTAAGAGCACTTGTCTGGGTGGCAGTCCTGGCTTCTGGTTTTTGCTCTGCCCCTAACCATAGTTGTCTAATATTATAAAAGCCACAAACTATCTTCATCAAAATTTCTTCATCTCTTGAGCATTTATTATCAACCAGTCATTTTAAATAACATATCTCTAATTCTTCAAGCAACTCTCTAGATGTAGGAATTATTGTTTCTGCCTTACATATGAGGCAACTGAGGCTCAGGTTAGTTAAGTGTTGCAAGGTCAAGCAGCTTTAAATAGTAAAGACAGAACTTGAGCCCTTCCCCTTGGGTGCCCCAGTCAGACATATCCTTTCCATTTTGTTCTTCCCAAGAGCCACGAAAGAGAGGGCTTTGAGATAAATCATTGCCCCCCATGGTTCCTTACAGCTCTAAGTATTTACAGTGCATGCTACTCTCCTCATTTGACACTGTCTGATTCACACCAAGGCTGTAAATTGTTTCCACCATATCATAGCTGGAGAGATGAACAGAATCATGGTTTTAGGAGTTTTTCTCCTGTGCAGTTCTGTTTCCACACTGAGGTATAAACAACCAACTCAGCCGTTTTCAGCTACCTCTAAAAGGAGATTGGAAGGTATTTTTTTTCACTTTGCTAATTAATCTGGACTTGAAGAACCCAGAAGAAAGTAATATTTCTAAATTGAGAAGGGTTTTTATGCTATGTTTTTAGGGTGAAAGAAACAATCTGGGAGACAGAGCTTGATCCCAGAGTTGATCTCTCTGGGGACATTTCAATATTTGAGAAAGTTCAAACTGACATTAAAAATTGAGGTTTTTGACATTGCTAATTTCATTTGGACATTTTTTGTTTTGTAAAGTTAGAGTTAGCAAGAGAGTTGGGAGATATTCCGACTGCTAATGAAAGGTAGTAGACCATTCTCTAGTGGTACAGCTGGTCTTGGTAAGGACCTGGCCTTGTCACTGCTATAGCTTGGGTCTCAGCTGTGGCGTGGTTTCAATCCCCAGCCCCAGAACATTCACAGGCCATGGGCCTGGCCATAAACAAAACAAACAAACAACAAAGGTAGGGGAGCCTGTCTTAGAGGGTTATTTTGTTTTCTCAGAATGGCAACTAGGTTGTACTGCAGAAAAACCCTTTTTTTTTTTTCCCTTGATTTTTAAAAAGATTTATTTTTCTGGAATCTATTCATATTCACACACATTCACACACACACACACACACACACACACACATATATACACACTCTCTCTCCTGGTTTTTGGTTGGACCTCTCAGCTTGCCCACATCTTTATTTGGTTTATTTAAATTTTGTTTAAATTTTAGGGAGGCACCACATACCCAGAAATACTCTGATTTAGGTTTTTTCTTGTCTTTTGTTTTTTGTCTTTTTAGGGCTGCAACAACAGCATATGGATGTTCCCAGGCTAGGGGTTGAATTGGAGCTGTAGCCGCCAGCCTACACCAGAGCCACAGCAACACCAGATCCTATCCACGTCTTTAAGTTACACCACAGCTCACAGAAACACTGGATCCTTAAGCCACTGAGCGAGGCCAGAGATCAAACACACAACCTCATGGTCCTAGTTGGGTTCATTTCTCCTGTGCCATGACGCGAACTTCAGGTTTTTTGTTTTTTTAGGGACCACACCTGTTACACATGGAAGTTCTCAATCTAGAGGTCCAATCAGAGCTTCAGCATCTGGCATCGCCACAACCACAGCAACTCCAGATCCAAACCATGTCTGTGACCTACACCTCGGCTTTCAGCAAGGTTGGATCCTTAACTCAAGGATCTAACCTGCCTCCTCATGGATACTAGTAAAGTTCTTAACTTGCTGAGCCACAACTGGAACTTCTGATTTAGTTTTCTACTGGATGGAAAATAACAACTCTTCATCTATCACAGAGGTTCAAGGAAAGAATTAATTTCTTAAAAATATCAATCTTGGAAAGTGTATCCCCTTTCCACTGAAGTAGAGATGTCTGTTTATACTTCTAGTGGAACAAGTAACAGTTTAAATAATAGCATGGTTTAGAATCAGGGTTTAGACTCACACCCGGTTCTGTGACCACGCATGGGTCGTCTCGACTCTCTGAGCTTCTTTTTGCCTTTGTAACATGGTTGTGCTTATGTCTACCTTTCATGGTTTTTTTCCGAGACTGGATTTAGAAAATGTTTGCAAAGTGCTTGGCATGTGAGAAGCACCCTTTCAAGGGTTGCTGTTATTATCATTACTATTGCTGCCTTGTTATTACTACTGAAAAGCACTGCTTTTCTTAGGGATGGGGTTACATATCTTAACACCAATGCTAGGACAGTACTGAACATGTGGATTGTAAAATTCCTCTGGTCCAGACATTTTTAAGAAAAGGGTATTATAACCACGTATTAGACAAAAATGTCAGAAATGTCAGAGGCCTGCGATTTAGCCATTCCTTCATCATGCTGTGTGCTATAAAATTAGCTTTTGCATTAATTTGAACAGAAGTGTCTTCAGGGTTTTCTTTTCTGCCGGTTTCACTGCAGTAGTTGGGTGCAGCCCCTTTGTCTAGTCTGTATGATCTAAGTCATTATTTCTTTTGAATTGGACAAAAGGAGTAAAGGATCATTATTAAGAATTTCAGGTTATGCCTATTATCTACTCTGTCACTGTATTTTCTCCAAATAATCTGTATTCTTTCCATAACAAAATGGATTGAATTTTAAAAATGTTCCCTGAGAAAGTGGGAGGTGGCAAATTTGAAAGAGAAGATGCAAGGAAGTCTTTAATGATATGTACATACGCATATTGTATGTATGTAAAATCCTTTTCTTTTTTATTTTATTTTTGTCTGTTCTAGGGCTGCACCTGCGGCATATGAAGGTTCCCAGGCTAGAGCTCTAATCGGAGCTGTAGCTACTAGCCTGTGCCAGAGCCACACCAATGCTAGGTCCAAGCCACATCTGCAACCTACACCACAGCTCACTGCAATGCTGTACCCTTAACCCACTGAGCAAGACCAGGGATTGAACTGGCAACCTCATGGTTTCTAGTCATATTCGTTAACCACTGAGCTACAATGGGAACTCCTGTAAAATACTTTTTGATGCCTTCAATATCATGGAGAACCATTATCATAAAAATTATGCTTTTAAATTATTTAAAGGCATATATTAGTTAAATTAATAATATTAATTTTAATTATGGATTATCATTATTACTATTCATTGGTTATTTTAATTATTATTCATTAATACTTGATCACTATTAAATTATCTAATGACCTTTTAATTAACACTTTAAAAGGGGAACACTATTTACTAATGACTGCATTTCAGAAGCAAGCAAAGCAGAGTGGGGAAAATGGCTACAGCAGTAAGGAGAAAAATAAAGTGAAATGAAATCCCATTCAACTTTATTTAATTCAAAAAGTATTTTCTAAGTGGCTACAGAGGGTAGATAAATGCAATACTTGGTTTTGAGGTGATTCTAGTCCAGAAGAAGAGACAAAAATATAAGCCAGTTAGTTAAAACATGAGCAGTAATAATGACTGAAAGACTTCTACTGTTTGCACTTGTATCAAGATGAGAAGTAATGGCAGCAGAGAAGGAGGTAGTAAACTCTACAGAGTGGTGGTGGAGGGAAGAAATTAAACTTCCTTGAAGTGGTATTTGACCTGTAGGGCAGAAGGAGCACTGAAGCATCTTAAGAACGTAAACTTTCTGGGCTTCAACTCAGTCATCTATAAAATGAAAGAATTCAACCAAATGAAGTCTCAGATTACTTTTAGCTTTAAAATATTGTTGCATGAAATAGGAGAGCTAACGCAAATATGTGGTGGCTTATTTAATTCTCATTGAGGGTTAATTCTGTTTATTTCTTAAAGTTCCAATGTGAATTTCTTAACTATTCCATTATTAATTTATACACAAGTCTCAAAGACCAAATTAAGATGGAGAAATTTTAATTCAAATCCTTACAGTCTACTTAGAATAATGCAAATTGCATGACTTTTGAAGTCAGGCAAAGTTCAGTCCCTCACTCTGCCATTTATTGGGGGAAAGTCAGTGGGTCTCCATGAGGCATTCTGCACCCACAGCATCACCAGCAGACCTGCAGCATCACCAATGAATCCAAATCACACACATTCTCTGGCCTCAGCCCAGACTTCCTAAATCAGAAATACTCAGGCAGAAGCTAAAACTCAGAGCAATCTATTTTCCAACAGGCCCTCTGGGTGATATTGGCGCCCCCTAGCCTGTAGGAAACACTGATGTATGATTCAGGATCGATAACTTAATCTTTCCATGGAAGATGGAGAGTTAACACTTAACTTATACAGTGCCTGGCAGACTTTAATGACATGGTATTTATTCCTTGGTCCTCAGCAGATGATAAAGATTCTTTTTTACTATCTCAATAATATTATAATAACCATTGCTATTTCCATGAAGAATGGAGGACCTAAGTTTAATACTCATGTGCACTTCTTACAAACATAAATCTAAGTTAGTAAAACACGTGCTATTTCTTTAAAAGGGAGCGTCACACTTGGTGAAGGAAGTGTCTCATTATCCAGAAGTACTTTCTAGAAAACTCAATATGTTGGGCAATGGTTTAACTTTCATTTCATTGGTGTGGGGCACTAAGTGTTCCTGGCATACATGAATCCCTTTGGCTTGTCTTCCTTTATTGCAGCTTAGAGAAAATCACTGGAAACCAGTGAGCCCTGGGGGACAGGTTCGGTATTATCATTTACTATTATGACTTTAAGCAAATTCCAGAACCATCATTTTTCTCATCTCTAAAATTGCAGTCATAGCATCTCCCCACTACTTGTGGCAATCCAATGATGTACATATTAGTTAAATCCCTTTGTAAAACACACATTAGTTGGCACATCCAAGTTCAACAGAATTTGGTTATCATTCATTCATTGCATTTAACAAATACTTATTGAGCATTTAACAATAAGGTAGGCATTCTACTGGAAAATACTGCACAGAGACAAACCTGCCTTTGAGTTGAGTAATGTTGTAATTATCTGTGACTTTTTCATTCATGAAGCTAATGAACACTGTATATAAAAATTTATTTATTCCAGGAATGCTTTACCTCTTGGGAAAACTTAGCTTTAAAAGTTCCTGATTTTATAAGGGTGACATGAAATGGCAGTTCATAAATATAACTGGGTACAGCTTTTTAGGAAAGCAATTTGTCAATATGTGTCAAGACTTAAATAATATACCCATTGACGTATAACTTTCATTTCTATGACCCTCAGAACCTGTTCTAAGTAAATAATCAGGGATGTAACAAAAAAGATATGAAAATGCTTATTATCATTCTATTTGTAATAGTGAAAAATTAGAAATAATGCATAATAACAAGGGAAAGATTAAGTCAGTTATGTTAACAAGCATGGTGTAATATCATAGATGTTTTATATTTAATGAAGGGTTAAAATCTTCATAATAGAGTATTACCTAAAAAATAAAACTATGATAGATATAGTTAAAGAGATCCTAATTGAAGGATACATATTCAAAGGATAAAGATTTTAAGGAAATGTCCAGTCCTCAAAATAATGATGAAGAAATGAACCAAAGTAGGCCTTTTTGAATTTATAAATTTTCTAAAAATAAACATAGTTTTTCCTTTTATAATCAAAAGTTCCCTGCACTACCCTCTCATTGGGAATGACAGGAGCATTATCTCTTGCTTTCCTTTGCCAGCCTTTAAAGATGCAATCAGGGCCTCTGAAGAGATGTGTTATGTCCCTTATACACTAAGTGTGTTAAGTATTCAGCAGTCATCATGTAAATGAGGGCTATCTCTTCCCTCAGCAATTGAGTCAGTAACTTGCAGAAGCAGTTACTCATTTTGACAAATGTCACTATAAATACGACAAGCTGCTTCACAGGTGAGCTTCCAGTAAGGTAATCTTTTCTTAGGTCTGGAATTAACCTACCAGTTTTCTATTCCTACCTTACATATGGTTTCCTGGTGTCACAGCATTATTGGACAGAGAGCCTGTTAGCAGGATGTGTCTAAGATCCTTGGGCAACACTTTAGAAGGATTATTTAGGCATGAAAGGATAGAATAATGACATATTTTAACACAGTGACTCAACTTACACTAACTTAATGCTCCTAGATTTTGGAGTGGGCATAGTGAAAGCTCATTTGCAAAAGTTCTAAAAGTTTCAAAAATTAAAAAAAGAAAGTCATTTTAAAATATGGCACAGATGAACTTATCTGTAAAACCGAAACAGACTCACAGACATAGAGAACGGACTTGTGGTTGCCAAGGGGAAGGTGGGAAGAAGTGGGATGAACAGGGAGTCTTGGGTTACTATCTAGATGTAAATTATTACATTTAGATTGGATAAGCAATGAGGTCCTGCTGTACAACACAGGGAACTATATCCAGTCTCTTGGGATAGACCATGATAGAAGGTAATATGAGAAAAAGACGGTATATACTTATGACTGTGTCACTTTGTACAGCAGAAATTGGCCCGACATTGTAAATTAATTATACTTTAACAAAAAAAAATAAAAACAGAACTTTAATTTAAAGCAGTATTCCTTAAAAAATAAAATAAGTCCGCCAAACTGGACTTATGTTTGCAGAGGTTCATCTGCTATTAACTCTTGAAATAATTATTTTTAGGCAAATGGAGCATAATGTAATAACCATAGATTTTGAGAGAAAAGATTCTGAGTCTTGCCTCTCTCAGAAGATCTTGACAAGTTACATCTGCTTATCTCTCAATACATCATGAGTAAAATGAGAATACTAAAGCCTATCTCACAGAGTAATTTTGAGAATAAATTATTAAGAGTGTGAATGCTGAGTGCCTAGCATAGTGTAGCATATGCTAGTTACTAAATATGTTGTAGTGGTTGCCATTTTGTTTTTAGTGTAAGAAAACTCCCAGATGTATTGCTTTTCTGTCTTGTGGAGGTTGGTAAATACTTGCATCATTCTAATGAGAGGCAAAATACCAACTCAGGCACAACTAATAATTAGCAAGGATTTTCCTCCTACACACCACCCCCATTCTGGGTCACCCTGAACAGTTCATGCTGCTGTGTAAATTTAAAATAAGTTTGCTACCTAGAATGGAGACGAATCTGAAAAAGTATATATACCTGAATCACTAACACACACAGGTGTATTAACTATACTTCAATTTAAAAATGGAGTTCCCATCATGGCACAGTGGAAATGACTAGGAACCATGAAGTTGCAATTTCCATCCATGGCCTTGCTCGGTGGGTTAAGGATCTGGTGTTGCCATGAACTGTGGTGTAGGTCACAGACATATCTCGGATCTGGCATTGCTGTGGCTGTGGTGTGGGCTGGCGGCTGCAGCTCCGATTTGACCTCTAGCCTGGGAACCTCCATATGCCACAAGTGTGGCCCCAAAAAGCCTAAATAAATAAATAAATAAATAAATAAATAAAATAAAAATGGTTAAAAAATATCCTCTCCCCTGAAAATGCCTCTCTGCATATTCTTCAACAGAACTCAGGATTTTTATTGCCTTCAAGAAAACATGATTGTCTATAGAAAATATTAGCCAGAGGAAAGGAAACCAAGACCTTCAATAAACCTTTGGTACCTGTGAACAGATTTTGAAAACATCTCAGCAGTGTCTGCTTTTTCCAGCATCAAACTCTCCTTTTTTCAGTACTTCATTTATGAGCACACGCGCACACACACACACACACATGCACACAAGCATATATATAATATTTTCAGCTGTCATTCAGAGGAGCATGAAGATGGAAATAAATATGAGCCTCAAGTTGAATTCCAGTAAACAACTTGCCCCGCAAATTGTTCCAGGAAACCATTTGTCTCTATTTGGAAGCTCAAGGAATTTATGTACATGGTCCTGGATGCATTTGAAGTGAAAGCGTTCTAAAGCACTTATCCCTGGAAATAAAAAAGGGTAGACAAATATATTAGTTTTTTTTTAAAGCTATTTTTATGGAAGTCACCTGATTCATTCTTTGCCTTTTATACTTACAGACAGCCTTGCTGGGGGAGACTTTGCAGTGGATGGAAAATGGGAGCTATCTTCGTGCAGGTAATAAGACTGATTTTTCACTTGTGGCCACTATTTTAGGCCTACCCATTTGTGAAATAGACTCAAATATTCATTTTGATCCAAAGCCATGGCTAAAAAAACAAACAAAACAAAAAAAACCTCCTGGCTCTTTTGACCACATGCACAAATGATAAAAAATTTCCTCGGTTAGTACTGTTTCTCAATGGCCACATTTTTTTTCTGCTATGTTGGAAGCTGGTTTTCCTTTTCTGACCTCTTTGCCAGAAGTCAGAATATTTTATTTCATCACCAAGCTCCTAGGACAGTAATAATGGTAGTGATATTCATATCAAATTTGAAGGTTTCACAATGCTTTTGGAAATGATTTGTCCTAGTTTAGGCAGTAAATTCTCCATAGTGGCCTCTCAAGAGCATGGTGTGATTTGCATTTCAGATTTGGTCACAAATGTTTGGCCCTGAAACACATCAGAGTGAAGAGTTTCTAATTCAAAGATATAAACTTCTGTGTTTGCTTATGTGTTGGTTTTTTTGTTTGCTTTGTTTTGTGGTTGTGGATAGGGACTTTTAAAGCCAGCTAGCACCCACCAATGTTTGCCTCTCAGGATTTTTGGCCACATGTGGATGTCCTTGGCACACCCACAAACTTAATCATTCTGTTGCCAAAACTCAGTCTCTGTGCACCAGCATTGAATTGAATCTCAAAGACAGAGTTTTGAGTGAACTAGAAATGAATAACTTTATTGCTTTGCTGGGAAAAGGGGACCACAGCAGGTAGTGCCCTCAAGACTGAGTATCTCCTCCTAGAGGGGTTGTAAAGAATCCTGTAGTGTGTAAGGAGCAGGGCCTGATCTGCTCATGATTGACTCTTCTGATTGGTTGGTGGAAAGGTCATTGAGATTAAGGTCAAGATCATCAACATTTTGGTTACAACCCATCCATGGTCTATGTTCATGTGGTGAGCAGTTTTCATCTGGTGGGGTTCTGCTTCCTGTAAAAAAATAACTTAGGAACGCGTGTCAGGCCTTGATCTTTATTTTTCAAGGAACTGTGAGTTCAGTGATTCTGCTTTAGCAGATATACCATCTAAATTGTTACCAGTTCCTCAACCAAACAGCTATTCTTTGTTTCTAGGTTTCTATGTCTTTACCTTTCCCAATCATTAACTCCTTTTTTTTTGGTTTCTTTTTATGGACACATCTGCAGCATGTGGAAGTTCATGAGCCAGGGGTTGACTCAGAGCTGCAGCAGCTCTGGCTCCAGAGCTCCAGGCTGTATCTGTGACCTATACAACATCTTGTGGCAATGCTGGATACTTAACCCACACAGGGAGGCTAGGGATCAAACCTGCATCCTCACAGAGACAATGCCAGGTCCTTAACCTGCTGGGCCACAGTTGGAACTCCTCCAATCATTAACTCTTGAGTCAGCCTTTTACTTTGAAAGACAAGGACACAGCTTCAAGCTTCTTATTGGTGTCAAGTACTGCTCAGACTCCACAAAGCTGTAGCTGTGATAGGGATGGAATAGGAACAGGTAGTTATAGCATTCCCAGTAGAGGATCACAAATAGAGAGGGAAATCCAGTGGACATTGGGAGATCACTGTAAGTTAATAAATTGCTCAAAAAAGCCATCAGCACAAGGAAGACTTGCTTGACTAGTGGAGGCATTAAAAAGTGCCTTAGGTCATTGCATGGGGGATGAGATTAGGCCTGCATTCAGATTCAGACTAAGGGCAAGAGTTTGAAGACCACCCTTCTGCTGATTTTAATACACACCTTACCAGATACTAAGAAGGAACAACTACTCCCAAAAAGAAAGAGGCCAGCTTTTCCAACCCCCTTGGATGATAAAACTGTAGCCCACACAATCCTTGGGGCCGACCTTCCCTGCCTGCCCACTTGCATCTCTCACAAGCGTCCTGTCCTAATAAATCTATTTCTTGCCTATCACTTTGTCTCTTGCTGAATTCCTTCTGCATGTAGGCAGAAGTTTAGACCTCAGTAGTTTAGACATTGGGTGAGTGCTAATTTAAAACATGGATTCAAGTTCCAATCTGGGTTTAGGCAGGGTTCAAGTCCCAGCACTTGGGTTCAAGTCCCAGTTTGTGTTCTGGCTAGGGTCAGGCCATTAGTACTGTCAGTTTCAGCTGACCATAAATGAAGTCATCATAAACACATTTCTTTTCCTTTTTTCTTTTTGTCTTTTTTAGGGCTGTCCCCACAGCATAAGGAAGTTCCTAGGCTAGGGGTCAAATCAGAGCTGTAGCTGCCTATGCCACAGCCACAGCAATGACAGATCTCAGCCATGTCTGTGACCTACAAACCACATTTCATGGCAACTCCAGGTCCTTAACCCACTGAGTGAGGCCAGGGATCAAACGTGCATCCTCAAGGATGCTAGTCAGATTGGTTTCCACTGAGTCACGAAGAGAACTCCCATAAACACAGTTTTTTCCTGGGCTCCCTTTATCTAAAATGCTCTCTCACCCCTTCCTTTCAGAAAGCCTCTTGACTATGTCCCCTCTTTAATCCTGTGGTATCCATAGCCCAGGCTGCTTCCTGTGGTGCTCCAGTTACAGCAGCAACTGCCCAGATGACCTGAATGGGTGAAGAAATGGGGCCTTTACATACTCTGCACTCAGACACACATGCCCTTGGCTCTGGGATGTAAGTTCTCTTCAGAAGGCAGGACAATTTTTATTTCCCAGCCTGAAAGTTAACTTGCTCTTACCTTCAAAGTGGCCATTGTTGGTCCATCTTGAAACCTGTTTCTTTCTTTCATCTTTGATCTTCTTGCCTCCTCTCTCCCATGTCCACTCCACCCCAAGCACGCTTCTTAGCTAGAAGCCTGATTCCTTGTCTGTTGACACCTGCTGCCCTGGGCTGTTGCCTGCATACTTTCCTGTGGGTTTCTGATCTTTGTTTCTGATATTGTCCAAAGTTGCAGAGCCCCTTGATCAGGGACTCTTTTCTGAGCTTCCTGCTGGTGGAAGATTTCACAACTTGCTCACTGCTTTCTGCTGTGGTTGCTGCCAGGGGAGTTTTGAGTTGTAGAAATATTGGAGGAACAATAAGAACTGGGCTTTTATATTAAAAAGGAAAAAAAAACAACGTCTTTTGAAGTCTTCCCTTTAGTAATATTGGCCAGGTTGACACCTAATCAATTAGACCAGATTTTTTGTGGGGGAGAGGGGGGTCTGGTCCATGTTTGCAGAAGGATTCATATTCAGTAAGAATCTTTAGAAATTTGGCTTGATTTCAGTCATATAAATCACCATATTTTACTTTTATTCAATTTTGGTTTATTATCATTAATCCATTTTGTACCAGAAAGCAGACTATCAGTTGCTTTAGAGTAGTTCACATGATCTGGAAAGAAAGAAATCAGATTCCCTTGCACAAATATCATGTTGTAACAGCCTAAGACCGAGAGAAATCCTGTGCTGAGCAGTATTGAAACATTTCCATCACTAGTAGGAGGTTACTCCAGGACTTATTCCTCAGCTGTGGTACCTGGCAGATGCCCTTTGGTGCCCTGGCTTAGAAAGCAAATTTAAGAAGACAACTCAGGCTTCCCTGGATGGAATATTCTTATTTGGGGTCCTTATGAGATGGAGGGCCAGAGGGAAATATGGGGCCAAATTTGGGATAAAGATTTGCCCTCATGGAACAAATTTTCAGTATCTACCTTGTATCAGGGGAATTCTGGAGTCACTGCTAATAGCTCTGCAGACCTGGTTGAGTAAATAACCTCCAGTGAGCTTTATTTTTCTCTCTGTGAGGAGGTGGTGATGGTGATATAATAATGGTTCTTTCACAGACTGTTGTAGCACCAATTGAGAGAGTGTATTCAAAAGCATTTTATACAACATATAGCTTTATTTACCCTATGCCGAGAGCATTATACATGACCATAAACTACAAATATATTTGATTTTTAGTAATATTTCCTTCAATTACAGAATTTGGTTATAAAAGCATAGCTGTTTCTTGAGCTTGTAAGCCTTAGTGAGTTTTTAGCTCTGCTTTAACCTGTTTTTTTTTTTTTTTTTCTTTTAACCTGTAATTTATCTTCTGCAAAGTGCTACGAACTGGCTGAGTGAGACCACATACTCCAAAGGGGTCATTCTTCACTGGAGCTCTATTTGCTAGAAGTAGTTGACAAGCTATTTTTTGTTCCTCGAGTAAATTATTTCCATTGGTTTTTATTAGTCGAAAGTCACAAGGACCAAATAAGTTCAAAAATAATGTTTATGCAGCCAGTATAATGCAAGGGTATTTATGGATGGGCTTCAACTAGTGCAAATAAAGTATTTGAGTATTTATCATTTTCACACAGTATTACAGCTTGGATTAATTTTCTGATGGATTCAAACTCACATATTTCTTTGAAATGCATCACATATTTTCCTCCATAACCCACATTTCAAAATCATTTAGGCTTTACTACTTCCAGCTCTCAAAGGCATTGTTACAAGGAAAGACATGCAAAATTATTGCAAAACGTATTCCCAGGAAATCCCTTATGCTTGTCAGTTGATAAAACATATATTACTCTTTAGTGTTTTCATCTGGTAAGGATTTAGATAGCCCTGACTTAGACAAAGTATTTTGTCTTTTTTTTGCAAAAGGGTTTAAAATCCAAACATTTTATAAAACCTTCTGGTAGCTCTGTAGTAACAAAGGGCCAACACAGGTTTCTATTTCTAAGCCAAGTATGGGAGAGATTGTGTATTTTTCCATTATATTAAGTTTACAATATGAAAAGTTCAAAGAGAATGGCCAAGATGACCAATTCCTCTATATGGTGGTAAAAGGGAAGCACCCTTTGCAGTGTCTGCTGCTCTTAGACATGGTTGACAAGGGTTTCAAGTACCCTTATACATCCAGTGTCAGAGAGTGGACAGAGCACAGGCTTTGGCCTTAGACAGAACTTGATTGGAATTCTTGGTTTGTTGTACTGGGGCCCAATTTCCCCATCTTTACTAGGTAGTGCTGTTCAGTTCATTTTTAAATTTTTTTATTTTTATTTTTTTGTCTTTTGTCTTTTTAGGGCCATACCTGGGGCATACGAAGTTTCCTGGGCTAAGGGTTGAATCGGAGCTGTAGCTGCTGGCCTATGCCACAGCCATAGTAATGTGGGATCCAAGCCGTGTCTTCAACCTACGCCACAGCTCACGGCAACACCAGATCCTTAACCCACTGAGCAAGGCCTGGGATCAGACTCACATCCTCATGGATACCATTCGGGTTCGTTACCCACTGAGCTACAATGGGAACTGTGTTCAGTTTAAATGAAATATTCCACGTAAAGCACTAACACTTAGTGCCTGCCAAAACGGTGATGCTTAACAAATGGCAATTTTTTCCTTCCTGAGAATTCCCAAAGAAATTGTTAGTGTTAGCTCTAAGGTGAAGACGAGAAAGATGTGTGAGGGAACAGCATCTGTGAATGGAAGAAGAAAGAGTCTTGAGTGGCACCTGCTGGGCTGCATCACCAGCTTCTAGAAGGTATCACCCTCCAGCCTCCCAGCCAGGAGTGAAGCTCCCTGTCTCTGGTCCCGTGAGTATACTGTTGGTGGTTATGGATAAATTCTACTGAGGTAACATGTGATAGCAGTCAATCTTCCCTTTGGTGAACTAGGAAAACAAAGTGAGAATCAGGATTCCATGCCCAATTATGTTCAAACTCTGGATGAAAGTATTCAGATTGTAATACTTCAATGTATAGAATTCAGTGTGGTGGAATTAGAATTCACCTATGCTAGCAGGACCTCTGACCTGTCTCTCATTAGATCTAGTTGATCCAGGATGCTCTGAAAATTGAAATCTCATTATTGATTTCAGAGTTGAAAGAAATCCTTTACTTTTCAAAGAAAAAAAAAACTACTTTATGAAAGTTCTGTTTTATTTGCAGCCTGAGGAGTCCTGGTTGCCCTCTTAGCCTAATGTAGTTGATAGTTGTTATTGTTCATTATTATGGAGAACTGCATCCAGAGTGGCGTAACATGATGCAGTGGAATGACCTTCTGTATTGGCACGGGCGAAATAATTTTAAAAAAGAATTATGAATGCACTTTTTTTCATTCATTATAAAGGGATGGAATATTTTCCATTTTCAATTAAAAGCATATTTAAATTTCTGTTTTGATGAAATGTAACGTCAAAGAGAAGTTTTCTTTAGCCTCCTGAGACCACTGACCTATATCAACTTTTCAGATTATTCAATTTGAATATAAAATGATGAATTTCCTTGCATTTAGCTGTGGTGCACAGGGTTTATTTATACCTTTCAGTTCAGTTTCAAAAATTAAGTGTTTTAAGACAACTTCCACTGGGATGAAAACTCTGAGTCATTTTTTGTTTTATGATTGGAGATCCTATACAGCAAGAATATTAGTTTTGGATAATAATTCTATCAAATACAGCTATCAAATGGTATATAATTGTTGTATACACATCAACATCCCTTAGTAGACTGTTAGGTTGCGTATTATATAAAGTTGTATATTCTCAGCCCTAACTCAGTATTAGGTAACTAATAGGGATTTAATTAATATTAAGTTAAAGTAATTCTTATATGCTATTAAAGGGCAATATATATATTAATTAAGAAAAAATTTTCTTTTCATAATTAGGCAATATAAGCATTTACTTGATCTTAGAGGTGAATTAAACTAAAATATCTTGTTGAAAATTTAAAAAAATATGAGGTTTTATTTAGGTAAATTTAAATATATTTATAAATTCTTGACTTAAAATAGTAATAAAATAAAGAAAGCATGGTAGATATGGACTGTCTGTATAGTATTAAGATAATGCTATCATATAAGAATTAAAAATATAGTGAGAAAAACACTGTCCTGAATGTATGTGCATCATGATTATAAATCCAAATTCCTGATTTTTCTCTTCATTGGATGTTTAGAGATTATATAGAAAATGTGAAAAGATTATCTGTGGTCTATTTTTATACCAGAAGCAACTGTACCAAGTGAAAACTTAGAGTACTGGTTTCAATTGGAAGCTGGCCCTGCCTAATTAGGAGCATTTTCTGAAGTTGGAATTTTTTCTCATAATTTTTTTGCTATAATGAGTTGAATGAGCTATGATTCTTATTGAAACTTCTACTGTTTGTTGGAACAAACTTACACAAATAAAGTATTAGGCAGACAGGACTGATCTGGAACTTTCAGTTATGATTGAGTCAGTTCTAATAAAGACAGTCTTGAAAATTCTTTCTTACAGATTTCTTTTTATTATTCAATGAATTTTATTACATTTATTGTTGTACAATGATCATCACAACCCAATTTTAGAGCATTTCAATCCCAAACCCCCAGAGCATCCCCCTACCCCTCAACCTGTCTCACTTGGAAACCATAAATTTGTCAGTCTGTGATTCAGTATCTCTTCTGAAAAGAAGTTCGTTGTGTCCTTTTTTTAGATTCCACATGTAAGTGATAGCATATGATGTTGGTATCTTGCTGTCTGACTGACTTCATTTAGCATAATTTCTAGGTCTATCCATGTTGCTAAAAATGCTGCTATTTCATTCCTTTTAATGGCTGAGTAATATTCCATTGTGTATATGTACCACCTCTTCCTTATCCACTCCTCTGTCAATGGGCATTTAGGTTGTTTCCATGTCTTGGCTGTTGACCGATGTACATACTCCAATGAATGTTGGAGTACATGTGTCTTTTCAAGTCATGGTTTTCTCTGGGTAGATACCCAGGAGTGGGAATGCTAGATCAAATGGTAGTTCTATTTTTAGTTTTCTGAGGGATCCACATACTGCTTTCCACAGTGGTTGCACCAATTTACATTCCCACCAACAGTGTAAGAGGGTTCACTTTTTTCCACACACTCTCCAGAATTTATTGTTTGTAGATTTTTTGATGATGGCCATTCTGGCTGGTGTTGATTTGCATTTCTCTAATAATGAGTGATGTTGAACATCCTTTCATGGTTTTTTTTTGTTTTGTTTTGTTTTTTTTTTTTTTTTGGTCATCTGTAGGTCTTCTTTGGAGAACTGTCTGTTTAGATCTTCTGCCCATTTTTTTATGGGATTTTTTGCTTTTTTGGTAATGAGCTCCAGAATGTGTTCATAAATTTTGGAGATGAATCCCTTGTCAGTCGATTCATTTGCAAAGATTTTTTTCCCATTCTGTGGGTTGTCTTTCTGTTTTGTTTAGGTTTTCCTTTGCTGTGCAGAAACTTTGAAGTTTCATTAGGTCCCATTTGTTTATTTTTGTTTTTATCGTCAATACTCTAAGAGATGGATCTGAGAAGATGTTGCTGTTGTTTCTGTCAGAGAGTGTTTGGCCTATGTTTTGCTCTAAGAGGTTTATAGTGTTTGGTCTTATATCTAGGTCTTTAATCCATTTGGAGTTTATTTTTGTGTATGGTGTTAGGGAGTGTTCTAATTTCATTCTTTTCCATGTGGCTGTCCAGTTTTCCCAGCACCACTTATTGAATGTGCTGTCTTTTCTCCATTGTATATTCTTGCCTCCTTTGTCATAGATGAGTTGGCTGTAGGTGTGTGGGCTTAATTCTGGGCTTTCTATCCTGTTCCACTTATCTATATTTCTGTCTTTGTGTCAGTACTGTACAGCTTTGATGACTATAGCTTTGTAGTATAGTCTGAAGTCCGGGAGCCTGATTCCTCCAGCTCCATTTCTCTTTTTCAGGATGTCTTTGGCTATTCTGGGTCTTTTGTGCTTCCAAAGAAACTTTAAAATATTTTGTTTGAGTTCTTTGAAAAATGTCCTTGGTAATTTGATAGGGATTGCATTGACTCTGTATATTGCCTTGAGTAGTATAGTCATTTTGATAATATTGATTCTTCCAATCTAAGAGCATGGTATATCTTTCCATCTATTTCTGTCATCTTTGACTTCTTTCATCAATGTCTTATAGTTTTCAGAACACAAAACTTTTGTCACTTTAGGTAGGTTTATTCCTAAGTATTTTATTCTTTTGGATGCAATGGTAAACGAGATTGCTTCCCTAATTTCTCTTTCTGATCTTTCATTGTTAGTATATATAAATGCCATTGATATCTGTGTATTAATTTTGTATCCTGTGACATTTTGCCAAATTCATGGATTTAGCTCTAACAGTTTTCTGGTAGAGTCTTTAGGATTCTCTAGGTATAGTATCATGTCATCTACGAATAGTGATAGTTTTACTTCTTCCTTTCCAATTTGGATTCCTTTTATTTCTTTTACTTCTCTCATTGCTGTGGCTAGGACTTCTAAACCATGTTGCAACTGAGAGCAGACATCCTTGTCTTGTTCCTGATATCACTGGGAATTCTTTCAGATATTCACATAGAGAATGATGTTAGCTGTGGGTTTGTCATATATGGCCTTTATCATGTTGCGGTGGGTTCCCGTTATGCCCACTTTCTGAAGGGTTTTTATCAGAAATGGGTGTTGGATTTTGTCAAAGGCTTTTTCCACATCTATTGAAAGGATCATATGGTTTTTATTCTTCAGTTTGTTAATGTGGTGTATCACACTGATGGATTTGCGAATATTGAAGAACACATGCATCCCTGGGATAAATCCCACTTGATCATGATGTACAATTCTTTTCATGTATTGTTGGATTTGGTTTGCTAATATTTTATTGAGGATTTTCGCATTGATGTTCATCAGTGAAATTGGCCTGTAGTTTTCTTTTTTTGTGGTATCTTTGTCTGGTTTTGGTATCAGGGTGATGGTGGTCTCATAGAATGAGTTTGGGAGTATCCCTTCCTCTGAAATTTTTTGAAATAGTTTGAGAAGGAGAGGTGTGAGCTCTTCTCTAAATGTTTGATAGAATTCGCCTGTGAAGCCATCTGGTCCTGGACTTTTGTTTGTTGGAAGTTTTTAAATCACAGTTTCAATTTCTGTTCTTGTGATTGGTCCGTTCATCTTTTCTATTTTGTCTCGGTTTGGAAGATTGTACTTTTCTAAGAATTTGTCCATTTCATCTAGGTTTTCTATTCTGTTGGCATATAGTTTCATGTAGTAGTCTCTTATGATCCTTTGTATTTCTCTGATGTCCATTGTTACTTCTCCTTTTTCATTTCTAATTTTATTGATTTGAGTCCTCTCTCTTTTTTGCTTGATAAGTCTGGCTAAGGGTTTATCAATTTTATTGCTCCTTTCAAAGAAGCAGCTTTTTGTTTCATTGATCTTTTCTATGGTCTTCTTTGTTTCTATTTCATTGATTTCTGATCTGATCTTTATGATTTCTTTCCTTCTGCTAAGTTTGGGTCTTGTTTGTTATTCTCCATATGCTTTAGATGTAAAGTTTACATTGTTTATTTGAGCTTTTTCTTGTTTCTTGAGGTAGGCTTTTATTGCTATAAACTTGCCTCTTAGAACTGCTTTTGCTGAATCACATAGATTTTGGAGTGTTGTATCTGTGTTGTCATTTGCTTCTAGGTATTTTTTTAATTTCCTCTTTGATTTCTTCAGTGATCCATTGGTTGTTTAGTAGCATGTTGTTTATACTCCACGTATTTCTGTTTTTTGCACTTTTTATTCTTGTTGTTGGCATTTCTATTCATATAGCAATACGGTCAGAAAAGATGCTTGATATGATTTCAATTTTTTTAAAGTTACTGAGGCTTGATTTGCGACCCAGAATGTGATCAATCCTAGAGAATGTTCCATGTGCACTTGAGAAGAATGTGCATTCTGCTGCTTTTGGATGAAATGTCTTATAAATATCTATGTATAGGGCATCTGGTCTAATGCTTCATTCAGGGCCTGTATTTCCTTGTTGATTTTCTGTCTGAATGATCTGTCAATTGCTGTAAGCATGGTGTTAATGTCCCCCACTATGATTGTGTTATTGTTAATTTCTCCTTTTAAGGTTGTTAGCAGTTGTTGTATATATTGATGTGATCCTATGTTCAGTGCATATATATTTACAATTATTATATCTTCTTCTTGGATTGATCCTTTGATCATTATGTAATGTCCTCCCTTGTCTCTTATAATATTCTTTATTTTAAGGTCTATTTTGTCTGATATAAGTATTGCTACCCCAGCTTTTTTTTTTGTCTTTTGTCCTTTTAGGGCTGCACCAGTGGCATATGGAGGGTCCCAGCCTAAGTGTCTAATCGGAGCTATAGCCGCTACCCTACACCAGAGCCATAGCAATGCCTGATCTGAGATGCATCTGCAACCTACAGCATAGCTCACAGCAACGCCAGATCCTTAACCCACTGAGTGAGGCCAAAGATTGAACCCACAACCTCATGGTTCCTGGTCGGATTTGTTTCTGCTGTGCCACAATGGGAACTCCTACTTTAGCTTTGTTTTGATTCCTCTTTGTATGGAATATTTTCTTACATCCCCTCACTTTCAATTTGTATGTGTCCCTAAAAGTGAAGTGGGTCTCTTGAAGTCTCTATATCTATATATCTATGTCTATATGGACCCTGTTTTTGTATTCCTTCAGCAAGTCTATGTTTTTTGTTTGGGGCATTTAAGATAATTATTGATTTGTATGTTCTTATTACTATTTTATTAACTATTCTGGATTTATTTTTGTTCTTTTTTCTTCCCTTCTTTAGTTCTCGCCTCTTGTCGTTTGATGACTATGTTTAGTGTATTTGAGTTGATTTTTCCTATCCATGTGTATATATCACTTGTAGATTTTTGGTTTGCAGTTACCCTGAAATTTTGATATAGGAGTCTGTATGTATATATACAGAATTTTTTTATGTTGTTGGTCTTTTACTTGCAAGTGCATCTCCAGTGTCCTGCATTTGTACCCTCCTCTTCTCAAGATTTCTGATTTTGGTAGAACATTTGTACGTTGATGATTTCCTACCTTTGCTGTACATATGCCTTTACTGGAGAGCCTTGTCATTTGTGGTATTTTCGTTTCTGATGGTGGACTTTTCTTTTCTGCCTAGAGAAGTTCCTTTAGTATTTGTTGTAAAGCTGGTAAAGTGTGGCTGAATTCTCTTAGCTTTTGCTTTTCTGTGAAGCTTTTGCTTTCTCCTTCAAATATGAATGAGAACCTTGCCTAGTAGAGTAATCTTGGTTTGATGTTTTTTCCTTTCATCACATTAAGTATATCATGCCACTCTCTTCTGGCCATTAGTGTTTCTGCTGAAAAATCTGCCAATGACCTTATCGGGGTTCCCTTGTGTGTTATTTGTTTCTTTTCCCCTGCTGCTTTCAATATTTTCTCTTTGTCTTTAATTTTGGTCCATTTGATTAATATGTGTCTTGGGGTGTTCCTCTTGGGTTTATTTTACATGGTACTCATTGTGCTTCTTGGATTTGAGTTAGTGGTTCCTTTCCCATGTTAGGAAAGTTTTCAGCTCTTATCTCTTTGAATATTTTTTTCTGTTCCTTTCTCTCTCTCTCTTCTTCTGTTACCCCTATTATATGGATGTTTCTGCATTAAACGTTGTCCCAGAGTTCTCTGAGTCTCTCTTCATTTGTTTTCAATCTTTTTTCTCTTTTCTGATCTGCATCCATGATTTCCATTAATCTGTCCCCGACCTCACTTATTTGTTCTTCTGCCTCCTGTATTTTGCTGTTGGTTACTTCTAATGAATTTTTTATTTCAGTTATTGTATTTAGTATCTCTGATTGCTTAAGTTTTAAATCTTTTATTTCTTTGCTTAGTGTTTCCTCTAAGTTATTATCTTTGCCTCCAGTTTATTTCCAATGTCTTGTATCGTCTTCAGCATCATCAGTCTGAAATCTTTTTCCTGGAGGCTGATAATCTCCAGATGACTTAGTTGTTTTTCTGTTTGTTGTTTTTTTCTTGTTCCCTTATATGAGTTATAGTTCTCTGCCTTTTCATTTTTATAGGCTTTTTATGTGGTCTCCTTTTTGCAGACAATAGAGTTGTAGCCTCTCTTACTTCTGGTGTCTGCCTCCCTTGCGGCTGAAGATGTTATAGGGGCTTGCTGTAGGCTTCCTGATGGGAGGCATGGGTGCCTGCCCACTGGTAAGTGGGGCTGATTTCTGTCCCTCTGGTGGGGCTTTGTCTCTGCATGAGATTAGAGGAGGCTGTGTGCCTGGGACATCTTTAGGCAGCCTGTTTACTGATGGGTGGTTCTGTGATCCCACCTGGCTTATTTTTGGCCTGGGGGTTCTCAGTGGTGATGCATGGAGCCAGATTTTCCCCAAATGGCCACCTCTAGGGGAACACATGCGGTTGAATATTCCCAAGAGCTTTTCCTCCAATGTCTTTCCCCCACAACTAGCCACAATCACCCCCTGTTTTCTCAGGAGATCCTCCAAGAACTTCAGTCATGTCTGACCCAGATTCTTATGGAGACTGCTTTGCCCTGTGCCCCAATGCACATGAAAGCCTGTGTGTGCCTTTCCAAAATGGGGTCTCTGTTTCCCCCAGTCCCATGGAGCTCCTGCGCATAAGCCCTACTAGTCTTCAATGGCAGATGATTCCAGGGCTCTTTCTCCCATTGCCAGATCCCCAGGCATGCAGACATGATGTGGGACTCAGAACTCTCACTCTTACAGGTGAGTCTCTGTGGTACAATAACTTTCCAGTCTTTGGGCTTCCCATCCAGCAGGTACAGGGCTGCTTATATTGTGTAATCACCCCTCCTACCTCTTGACATGCTCTCCTTTTTGTCTTCTGGAGTAGGATATATGTTTTTTAAAGTTTCCAGTCCATTTGGTTGAAAGTTGCTCAGCATTTGGTTGTAATTTTGTTGTTTTTGAGAGGATGCTTCTATTCTGCCATCTTAATCCCATCTCTCTTATGGATTTTTAAAGTTTATTTCTTCCTTCCAAAAGCACAAATTTTTGAAACTAGATTAAAATGGTGGGTCAGATTAAAGACTATATTCTAGAAACTACAATATCCTAAATATTTTCTTTGTTTCCTTTTATTTATGGTCATTAATAGGTGCCTTGTATTTTGGGAGAGAAAGACTTCACACTTTACATCAAATATATGGTTCTTCAAATATGCTATGTGGGTTAATTATTGCCCATTAATATTGATAAATATGGTAAGAATTTTAAAAATCATTATCCTCATATCAAGGTGATTTGTTTCAAAAAAGATATAGAGCATCAGGCTTGTGATATACTCCTAACAAAACAGAAAATATTATGTGTAACTGATCTGAGAAAGAACGCTGTTACCAGTGCTTCTAGTTTCTGTGACATCTATGTTTACTGGTATATTTGCGACTTCTAGTTGCCTACTTAGCAGCCATTTTCATCTTTTAAAGTAGTATCAGATTTCTGACTTTTCTTTGCAGGAATGTGCTCAGCTAAAACAACATATTTCTCATCTTCCTCATAGTTAGAGGTGGCCAGTTACATGTCAGTAGAAGTTATTGGGTGGTTCTTTGGCTCTGTAATAAAAAAAGACAGGTGGCACATTTTGTTTTCCTCATTAAATTTTCTCCTTCCCATTGCCTGGAAAGTGGTCATGATTGTTGGAGCTTCAGCAGCCATTTTGGACCAAGGACTGACCTTGAAAATGGAGGCCATGTGTATTATGTCATGGGAAAGTACAAGGTGAGTAATCTTTAGATAGGTTTCTTAGGTCTCTTATCTCTCTTTTCTTAGAGCATTTACTTAAATTCAGTTCTAAATCCTTTTTGTTGTTGTTGTTGTTACTTTAGGACATAAAATCTTCTGTCAATTTTACAAACCAAAAATATTACTCTCAAGGATTTAGAAGCCATCCCTTTGAAATGTAATAATCAAGAAAAATATCTACCCTATCCTCCAGTCTCTGTGGTAGGGTAGGAACCTAAATAACTAACTAACCAATTAACTAATTAACTAAATGACAAGCTAAAATTAGCAGACACAGATATCCTGATTACATTGACTAACCACTACCTTCATGTCCTCTAGCGCTTTCCACTGCCTCATCTCGTCCTTAAAAATCCTCCTGTCTCTGCTTCAGCAGAGTTGAGTTCACTCTCCTCTGTTAGAATAGTCTTCAATAAAGTCTTCTTTGTTCAAAAAAGACTTTATTCAAGACTTTGGGGAATTCCGGTTGTAGCTCAGTGGGTTATAAACCTGGCCTTGATCAGTGGGTTAAGGCTGTGGCATTGCTGTGAGCTGTGTTGTAGGTCACAGATGCAGCTTGGATCCCATGTTGCTGTGGCTGTGGTGTAGGCCAGCAGCTGTAGCTCTGATTAGACCCCGAGCCCAGGAACTTCCATGTGCCACAGGTGCAGCCGAAAAAAAGCTGAAAAAAAAAGACACTGTCTAAAGTCTAATTTAACCTGTGAAATTTTTCTTGGACAGTCTGGAACATCTTATGCCAGAAGATCTCATATTTACAGATGAATGGAGAAGGAATTAGACAATTAGATTACCATGTGCTAATCCTCAGTGTGCTGCTTAGCCAACCACCATTAATATAGGCTGGAAACATTAGGAAAAATCATAATAGAATAGGATATATTTGCATGGTACCAAACAAACACTATTCAGATCATTATAAACAGCAAAGGAACAATGTACCATAAAAACAGAGAAGTCTGTCTGTCACCAATTTAAACAATGGCCTCATTTAGCATCACTAATAAGGAAGAACTTGACATTATGTGCCTACTAATGTGATAGAATATGAAACATGTCGCATCACCTTTGAAATTTCCTTTCCAAAAAGGTTCTCGAACCAATCAATTCTGTAGAGCTAAGTACAAATTTACAGGAAGATTTTATTTTATTTTATTTAAAATTTTTGTGTGTGTTTTTAGGGGAACACCCCTAGCATGTGGAGGTTCCCAGGCTAGGGGTCAAATAGGAGCTGTTGTTGCCGGCCTATGCCAGAACCACAGCAACGCCAGATCCAAGCTGCGTCTGCAACCTACACCACAGCTCACGGCAACACCAGATCCTTAACCCACTGAGCAAGGCCAGGGATCAAACCTGCAACCTCATAGTTCCTAGTTGGATTCATTTCCACTGCACCACGATGGGAACTCCCCAAGATTTTATTTTAAAAAATAAAAATGCTTCTCTTTCAGAAGATAGAAAGTCTTGGAGATTGATCATTTTCCTTTGATCTTCACAGTGAGAGCTTGGTAGAATCCAAAGACAGGAGCATCCTGGGTTTTTTTGTGGTACTTGGAATTGCTTTATCTGGGTGGCAAAACTGTGAACTTGTTTTCATGTGATACAGGAATAAGTGCCTATCTTATATAAGGCAATAAATATCTGGAGTTCATATTATATGAAATTGAAATGGATATGAACAGAAAGTTGGGGAATCTGAATTACAGTTTACTTAAATCATCAAGAATCATATTAACATGCGACTGAAAAAACCATAGTCTCTGTATCAATGAGTCAAAGTCATGGCAAAAATGGAATTGGTGAATAAAACCTTCTCATACATATTTAAAACAGAACAGTCCAAAAATAGTGAAGGTTTGTATACTGATCATACCACCAAAAACCCTAAGTAACACCACATTAAAATATAATGAATAATAAATAAGTAGCTAAATATCCTTTAAAACATAAAATCTTAGAAATATAAAAGAAAAAGTCTTTAGTCCAACCTTCTCTTCCTTCAAATGTGAAGGCTATTTCCGGGAAGTGGAGTGTCTTCTCCAAGGTTATACAGCTTGTTAGTATTCTGATTGGAACTAAAACTCAAGCCTTTGCATTCTTCACACTGTTCTCTTTCCACTACCAAGTATAAACATGGGAAGTAGTGAACAAGATAAATCCACTCTAGAAGTTCTATTGAAGTTATATAAAGGGACCATAAATCAGGAGAATTTCCCTATGGCTTAGGTGGCATTTGAATGGGGATTTTGAAAAGAAGATTAAAAATAAATTCCAACATGCCATCAGAATGATACAAATATAAAGTTTCCACCACCTTTGAAGAAAAGATGAGTACATTAATTAAAGAGGTAGCAGTATAAAAATGTGTCTTCTAAATATTGGAATAAAGATCTGTTCTATTTTGAGCAAAAAGGAAATTGGCAATAAATTAACTTTATCAGTTTTTAAGGACAAGCAGATATTTGATGATAAATCTTCAACCAATGACCACCTCTGCTTTTTTCTGGGAACAAAATTCTCTGTCAAACCTTACAAACTACTACTCAAATTCCTCTAAGACTCTTCTTTGCCTTTTTTCTCCCCCCAACTGCCTGCCCTGGCCCCCACTCCAGCAGCATGTAGAAGTTCCCAGCTAGGGATCAAACCTAAGCCACAGCAGTGACCTGAGACACTGCTATGACAACACTGGATCCTTAACCCACTGCTCCCCCAGGGAACTCCCCAATTTCAAGTTTTAGTGCATGCATTGAGAACAGCTTAAAGGCTATACTTATTGCTTTGGGATTGTCAAGAATTTACCATTTGGGATAAGGTTTATTTTGGAATAGATATTACAATAAAAATCAATCACATGTAGAGTGACCTGAGAATCTTCATTATTCACAGGGAAAGTTCTCAGTCATCATTTATTGTAGCCCTTCAAGTCATTATCAATAGTCCTTTTTTAGATGTCACTATTCAAGGAATTAAGAGTTATAAGCTAAGATTTTCCATTAACAATAATATAGACATTAATCACCAGAACTCCAAGACTTAATCACCAGGGCAGAATGACCTGATGTTGACAGAGTAAATAAAATGCAAAAAAGTAAATTTATAAAATAGAAAAAGAAAAAACGTGCATATAAAACCATGCAAAGGAAATGCCCAGGCACCAGAAGCAAAGAGGGGACTCTGACAGAGATGTGAGCTGCTCCTGAGGAGGATGGATAGGTTGCAGGAATATCAGAGCTATCAGAATATCAGAGCAGGAATGTACAGAGACGGCTTCCCTTACCTGCAGTGCATAGAGCCTGTGATGAAGATAATAAGCTCAGTGTCTAAAATATGAACAAAATGAGGCTGAAGAAGCAGAATGAAAACATGAAAAACTTGATGTTAATTATAGTTAAATATTCAGAGAAGTGAAGGAATTTATTTACAAGCCAAGAACAGAAAAGGGTTAAAAATTACTACCTAGAATTCTAAGAATAAAACGTCATCAGTGAGATTAAATTAAATATATTAGTTTATAGTGTATTAGATGTATATCTGAAGGAATTAAAAAACTGGAAGATCAGCCTAAGGAAATCAGTTAACCCAGTGTTTCTCTCAGTGTGGTCTGTAGGCTAATGTAGGTCTATCAACAGTTAACTAGACTGAGAAAAGATTAGGGCAGAAGTTGATCATTCTAAAGTACTCATTTAGAATATTTTGTAACTAGCTGACAGAATAATTTTATGTTGTTGAACCTAGTAACAAAAATGTTGGGGCTTGTCCTTTTTTTCTAATAATTCATTTTTTATAGTATTTTATAAAAGTATCTGGTCCTCTTTTTTCATAAAAAAATTTATGAAAAACTCTACTAAATTAGCAAAGCCAATTTTTAGTTGACTGAAAAGCAGTGTTATTACTTAAACAAACATGATATGTAGAAGATAAAGTCAACAAGAGAAATAAGTATTATACATACATTGAAAAAAATAGCGTGAATTTTTTAGGGATGTATGTGAAAACTTACAAAATTTAATTTAATAGCTTTTATAATTTAATTAAGTTAAAATTCTTTTGGTTTGGACATGCAAAGTTTTCTTAAATGATTATTCCTTAATATTTTAAAATAGAATATATATTGTTTAGGAGCTAAAGATTTAGAATCAGAAAGACCTGGATTTGCATTATTCCAAGTTCTCTCCCTAAAGCTCTGTCTCATCATCAAAACAAGAAAAATAATAGCATCAGCCTTGTGGTATTATGGTTAGGGTTTTGTTTGTAAATTGAATATTAGCAAAGTGCTTTCCATAGGTAGAACTGACAAATAGGTAGAACTTCAGAATGCCAACACATTGTCATTATTCTTACCTTTATTATTGCTTTTACTGTTACTGTGTATTGTAAAGTTACGTATTTCAAGAGGTTGTGTCATTGCAGAAACTCATGGTGCTAAGATGTTATCAGCCACGATGACTGGGAAAAACTGTGTCTAAAGTTTTATTTCTGTTTATTTCTTAACATTTAAGGACTTATGCCCTAACTAATGCCCTCAATTTTGTGGGGCTACAGCCTTTGTTTTTACCTTATTTAACTCCATTAACTGTATAATGCATTAAAACTCATGGTCTATTTGTTTCTCTGATGGAGAAATAGAGTGTTTCCATCCTTCATTTCCATACACAATTGGTCCTCCATACTCCCAGGTTCAGTATTTGTGGATCCTCAATCAACTGAGGATAGAAAACATTAAGAAAAAAATTCCCAGTGCAAAACTTGAATTTGTCCTGTGCAGGCAACTGTTTACATAACATTTGAATTGTATTAAGAATTATAAGTACTCTAGAGATGATTTAAAGTATATGGGAGGGTGTGCGTAGGTTATATGTAAATACAATGGTCATTTTATATAAAGGATTAGAGCATGCCTGTCTGGATATTGGTATCAGAGGGAGTCTGGAACCAATCCCTCTGCAGATATAGAGGGACAACTGTGTTCTGTTTAGTACATTTGAAAATGTCAGAATTAAGAGATTTATGTCGTCAAATGGCATCAGTGTAAAGAGAATCAACTTGTTCAATTTGTTTATTTCAGGAGTTCCCGTCGTGGCGCAGTGGTTAAGGAATCCGACTAGGAACCATGAGGTTGCGGGTTCTGTCCCTGCCCTTGCTCAGTGGGTTAAGGATCCGGCGTTGCCGTGAGCTGTGGTGTAGGTTGCAGACGCGGCTCGGATCCCGCGTTGCTGTGGCTCTGGCGTAGGCCGGTGGCTACAGCTCCGATTAGACCCCTAGCCTGGGAATCTCCATATGCCGCGGGAGCGGCCCAAAGAAATAGCAAAAAAAGCCAAAACAAACAAACAAACAAACAATTTGTTTATTTCAAACACTTCGGAAAAAAGTCTTCAGGTGAAAGATGGTACATAAATGCTGAATTTCAGGTATGTGACACTGAAGAGTTAAATGTAAATATTATCTCTACGAGCAGAGATCAGAACTTTACGCAAATGGTAATGGTTTGGCACTGGGAATATTCAGTGTAATGAGGAAACATAGAAAAATGCTATAGTTTAATAGATTCTTTAGGAGGTAGGACAGTCTGCCATGTTCCAATCTTTTCTATTTTTAGCTGGAACATGGCAAGGGCTTTTTCAGTGTTTATGCTAGCTCAATCTTACATCGTTATCAAGTCAGAATGGCCACTTATGACAAATTATGGTCAATGACATGATCTCATACCACCAGGAAGCTAGAGCCAGTGCCTTGGTTAGCCAAACTGTCCTTCAGTGCTTTGAAGAGCTGCGATGGGTTTATCTTTTTGCTGTATTTTATGGACTGTATTCTTTCTCTTTCTCTCTCTGTCCGAATATATTCTTGCTTACTCATAGAACAATAAAAATAATACACATAGGGATGTCATACATTCAATGTGAGTCTAGATGGCCTGTAATTTGATGTTTGTTAATCCAGATCAGTGCAGTGGCACCCCAGAAAATGTGTCCTTAAACTGGTAACAGTGATTAACCTGATACCTAAAGCCACTCCTCTTGGAAGATTGGTTCTGCCTGAGTATTCCATTTGGCCAAGATTTGACATGAACCTTTTCTATGATAAAAATTGAATGTGTGGCTAGAATATTTATATTTTTGACAAATTTGCACTTGGGTTTAATTTCTAGGTACAGAGTTGAAGTCGCAGCTGAAACTGTGTTTTGAACTGCATTGACTATACTTTAGGTGGCTGAGAATGGATGATTAAAAAGTTCCCTTCTGCTCAAGGACAATAGATCTGGTTATGAATTTGCATACTATCCCTGATGCAGTATGAAGATTAGAGAAGCTGAACTGAGAGAGTAGGAGAGTTGTAAATACAGGCGGATCTTTCCCAAATGTAAGCAATGTGAGATAATGCTCTTAAAGTCCCCATGCTTTCATCTTCAGAAGGAAAGCTTTTTTGTTTATGTGTGTGTTTGTTTTAACAAATGATCTCTGAAAAGGGGTTTTGGTGAAGCACCAGCTGAAAGTTTATAATATCTCAGGAGGATTGCACTACTGCTTTTAATACCCTGTCATTTGGTCCAGAATTTCTAGCATTGTTAGTGTTGAGGAAGTCAAATATAATTTTTGATTCCAAATGTAAAATGATTAACTTTGTAGTTTATTGATTTTTCCCTTAATGCTTTGTTTGCTTGGGAGTGATGCGGGCAGCTATACAATTCATATTTGGACTGAAACCTGCCATTTGGATTCTAGAGGAAGGAGGGATGGGAGGAGGACAAGCATTACCCTCTTTATCCCTGCAAATTCTTGAGGATATTTTCACAATATACCAGAACCAAAAAACTAAGTTTAAATGAGTTGGATAGTCTTTTGATTTATTACCCTTCTTTCTGCCAGAAAATTGGTTCTTCTGTGTGGGAAACGTAGATGAGGTAGCCTGAGAGCCAGGTTTCCATTTAATGTGAAGTTCATCCAAGTCTTGTTAGCTCTAAGAGAGAAGCCATTCTCTGGCTCTTTTCCTTTAGGTTTCTGGAGATTTACAACCCAAATTCTGTCATCCTTCTTCTCAGGTCTGAAATTTTAATTTGTGGATTTAAAGGTCATTGCTTGTGGATATAATTCTGTTATTTCTTAATACTCTTGATAGCAATGATGTTTAAAAGTATTAATTGTTGAATTTCATATCCTATAATTACATTAGCTTTGTATATTTTTGTCCATATTTGACATTTAACTTGCTTTGAATTTTTTTCTCATTTAAAATAGTTTTGGCTCATTTAAAAAGTATTATTAATGAAATATATTTTTATAAAAATTTATAAATCATACAATTATAAAGAGGAAATAACATATCCAAACTATAACACCTAGCAATAAATCATGGTTTGATGTATTTTTAGTTTTTTTTTTCTTACTATATGTTACATACCCATGAACACAACATACATATACATCTGTTTCACTCTAAATAGAGATCATACTCCGTAAAAAGGTGTCTTGTGTCTGTTCTTTCATTTTGTATCATAACAGTTTCCTATTTGGTATCATAAACAATCATAAATAAAATTTCTCATTTTATTATTTACCGAAAACCATTTTTAATTGCTGCATGCAAGTTTTAATTTATATCTTCCCCTGGAATCCAAGGCAGCATTCAATCAGGTAGAAGAGCTAAGTGTGAGTTTTCTATCAGTTCAACAACTCGTTACCACAGAAACTTGTTGGTTATTTAATAATTCTACTTAGGTGCTTTGTGAGCCCATAAATATTAATATGTCAAAGATATGCTAAATAATTAACTAAGGGGTGTAGTTTCTAAGAAAACATTTGACAACTTCACTGAATTTACAGATCTGTGGATTTTTGATAAATGACTCAGTGATTAAACTCATTCTATCTAAAACAAATATTTATTGATGCCTGCTCTGTGTCAGGCACTATCACATATACTAGAAATAAATCAGTGAGAAAATTAAATTCCCTGACCTCTTGAAGCATATATTCTAGTGGGAAACAGAAAAGAAACAAGTAAAAATTAAGTATAGATGTTTTTATTGGTAGATATAAGTCTCATTCCTTGAAGAATCATCTAGATAGGATGTGGGAGGCTACACACTGCTGCTTCAACCAGAACAACCACACATTTGTGGTATATATGCTTCTTTAAAAGTTCATCTTTAGAGGAATGCCTTAGTTTCCTCTTTTGTGAAATGGATATACATAAAAATTCACAAGAGAAAGACAAATACCATATGATGTCCCTTATATGTGGAATCTAAAATATGGCAATTAACTTATCTGCAAAGACAGAAACTAACTCAGAGACATGTGGTTTCCAAGAGTGTGGGGAGAGAATGAGGGTTGGAGTGGGAGTTTGGGGTTAGTAGATGCAAACTGTTAACATTAAGAATGATAAGCAATGAGATTCTACTGTATAGCACAGGGAAGTATATCTGGTCTCCGGGGATAGACCACGGTGGAAGATAATATAAGAAAAGGAGTGTGTATATATATATATATATATATATATATATATATATATATATAAAATACATTCATTCATATATTATACATTCATTATATATATATTCAACTATAAAGCAACTATAATAAAAAAACAGTTCACATATCAGAAGCTTGTTTTATGAATTCAATGAATTTTTATAGGGAAAATGCCGAGACTAGAGCATGTGGTGGTAGAAAATTTTTAGCTGTCATTATTATTGTTATTTGCACATCTTTGCCTGATATGAAATCTCCTCAGCTTCATGTGCTCTTTGATGTTTGCCTGTTGGCCACTAGAAGGTAAGTCCTAAAGGAACCAGACTAGATTTTGGGGGTTTTGTTCAGTGATTGTCTCCAGTTCCTAGAGCAAATATTCAAAATGTAGTTGTTGAATCCTATTAAGTTTTCTCTTTCCTTCCTGGATGGTTCTTCCCTTTCTCCTTGCTCTCAATACATATTTTGGTAGCCTTTCCTTCTTGTGACTTGATATTTCAATTATGATATAAGCATGGCCTTTAAATATATTAGACTGTTAGAACGGTATGTAAAATAAAAATACATTGGTCCAGAGGGAAAGCCTATGCACTTGACTACAAATTTCATGAAAACAGAGAACTTTTTTGCTAATAATTTTATGCCCAGTGTTTGGCAGAGTGCATGGCCTACCATACAACACACAATTATTTTTGATGATTGAAAGAATGGACATGTTGATAAATAAAATAGCATGTTATCCTTTGGCTACTTAGATTTGGGTTTTTGCACTGTGTTCGCTGGGGATACAGTTTTAAGATAGAAAGTTCCACACAGGAAAAATATTTAACTACACGATAATACTGTTGTTATTTTACATAATCTGCTACATGTCATGACAAGTTACCACAAAGTTTACAGAATTCAGACTCGTATATTTTTTTCATCCTTTGCTTTAAAGTTATTAATTATTCTAATTTCTAGCTTAGATAAAAGCAAAAAAAAAAGTTTTAAAATAGGTTACAGAGTATGTAAAATGTTTGCTTTCAGAGCATCCTTAAAAGAAGAGTCACAAAATGTACGTGTGAGTCCATCTGTTTCTGCAAATTAAGTTGATTTGTCATCTTAAAAGCTGAGAAGCTATTTCAATTTACAGGGCCTAAAGACAGTAGTCACTCTCAGGGGAAATTTATTCACTTAACAAGGTAGAGCCACAGAATCTGCTAATTAGGGTCTTGATTTCTGAGGGCACATCCTATTTCTAAGTGTGTGAGGTTGTGTGGTCCCTGGAAGTATCTCTTCTTCAGTTTATGTCTTCAAAAAGCTGATGGGTTTTAGGTCCTACAGAGATTAATGCCTTCAGTAATGTGTTCTCCTCAGGAACAAAGGCCCTGAAATATATATGAAATAAACATGAAATAGCATCATAAGTAATCCTGCCAAAGGGCTCATTTTATTCCTGGTCACTTTTGGTTTCTTTTAACACTTTTTATTTTGGAAGATATTTCCTGTGTGCCTACTTAATAGCAATATTTCCTGAATTTTTTTCTGAATAACTGATACGAAGGGGTTATGAATAATTAAACCAACTTAAAAATTCATAATTAAGCTTAAAAAACCTGGTCCTGAATTGTTTGTGCTTAAGAGCATTTCACCCAGTTTTCTGAAGTGGTGAAGTAAAATGATTACTTTTTTTCCTTTTTTTGTCTTTTGTCTTTTCAGGGCCGCACTTGCGGCATACGGAGGTTCCCAGGCTAGGGGTCTAATCAGAGCTACAGCTGCCGGCCTACGCCACGGCCACAGCAACGTTAGATCTGAGCCGTGTCTTGACTTACACCACAGCTCAGGGCATCACCAGATCCTTAACCCACTGAGTGAGGCCAGGGGTCAAACCTGCAACCTCACGGTTCCTAGTCGGATTCGTTTCCTCTGAGTGATGGGAACTCTGTAAAATGATTACTTTTAAAATGTTGAAGGCGTAAGTAAATTCCAGTTCTCTGATAATGTTTTTCTATACATATATAGATGTCTGTCCATCTATATGAATATTTAATTTGAAATGTAATAGTAAAATTTATACATGGGAAAAATATAAAAAAGAATAATTCCAGAAAATTTTTACATCTTTCCACTTTTTGCAGGACCTATTCTTCATCAAAATAAAGTTATCTAACAGATAAAGTTATCTAACAAAGAGAGGGATATTGGGGAGCTGCTTTCTGAGAGAGGGATGCTGGGAATAAGATGTGAGAGAGGAATGCTGGGAATCCCCATCAGAGAGGGAGAGAGATTCTGGGAATACAATGTAAATGAGGGATGCTGGGAACATACCCTCATGTTGGAAACACAAAGTAATGGAAAGATGTTGAGAACACCCTTCAGAGAGAGGGATGCTGGGAACATAAAGTAAGAGAGGAATGCTGGGAATAGCCTTCAGAGAGGGATGCTAGGAATCTCTATTAGAGAGAGGGATGCTGGGAACACAATGTAAGGGAGGGATGCTGAGAACAGCCTTCAGAGAGAGGGATGCTGGGAACAAAAAGCAAGGGAGGAATGCTGGGAACAGCCTTCAGAGAGAGGGATTCTAGGAACCTCTATTAGAGAGAGGGATGCTGGGAACACAATGTAAGGGCAGGATTCTGGGAATGCCCATAAGAGAGGGGGATGCTGGGAACACAAAGCAAGGGAGTGATGCTGGGAACAGCTTTCAAAGAGAGGAATGCTGGGAACTCCCATAAGAGAGAGGGTTGCTGGGAACACCCTTCAGACAGAGGGTTACTGAGAGCCACTCTGAAAGAGAGGGATGCTGGGAGCCCCCATGAGAGGAAGGAATGCAGGAACACTTGTTCCAGGAGGGATGCTGAGTGGGAACCCTCAGAGTGAGTTGCTTCCCCTAGGAGCACCAAGACTGGCACTGCCTATCCATGGAGTCCTTATTCAGAAGTTTATATTTGACAAGGGAAGATTCTGAGAGGCATATAGCATAAAGTGCTACAGAAAATAAGTATTATTAATTCTCTGAGAGGTTTAGATATGATGGATTTTTAATCTTACACTTATTTAATTAAATTTCAGATTGTCTTTGGATAGTCAGTCAGGTTTAAAAAAAACATTATCTAGAGGGGTCAAGGTGCAGTGCAAAGAATCAGAACTTGTAGATTTAAGTTTCTTTCACACTTATCAACTTTCTATTCTTGGTAAAATACTTAATTTCTCTTAGCCCTGGCTTCAGTTAAAAATGATAATCTTTTCCTTATTTTTTGCCCTACTCTTGTTGACAACAAGTAAATAAGAAAAATGCTTGGGACAATGCTTCCAAAATGCTGTACAAATACACCAGTTACATCAGGAGGAAGGCATTGGAATAGCCTTGCCTAGATGGCTGTTCATGAAACTTCCAGTGCAGGGTAAAAATCCTTGTAAAAATGTCTGAATTGTTTGCTTCTGTCCTAGAAGCTGCAGTGACACCTCTCAAATAAAAGGATAAAAAAGTATAGCCGGACCTAGGAAGAGGCGGTCTGAGCGCAGAGTGGTGGTTCAGTCAGTGACTTTCAATTTCAAGGCTACTGAAGCCTTTGTTCAAATGACCTCTTTTGATGGAGTCAAATGTATGGTACAATATACAATAAGCTAAGTGCTTCTGCTAGAGGGGAAGGTGGGTGTCAGCAGCCCCAAGAGTCCCCTGCTGCTGTCAGAGGACTGAACTCAGATTAAAAGCTGCAGTATGAAGAAAGGGCCTGTGGTTAAAGAGCCACTCTGTGGGATGAGCCACAGCTTTGTGCCGGGGGCCAGGGCTCCATCTTCCTTTTCTGACAATCATCTGTGCTATACTAGCTGCAGGGTTCCTGTTATGTTCCCAGATACCAGATCTCAAAGTGCAAAATAAAATACTTCAGGACCATTGTTAAGGACTGCAACTCAGGACTGAATATTTCAGCCAGGAGTCACTTAATGGTCCAGTCTGGTAGTTTTCAGACTGTCCAGTAGCGTGAAAGAGACATTGAGGCAGATACAGCAATGAAAAGACTAAGTCTGTTTTATTATTTTTTATGTATTTTTAAATTAAATTTGAGGCGTTCCCGTTGTGGTGCAGCAGAAGCGAACACGACTAGGAGCCATGAGGTTGTGGGTTTGATCCCTGGCCTCACTCAGTGGGTTAAGGATCTGGTATTGCTGTGAGCTGTGGTGAGCAGATGAGGCTTGGATATGATGTTGCTGTGGCTGTGGTGTAGGCCAGCAGCCTTATCTCTGATTGGACCCCTAACCTCTGATTGGAACTTCCATATGCTACAAGTGCAGCCCTAAAAAAAAAAAGCAGTTGATTGACAATGTGCCAATTTCTGCTGTACAGTGTAGTGACCCAATCATACATATATACACATTCTTTTTCTCATTTTATCTTTCATCATCTTCTATCCCAAGATATTGGATAGAGTTCCCTGTGTGGTACAGTAGAAGCTACTGTTGCTATTCTTGGTAAGAATCAACCAAGAAAGATTCTCCTGACTTGCAAAGTTTGAAAACCACTGGTGTAACTGGCTTTCTCCTTCATGTCATGAGGCTGTGGGGCCCTGCAGGTGACTGGACAAGATGGAAAGCTTTTCAGAGGCAGAGCTGGCTGTGAGGCCCTCCGGCTTGCCAGGCTCCCTCACTTTAGTACTCTTTCAACTCTGTTGAGTTGTTCAGACTAGCAATAAGAAATTTAATCACTTTTAAGACCATTTTCCTTTTTATCACAACGTTCTGAGGGCTGGCTAGCAACATCCAAATTAATAGACTCCATTTTGTGGCTAACATGTGCAGTTCTACTAGTTTTATTTCCTGGCAGCTGCCTTTTGAGAAGCGATTTTTATTTATATCATGCCCATAAAGATTTTCAGCCCTGGGAGCTCCTGTCATGGTTCAGTGGTAATGAACCCAACTAGGATCCATGAGGATGTGGGTTCCATCCTTGGCCTCGTTCAGTGAGTTAAGGATCTGGCATTGCCATGAGCTGTGGTGTAGACTGAAGATGAGCTCAGATCCCATGTTGCTGTGGCTGTGGTGTATACTGGCAGCTGTAGCTCTAATTTGACCCTTAGCCTGCATATGCTGCATATATATGCAGCCCTAATAAAATCATGCGCACACACACACACACACACACACACACAAAGATTTTCATGCCTGAGTTATCACTCTTCCTAAAGAATAACAATAATAGCTATCATTTGGTGAGAAGTTAGATAATAGCTAAGGGCTAAATGTGTATTTTCTCATGTTCGTGTTCATCCTGGAGGTAAATATTATGCAAGTTTTATTTTTTGTTTTTTTTTTTTTGGTCCTTTTTATTTTTTTAGGGCTGCCACCGAGACGTATGGATGTTCCCAAGCTAGGGGTCGAGTCAGAGCTATAGCCGCCAGCCTACACCACAGCCAGGGCCATGCCAGATCCGAGTCACAACTGCAACTGACACCACAGCTCATGGCCCAGATCCCTAACCCACTGAGTGAGGCCAGGGATCAAACCTGCACCCTCAAGGGTGCTAGTCAGATTTGTTTCCACTGAGCCACAATGGGAACTCCATTTTCCAAGTTTTAGAGGTGAGGAACCTGACTCTGCTATCTTCATGCTTTTGCCCAAATCTGAAGGTTGGCGAGTTGGAGAGCTTGGGCTCAAACCCAAGTATCCGCCCTCAACACCTGGGCTTTTAGTCACGGTGTTGGATTGCTTATTTCTTTGTTCTACTAGGAACGAAATTCCTCAGCAGACAACTAATCCAAAACCCTCTGAAATGTCATTTAAGTTAAATACTACAACACTAGAGTCTTAAAAAATATATATTTCTTTGTGTCTTAACCAACTTTTTTTTTTTTCTTTTTAGGCTGCTCCTATGGCACATGGAGATTCCCAGGCTAGGGGTGGAATTGGAACTACAGCCGCCAGCCTAGACCACAGCCACAGCAATGTAGGATCCAAGCTGTGTCTTTGACCTACACCACAGCTCACAACAACCCCGGATCCTTAACCAAATGAATGAGGCTGGGGTTCAAACCCACAACCTTATGGTTCCTAGTCAGATTCATTTCCACTGCGCCACAATGGGAACTCCTTAACCAATTTTGAAAGAGAATTTGAACGACTGTAGGAAGAGTACAGAACAGATCTTTATATATGTGCTGGATAATTAATCATTGGCATTTGTGAAAACTGAATCCACAAGGAATTCTTGTTTTACCTGGCTTATGACAGAAGCAAGGTCTTACCAGAAGAGTAAAAACATGATAAATACTGCATAACCAATGGAAATGTCAGCATTCCCCTGATACTGAGTACAACTTTCTCCATATGTTTGGAAACAAAACTTTTCCTCCTTATTGACTGATTATGTTTGAGTCTCAGAATGTTTTACATGAATTAACCATGGCTACCACCACCACAATAATGGACCCTGAGAAGTAGTCAAGATAATCAATGGATTGAGAGCCTTGCATTCAGGAAAGTGTCCAAATGACTTAACAGAGTCTTGTAAATTTCTGACCCTCTTTAACATACAGGGTCAGAAACATGGGTACAACAAATGCTGAAATAACACGTGCTTGCTACCACCTGTCCCTCCAAAAGAATCATATTTTTTTATCATCATTCTTAATTTCGTTAATTTCTTTTTTTAGTATTCTCTCTTGAATGCAGGGCTATAATACCCTAATCTCTAATTTCTGCTCTTAAAAAATATGCATTGCTCTGAAAAAATATGTTTACCTAGAAATTGAAGAGATAAAGCACAATTGCATACATGGAGAAAAGTGGATACTTATAATTCCCTTCCTTGGGAGTGATAAAAAGTGACATTAACTGACTTTTGTCTTGTTAATGACAAGGTAGAATATTCTACCTTCCTTGACAAAAACAGGAACAAGATACCATGTCAATCACTGAGTCAGTTGACCAAGATAGGAGAAACAGCCATCACGTACATGATGTGACTTTTAGGGTAGATCTAAGCATTTTGGAAGAGTTGGTGCTGGTGTCATGCCTCACTTACTGGTTGATCGCTCCCACATATCTAGGATAATGATTCAGCATAGAATGTATACTAACTTCTCAGACTGAGTAGTTAGTCTTCTCAGCAAGCTATTCCTTATGCTCATTGGATACAATTATTTCATGAAGTATTCAAATTCCATTCATTTATAAAATAGCAGGAGGATGAAACTTTTTAATAGGCCAGATGACTTAAGGCAGGATGCTCCCTGAACAGTAATTTTATTTATTTATTTTATTTATTTATTTATTTATTTATTTATTTATTTATTTATTTATTGTCTTTTTAGGGCCGCACCTGAGGCATATGGAGGTCCCAAGGCTAGGGGTTGAATTGGAGCTGTAGCTGCTGGCCTACACCACAGCCACAGCAGCATGGATCCTTAGCCCATGGAGTGAGGCCAGGGATCGAACCTGCATCCTCATGGATAGTAGTCAGATTAATTTCTTCTGAGTCACAACAGGAACTCCCCAAACTGTAATTTTATAATCAGTGTATTTCCTTACTGATTAAAACATGCCCACTTTGAACTGTCAGGGTTTTTTTTTTTTTTTTTTATAAAAACAAAAGCAGGCTCAGTTGCAAGGTAAGTTGACCAAATTGAATATTTTATTAAGAAATATTTATGAAAGTAATATTCTGGAAAACATTTTGTTGTTGACCAGAGAACCAAATCCTCATGTATATGACTACCTTTCTGCTGACCTTACGACATGATCTGTTACATGTAGAGCACACTGATGTTCTCATAGTAAGTGCCCCAGATGCTAGTAATGATGGAGGTATGATGTCAGCTCTAAAACAACCATCTCATACCCTTCTCATTTCCATAACACATGTAGTTGTAGATAAAAATGATTCCCATAAAGAAATATATGACTTACTTGAGAGGTCAAACTCGAATTTTGATTGATTACGTTTCTAAAGCATTTCATCGTGTGTTACATTATCTCTAAAGAAGGACCAGATACAAAAAGCAAAATTAGGCATTTCCAGGGTATGGAGCACTGGAAAATCTCACACACCACTGGTGTAAACTGGTATAATCTCTTTGAAAAACTGGCACTCTCTATTAAAGCTTAAAATATACATACTCTATGGCCTAGGAATTTCACTGCTGGATATATACCCAACTGAGGTGTGTGTATGTGTGTGTGTGTGTGTGTGTAAACTAGGCAGAAATATGGGTAAATTTCAAATGTAATACTTAATGGAGGAAGCTCTATAGTCCCATTTATATAGAGCATAAAATCAGGATAGTGGCTCCCTCCACCCCCTGCCCCTTCCCTGCCCAGTGGAGGGGGTGTGTGTGGTGACTAGCAACTGAAGTACTGACTTGGAGGGAGCCTCTGGGTCTTTGCGATTTGAACCGTGGTTTCATGAGTGCTTTGAGTTATGACAATTCAAGTTTATATTTGTGTGATCTTGTCCTTATGGGTATCACATTTTGAAGTTAAAAGCATGAACAACAATGGCAACAGAAACAGGAACAAGAAGAATACCATAAATATTACTGAGTAAAGGTCATGTGAAGTCTCTCAAACGTATTGCTTAAAAAAAGAGAATTTTAGTTTTATCAATTAGAAAATTAATTGGAAAATTATTTAACTAATACCTGGGATTTGACCTGTATTTTTTTCTGCCATCTCTTTCATTTGTATGTTATGGTCCATTCAGATCTTGAGATAACTGAACATGAGAAAACACCAGTCTGTGGAGCTGGGTATCTTATCTACTTTCTGGAAGAAGAATGCAGTGTCCCAGTCTAAGTTTGAGTCAGGGAGGAAGAGGTTAGCAGGATTCTTCAGATGAATGATCATGTGGTTTGTATGTAACATTGTGTTCACCTTCTCTCAAGTCCACCCTTCTCCCACACTGTTTACAACTCTCTTGGCCAATTAACCAGTAAAACTTTCACAACTGAAACATCACTCCCCTGCATAAAATCATTCAATTTGCCTATATTCAGAACTCTGCCCACACTTTGACTATATTTCTCCCCCTTTCCTCCTTGTTCACTCCCTTTCATCTTACTGGCTACATACAGTCTCTTGATCCACCAAGCTGATAATGCTTAGGCCAACACACCATGTGTTGCATCCACTGGGAATGCTCTTTTTAGAGATCTCCTGGGCCTTCATTGGTAGTTCATCTCCCCAGAGAAGTCCACCCTGATTCACTGTCACAAGTAGCAGCCACCTCCCTGTATTAATCTCATTTCTCATCTAATATTTTTGAATACTAGATAAAATCATCTTCATTTTTCAGTTGTTTAGTGTCTGCATCCTTTAAATCTCTACTTCTCCAGTAGAACAAAGATCAAGGAAACTATCTTGTATATCATGTTTTATCTCAAGGCCAGAATAGTTAGCACATTTTAAATGCTTAATGCAAATTTTTCTGCTCTTTATCTTTTTGTGGTTCTTCTATCAAGACTATTTGAATTTCTGAAGATTTTAGATTCTTGGCATCTTATAATGTGTTAAATCCTGATTTTGTAATTGTCTAGTACCCATATATCAAATATACTAGGTAGAGTTTTTAATCTGTCTTTCCCCTAAGTGTGCCCTTGCTTGTGGGAGGCAATGACAGGCCTCAAGCAAAAGTATTCCCAGGCAGAGGAATCTGCATGTCATTAGCCGAGACCTAATGGAAATAGAAAAGCCATGAGCTATTACATAAACCCAGCCAGGAGTTAAATCATGGGAGAGAATGTTAGAACCCCATTAAAACTGGGAAATTTTGGTTAATTGAGAATATTTTTGCTTTTCGTAAAAGCATGCTATAGCATTTACCTCATCTCTCATGGAATATTCCCTTAAAATTGTCTCTGACATTTAAAAAATATAGAGACTATAAAAAGCAATCATCATGTTATTTTGGCTTTCTATCATGCTTTGTTCATATTGACTATTCAGCATTGATTTCCTAAATGACCAATTGCTTCTTTGTTTTGTGTTGGCAGTTATTGATAAAATACATCATTTTAATTGACTAGGTTACACAAAGCCTGTGCCAACTGTCCAGAATCAGGTGTTCTGCCTTCTTCTGTTTGTGTAAGCTGTGTCTTCAGCTTAATAGTCATAGAACTTTTTGAGAATCTGCTTTTCTTATAATATCTTTAACACACCCTTTTCATTGTGTCTGGGTGTTTTCAGCCAAATACAGTAGTTTATTGTTGGATAAAGCACAGGTGAAACACCATTGTCTGTGAGGTGAGTAGCTATCTTGTTGATGTGGGACGGTGGTGCTGGGCATTTGCCTGGACAATTTCAGGTGCTTGGAGATTAACTTCTGGGCCAGGAAAATCCATGGTACTCTGCGGTTTCTAGCATCATCTTGGACTACTGGTGATTTTAGTGTTGATCATTCATAAGGAAAAAGATCACTCTCAGGTTAGAATGTCTTTAGCAGAATATTGCTTTCTCTGAGTGGGTGAAAAGGAGAGGTGAATACAGGCTGATCACATGCCTCCTTATTGTCCCATCCATACCACCATACAGAACTTAATGGGTACATCATGCTTTTCTGAATGGTTGGAGTAAAAAATAACAGTTAATATTTACTTAGGGGATTACTATATACTACTCTCCACTTTAAGAGTTTTATACCCACTAACTTAATTTTCAAAACAACCTTATAAACAGGTGTTACTATTCCAGTGTGGTAGTTGCGGAAACAGAGGCAGAGAAAGCTTCATGATTCTTCTAAAGTTCTGGCAATTTTAAGATGGTTCCTAAGGTGGCTGCTCCCTGGTGTCCATGCCCTGAGTGACAGCTCCCATGAGTAGGAGCAGGGCTTGTGAATGTGATGGGATATCACTCTTAAATGGCAGAAGAGACTTTCCAAATATCATTAAGGTTCCTAATCGGTTGACTTTGACTTAATAAAAAAAAAAAGGAAATGATCCTGTGTGGGCCCAATCTAATCAACCAAACTCTTAAAAGAAGTCTGAGATATTTAAGGCAGCAGAGGTTATCCTGCTGGTCTGAAAGGAGCAAACTACAATGTAGAGGAGAGGGCTATGTGGCAGGAAGTAGTGAGTTGCTTCATGGAGTTGAGAACTGCCCCCAGTTGACAACCAGCAAGAAAGCAGGTATTAAATGAGCAGCAATGTACAAAAACAAGTTATACTGAATTATGTTGTGATAGATTCTTTGGATAAATTTATCTAAGAGCACTTCTGAAAGGGAAGGAAATAGCTGTTTCTTCTAGTTAGTTCTGTAAAATGTTAAACTGAACAGAATATGCTGTGGAAAAGAACATGGCAATTGCTACAAAAGAGAGGCCATGATACATAGAAAAAATAGATAAAGTGTATGTTTAGTTCAGTGTGGAGATGGCACCAATTTCATCTAGTGACATTCCAGTTACCTGCTTCACAGTTTTATCTTTCTATTATCAACATTTAAGTCAATAGCTTTGATGGAGCAAATACAGATGATACAATTTGTATATACCCAAAGTATAGAGGCATAGGAAATTTTACAGAGGATTGAAACTTCAAATAAATATTAAAAAAATTAAAGAGCAGTTTATTGACAATATTATGTTAGTTTTAGCTGTACAGTACAGCATAGTCACTCAGTATTTGTATAGATTATAGTCTCTTTAAAGTTATTACAAAATGGAAGTTCCCACCATGGCGCAGTGGGTTAAGAATCTAACCACAGTGGTTCAGGTCACTGTGGAGGTATGGGTTCAATCCCTGGCCTGGTGTAATGGGTGAAAGGATCCAAGGTTTTTGCACTTGCAGTGTAGGTCTCAGCTGTGGCTCAGATTTAATTCCTGGCTTAGGAACTTCCATATGCCATGAGTATGGCTATTAAAAAGAAAAGAAATAAAAAAGTTATTACAAAATAAAGCAATATATCCTTGTACTATAAAAAGGGGGAAAAAAGAACAAGAAAAAAAAGCAAACAAGGCAAAAAAAAAAAAAAGCAGGGACTTTCATCCTACAACTATAAAAAACCTGAATCTACCAACAACTATGTCAACTTGGGAAAGGATCCCATGATCCAGACTAGAAAGCAGCCTGGCCCACATATCAATTTCATCCTGTGAGACCCTGAGCAGACCATCTTGATATGAAACATCATGTGTCTGGCCTTCTGAACTACATAACTGTGAGAAGATGAATGGGTGTTGTTTGATACAGCTAAGTTTGGGGTAAATTGTTATGCAGCAATAGAAAAACATATAAATTATATTGGTCATAGTATAGGGGAATTGAGGTCTTCAAGGACAGGCCCATGTAAATGGCCCATTTCCTACTTACACTTCTTGCTTCCTGCCTGGGCCTCTCTATGAAAAGTGCAGGGGAGTTTTTGATTTCTGGCCTACAGCTCTCCATCACTCCACAGAGCCTCATCCCTGTCAGTTGAAGCAGTTCATCAGCTCAAGTATGAATGTACTGATCTAGAATTGCTTGACACCCAGATTTTCAGATTAATCTGTTTGGGGATAAGGCCCAGTTATTTTTTAAATGTGCCCAGATGATTTTATTTTAAAACATCCAAGTAATTTTATTGCATAGCCAGGGTGGAGAACCAGTGCTCCAGAATTACATACTGTGAAGCTCTAGAAGGAAAGTTTGTGGTAACAATGACATGCAAAGTTCTGTTCAGTGGGCCTGAGGTAGAGAGTGATCAGAGCAGCAGTGTGGTCATTGCTACGAGCCCTGCTCAGGGGAGGTTGAGTATGCACCCTTTAGTTATTTCTCACATCCAGAAGATTCGGAGATATATCCAAATGAGACCCTTCTGAAGAACATGCTTTAATTTCCTGAGACAGTATGTTTTAAAATTGTAAGGAGGAAGAGCATATTTTCTTAACTGTAATATAAAGTGAAAACCTGCCTCTCTACCATGCAATCAGTACTTACATTATTATGCAGTAATTGAGTGCCCTGCTTGGGAATCTTATCCATTGACTTCCAGCTGAGTCATATACCTCCTAAAAGCCCTTGTCTTAGCTACACAAGTACCTTGAAAGAAACTAAAATACTACTTGCAATAATAATACTTGTAGTCATTGACCAAAATCATTTTTAGCAAAGCTTCCTATTTCTCATTCTGGGTGTAGGGGTTGGGGTGGGAGGAAAGATGATTTTATTATTCCAGTTTGTATAGCCATATATATTAATGCATATCTCTGTGCGCTTGCATATACATACCTACTATAAATATATATTTATTTTTAATAAACTCAAAATGGCTGAAAGACTTAAATATACGACAGGACACCATCAAACTCCTAGAAGAAAACATAGGCAAAACACTCTCTGACATCCACATCATGAATATTTTCTCAGGTTAGTCTCCCAAAGCAATAGAAATTAGAGCAAAAATAAACCCATGGGACCTCATCAAACTGAAAAGCTTTTGCACAGCAAAGGAAACCCAAAAGAAAACAAAAAGACAACTTACAGAATGGGAGAAAACAGTTTCAAATGATGCAACCGACAAGGGCTTAATCTCTAGAATATATAAACAACTTATACAACCCAACAGCAAAAAAGCCAATCAATCAATGGAAAAATGGGCAAAAGACCTGAATAGACATTTCTCCAAAGAAGATATACGGATGGCCAACAAACACATGAAAAAATGCTCAAGATTGCTGATTACAAGAGAAATGCAAATCAAAACTACCATGAGATATCACCTCACACCAGTCATAATGGTCATCATCAATAAATCCACAAATAACAAGTGCTGGAGGGGGTGTGGAGAAAAGGGAACCCTCCTACACTGTTGGTGGGAATGTCAACTGGTACAGCCACCATGGAGAACAGTTTGGAGATACCTTAGAAATCTATACATAGAACTTCCATATGACCCCGCAATCCCACTCTTAGGCATCTATCCAGACAAAACTCTACTTAAAAGAGACACGTGCACCCGCATGTTCATTGCAGCCCTATTCACAATAGCCAGGACATGGAAACAACCCAAATGTCCATCGACAGATGATTGGATTTGGAAGATGTGATATATATATACACAATGGAATACTACTCAGCCATAAAAAAGAATGACATAATGCCATTTGCAGCAACATGGATGGAACTAGAGAATCTCATACTGAGTGAAATGAGCCAGAAAGACAAAGACAAATACCATATGATATCACTTATAACTGGAATCTAATATCCAGCACAAATGAACATCTCCTTAGAAAAGAAAATCATGGACTTGGCTGCCTGATGGGAGGGGGAGGGAGTGGGAGGGATCGGGGAACTTGGGCTTATCAGGCACAACTTAGAATAGATTTACAAGGAGATCCTGCTGAATAGCATTGAGAACTTTGTCTAGATACTCATGTTGCAACAGAAGAAAGGTTGGGGGAAAAATGTAATTGTAATGTATACATGTAAGGATAACCTGACCCCCTTGCTGTACAGTGGGAAAAAAAAATATATATATATATATTTATTTATTTTTATCACCCCTCTATGAATTAAGGTAAGGTTTTGATTTTCCTTTCACCATTTTTTGTGTCTTAGCCATTGCTTATAAAGCAAGCAATACATTTGGAAATCTAAAATTCTATCTGTAACACATAATAATCATGTGAGGCTAAATAAATTGATAGAGCTGAAAAATGTTTTATTTGGTATTTGAAATACTAGCTTTTGGAGTCCTGCATCAGGTGGGACCATGTCCCCCAACTGATAGAGAAATATTTGGTTTATGATAAAATTAATGTGAGGAGTGTGTGTGTGCATTGTTAAGTTTTCTTTGGTTTAGGGGCTCTGTTATAAGTTGGTTCCAGGAAGATGAAAAGCCAAGTGTGGTCTAGTGTATTGAGTGAAACATACAGCTGTGAAATAAAGCCCGGAGATGTGGAGGTAAGAGAACCAACAGCTGTGAAGTGAGCTGACAGGTAGGAATTGATAGAGATTGTCTTGTTTGGGCTGATCACCATCCTGAGAGCCTGATGAAAGTGAGGTAGGGAAAATGATGAAACACCAGTGAGAGGGAACCTCAGCTACAGTTCTCTGTCAAAGTCATAGAGTGAATTGAAATTTTCAAATAAGAATACTCTCTATGTTTAGGAATGGGTTTTGGTGAATGTAAAGGATATTTGAAAGGAAAATCTTAATGTGAAAGTACCAAACACAGGGCAGTTGAAGAGATGTGCACAGTGCTGGGCACAATCAATGCTGGTGTTTAAATTAACTTTTGGACAAATAGACAAGTGATGTATAGGGCCTTATTATCTTGCCTTTTTTTTCCCCCAGTTTTTGGTATGTTGAGAGAAGTTATGTTTATTAGTACAACGGTTCTGTGTTTGGAAAAAGGCTAAAGAATGAAAACCTGATGACTTGTACAATTATGTGCTAAAATTAACAGGATTTAAAGGATAAAATGGAATGAGGGTGAGGGGAGACCCACCCACACCCAAGTACAACTTTGTGATAAGAGCACTAAGCAAATTAGCATTGGTTCCTTGGGAGATAACAGACTTCTCAGGCAGGCAATTCAATATAGCTAGAGGCTGTCCCAGAGGATAGTAAAATGTACAGAAAAAATGCAGTGGAAATTGTGACAACTCCTTAATTAGTAATAGGCTGGCAGGTGGATGGAAGCAAAGATCTAAACCTGTGGGAGTCTTTTGAAGGTGTGTTTGGGGGGACTGCAGAGTGTCAAGGGAATAAGGAGGCTGGGTGCTCCTCTCTGGAAAGGGCTTATTTTAATTTTATGAAAATGGAGCTGAAAGAGCTTCTGCTGCCTGAGATGACATGAGCTGAGGGCTTTATCCTTCACCGCTGAAAGTTTTATTTCTACTCCTCCTTTTCTGGTTTCTCTTGCTTACGGAAAATTACATAAGAGCCAGATTATTTCCATATTATCCTGATATGATTCCTCTATATACTAATTAATATTGTAGAAACATACTCTATAGCAGAGCAGATTTTTTAGTTATTTGGAATTTTGTAAATGAAGAATCGAACCCTAGACTATTAGATCTATGGGGATTATAGTAGCCATATAAAGTCTCATTTTATAAATGTGGAATCAGGGAATTACAGAAATGACATCCTTTGTGTAAATGCCTACAGTAATTCAATATTTACCAAATTAAGAAAATTTTAAAAGCCATAACATTGGACATACTTTATAAATGTATGTTAGGTGAATGAAATAAATAGAATTTTAAGAAATTGTCTAATTAAATTAATTTCAACAGCAATTAATAATTATTATTTCATGTACAAATATTGTTTTTCTGGGTGGTTTTTTGAAGGGCACAAACAAAAATTGCACTTGACAAAGGGCAACAGGCAAGGAAGACTTTATTAAAGACTATTGCAGTAGAGGAGTGAGACTAAAACTGAGCTTAATTCTGTGGAAGCAAAGTGCTGGAGACTTTTTATGAGCCAGACGGGGGAGAAAAGTAGGCCATTTGTGTTTGCTTTGGACTCAACTAGAGAAAACGTAAACTTTCTCTTATCTTCATGACAGGAAATATCCTATTACTCACAAATAGGAAATAGCTAAAAGAAAATAAAAAGCAAAAACAGTTACATTTACATTTATATTGTTATGAAATTCTTTGTAGCATTAAACATAGAAAGTAGAAGAGCATTTAAAAATATTTTGAAACAGATTCACAGACAAGTAGAATAGACTTGTTGCCAAGGGGGAGGGGGGAGAGAGAGTGATGGACCAGAAATTTGGGGTTAGTAGATGCAAACTATTTCATTTAGAGTGAATAAAGAGGTCCTACTGTATGTCACAGGGAACTATGTCCAATCTCTTGGGATAGAACATGATGGAAGATAATATGAGGAAAATAATGTGTATATATATAATGTGTATATATATATATATCTGGGTCACCTTGCTAGACAGTAGAAATCAACACAACATTATAAATCAACTCCACTTTAATAAAAAATTAAAAAAAAACATGTTGATACACTTTAAATAAAGAACAGCATGACTCCAATATGACATATTTATGCAAATATTATATGGTAATATATAACGATTTCTTCTACTTCTTAAAAGTTTATATTCTTATGGTTACTTTATCTTCAAATCCTATTTCTATAGAATCCTAGTGTCTTACCTCCTGCTGTCCTTCTTTTCCTTCCAACAAAATGTGGAACACACTTTTCTTTGACTTCTCCTAAGCACCACGTACAGTTGTTGTGTGTAGCAGACCACCAGTATTGAGTGTTTGAGGCAGTGTAGAAGGTCTCTAGCTTATCAAGCTCTCAACCTAAAATCACACGAGAGCTCCCCTCTTTGCCGAGTCCCTTAGCCATCTTTTCCCCGCAGTCATTTCTCATAGGTTGTTCCTTCACTTTGGACACTTGCATCCTGCAACCTCTTTGCTCTCCTCTCCAGATTTCTTCCATCTTTATTCCTTTCTGGGCACCTTTGTTCTTTTTCTACAAATTTATTCAGGAAACCCCAGATTCTTTGTAATGTAAAGCAAAGTTTAGCTTTCTCTTGGTTTTATTTCTCTAAGTCTTCATGAGCACGACTCCAAGACTGTCTTCCTAATGACAAATTGGCTCATTGATTTTCTTTCTAAGATGAGAATAAAAAATATTTTTTTTCTTTCTATAATCAATAGACTTCAAGTGTTTTGGACAATCTGCACAATCATATGAGTGCAAATGGACTCACATGACAATCCCTAGCTGGTTCTTTCCTCTTTTCTCAAGTAGATCATTGCTACTGCTCTAAACTCCCCCTGTTATTTTTCTAGAGTCTCCTGTCCTGCCAATATATTAAAGTTTTCTGAGGTATAAATGCTGCTCAGTGATCTGGAATCCTAACTGCCAGAATTATATGTCAAAACAGACCTGTATTTGCTGGAGTGAGAAGAATGTCCCCCATCCTTCCTGGACTGCAGTCAGCTAGAAAGCACCCCATGAGGAGCAACCCTGTCCCCCAGTACCTGCCTGAGATGCTGGAGAAGGTAGCTATCAGTCACTCACTTATGGCAGTCTGCTTCTTGAGATTTCCTGGAGCTGGATCATGGAGCATACCCAAGTGGCAGCCTCTAGGCCAGACTGGGTGTCCCTCTCTGTTGACTGCTGGATTTGTTGGTGATTCTACTTGGCTGTGCTTCCCTCCTTCCTTAGGATACATTATTCTCAGGAAGCTCTTCAGATGTTCTTTGGAGTAAGACCCTGACTACACCCTATCCTAAGAGTTTATTAAACCAGATGTTGATTCTTAGCTGCAGCAATGAAAGTGCCAAGTCCTAACCACTAGACCTCAGGGAACTCCTGGACAGTTTATTAGAGAAGACTGAAATGTCTGTTAACTTTACAGACAGGAAAGAAATACACCAAAACCTTGAGTTGCTATCTTTAATTAATAAGATCATGAACAGTTTTAAAATTTATGCTTTTCTCTCTTTTCCGTGTTTTTATGTTGACCATGTAGTACAGTTATAATCAGAATAATTAAAATTTATGGGAGTTCCCGTCGTGGCTCAGTGGTTAATGAGTCCGACTAGGAACCATGAGGTTGCAAGTTCAATCCTTGGCCTCGCTCAGTGGGTTAAGGATCTGGCATTGCCGTGAGCTGTGATGTAGGTAGTAGACGCGGCTTGGATCTCGTGTTGTTGTGGCCCGGGTGTAGGCCAGCAGCTACAGCTCCGATTAGACCCTTAGCCTGGGAACCTCCAAGTGCTACGGGAGTGGCCCTAGAAAAGGCAAAAAGACAAAAAAACAAAAAACAAAAAACTTATAATAAATGTTAAAAATAAGGTACTTGGAGTTCCCGTCGTGGTGCAGTGGTTAACGAATCCGACTAGGAACCATGAGGTTGCGGGTTTGGTCCCTGCCCTTGCTCAGTGGGTTAACGATCCGGCATTGCCGTGAGCTGTGGTGTAGGTTGCTGACGCAGCTCGGATCCCGCGTTGCTGTGGCTCTGGCGTAGGCCAGTGGCTACAGCTCCGATTCAACCCCTAGCCTGGGAACCTCCATATGCCATGGGAGCAGCCCAAGAAATAGCAAAAAGACAAAAACAAACAAACAAACAAACAATAAGGTACTTGAAGTATATTATAGTATGAGAATTCTACAATAGTTTTAGATAGATAAATGCTATTCTCTTACTTGTAAGAAGAACTAGTCTGAACATAATTATTCTAATTACTCAAACATAGGCTCTCTGAATATTTATGGTCCCCTTTATCTAAAGGATTTCTTTTTACAATTTCTGAGGAAAAATTTATCCAGGGAGAAATGCAGAGAGTTACATATTCTGGAAAAAGCAGAGGACAATTGCCAAAACCGTGAGAGTTTTGTGTAGTGTTATATGTCTATGAGCATTTAAAATGTTTTAAAAGAGAGACAAAAAGTAAAATTTCATCAATTAAAAATAAAAATAAATGATTTTCGTTATCATTTATATTTAGTCCTTCCTAAATTCCTCCATTCTCCTACTCAGGATTGCTCCTTGGCCCACATTGGGATTAATGGTTGATTATCAGTATCTAATGAAGCTGATGGTAGCAGGGCATATACTCATTTTGGAATTTCACTCATTGAAGTTGGCATTCTAACACTAAGTGAAGGAAGTCAGAAAGAGAAAGGCAAATATCATATAATATCACTTATATGTGGAATCTAAAATATGGCACAAATGCATGTATCCTCAAAACAGCAACTGGCTCACATCCATATAGAGAACAGACATGTGGTTGCCAGGGAGGAGGGGGGAGGGAGTGGGATGGACGGGGAGTTTGTGTTTAGTAGATATAAACTATTACATTTAGAATGTATAAGCAATGAGGTCCTACTGTGTAGCACAGGGAACTCTATCTAATCTCTTGGGCTAGAACATGAGGGAGGATAGTATGAGAAAAAAATGTATATATAATGTAGGACTGAGTCACTTAGCTTTATAGCAGAAATTGGCAAAGCATTGTAATCAACTATACTTTAATGGAAAAATAAAGTAACTTACAATCAGTGAAATAAAAAGGGGGAAATTTATGTAGAAAGAGAAATGGTATCAGATGAATGAGATAGAGGATTCTGGTCCCCACCTGCGGCGAGGCACTTGGCTGACTCATCAGCTGCTGTCCATGCTGAGGCCCTGGGCACTGGCTCTGTCTTGTTTGAACAGAAGTGGCAGCTGTGCTCTGAGAGTCTCTGAGAAACCCTCTGTGCATTGACTGAGGATCCATAGCCACAGGAAGCCCTTTCAATGGCTTGTTTTAAAGACAAGAGCTCAGTGAGGACGTGAGGATGTAAGGAGACACGTTTTTCCGGGAAGCCATGCCTTAGGAATTCAAGAAGGGTTTTTCTCAGAATGGCCAAATGGGGGCTTGAAATCACATTCATTTTACTGTTAAAAGTCATATAAACTTATCTGGTATCCAAAGCTGAGGATGTGAGAGATTTGGGTTACACTGAGAGCTCTATGGAGGTAAAGCAATGCATGCCCATCTAACTCTAGGTTAGGAAAATAGAGACAGAATGTGAGTTTCAGTCTCTGTTCTTCCTAACCTAGAGTTGCTTAATGTCTATGAGCCTCAGTTCACTCATTTGCATAAAAATGAGGACAATAATAATAGTCTTAGTGAATAGATGTAATACATAAATGAGTTTAATTATTGGAACATAGTAAAAGTTTGATAAGCAGTAGCTATTATTTTAAAGCTACAGATTTCCTAGATATATTGAAGGCAATTTAAGGAAAGCAGGTGCAACTAACACAGTGTTCTGGATACAAAGAAATAATCACTTTAATGAAATAATTATGAGGCAGGAATAACTGTGAGGTGTAGAAGAGGATCCAAATGTAAAATATAACTAGATGATGGAGGAATAACAGCATTAAGCAGAAACATGGCACTACTGGTATTTTGATGTATACCTTTTGAGACTCTTCTATGTCAACCATTTAATCAATTAGCCAGTATATCTACATATGATTTTTCTGCATCTTGCTATCTAAGCATTTCTCTTCCTCAGCAAAATGTCAATTTATCTGTCTATTCCCTAAATATGTATCTAAAACATCATGCATTTTTATATTCTATGGGAGAAGCAGACTTCAAGACATATATATGTTAGGCAGGCTTCTGATAATAAGTGTGTCCAAAATGGGAGACAAACACACACACACACATATCAAAAAAGGAAAGAGAGAGAGACAAAGAGAGAGAGAGGGAGAGGGAGGGATAATGAGCTGATTCTCTTTATCAAGTGGATGTAGCCTAGTGCTCACACCAATCAAAAAGAAAGTAGAAAAGGCATGATTTTATAACCTTTCATAACCTTTTGAAAGGTTAACTCCTGTTGCTGTGGTACTATTGGTACTGTAATTTTCTTCCTTGGGAATGCAGTACAATTTTTAGAATTGACCTCATACTTGTTGAAAGAAGAATGAGGAGAATCATAAAAAAGAAGAGCTTTAACTCAAAAATTCCCCCCAGACCAGTATGCTTTAATAATTTTTTTATATTTGCCATTTATTTTCACTTGTGAATAGTCTGTTGATGCTATTACCCATTATTCTATTGGAATGCGAATTTTTTGGAATGTGCATTTTTATATTCAATCATGTGTGCTCTTTTTATATTTTGAGTATTATCTATTTGACTGTCATATAGACTGCAAGTCTTACTTCTAGATTGATGCATACCTTTTATTTTGCTTATGAAGTTTTTGGATATACAGATATTAAACTTAATATTGTTGTGTATTCTAGTGCCTTATAGTGTTATGCATAGAAAAGCTTTTCATTCTCTAAGTATACCAGAGATCTCATCTGTATTTCTTTTAGCCTTTCCATTTAGAAACAAGGATAGTTCTCCATTTCACTTTAGCCCTTATATTCCTTGATAACTTGGGTAATTTTCTACTTATAGATCTTGTTTTTTTTTTTTATTTTGTTATTCCCAGTTAGGTGAAATACTGTTTAATTTTTCTTTTTTCTATTTTTTTTTTTTTGGTTGGGAATTTTTAAAAAATTGCCACCGTCTTTTCACTTAAGTTCTTTTACTTGACTTACCACACCCTATGAGGAAATATATTGAAATGGTTTTTATTTTAGGAAGGGTATGTGAATTATGGGATGTCTGAAGCCTTGACTATCTGAGAATATCTTTCTTTTGCCTTTGAACATCAATATTAGCTTGGTTTGTAGCAGAATTTCAGGTCATGACTTATTGCCCTCAGATCAAAACAGACCTAGCCTCGGTACCTCTGCCATTTTCTGGTGCAGAGGATCATAGGTCAGCCTGAGTTTGTTCTTTTGTTCAGTAATATTAGCACAACAAAAGAAGTAATTATTTCTTATAACACCTATGACACTAACAATCTTCTGAACATTTCTCCTTGTCCCATTAAGAGAATGGGCACATAAGGAGCTCTTTAGAAGTAAAGACAAAGGAAATCTTTTATCTGTGCCATGCCAACTCATCTGCTCATCATCTTTCTGCTTGTGATGTGGTTAAGCTGTTCAGAGAGTTGTGATGAAAATAGTGACCTACTGAGGCTTTAATTACATTCCATGACCCAAAGTGCTTGAAAATGATTTTCTAATTTATTTTGCTTCTGATATTGAGTCCTTTCTCATGACACTATACAAGGCTGCATATGCAAATATAATGGATTTCTGTCTGCTTTTTAATGGAGATTTTTAAATAAGATTAAGATTCAAGACATATTTGAGCTCTTCTGATTGGGGCAAAGACCTTCTAATGATTTCACATTTATCCACCAAAGCATTGACTACTTTTCTGGCTCCTTTCTGGAGGATGAGCACCAAACAGCACGGCTTCACTGCCACTCAGAGCAACGCGAGTAGACTTCTCAGACCTGACCATCTGGAATGTTAGGAGGAAAATACCAAATAAATCGGATAATTTTTCTACTTTATCTCTAAAACAATGTGATACATTGATAATACATAAACAATATAAAAGAATACAACATCTTGTTAGTAATAAAAACATAAGACATTATAAACTACATCAAATCTAAGAGATTTGTTACAGCAAAAGAAATGATCAATAGAATGAAATAGCAGCCTACAGAGTGAGAAAAAATATTTGCAATCACATATCTCATAAGAGCTTAATATCTAAAATATAATAGAAACTCATGTAACTCAATAGCAAAACCACAAATAATTAAATTAGAAAATGGGTGGGGAGTTCCTACTGTGGCATAGTGGGTTAAGGATCCAGTGATGCCGCAGCTGTGGTGTAGGTCGAAGCTGTGGCTTGGATTCAGTCCCTGGCCTGGGACCCTCAATATGCCACAGGTGAAGCCACACACACACAAAAAATGGGTGAAGGACCTAATAGACATTTTTATAAAGATATATAATGACCAATGAATATACAAAAAGATGTTCAACATTGCTAACCATGAGAAAAATGAAAATCAAAACCACATGAGATATCACCTCATACCTCTTAAGAATGGCTATCATCAAAATAACAAGAAATAAGTGTTCATGAGGGTATGGAGAAAAGGGAACACTTGTTCCCTGTTGGTGGGATTTCAAATTAAGGCAACCACTATGGAAAACAGTATGGAGTTTCCTCAAAAAATGAAAAGTAGGACCACCATGTGATCCAGCAATTTAACTTCTGGATATATATCCAAAGAAAATGAGATAACTTTCTTGAAGAGATATCTGTCCCCCATGTTCATGACAGCATTATTTATGATAACCAACACATGGAAGCAACCTAAGTGTCCACTGATGAATAAAAAGATAAAGAAAATGTGCTATAATATATACAGAGAGAGAGATATATATACTATATATATGTATCAGGGAATATTATTCAGTCATAAAAAGAAAGGAAATCCTACCATTTGCATCAACATGAATGAACCTTGAGGGTATTATGCTAAGTGAAATTAGATAAATGCAAATTCTATATTATTTCACTTATATGTGGAATTTAATAAACCAAACATACAGAACAGAGAACAGATTGGTGGTTGCCAGAGACAGAGGATGGTGGTGGAATAGGTGAAGGGAATCCAAAATTACAAACTTCAGATTATAAGTGTAATATGTTCTGGGGATATAGTGTACAGCATGGTGACAATACTGCTTTCAATGTTTGAACATTGCTGAGAGTAGATCTTAAAAGTTCTCATCAAAAGAAAAAAAATGTCACTATGTGAGGTGATAGATATGGTTACATGTATATCATATATAACATATATCAACTCACTATGCTATACATCTTACGCTCATACAATGTTATATAGCAACTATATCTCAATAAAGCTGGAAAAAATAAAGTACTTAATGATTGATTATGTGTATGGGAAATATGGAAGGGGAGAGGTCAAGGATGGCATAGAAAATTTCTGAAATGAATGCTGGAGCCATTTACCAAGAAAAAAAGCAGGGGTAATTCACTTTCATTTCTTCTAATGTGTGTTTGTCTACAAACATTTCTTCTTGCATCCTGAAGACATAACTTACTTTTTAATAAATTTCAGAAGTTTTTTCATGGGTGTGTGTGTGTGTATTTATTGTTTGTTTATCCTAAATAGCAGCACAGTTTAGCTTGGCCTGTTAACTTATTTTATTCAAGAGGAAGTAAATCCTGTAAAATTAGTGACAGTAACACAGCTGAAGGATGGGGAGGGGGTAGAATTTTGAAGTAGGAAGTGTCCATGATGGTGTTTTTTTTTTGTAATTACCAATAAGCAAGAGTCTATTTTTATTGCTCTCAGGATCATGGGTGATGTCAGATCTCAAGCTGGTTGATGAATTCATCTCCTGTTCCACTTGGTTGTGTCAGTGGCATGGGTTGAATGTGACTCTTCCACACATGGATTATATCTTATTCTACTTCCTGATCACCTTACCAGGTAAAAGAGAATTTTTTTCCGGAACTATTCAAAGGAGTCTTCAGGTACCTCAGAAAACTAGATATAGAACTACCATATTACCCAGCATATATCCAGACAAAAATTTCCTTGAAAAAGATACATGCACCTGTATGTTCATTGCAGCACTATTCACAATAGCCAAGACATGGAAACAACCTAAATGTCTACTGACAGATGAATAGATTAAGAAGATGTGGTATATATACACAATGGCGTACTACTCAGCCATAAAAAAAAACAAAATAACGCCATTTGAGGCAACATGGATGGAACAAGAGACTCTCAAACTATGTGAAGTCAGAAAGAGAAAGCCAAATACCATATGATATAATTTACATGTGAAATCTAATATATGGCACAAGTGAGCCTTTCCACAGAAAAGAAACTTATGGACTGGGAGAACAGACTTTGGCTGCAAGGGGGAGGGAGTGGGATGGACTGGGTGTCTGGGGTTTATAGATGCAAAGTATTGCCTTTGGAGTGGATAAGCAATGAGATCCTTCTGTATAGCACTGAGAACTATATCTAGTCTCAGTGATGGAGCATGATGGAGGATAATGTGAGAAAATGAATATGTGTGTATGTAGGATTAGGTCATTTTACTGTACAGTGGAAATTGACAGAACACTGTAAAAATAAAAACCATTAAAAATTAAAAAACATAAAAAAGGAATCTTCAGCTCTTTCCTCTAACCATCACTAACTTTTTACTGTTTCTCCTGCTTCTTACTATTACCTTTATACCCTAGACCACAGTGTAGTGTTGGTTTCTCTTGTACTTCTAGCTATATGATATTGCAAGGACATGTCATCTCTAAACGGATGGAGAAAGAGGTAAAAATTGACAGGGTGGGGTAGGGAAGGGCTTGTAAATGCAAAAAGTTGTAAAATGATGTTAGTTATTTCCAAGCAGACCTTCTGCATGTTGAGATCTTTCTTGTCCTCTGGATATTGCAGGTCCCTGTCTCCAAGGAAGGATCACAAAGGATAGGCAGATGGAAGTCTGCTATCACCTTACTTTCCAACTGAATCCCAGAATTCACACAAAAAAGAATATTTTTGCAAAAAATATATTTTTTCATACTTGTTAAATGAAAAGAATACACTATTAAGACACAATTACTACAGTGTAAATCTTTCTATTGTGACTGGGTGAAGGAAAGCATCCACTCCTTCATTTAACAAATATTTATTGAGCACCTGTTGCAGGCCAGGATAGATGTGCCAGATGCCAGGAACATCTGTCAAAGAACAAGACAGAAAAGTCTCCAGCGCTCATAAAGTTGAGAAAAAGAATAGTAGATAAATCAGTCAATAAGTAAATAAGGTAATTTTGGTTGTGTTAAGTACTATGGATGAAATGAATGTGATGATATGGACAACACACAATGGAGTTCACTTTAAGTCAAAAAAGGCTTCTTTGAGAAGACATTTTCACTGATACCAGAGGCTTAGGATGATCTAGACATTTTAAGAACACTGGGGACAACCAACTGCAAATGCTTTAATTTGGGAAAGGGTTTGCCCTGTTTCCCAAAGAGAAAAAGGCGAGTGTGGTGGAATGTATGGATGGATGGAAGAAAAATGGTAAATTGTGTGAGACAAGATTGGAGATGAAGGCAGAAACCTGGTCTTTCAGGCCTTGCAGGTTGTTTTGAGAGCACTGAGAAAGCATTAAGAATGGTGATAGCTTTATATTTCTAGAACTACTCTTAGTGTTTAAGACTCTAGGTGTAAAATATGTAACAAACACTGTTATGCTGGGAGGGTTTCTTTTATTGTGCCAAGACACTGGGAAGAGGGACCTGGGGTGTGATCAGCTCAAGGTCTCCATGGCAGCCTCTGCAGAAGCGTGTTTCTTTCCATCTTGATCTTGGTTACAACATGTGTTGACTGCTTCTTTTTTGTCCCTCACCTCAACCATAGGTTGACTCTCTAGAGGTCTCTTATCTCTGTGGACTGGGAAATGCTGCCTGCCATATCAGTAAACAAAGGATGCTGCAGCCAGCAGTCACCAAACAGTGAGCCCTGAGGAAACTTGGCATGTAAGCAGGATGCTGCCATCAAACCATCAGACACTGAACCATCCCTGATGGTGCTCCCTGAGGAGACCAAGAATGAGAAAGCACAGGATACTGGCCCCAGAAAACTGAGGTGTGTGTCAGAGAAATAATTTCAGTGAGCCCAGACTCTTGCATCTTCCCATACACAAAAAAAGTGCTTAGTTCTTTCACTTCAACTATCTTATTTTCTTTTGATTGTCTGGCTTTTTGTTGCTAAACCTACTATATATCCTGGCTCCCCCCCTGGTCCCTTCAGAGTAGTATCTAAGAGTGATCTGAGATGCTGTCCTGGGCTTACGTTCTCAGTTTTGTCTGCCAGATAAAACATAACTCTCAACTTTCAGGTTGTGCATTCTTTTTTGTCAGTCAATATCCCTGTCTGTGTCCTTCTTGGAGACACAGAACAGCTTGGGCTGCTCCCCTGTGGTAGCCTAGGGATGAGGGAAATTTGGATGGCCACCTGTGTTCTTCTGTTTATGCAGCATCTCCCTGTCCCTGACTGCTAGATTCCGCTGGGCTCATAAAACCGGGATTTTGCAACTGTCTCATGTCCTCTTCAGAGATAAGAACACAGGATTCCTTATTATTCTCAGATGTCCTAAATATACCCAGGGTTGTGTTTTTCCCCTCGCTGGACTTAGCCCAGCAGGTGAGGATAAGGCCTGAGGCCACCTCTCAATATTCTCTCTGACCCTCTTGACAAGAAAATCTTTATTTAGTTTAAGGTTGGGTTTTTCATGTTCTTTCCAGATTATCTGTTTAGAGTACAAACTTTTTGGCCTTGAAACCTTTGAAATTCAAAATGTTTTTTTTTTTGTTTTTTTTTTGTCTTTTTGTTGTTGTTGTTGTTGCTATTTCTTGGGCCGCTACCGTGGCATATGGAGGTTCCCAGGCTAGGGGTTGAATCGGACCTGTAGCCACCGGCATAAAAAAAATGTCTTTTTGTTTTTTCCAAACAAATGCATCTGTCAAGAGTTTCAAAAGCCTCATTTCCTTGAAGTCATTCTTACCTGGAAGCAATAAGCATAAAATATCCTAGCAGCTGCCTCAATTAGGATATTACAGAAAATATGGAAAAAGCCACTCTGGTGAATCAAAAATCATGGCTAGCTTGCTCATGTCAGGAATCTATCTAAACATTTCACATGGATTCACTCACTTAATGTTTAACATAATCCTGTGAGGGAGCTACTATGAATATTCCTACTTTATAGATGAGGAAACCGAGGCCCAGAATAGTGAAGGAACTTGCTGATGATTATACAGTTAGGAAATGGAAGCTCTGGAGTTTAAGCCCAGAGAATGACCCGATCTGATTTATATTGTAAAGTTTTTATTTTTATTGTTGAATGAGGAGCCAAAGTAGAAATGTGTAAGCTGGTCAAGACTATATTTAAGAGAACAGTCAGGAGGACCGGCTGTGTGTGTGTATGTGGATGTTGGGGGTATGGTGTATCAAAGGAGGACAGTTCTTTCATCAGTGGCTGATGGAGATGGAGATGAGCAAGACAGACTTACCAGTGTACAGTTTGATGTGGACCAACTCTGATTTCTCATGAAAACCAGTACATACACATTTGACAGGAAAATTGGACACCATGATTAGAAAAAAAAATAATGTCTTTCACAAATGAACTTATCTACAAAACAGAAGCAGACTTGGTTGCCAAGGTTTGGGGGAGGGATAGAATGGGAGTCTGGGGTTGGTAGATACAAACTATTATATAGAGAATGGATAAACAACAAGGTCCTACTGTATAGTGCAGGGAACTATATTCAATATCCTATAATAAACCACAATGGAAAATAATCTGAAAAAGAATGCATATATTCGTGTGTGTATGTATAAATGAATCATTGCTATAGAGTAGAAATTAACACAATTGTAAATCAATTATACTTGAATAAAATAATTTAAAAACATAGTGTCTTAATTCGGTCAAATTATTAGAAAATATAGTTTCTTGTTACTCATTAAGTTCAGAATAGCTGGACTGCTAAAATGGTTCTGCCAATTTTTTTCTTTTTTTCCTTTAGTATTTCCATTGTATCTGATTAGATTCTTTTCTGATCTTTAAGTAGGAAATTGTATTTTCTTTTCTTTTTTTTTAACTTAATTTCTTTAGGGCCACACCTGTGGTGTATGGAAGTTCCCAGGCTAGGGGTTAAATAGGAGCTGCAGCTGCAGGCCTACGTCACAGCCACAGCAACATCAGATCCAAGCCGCATCTGTGACCTACTCCACAGCTTGAGGCAACACTGGATGCTTAACCTACTGAGCGAGGCCAGGGATCAAACCCACATCCTCATGGATACTAGTTAGGTTCTTAACCCACTGAGCCATAACAGGAACTCCAGGAAATTTTGTATTTTTGGTAGTTGAATAATATCAGGTGGTATCCCCAAAGAACTTGGAATGAAGGAGAGGGGTGTATTTTCTAAGAATTAAAACAAGGAACTACATCATGACTGAACTTATTCCTCCAGGTATATTCATTACCAAACCCAGCATCTGCCAGATGCAGCTAAGACTCTTGCTGTGGAAAGCATGAATGAATGAAAGTCATTTTATCAAGATTTACTGTCCTTAATCCAATGATTTTGACTATATACATGAAAAACACTCTAAAGAAGAAATGTACCATTGAGAACTGGATGTGGAAGGAGGTTGAGTATGGTGGGACACATTCATTGCCTTGAAAACTAAATGAAAGAATCAGGGTGCTCTGTTTGGGAAGAGCTTCTTAGGAACGTGTTTGGAAACCAGTGATTTCAGAATTTGTAAACAATTCTATCTACCAGTCCTGGACTTGAGCTACAACTGCCCCCAGCTAACCTAGCTGGTATCAGACTGGCCCCCTACAATCTTGAATCAGTTCTTTCCAATCCTGTTACTGTTGGTCCTGAAGTCAGTGGCTTTTGTAAACTGGCAGACTCCTTGGTGTTCCTTATGTCTGAAGGCAAGGGGAGACTGTGTCAGCAATCAAGGACTTCTGTTGAGTCCTGAGCTTTTCTTCCCCTTGCAGGACTTGTCCCCATACTTGTGTACAAAGATATAGTTATACCACTCCTTAAATTTTGTTATTATGTCATACTGTAATTCACATTGCACCCTTAAAGCTCTGTCCATGTCTGTTTCAAGATTCCAGCATTGCCAGTGAAATTTTAAGTGTTAATAATAAAATAGTATTATACCCTCCCCAAAAAATCAGGGCAATGCATTTTTAGCAGTCAGCCTATTGTGTCAAGGAAGGTCATAAAGGCAATGGAAAAGCCCCAGGCTATGTTAGTCTGAGGTCAAAAAGTATTTGAATAATATAATTAATTCCCCTCAGTCTGAATCTAGACTTACCAAGCACACTTGAATATCTTGACTATAAGTTGGTTTCCCATGCAAATGCTACAGTAAAAAAAGGCATACTCTTAGAAAGAATCAGGCTTCCAATCCTCCTGACAATATTTATTATTGTATTTTAATAAATTAGCATTCTGATTTTATCATGCCTTCATCCATGCTTTGCATCCAGGAGTTCTTCTCTAAAGTGGCTCCATGGTGCTAACAAGATAGGTTTCTGGGCTGAAAGGGTGAAAAAAAGGCCTTGGTTTATGTTAAATACATCATGTAGCTACATCCTATTTGCTGTTAAAATTTTGACAGAAAATAGAATATACCCTGTGGTTCAAGTGGAGAGTTTTAATTAAGGAGTTACCTTCCCCAGTGTGGTCACAATTAAGAGAAGAAGAAGGGGAGTTCCTGCTGTGGCTAGTGGGTTAAGGACCTTACACTGTCTCTGTGAGGATGCAGGTTCAATCCCTGGTCTTGCACAGTGGGTTAAGGTGTGGCTGTAAAAAGAAAAGGAAAAAAGAAGTATCCACAGAGAGCAAAGGTCTGCCTCCTTCTAGTGTCAAATGGACAAAGAAAGCATGTGGCATTTTTGGAGTCCAGTGAAACTTGAAGTCATAAAGGAGGGGAGAACCATGGAGAAAAGGCCATATTTTAAAGGCTGGCCTCTAGAGCAGAGAAGAACAGGGCAGAGCACCATAGCTTCTTTCCCCTCTGATCCTCTTGTTTATTCCTCAGTTCCGTTGCCCTGATGAAGCTGGCCAGCAAGAGGGCCCAGGAGTGCCATCCAGAAGTTAGTCTCTTAAGCCACAGAGCAGGAAATGGAGGAGGGGTGGATGAGATGGTGGGTGGGCAGTGATGGGGGAGGCATATGGAGAAGCAGTCACATAACTGCTGAGAGACGGCTACTTGGACTTGGGAAGGAGCCCAGGTGGACAATAATCTCTTTGTCTTTTTATAATCAGAATGGATGAGTTTGTTTTCTCATATAATTTTGATAGGATAAATGAAATGTTTATTTGTGTACAATTTTGATAAATTGAAATTCTTAATTCTATAACCATTTCAGAAAGGTTTTTACTCTGAGAGCAGCAGCTGGGCTCTTTTGGAGTTCCAGGGTTCTACTGAATTCAAAAAAGACCAGTTTTCTCAGATATTTATTGCTCTTTGAGGTGCTTTAGGCAGAGGTCAAAAAGTAAGGACTTCACATTGTGCATATGGTATAAAAACATAAACTTTGGCACTTGTAGAACGTTTAGAACAAAATGATGTGGTTCACCCATTATTGAGATTTATTACTATTCAGTAAATGCAATGCCTTCCTTTGTTGAAAAGCTGGTCAAGAGAAAATGATTCTGCCTTTCATGCATGGAAAATATCTTTACCTGTTTGTTTTCTATGGAATGTTTGAAGGTCAGGGATAATTATACCAAATCTGTAGCATTCATAGAGCTCCATGAGTTCTATATCCACTTCTGACTTTCAGACTTCAAAGAGATGTAGAAAAGAGTCACACAAAGTTCATCGCAAGAACTTTTCCCTTTGAATGGGTAAATAAGAAATAAAAAGAAATGACCAAAATTAAAAACAAAAACACTAAGCTTTGAATGTTCATGTATAAAAAATAATGATTTAAAGGCAATTTGAGGCAAGCTATTATATATAGGATGGATAAGCAATAAGATCCTACTGTATAGCGCAGAGAAATATCTTCAATATCCTGTGATAAACCATAATGGAAAAGAATATTCAATGTATTATTGAGTCACTCTGTGTACAGCAGAAGTTAACACAACATTGTAAATAAACTTTTTTTTTTTCCTTTTGCCTTTTAGGGCCACACCAGTGGCATATGGAGGTTCCCAGGCTAGGGGTCTAATCAGAGCAGTAGCCTCTGGCCTATGCCAGAACCACAGCAACGTGGGATCTGAGCCAGGTCTGCAACCTACACTACAGCTCACAGCCTTGCCAGATCTGTAACCCACTGAGTGAGGCCAGGGATCGAACCTGTGTTCTCATGAATGCTAGTCGCTTTTGTTAACCACTGAGCCACAATGGGAACTCCCTAAACTATTTTTTAATAAAAATTTTAAAAATAGCAAAAAGTAGTGTGTGACTGAGTACTATACAAATACGAGCATTTACATGTGCAGAGTTACGTAAAATACTGGCTGTGGCTCTTATCCACAAGTAACAGAGACTGACCCCGAAGATAAGTTTGAATGGGCATAGGGAAGCTCAAAGAATTTCTGAGAATACTGAGAAACAAGCAGGAACGAAAAGGCCAGGCCACTAGAACCAGTCTTATAACACAGGACCCTGAACACCGGACACCAAAGCTACATAGTCTCCCCTGGACACTGGTTACAGTGGTGGCCCCATTGCCCCTGTTGCCATTCAGGGGTGGAATCTACCCTGTGTCACCAGTGACCAAATCAGGGTCCAGCCTATATGTTTACACTATTGGGAAGAGCTTTAGGTCAGGAGGATCTGGCTTTGTTTTGCTTCTTATAGGGAAAGATACACTCTGCTTCCTGTTAAGTTCGAAAATTCCATAAACAGGTCAGAATATTTAGATGCCAGGGGATGAAACCACGACAAAAACCCAAACAAAACTTAATCACAGTTCATGTAGATGCAAAGAGTCTAGTATTTTCTCTATTACAAACAGAATAAGGTTTTTTTTGTCTGTTTTTTCTTTTTTGCTTGTGTGTGTGTGCGTGTGTGTGTGTTTCTTTTTAGTTGTACAATGATCATCACAATCCAATTTCACAGGAATTCCATCCCACAACCCAAGCACATCCTTCCACTCCCTAAACTGTCTCCTCTGGAGACCATAAGTTTTTCAACGTCTGTGAGTCAGTATCTCTTCTGCAAAGAAGTTCAGTTTGTCCTTTTTTCAAATTCCACATGTCAGTGAAAGCATTGGATGTTGGTGTCTCATTGTATGGCTGACTTCACTTAGCATGATAATTTCTAGGTCCATTCATGCTGCTAAAAATGCTGCTATTTCGTTCCTTTTAATGGCTGAGTAATATTCCATTGTGTAGATGTACAACCTCTTCTTGACCCACTCCTCTGTCGATGGACATTTAAGTTGTTTCCATGTCTTGGCTATTGCAAATAGTGCTGCAATGAACATCAGAGTACATGTGTCTTTGAGAGTCATGGTTTTCTCTGGATAGATGCCCAGGAGTGGGCCTGCTGGATCAAATGGTAGTTCTATGTTTAGTCTTCTGAGGAATCTCCATACTGTTTTCCACAGTGGTTGCACCAATTTTCAATCCCACCAACAGGGTCATAGGGTTCCCTTTTCTCCACACCCTCTCCAGCACCTATTGTTTGTAGACTTTTGGATGATGGCCAGAGTGGTTTTGATTTGCATTTCTCTAATAATGAGTGATGTTGAACATCTTTTCGTGTGTTTTTTGGCCATTCATATGTCTTCTTTGGAGAACTGTCTGTTTAGATCTTCTGCCCATTTTTTGATGGGGTTTTTTGGTTTTTTTGGTATTGAGCTGTAGAAGATGTTTATACATTTTGGAGATGAATCCCTTGTCAGTTGATTCATTTGCAAAGATTTTCTCCCATTCTGTGGATTGTCTTTTCTTTTTGTTTAGGGTTTCCTTTGCTGTGCAGAAACTTTTAAGATTGATTATGTCCCATTTGTTTATTTTTTTTTTTTTACTGTCATTACTCTAAGAGGTGGATCAGAGAAGATGTTGCTGTCGTTTATGTCAGAGTGTTTGGCCTATGTTTTCCTCTAGGAGTTTTATAGTATCAGGTCTTATATTTATGTCTGTAATCTATTTCCAGTTTATTTTTGCGTATGGTGTTAGGAAGTGTTCTAATTTCATTCTTTTTTCCATGTGGCTGTCCAGTTTTCCCAGCACCTCTTATTGAAGGGGATGTCCTTTCTCCATTGTATATTCTTATATCCTTCATTATAAACTTAGTTGACTGTAGGTGCCAGGGTTTAATTCTGTGCTTTCTATCCTGTTCCACTGATCTATACATCTGCCTTTGTGCCAATATCATATGGTTTTGATGATTGTAGCTTTGTAGTGTAATCAGAAGTCAGGGAGCCTGATTCCTCCAGCTCCATTTTTCTTTTTCAGGATGTCTTTGGCTATTCTGGGTCTTTTGTGCTTCCAAACAATCTTTAAAGTATTTTGTTCAAGTTCTGTGAAAAATGTCCATGGTAGGGATTGCATTGACTCTGTATATTGCCTTAGGTAGTATAGTCATTTTGATAATATTAACTCTTCCAATCCAAGAGCATGGAATGTCTTTTGATCTATTTGTGTCCTCTTCAGTTTCTTTCATCAGTGGCTTATAGTTTTCAGAGTACAGGTCTTTTGTCTCTTTAGGGAGGTTTACTCCTAGGCATTTTATACTTTTGGGTGTGATGGTAAGCAGGATTGCTTCCCTGATTTCCTTTTCTGCTTTTTCATTGTTAGTATATAGAAATGCTATCAATTTCTGTGTATTAATTTTGTAACCTGTGACTGCCAAATTCATGGATGAGCTCTAACAGTTTTCTGGTAGAATCTTTAGGATTCTCTAGGTATAGTATCATGTCATCTACGAATAGTGATAGTTTTACTTCTTCCTGTCCAATTTGGATTCCTATTATTTCTTTTACTTCTCTAATTGCTATGACTAGAATTTCTAAAACTATGTTGAAGAGGAGTGGTTAGAGCGGAGATCCTTGTCTTGTTCCTGATCTCAATGGGAAGTCTTTCAGATTTTCACATAGAGAATGATGTTAGCTGTGGGTTTGTCATATATGGCCTTTATCATGTTGAGGTAGGTTCCCGTTATGCCCACTTTCTGAAGGGTTTTTATCATAAATGGGTGTTGGATTTTGACAAAGGCTTTTTCCGCATCTATTGAGAGGATCATATGGTTTTTATTCTCCAGTTTGTTAATGTGGTGTATCACACTGATGGATTTGTGGATACTGAAGAACCCTTGCATCCCTGGGATAAATTCCACTTGATCATGATGTACAATTCTTTTAATGTATTGTTGCATGTGGTTTGCTAGTGTTTGTTGAGGATTTTTGTATCGATGTTCATCAGTGAAACTGGCCTGTGGTTTTCTTTTTTTGTGGTATCTTTGTCTGGTTTTGGTATCAGGGTGATGGTGGTCTCATAGAATGAGTTTGGGAGTATCCCTTCCTCTGAAATTTTTTGAAATAGTTTGAGAAGGAGAGGTGTGAGCTCTTCTCTAAATGTTTGATAGAATTCGCCTGTGAAGCCATCTGGTCCTGGACTTTTGTTTGTTGGAAGTTTTTAAAACACAGTTTCCATTTCAGTTCTTATGATGGGTCCATTCATCTTTTCTATTTCATCTTGGTTTAGTCTTGGATGATTGCACTTTTCTAAGAATTTGTCCATTTCTTCTAGGTTTTCCATTTTATTGGCTTATGGTTTCATATAGCAGTCTCTTATGATCCTTTGTATTTCTCTGATGTCCATTGTTACTTCTCCTTTTTAATTTCTAATTTTATTGATTTGAGTCCTCTCTCTTTTTTGCTTGATAAGTCTGGCTAAGGGTTTATCAATTTTGTTGATCTTTTCAAAGAAGCAGCTTTTTATTTCATTGGTCTTTTCTATGGGTTTCTTTGTTTCTATTTCATTGATTTCTGATCTGATCTTTATGATTTCTTTTCTTCTACTAACATTAGGTCTTGTCTGTTCTTCTCTCTTGAGCTGCTTTAGATGTAAAGTTAGCTTGTTTATTTAAGCTTTTTCTTGTGTCCTGAGGTGGGCTTTTATTGCTATAAACTTTCCTCTTAGAATGGTGTTTTCTGTATTCCATAGGTTTTGGAGTGTTTTATCTTTGTTGTCATTTGCTTCTAGGGATTTTTTAATTTCCTCTTTGATTTCTTCAGTGATCCATTGGTTGTTTAGTAGCATATTGTTGAGTCTCCACATGTTTGTGTTTTTTGCAGTCTTTTTCTTGTTGTTGATATCCAGTTGTATAGTGTTGTGATCGGAAAAGATTCTTGGTATGATTTCAATTTTCTTAAAATCACCGAGGTTGGATTTGTAGCCCAGAATGTGATCAATCTAAGAGAATGTTCCATGTGCACTTGAGAAGAATATGTATTCCGTTGCTCTTGGATGGAATGTCCTATAAATATCTGTTAAGTCCATCTGGTGTAATCCTTCATTCAGGGCCTGTGTTTCCTTACTGATTTTTCTGTCTGGATGATCTTTCCATTGCTGTAAGTGGGGTGTTAAAATCCCCCACCATGATTTTGTTATTGTTAATTTGTCCTTTTAAGGTTGTTAGCAGTTGCCTTATAATTTGTGGTGAACCTATGTTGGGTGTGTAGATATTTAAAACTGTTATATCTTCTTCTTGGATTGCTCCTTTGATCATTATATAATGAACTTCTTTGTCCTTTAAAATATTCTTCATTTTAAAGTCTATTTTGTCTGATATGCATATAGCTACTCCAGCTTTCTTTTGATCCCCATTTGCATGAAATATTTTATTCCATCCTCTCACTTTCAATTTTTATGTGTCCCCGGAAGTGAAGTGGGTCTCTTGAAGACAGCATATATATGGGTCTTGTTTTTGTATCCATTCAGCCAGCCTGTCTCTATTGGTTGGGGCATTTAGTCCATTAACATTTAAGGTAATTTTCAATGTGTATGTTCTTATTGCCATTATATCAATTACTTTGGAATTGTTTTTGTTGCTCTTTTTTCTTCCGTTCTTCTCTTGTTCTCTCCTCTTCTGGTTTGATGACTATCTTTAGTGTTGTATTTGAGTTGATTTTTCTTATTTGTTTGTGTATCAGTTGTAGATTTTTGGTTTGCAGTTGTGGGGAGCCAAGGAGATGTGGGAGGCCAAGGAAGGGAACTAGACTGATGGCACAGTTCGGAAGGCAGGGCTCCTAACTGAGGGAAAAAAGCCTACCCACCAGCACAGTTCCGAGGGCAGGTTTAAAAATAGGAAAAAGGACCTCCCCACGGCACAGTTCCGAGGGCAAGTTCTAAAAATAATGAGGCTCACCTGCTAACCCGACAACAATGGCAACAATAACAAAATGAAGGTTTTGCATTATAGTGCAAGAATAAAAATTGCTTCTTGGAAAATTCAGTCTTTCCTGTTATTTACTTATTACTCAGCCTTTTCTGTTATTTGTTTGTTATTCTTTGTTATTTTTCTATATTGTTTTATGATTCAATAAAATTGGAACAACAAAAATTGGAACAGTGATAAAATAATAAGAGTTTCACCTTGGTGAAATTCCCCCTATTCAGATCTAATGAAAGCAAAAACAAAGTGTTCATTGGTTTGTTACAAGTAAGAATAGGTTTTAGAGTTAGGTATTTGTGGAGTGTACAATAGGTTAGAATAGGTTAGACATACATTATTCTTGATGGAAAAAATAATAATCTTACATTTAATAAGTTTCATAGGGAGCTTTTAAGTTTTAGAAAATTAAGTTGCTTTGATATAAAAAATATTTTATCATACTGTCCCTTGACCATAATGCTTTGAAGCTAGTATCCCAAGTTGAAATCTAAAAAATGAGTTTTTGTAAATGTTAAATTCTTGTGTTGTGACCTTTCTAGTTGTTAAAGATTAGCTTAAAACAATAACGGGTGGCGTTTGCTAAGAGTAACCACAAGATGTTTTATACCAAATTGCCTTATTTTCATATAATGATTTTTCCACATAATGTTTTGTACCCATTATAATTTTACAGGATGCATTGTATCTGTTAGTTTTAATTAAAATTCTTAGAACAAAATGTATATCTACTGTACCATGTAGTCTAAAATTTAACCTTTGAGAATATGACCTAAGCACTGTGATGTAAGTTACAATTAAGCTGTCTATATAAACTGTTACCTATGCTAATAAAATTTGAGCAGTCCAGCGCCCTGAAAGAAGGGACAAAGAGGCTGTCTCCGTGTGCTGTGCTGAAACTATCCATCCCCAGAAGGGATACCCTGGCTGCTGGAGCTGGACTCCAGCATGCAGTTATTCTTAAGTTTTGATATGAGTCTATATGCATATGAGATTGTTTTAAGATGTTGTTCTCTTAATTGCAAGTTCATCTCCAGTGTCCTGAATTTGTATCCACCTCTTCTCATGATTTCTGATTTTGGTGGTATAATTGTGCATGGATGATTTCGTATCTTTACTGTATATATACCTTTACTGGTGAGCCTTGTCATTTGTGGTATTTTTGTTTCCTGTTGCTGTCTTTTATGTTCTGCCTAGAGAAGTTCCTTTAGTATTTGTTGTAAAGCTGGTTAAGTGTTGCTGAACTCTCTCAGCTTTTGCTTATCTGTGAAGCTTTTGATTTCTCCTTCAAATCTGAATGAGAGCCTTGCTGGGTGGAGTAATCTTGGTTGGAGGTTTTTTCCTTTCATCACATTAAGTATATCATGGCAGTCCCTTCCGGCCTGCAGAGTTTCTGCTGAAAAATCTGCTGATAACCTTATTGGAGTTCTGTTGTATGTTACTTGCTTCTTTTCTCTAGCTGCTTTCAAGATTTTCTCTGTCTTTAATTTTGGTTAGTTTGATTAATATGTGTCTTGGTGTATTCCTCCTTGGGTTTATTTTATATGGTAGTCGTTGTGCTTCCTGGATTTGAGTGTGTGCTTCCTTTCCCATGCTAGGGAAGTTTTTGGCTATCATCTCTTGGAATATTTTTTCTGTCCCTTTCTCTCTCTCTTCTCCTTCTGGCACCCCTGTAATAGAGATGTTGTTGCATTTCATGTTGTCCCAGAGTTCTCTGAGATTCTCTTCATTTGTTTTCAATCTTTTTTCTGTTTTCTGTTCTGCATCCATAATTTCTACTAATATGTCCTCCACCTCACTTATTCGTTTTTCTGCCTCCTGTATTTGCTGTTAGCTGACTCTAGTGAAATTATTATTTCAGTTATTGTATTTTGCATCTCTTCTTGTTTGAGTTTTATATATTGTATCTGTTTGCTCAGTGTTTCCTGTAAGTTATCCATCTTTGCCTCCAGTTTATTTCCAATGTCTTGCATCATCTTCAGCATCAACACTCTAAAATCTTTTTCCTAGAGGCTGAGAATCTCCTCATCATTTAGCTGATTTTCTGGTTTTTTTTCTTTCTCCCTCATCTGAGTTATAGTTCTCTGTCTTTTCCTTTTTATAGGTTTTTGGTGTGGTGACCTTTTACAGATAATAGGGTTGTAGCCTCTCTTACTTTTGGTGTCTGCCCCCCTTGTGGCTGAAGTGGTGTGGGGGCTTGCTGTAGGCTTCCTGATGGGAGGGGCTGATACCTGCTCACTCGTAGGTGGAGCTGATTCTTATCCCTCTGGTGGGCATGGCTTTGTCTCTGGGTGGGATTCGAGGTGGCTGTGTGCCTGGGGGACATTTAGGCAGCCTGTTTACTGAGATGGGGGCTGTGATCCCACCTGGGTTGTTGTTTGCCCTGGGGCTTCTCAGCACTGACTGACGAGTGGGGCCATATTTTCCCAAAATTGCCACCTCCAGAGAAAGGCAAGCTGCTGAATATTCCCTGTTCCTGAGAGCTTTGCTTCCAATATCCTTCCCCCACAACAAGCCACATTCACCCCTGTTTTCCAGGAAGTCCTCCAAGAACTGCAGTTAGGTTTGACACAGATTCCTATGGAGACTTTGGTTTGCCCTGGGCCCAGTGCATGTGAATGTCCTTGTGCACCTTTTAAGAATGGGGTCTCTGTTTCCCCCAGTCCTGTGGAGCTCCTGCACACAAACCCCACTGGCCTTCAATGCCAGATGCTCCAGGGGCTCTTTCTCCCAGTGCTAGATCCCCACATGTGAGGGTTTGATGTGGGGCTCAGAACTCTCACTCCTTTAGGAAAGTCTCTGTGAACCAGTTAGTTTTCAGTCTGTGGGGCTTCCCACTGGGGAGGTATGGGGTGCTTATATCATGTAATCGACCCTCCTTCCTCTTAATGTGGCCTCCTCTTTTTCTTCTGGAGTAGGATATCTTTTTTAAGGTTTCTGGTCCATTTCAATGAAGATTGCTCAGCCTTTAATTGTGAATTTTGTTGTTTTTAGGAGAGAAGTTGAACTCCAATCCTTCTTTTCTGCCATCTTAATCCCATTTTACAAACAGAATAAGTTTGATAGATGTTCAAGATGTAGCACAAAAGATTCAATCAGATCAAAAGAAAAGTTACCTGATTAGGAAATGTTAAACATGACTTACCAAGGTGATTCTGGTTTCTCATTTCCAGAGATCTCTTAAGATTCGCATTTGATTAGAAAGATACAAATTTTTGTTCTATATTATCTATTTGAGTTTGCAAAGTTTGGTTTATCTGATCCTTATTTTGAAAGTTGTATTGTTATACAAGGGGAGAGATTATTAGAACAAACACAAGGAAAATAAAAACTTAATAAGACTTGATAAATGGGAAAGGGCAAAGTCAGAGAAGGATCTGATGAAGCATTTAATATCTTATTTTATGCTTCCTAGCAAAAATATTTCCCCAAATTCACATGAGGTAGAGTCATATTACAAATCTGATAGGTGTTTTAAAAATGTAATTGTATTTCTTGGATAACAGATAACCAAAGACGCAGTTAAATCTTAATCTAGTTTGCATTTACTCTGAAATTAGTTTCAAGGTAGACCTACCTCCTTGAGTCTTAAAAGAAATGGAAAATGGCGGAGTCAATTTCCTGATGTGGAGTTTTTACTGAGTGTTTCCCCAAAATATGACATGTTAGACAACTTCTACAAGTATGTATTAAATCCCTTATATATTGATAGCACCAGAATAACCCCTAAAAGATGAGATAACACCATTTCTGCCTTTTTTTTTTGCTTTGCTTTTTAGGGCTGGAATCTCAGCATTTGGAGGTTCCAGGGCTGGGGGTCAAATTGGAGCTACAGCTGCCAGCCTATGCCACAGCCACAGCAACATGGGATCCAAGCCATGTCTACACCACAGCTCACAGCAATGCCAGATCCTTAGTGCACTGAGAAAGGCCAGGGATCAAACCCACAACCTCATGGTTGCTAGTTGGATTCATTTACACTGCACCACAATGGGAACTCAGACACCATTTCTGTTTTGAAGATTTTTCTCCAGTGCAGTGAGAGGCATAAGACTGATACTAAGCAGAAAGGCAAAGTGCCAAATTGGGAATTCAAACTATGGAAGGCTATAGAGAGGAGGCACAAGTTCTGCTATGAGAAATAAGACAATGTGGCTTTTGAACTAGTCTTCGGAAGATAAAAATAATTATGATTGGAAGAAAGTGAGGTGATATTCCATATGGGGTGATGGGAAGAAATTTTCAAAAATGAGATGAGTGTGTTGGGTCTGTTCAGGAACAGCAGGTAAAGCTGAAGAGAGAGACTAGAGGGTTGATTTGCCAAGGAATGGAGTTGAAGGGCTAAAAATATGGGCAGCCATCATATATGGTGGCAAAGAATTTGGCCTTTGTCTTATGTGATCTGGGATCTGGAACACTCCTGTGCTCATCCCACAACTATGGCTCTTTTGTAGGCAGAATCCCCATTTTTCTTCATTATTGGGTAACCCGGGGGTTGAATCTCTAAGCCAATCAGTAATTCTTCCCCCATTTTCAGTGATTGGATTAGGTGCAGAGGTGTTAAAACCTAGGTAAGCGAGATGTAATGGGATGTCTACCAGAAAATGAATCCAAGACAGTGAGCTGATCCTTCCAGCCTCTGGACATTGTCAGGGGGTGTGTTATTTGGAAAAGTGATCATGGCTGTGGGTCCATGAATAGAGCAGAGTCCAGGTAAAGTCCTCTCCACACTGAGTTACTGTAGTAGCCAGCTTTGGGACTATCTACTTGGGCACTTACTGATATGAGAGTTGTGGGACTGTACTTGGCACATCATTTTTTCCCTTGATATTTCATTATTTGTAGCAAAAGCATCCATTGTGATATATTTCTCTTGCTATGACTTAATACCACATTCTCTTTGGTACATTCAGATGCTTATTTTCTATCTGTCACTCTAGGTAGGAAGGTTTTTCTAGTTTATCAGAATTACTTTAAAATTAATACCTTTTTAATTGAGGAAGCATTTCACTCTGAAGTTCTGACAAATTATTATTATTATTTTTTTTTGTCTTTTGTCCTTTTGTTGTTGTTGTTGTTGTTGCTATTTCTTGGGCCGCTCCTGCGGCATATGGGGGTTCCCAGGTTAGGGGTTGAATCGGAGCTGTAGCCACCGGCCTACGCCAGAGCCACAGCAACGCGGGATCTGAGCCGCGTCTGCAACCTACACCACAGCTCACGGCAATGCCGGATCGTTAACCCACTGAGCAAGGGCAGGGACCGAACCCGCAACCTCATGGTTCCTAGTCGGATTCGTTAACCACTGCGCCACGACGGGAACTCCCAAAGTTCTGACAAATTATTTATTCAGTTGCTCTAAGAGTAGAACAGATGAGTATGGAAAAAAGTCCAATGTTTAAACATGTCAGATATATTCATATGCTAGAGTGTGCTTTTATTGTTTATTGAAGAATCTGAAATTTTCTGCAGAAACATGGGAATATTGGTACTTTCTGCATAGTTTGGGAGAACGACAGTCATCTTTATCAGCCTTCTCATTTGAATAAAACAGATTTTCAGCCAAGTTTTCATGAAAGATTATTCTCCTTGCTTCACAGAGCCCTTTGAGATTTGTGCTGTGGGTCAGGAAACTGAAGCAGGCAGCACAGTTTCCTTTGGAACCTAAATTTGCTTGTCGAGATTCTGCCAACTTAGGCTTTATTATTTTTCCTTCTCTCCTGATGATTCTTTTATTCTCCTTTGTTGTGAGCAGGCAGAATTGGAATTTCACTTATTCTGATCTTCCCACTCAGCACCAGATCTTTTCCTCTGATTGCAGTGTCTTAACTTAGAATTGTCCCATATAATGTGAATGCACCTTCATCTGATCAATGAGTCAGGCAGTGGGTTCACAAGGCACTGTCTCCTTCATGTCCATGGTTACTTAAGGCTGGGGGTGCTCTGAACTTCCTGGATTCCAAACTGAGATGGAACCTCAAACTTCAAACACAGAAATGCATTCTTCAGTCAATAATTTCACAGAATTTCTGAATGCCTGATTTTCCAACTTACTAAAATAATGAACATTATTTGATATATCTTGTTTAAATTTATTCCTTTAAATAAAAAGACATAGGGGCTGAGTTGTATTTTGAAGCCATTGTTTATGCAAAACTTCCCTTAAAAAGAGGTTTTAACTTCCTTTTTGATAATACTTTTTCTTTTTCTATTTTAAACATGTTTATGTCTATTTAGAAATTTGGAAAATACTCAAATCATATAAAAGAAGAAAGTTGTCTCAAATCACTACATCAGGGAGAGCAGTTACTCTTGATTAATGAGACATTGTATTTATTTTTCTACATGTGCTTTTATAAGTGTGCTTATGATGTCTGTGTATTTGTATACATACATATATGCACATGCATTATATATATATATACATGCATAGATATAAATTCATATTGGTATTTATTGCAGTCACTGATTTTTTTGATAACTTTTATATTGATTTAATTTTAAACCTATATGTAATTTGCTAGATTAGTACAAAGAGCTTCAGTGCATTCTTTACTCAGATTTAACAATTGTTTACATTTTCCCATTTGTGCTCAGAGTTTTATAACTTGCCTTGTCATTTAGCAAATATAAATCATCTTCTGGAATTTACTGTCTATAATTGCATCATTATGATAATGATAATGAGGAGGATGTTGATAATGATGATGTGATGACCACTAAATAATTTTTGGATGCTTTTATGTGCTAGGCACTGTTATAAGTGCTTTACATGTATTTTCTCACTCAATCTTCAAATATGTCTAGAAGATACACATTATTATTTCCCTATGTTTAAGAACTATTAAGCAGAATGCAAACAAGTGAGGTGACAAGGAATCGGCAGATGAAGAAGCAAGGAGGTGGTTAAGGAAAAGCCCCAAGTCTCATAACAGAGGGGCTGAAAGTAGATTGTGACTTTCAGTATGACTGAACAAGATATTTCGTTAGCCACAGCACAACAAACAGCAGGATTATTAACATAATTATCCTGGTTTCCCTGACCCTAAGGCCCAGGGGATGACTCAATGACTTGGATGATAGTCCTGCACATAGTACTTTGCACTTTATTTTAGGCACCTGGGGCTAGGGGCTCAGCAGCTTTTGTAGCAGGCAATAAACAAGCCCCCCTTCCCCCCCTCCGAGCAGTCTCATGGAATAGAGATGTGGTTACCTTGTCCTTCTTGGCTGCTCATGTGTCTAGCTTCCCAAATAGTACCAGAGCAGAGGAAGTTAGACTTTGTAGCTGAGAACACTATGCAAGGATGTATGGAGATGCTCAAGCCTCACAGCCAGCTGCTTTTCTCAGCTGATTTATAATCAGATAAATAAAGACCACCTCACTGATTATACTACATCTCCTATCTCATTTTATCAGTATTATTTGACTGATTCCATGTTTGGGGCCTTAAAGGGTGTTTTCAATTTTTTTTGAACCAGAGGAATAAAGCCATGATAAATATTTATCATACAAGTATTTGCTTACCTCTCTAGTTATCTACTTTAAGTTTCTTGAGATAGAATGACTTCATCAAAGATAAGTACTTTTCCCATATTGTCAAGTTGTAACCCTGAAATGTTTCATTAGTCAGTTCCTCAAGCAGCATTTTCTACAAATAATAATATTGCCTCTTCCTTTCTCTTATTTATACCTCAGTATATCAGATAACCTATCTACATCTTACTGAGTTGGCTAGAAAATCCAATGTTATTGGACATATTTATCTAAGAAAAGATTCAATTTAATGGAAATTTTTTGCTTTCAAATGATTTATGACCTGTCCAGACAGCGAGCCTTGTTAAAAACCAGATTTATGCACTCACCTGTTTTGTCTCCTTTAGTAATGTCAATATTTTATAAAAGTTCAGTTAAAAGACTATCTTCTGATCTATGCAAAAAAAGTTACATATGGTAGTACTAGGATGTATACTTATTTAATTTATATTCTATACTTAGGGACTCTCAGCAGTGGGTGCTTGTCATATACTTCCATTTTTTCTCATAATGAAATTGGTGAAAATTGTCAGACAGTGTTGACAAAGGAGTAGTTTGTTCACATTTAATTTTCTTGTTTCTTCTTCCAGGTTCTTCTGACCATCTTCTGTGACCCATCTTGTTCTAATTTTGCAGCATTTCAGTCCTGTGTCGGTCTGCTCCAGGATGTTAGGCTACAAATACCATTTGCATAAATTTTCTAGGCTTTGCCTGTCTTTGCTCTGTATTCATTTGAGTTTGGGTTTTTTATCACTGCCTTATGGAGGAATTTTTAATCTTCCTGAAAATGCTGTTCTCAATTACTCATACTCTGGGAACAGCTTTGCTCTCTGTGAGGGACCAGTTCTGGCTGCTCCTCTGTTCTCATTACTCTATGCATTTGCTGCCTCTGGCCTTTGTGTTTTGAACCTCCCATGGTCAGTGGCTGTCATGAGAAGGTCAAAGCTGCAGTGTGACTAAAGTTATTGGTTGAGGGTCAGCCTGAGAAGGTATTGATTGGTCCTTCTGCAAGATGGCACTCATAGTGTTTTTTTTTTTTTTCTTTTAGTGTTTATGGCAACAGACATCTCAAATTTTAACATTGTCAGAGATAAGATAGAGTTGAATAAATAGTATAGTTTATTTCATGTGACTTTGTGCTGTGTCTCATCACATTGGGATATCAAAATTTCTTCCTCTGGAATACCCTTGGGACCCAAGAGGAAGCATTCAATCCTCTGAGGGAGAGAACCCACCAGTTAATCTCATGGGTTGTTGAGCCTATTGGCTCATTTCCTTTGCAGTAGAAGGTGTTCCATAATGAATGGTTCTAGCTGCCCTGGGAGGGCTCACTTGTTCAGATGCCTTTGGAGCCACCCTGAGCGGCATACTGCGTGGGGTCCCCACAGAAGGGCTGTCCCTAGGCTGTAGGAATCAAGGCTGGATGTGTGTCAAAGAAATCTTGATGCTGAATTTACTCTTTTGGTTTGTCATTCACGTTCTGTTGATCAGGTTAAGAAGTTTTTCCTTTTCTCTCTTTTCTTCATCTTATTTTCTAGAGGTAAAATATTCTTGCAGACTTTAGTGAAATCCCTATTGATTTTGTTTTGTTTTGGGGGAGTTCTGTTGACAGTAAACCAACCAGGAAACTTGTTTCACAGTACTTTATGGGTTTGCTTGGCTGACCTGTTGGGATTGAATTTACCATATCTTTTTTATGGCTTCACCTGCAACATATAGACGTTCCCAGGACAAGGTCGAATAACAGCTGCAGCTGCAGGCCTATGCCATGGCCATGGCAACACTAGATCCAAGCAGCACCTGCAATTTATGCCACAGCTCTCAGCAATGAGGCCAGAGATGGAACTGGCATCCTCACAGAGACAATGTCTGCTCCTTAACCTGCTGAACCACAGTGGGAACTCCTGTGTTTACCATTCTTATCAACATCCCTGTCTGGGATTCTGGGACTCCATATTTATCTGCTTAATGTCATTAGTCTTAAGGTCCAGAAGAAAAGCAATGGCCAACAGGGAATATTTCTTTAATCTACTTATGTGTTTATATCCTTTCCAAGCCATGAAATCCAGTTTAGCTTTTAAGTATTTTTCATATTTGTTAGGTTAGAGATCAAGTATGGTACACAGTGAGGGGATAAGGACCTATAGATAATGATTTCTTTCTAAACTTCTAGCTAATTGCACATATAACCATTATAAATGTTATTATGCTATTTTCCCCCCAATTGGAGCACTGGTCTAAGTTGCAGATATATGATCATTCAGATAATTTGGATGCTATGTTTGGCAAGGCACACGATTTCTTGATCTGAAAAAGAAATCTTAAGGGACAGCCTGCTTTCCTCTCTGTCTCTAGACAGATTTCTTCCTAAAATCTGTCTCTGTTGATCTTTCACAAGTTATAATCTGAATACTCTGATACTTTTAAATTGGCTGTGACACCCTTTAAAGCTTCACTTTTTTGGAAATATGTTCTGAACTGTCAGGGATAATGGATGACAGCTGAACTATTTTGTTATTGCCAAATAGAAATTGTTAGTTTCCATTTCCTTGAGAGAGGAATCATCATTGCCCTTCAACATGTACCCCAATTCAGTTTTGTGGGCTTTTTTCCTAATATGGATTTGTTGTTTGTGACTTCCTCATACCGATTTCTGTTTTTTTCCATTTTAAAAAAATTACAGTTGTTTAGTATTGTACTAATTTCTGCTGCACAGCTAAGTGACCGTCATATGTCACATTTTTTTTTCATATCATCCCCCATCATGTTCTATGCCATGAGATTGGACACAGTTTACTGTGCTGTACAGTGGAATCTCATTGCTTACCCATTCTAAATGTAGCAGTTTGCATCTACCAACCCCAAACTCCCAGTCCATCCCACACCCTCACTCTTCCCCTTTGGCGACCACAAGTCTGTTCTCTATGTCTGTGAGTCCATTTCTGTTCTGTAGATAGGTTCATTTTTGCCATATTTTAGATTCCGCATATAAGTAATATCATATGGTATTTGTTTTTCTCTTTCTGACTTACTTCACTTAGTATAAGAAGCACTAGTTTCATATGATTTCTGTTGTTTTTAAGGATGGCTGAAAATAGGTGAAACCCATTCAAAAAAGCTCAAATAAAAAAGGAGACATTATTATAAATATACACAGATGACTCATGGGAAGCCAAAGACAGGGAGTTTATTAGAGTTTAAGAAGGAAAAAAAATATGAACCTAAACATTCATCCTCTTCATTTCAACTAAGTTGATCTCTTATCTCTGTGTATTTTTTTCATTTATTTCTCTACTGACATGGATTCTTTTTGGCCATGGTGGTAATTCTGGCTTTACATATTACCACATTATCTGTTGCGTATTACATATTACCTCAGTGTCTGTGTTCCAGTTCCTGCTGGGGAGATTTGATTGGTCTACTGGGGATGATGATTATGCCTTCATGTCCAGTCAGCTCTGACCATGAGATAGGGCTGTGAAGTTAGGAGGACAAGAGGTACCAGAATCCAGAATAGGAGATTATGAATGGTAGATATCTGAAAAGTAATCTACTACACCCTCTGTTGGGTAGAAACACAGAACAGCATTCAATATCATCTCAGCTAGAGAAGCTTAGAGAGTCTGCTAATTGTATCCATGGTGTTCTGTAAGCTATACTTAGTTTTGAGGATAATTTTGAGCATTGAACTCAAAGTAGGATTATTATTTAATTTTTATTCTCTACTGTCTAGATAATATCCACATGTGTTTAGTTTAGTTCAATCTTTAAAATGATTTTTTTTCTTTTTTGTTTGCTCCTTGGCATATGGAAGTTTCCAGGCCAGGGATTGAATCCAAGCTACAGCTGAGACCTACACCACAGCTGCAACAAAACTGGATCCTTAAATCACTGCACCAGTCTGAGGACTGAACCGGTATCCCTGCCACTGCAGAGACACTGTCATTTTCTGTCCCATTGTGTCACAGTAGGAATTCCTATTTTGATGTTTAATTTCACATCCATTTAGCTTTATCTTTGTTTCTTTATTTTATTTCATTCTTTCTTGGCTGAATTTCCCTGGCAAATCCTTTCATGAATAAAGTCATGGGTACTGTGATCTCTAAGGCCTATTTGAAAATGTGTGGTCTATTTATAGTTAAAGAACAACTTCACCAGACATAACATCTTTGGGTCACATCATCTTTTCCTTGGAACTTTGGAGACAGTGCTACAGTCTACCTGCCTAGCGGGTGGCTATGGAGAAGTCTGAGAGTCTATTTATTTTCTTCCTGTTTAGGCTGTTGCTTTATCTACCTGAAGATCTATATGGATCTTCCATCATAATGAAAGTTCAATGAATGCCTTGGGATATATCTTGAAATTAATCATTTCCTCTCACATTTTTCCTATTTCAGGAAGATTCTCTTACAAAGTATCTGTGACAATTTTCACTTGATGAGATTTCTTTTTCAGTAATAACATAGTATGCATATTTTAGGACTCTTTTGATGTCATTTTTTCAGAAAAAGGCTCTTTTTCCCAAATCTTTGTTATTTTCCATTTTATTTACTTCTGGTCCCTCTAGTCAACTCATGATATCTATCCCTGGATTTCAGTCATGTTATCCTATTTTCGGTTGATTAAAATCTGGCTTTCTTCTTGGTAATGCTTCTCCATTTCTGTTTCCTTTCTTTACTGTGTCCTGCCAGTTTATTCATTGTCTTCCTCTGTTTTCAGGTAATATCATCTTTGGAACTTTCTATGTTTTCCTTGTCCCTTTGTGGAGGTTTGTTCCAATTTAGTGGACACTGAAAAAAACATGGAGAAATTCAATGATTTCCTTTCTTCATATACTTTTTTTTCCTCATTATCTATCCTTAGATCTCTTATGGCTGCCTTTTGAATATTATTCCTGTTTAAATAGGACTAGAATTATTTGTTTTTTACATGAATAATGTGAGACAAGTGTGACGACTGAACTGGTGAAGACCAAAGATTTTATTTAGGGTTTATTGTCTCAAATATCCTCTTATAAAATCTGTGCACTTGCCCTGGATATATATCTCCTTCCAACTTCTTTTTCTCTCTGTCTGTCTATATGTGTGTGTGCACATGTATGCATAGAAGAGTTGGCGATTTGTTAGCAATATTCATTAAATCTCTGTCTTTCTGGCTTGAAATCTGGCTGTTTCTCCTTACCTATTCCTTCCTGCTCTGCTTCACCTTGAGCTGAACTTCAATGCCAAACTTCCAAACTGCTTTTTGTCATCCCTCTCATGTCCCTTGGTGTTGTCACCTTGATCAATGACTGGATAAGCCCTGGAAACCTAGGACACTGATTTTTCTCTCTTTTAAAAACTTTAACTAATTCTACTGGGTATACACTTATATATATTAAAATGCACATATTTTAAGTGAGAGTCAGGTAGGAACAAAAAGTCTTCAATAACGAGGAGTTTTCAAAACTCCAGCAGCTGTCTTTGGAAAAAGGAGAGTGATGAAATTATTTGGAGGCAACAGTGGGAAGCAGTGAGAGTGACTAACCCATTTCTAGACATCGAGGCATGTGGGAGGTTGGACATGAAGTGGTGTTTGAGCCCCAGGGAGCTGCAGAAGTAGGTCCTCAGGGGAGGGCTGCAAGTCAGCTAAAATAAGATTATGAACAGCAGCACAGCTCCCCACTGCTTAAAGAACAGTCCTGATCCCATGTACATTTAGAGAGTTTGGCTTTTTAATTTCAATTTTATCAAAGTAAAACTTGCAGATTTTTAAAAAAGTTAAAAAGCTCTGTAAAAGTTATCACGGAAATAGTTATCCACTTTCCCATCATTTAGTCCAAAGATTCTCTTTCCAAGAGGTGAGAGTTTACCTTTTGAATATTTTTCCTGCTTTTTTTCCCCTCTATCACACACCCTTTTCTTTTCCCCATCTTCCTAATAAAATTACATAAACTTTTGTGGAAATTATTCAGTGCATATATAGTATAATGGTTTTAAAGCATTATTCAGCCTGTTTTATAGTAAACTATTTTTTTGCTTTCTTGTACAACTCTCTGAAGTTAATTTTTACATCATTTTAAATTTCATTAATTTTTAATATACCTGCTAATAACACACCCATAATCTCTCCATCCATGAAATCTCCAACAAAACCATAAATTTTCTACCAAAACCATTTCCAATACTTTCCAATACATAGATCAGTTCTATTCTTTTTCTGAATGTGTTTATCTTGGACTGCTCAATTCTTTTCTCTAACTAAAATGACATGTAGCATGGCTATCCATGAAGACATTATCCATTTGCTCCTTCCTCTGTTGGATTCTCTGCATGCTACATCCTCCATTTTCTATCTTCTTGGTTTATTCCTTACTTCTAGTGGTACTCACCTCATCCAGGAGGCAATTAAAAGATGACATATTGGAGTCAACTTTTGAGAGTCTTATATTTGAAAATGTCTTTGTCCTCTCAAACTTAGCTGGGTATAGAATACTGGATTGAAAATCATTTAGCTTCAGTTTTTTTTTTTCTTTTTTGAAAACTTTACTTTGTTCAAGCTTTCAAATTGCCATTAAGACATTTAGGTGACTTTTGGAGTCTCAGTCTTTTCATTTTATTTATAATTTTTTTCATTGCTTTTAAAAAATCTTTAATTATTTTTATTTAAATTTTTGAATTAAAGTATAGTTGAGATACAATATTGTGTCAATTTCTGCCATAAAGAAAAGTGGCCCAATCATATATATATATATATATATATATATATAATGTATGAAATTTTTTTATATTATCTTCCATCATGTTCTATCACAAGAGACTGGATATATTTCCCTACACAATACAGTAAGACCTCATTGTTTATCCATTCTAAATATAATAGTTAGCATATACTAGCCTTAAACTCTCCATCCCATCCCACTCCCTCCCCCTCCCACTTGGCAACCACAAGTCTGTTCTCCACATCTGTGAATCTGTTTCTGTTCTGGAGTAGGTTCATTTGTGCCACATTTTAGATTCCTCACATTGGTGATGTCATATAGAATTTGTCCTTTTCTTTCTGACTTCACTTAATATGAGAATCTCTATTTGTATCCACATGGCTGTGAATGGCATTATTTTGTTATTTTTTATGGCTGACTAGTATTCCATTGTGTATATGTATCACATCTTCTTAATCTTCATCTGTTGATGGATTTTTAGGTTGTTTCCATGTCCTGGCTATTGTGAATGGTGCTGCTATGAATATATGGGTGCAAGTATCTTTTTGAATGAAAGTTTTGTCTGGATGTATTCCAAGGAGTGGGATTTCTGGGTCATATGGTAGTTCTATATTAAGTTTTCTGAGCAAGCTCCATGCTGTTTCCCTAGTGGTTGTATCAATTTACGTTCCACCAACAGTGTAGGAGCGTTCCCTTATCTCCACACCATTTCCAGTATTTGTTATTTGTCGAGTTATTAATGATGGCCATTCTGACTGGTGTGAGGTGGTACCGCATTGTAGTTTTGATTTGCATTTCTCTAATAATGAGTGATGTTGACCATTTTTTCACATGTGTGCTGGCCTTCCATAAGTCTTCTTTTGAGAAATGCCTTCAGCCCAGTTTTCAATTGCATTGTTTGTCTTTTGTTGTTGTTGAGTTGTTTGAGCTTGTATTTTGGAGATTAAGCCCTTGTCAGTTGCATCATTTTCAGTGATTTTCTCCCACTCCTTATATTGTCTTATAGGTTTTTGTTTTGTTTCATGGTTTCCTTTGTTGTGCAATAGCTTATAAATTTGATTAGGTCCTATATATATTTTATTTCCTATTGCCTTGGGAAACCAACCTAAGAAAACATATGTACATTTTACATGTAGAGAATATTTTGCCTATGTTCTCTTCATGTCTTATGATAAATCTTTAAGCCATTTTGAGTTTATTTGTGCATGGCATGAGGGTGTGTTTCATTAATTTACATGCAGCTGTCCAGTTTTCCTAGGACCATTTGCTGAAAAGACCATCTTTATCCCAGTCTTGGCTCCTTTGTCCAAGATTAATTGACCATAAGTGTTTGGGTTTATCCGTGGGTTCTCTCTTCTGTTCCATTGATCATTATGTCTGTTTTGGTAGCGATACTGCATTATTTTGATTATTGTGTATTAGTTACATTGTCTGAAGTCTGGGAAAGTTATACCTGCTGCTCCCCTCCCCCTTCCCAGGATTGCTTTGGCAATTCTGGGTCTTTTATGTTTCCATATAAATTTTTGATCATTTGTTCTATTTCTGTGAAAAAATGTCTTGGGTAATTTAATAGGGATGGCATTGAATTTGTAGATTGCTGTGGGTAGTATGGCCACTTTAATGATATTAATTCTTCAATCTAGGACCATGGAATATATTGAAATTTTTTTGAATCCTCTTATTTCCTTGATTAATATTTTTATAGTTCTCAGCATATAAGTCTTTTACTGCCTTAATCAGGTTTATTCCTAGGTATTTAATTTTGGGGAGTGCAATTTTAAAAGGTATTTTTTTATATTCCTTTTCTAATATTTCATTGTTAGTATATAGATTCAACCAATTTCTGAACGTTTATCTTGGATCTTGCAATTTGCTGAATTTGTTGATCAGTTTGAGTAGTTTTGTTTGTTTGTTTGTTTTTGTTTTTTTTTTTTGGCTTTTTGCCATTTCTTGGGCCGCTCCAGCGGCATATGGAGGTTCCTAGGCTAGGGGTCGAATCGGAGCTGTAGCTGCGGGTCTACTCCACAGCCACAGCAACACAGGATCCGAGCTGCGTCTGCAACCTACACCACAGCTCATGGCAATGCCGGATCGTTAACCCACTGAGCAAGGGCAGGGACCGAACCCGCAACCTCATGGTTCTTAGTCGGATTCGTTAACCACTGTGCCACAACAGGAACTCCGAGTAGTTTTTCTTTTTCTTTCTTTCTTTTTTTTTTTTTTTTTGGTCTTTTTTAGGGTTTCACTTTCAGCATATGGAGGTTCCCAGGCTAGGCCTATATCGCAGCCACAGCAATGCCAGATCCAAGCTGTATCTGTGAACTACACAGCAATTCACAGCAATGCCAGATCTTTAACCCACTGAGTAAGGCCTGGGATTGAACCTGCATCCTCATGGAGACTATTCAGATTCATTTCCCCTGAGCCACAATGGGAACTCCAGTGTGAGTAGTTTTTGTGTGGAGTCTTTAGGGTTTTCTATATACAGTATCATGGCATCTGCATATATGACAATTTTACCTCTTTTCTTCCAATTTGGATACCATTTATATCTTTTGTTTGTCTGATTGTTGAGATTTTTCTTGTTTTTTGAGGAAAGCCTGTATTGCTCTGAACTTCCCTCTAAGAACTGCTTTTGCAGTATCCCATAGATTTTGAATGGCTATGATTTCATTGTCATTTGTCTTGAGGTTTTTTTTGTTTGTTTGTTTGTTTTTTGTCTTTTTGCTTTTTCTAGGGCTTCTCCCATGGAATATGGAGGTTCCCAGGCCAGGGGTCTAATTGGAGCTGTTGCTGACAGCCTACACCAGAGCCACAGCAATGAGGGATCCGAGCTGCGTCCGTAACTTATACCACAGCTCATGGCAACGCTGGGTCCTTAACCCACTGAGCAAGGCCAGGGATCAAACCACAACTTCATGGTTCCTAGTCAGATTCATTAATCGCTGTGCCATGACGGGAACTCCTGTCTTTATTATTATTACTCAAATGAATTTATCACATCTGTAGTTATATAATGATCATAAAAATCCAATTTCACAGGATTTCCATCCCATACACCAAGCACATCCCCCCATCCCCCAAACCATCTCCTCTGGAGACCATAAGATTTTCAACGTCTGTGAGTCAGTATCTCTTCTGCAAAGAAGTTCAGTTTGTCCTTTTTTTCAAATTCCACATGTCAGTGAAAGCATTGGATGTTGGTGTCTCATTGTATGGCTGACTTCACCTAGCATGATAATTTCTAGGTCCATTCATGCTGCTAAAAATGCTGCTATTTTGTTCCTTTTAATGGCTGAGTAATATTCCATTGTGTAGATGTACCACCTCTTCTTGACCCACTCCTCTGTCAATGGACATTTAAGTTGTTTCCATGTCTTGGCTATTGCAAATAGTGCTGCAATGAACATCAGAGTACATGTGTCTTTGAGAGTCGTGGTTTTCTCTGGATAGATGCCCAGGAGTGGGATTGCTGGATCAAATGGTAGTTTTATGTTTAGTCTTCTGAGGAATCTCCATACTGTTTTCCACAGTGGTTGCACCAATTTTCAATCCCACCAACAGGGTCATAGGGTTCCCTTTTCTCCACACCCTCTCCAGCACCTATTGTTTGTAGACTTTTGGATGATGGCCAGAGTGGTTTTGATTTGCATTTCTCTAATAATGAGTGATGTTGAACATCTTTTCGTGTGTTTTTTGGCCATTCGTATGTCTTTGGAGAACTGTCTGTTTAGATCTGCCCATTTTTTATTGGTGTCATTTTTTTTTTGGTATTGAGCTGTAGAAGATGTTTATACATTTTGGAGATTAATCCCTTGTCAGTTGAATCAGGGAACTCCTGTCCTGAGGTATTTTTTAATTTCCTTTTTTATTCTTTTTTTTTTTTTTGATCTTTTTGCCATTTCTTGGGCCGCTCCCGCGGCATATGGAGGTTCCCAGGCTAGGGGTCTAATCAGAGCTGCAGCCATGGGCCCACGCCAGAGCCACAGCAATGCAGGATCCGAGCAGCGTCTGCAACCTATACCACAGCTCACGGCAATGCCGGATCGTCAACCCACTGAGCAAGGGCAGGGATCAAACCCGCAACCTCATGTTCCTAGTCGGATTCGTTAACCACTGCGCCATGACAGGAACTCCTAATTTCCTTTTTTAATTCCTCATTGGCCCACTAATTTTTTAGTAGCTTGTTAATTAGTCTCTCTCTCTTTTCCCCCCTTGTGGTTGATTTCTAGTTTCATGCCATTGTGGTCAGAGAAGATACTTGAAATAATTTATATATTCTCAAATTGGCTGAGGCTTGGTTTCTGCTGTGGGTCAATCCTATAGAATGGTCCATGCACACTTGAAAATAATGTATATTCTGAGCGTTTTTGGGTGTCATGTCCTGAAAATATCAATTAAGTCTAACTGTTCTATTGTGTCATTTAGGATCTCTATTGCCTTATTGATTTTCTGTCTAGACGATCTGTCCATTGATGTGAGTGGGATATTAAAGCCTCCAATTATTTTATCCCCATTAATTTCTTCTTTTATGTCTGTTTTCAATCTCCATTTCTTTTTCTTCTCCTTCTGGAATCCCTAATATGTGTAGATTAGCCCACTTTATATTATCCCATAGATAACTTATATTGCTTTCATGTTTTTTGTTTGTTTGTTTTTCTGTCTATTTGTTTGTTTGTTTTTCTGTCTATTCTGTATGATTGAATGATTTCCATTATTTTATCTTCCAAGTCACTTATTTGTTCTTCTTCATTATTCATTCTTTTATTCAATGTCTTTAGCTCAGTTTTCATCTCAGCAAATGATTTTCCTAATTATTTTTGTCTCCTCATAGTTTCAATTTCCTTTCTAAAATTGTCTGCATTACTCTTGATGTCCACTCAATTCCTTCAGTATTTTCATTACCTCCTTTTTTTAACTTGGTGTCTGTTAGACTGGAGAGGTCTGTTTCACTGTTTGCTCCTTCAGGGGAATTCTCCAGATCTTTTAACTGTGAGTGGTTCCTGAGCCTCTTCATTTTGCTTATATTTTTCTAATTCTGTGAGTTTAGGGAAAACAACTATCCAATGTTATCTTGGAGGGCTGTTTATACAAGGGAACATCCTGGGTTTCTTGTGAGGACTTTTTTTGTTTGTTTTGGTGTGAAGGCTGCTTTTGGTTTGGATGCTTGCTGTCTCTTTCCTTTGTGGGTGCAGGTTGTTATGCCTATGATTGGGAGTGTGCTGGTATGTGGCCTGTTTCCAGGGAGATGGGACAGAGTCTGTAGCCAGCACCTGGTTGCTGGGCCCTTGGTAGTGACAAGGACCCAGGGGGAGCAGGGGATGCAGGCTGCTACTAGTTGCAAGATCCTAGGAAGTGGCAGTGACCCTTATGGAGGTGGAGGCAGTGTCCATAGACTTTGGCAGTGTCAGTGGAAGGGCGTGTGTGTTCTCAGGGGAGGGAGGGCAATGGGTGATGCTCTGTTGTAAGATCCTCCTTGGCAGGGAGTCCTAAGGTGACTGGGGCTGCAGGCAGTGCCTGTTTTCAGGAACTTTAATGGTAGAGAGCCACACCCACCTTAGGAGTCTAAGATAGCTACAGTGGTAGCCCGCACAATAGTTGCCCCTTCACTGAAGAACATATGCATGCAAAGAGATACATGTTCCTATGCTAGTTTCGTCAATCCTCCTTTTGCTCTCCCCAATAATGACACCATATTTCCCCTGCATGCCCAGACCTCCTCCCAGTTTTCCTCAGCTGTGGCCTTCTGCCCCCAGCCTCTGGCACACCACTCCCTAGCCCCTCAGGCTGTTTCCACAAGCCATCCCTAGTCCTTTCCCCTCAAACTGTCCTCCCAAGCCTGAGTCTTAATGCTCAGCCCCTGCCTGAGTGTCTCAGGCTGTGGTGTCCCAGGTGGTGGTACTGATGGTCTGTGCTGGTCTCCCTCTCTGCTTTGTCCTCCTCAGTCAGCTACTGCACTTTTCTCTGAGGCTTTGAGATTTCCCCCTTCATCCCACTGATCTCCATATTAGTTAGATAGCATCATAGGGTCTGGATTCCTAGCCTTTTTCACAGCTCGCTCTCAGGAGTGCTGGTCCTATCCTGATTCCTTTTGTCCCCCTCTTCTCTCTCTTTTTCCCTTCATTCTACACAGTTGTGTGGAGTGTGTCTTGCTTTTTTTTAGAGGTCTGAGGGTTTCTGCCAGCATTCAATAGATGTGCTGTGTGAATCATTCTACACCATTTGTGAGCTCCACATCTTACTCCTTTATCATCTTATCTTTCTCTCTTCTTCATTGCTATTGTTATTATTATTGTTATTATTACTATTTCCCAGGATAGGTGTTGAAATAGATTTACAGCAGCCAGCCTACAGCACAGCCACAGCCACAGCAATGGGAGGTGCAAGCTGTGTCTGCGACCTACACCACAGCTATGGCAATGCTAGATCCCTGACCCACTGAGTGAGGCCAGGGATTGAACCAGCATCCTCACTGATACTAGTCAAATTCTTTTCTACTGTGCCTCAGTGGGAACTCCTTCATTGCTCTTGAAAGCTTCTAATTATCTCTGGAGTTCTCAAAATTTTGGTACTGTCTTAGCAACATCAACATCCATCAATTTTTTTTTGTCATTCAGTAGTCTCCTTTAATTTCGATGTTCATGAATTTTAGGTCTAGGAAAATTATCCATGTTATTTTTTAAATTTTTTTATTGCTATTTCCCCAATACAATTTTTTTTCTACTGTACTGCATGGTGACCCAGTTACACATACATGTACACATTCTATTTTCACACATGATCATGCTCCATCATAAATGACTAGACATAGTTCCCAGTGCTACATAGCGGGATCTCATTGCTAATCCATTCCAAAGGCAATAGTCCACATCTATTAACCCCAAGCTCCCATTCCATACCACTCCCTCCCCCTCCCCCAAGTCCATGATTTTCTTTTCTGAGGAAAGGTTCATTTGTGCCATATATTAGATTCTAGATATAAGTGATATCATATGGTATTTGTCTTTCTCTTTCTGACTTACTTCACTCAGGATGAGAGTCTCTAGATCCATCCATGTCACTGCAAATGGCATTATTTTGTTCTTTTTTATGGCTGAGTAGTATTCCATTGTGTATATAGACCACATCTTCCTAATCCAACCCTCTGTTGATGGACATTTGTGTTGTTTCCATGTCTTGGCTATTGTGAATAGTGCTGCAATGAACATGTGGGTGCATGTCTTTTTTAAGGGGAGTTTTGTCCAGATATATGCCCAAGAGTGGGATTGCTGGGTCATATGGTAGTTCTATGTATAGTTTTGTAAGATACCTCCATACTGTTCTCCATAGTGGTTATTCCAGCTTATATTCATACCAATGGTGCAGGAGGGTTCCCTTTTCTCCCCACCTCCTCCAGCATTTGTTATTTGTGGACTTGTTGATGATGGCCATTCTGACTGGTGTGAGATGGTATCTCATGGTAGTTTTGATTTGCATTTCTCTTGTAATCAGCGATGTTGAGCATTTTTTCATGTGTTTGTTGGCCATTTGTACATCTTCCTTGGAAAAATGTCTATTGAGGTATTTTCTCATTTTTCAATTGGGCTGTTGGCTTTTGCTATGGGTTGTATAAGTTGCTTGTATATTCCAGAGATTAAGCCCTTGTCAGGTGCATCATTTGACACTATTTTCTCCCATTCTGTAGGTGGTCTTTTTCTTTTCTTTTTGTTTTCTTTTGCTGTGAAAAATCTTGCCAGTTTTATTAGGTCCCATTGGTTTATTTTTGCTTTTATTTCTGTTGCTTTGGGAGACTGACCTGAGAAAACATTTGTAAGGTTGATGTGAGAATATTTTGCCTCTGTTCTCCAGGAGTTTGAGGGTGTCATGTCTTACATTTATGTCCTTCAGCCATTTTGAGTTTATTTTGGTGCATGGTGTGAGGATGTGTTCTAGTTCCATTGATTTGCATGTGGTTTTCCAGGTTTCCCAGCAATACTTGCTGAAAAGACTGTCTTTTTCCCATTTCATGTTCTTGCCTCCCTTGTCAAAGACTAATTGGCCATAGGTGTCTTGGTTTATTTCTGGGTTCTCTATTCTGTTCCATTGGTCTGTCTGTGTGTTTTGGTACCAGTACCACACTGTCTTGATGACTGTGGCTTTGTAGTAATGCCTGAAGTCTGGGAGAGTTATGCCTCCTGCTTGGTTTTTGTTCCTCAGAATTGCTTTGGCAATTTTGGATATTTGTGGTTTCTTATAAATGTTTGAATTGTTTGTTCTAGTTCTGTGAAAAATATCATGGGTAATTTGATAGGGATCGCATTGAATCTGTAGGTAGCTTTGGGTAGTATGGCCATTTTTATGTTATTGTTTCCAACCAAGGATCATGGGCTATCTTTCCATTTCTTTACATCTTTAATTTCCTTGATAATGTTTTATAGTTCTTGGCATATAATTCCTTTACCTCCTTGGTCAGGTGTATTCCCAGGTATTTGACTTTTTGGGGTGCAATTTTAAAAGGTATTGTATTTCTGTATTCCTTTTCTAATATTTCCATTGTTAGTATACAGAAATGAGACCAATTTCTGACTGTTAATCTTATATCCTGCTACATTGCTGAATTTGTTGATCAGTTCAAGTAGTTTTGGGGTTGAGTCCTTGGGGTTTTCTATATATAGTATCATGACATCTGCATACAGTGGCAGTTTTACCTCTTCTCTTCCTATTTGGGTGGATTTTATTTCTTATGTTTTTCTGATTGCTGTGGCTAGGACCTTTAGTACTATGTTGAATAACAGTGGTGAGAGTGGGCATACCTGTCTTGTTCCAGATTTTAGTGGGAAGGCTTTCAGCTTTTCTCCATTGAGTATTATATTTGCTGTGGGTTTGTCATAAATGGCTTTTATTATGTTAAGGTATGTTCCCTTTGTACCCACTTTGGTAAGATTTATGATCATGAATGGATGTTGGATTTTGTCAAATGCTTTCTCTGTGTCTCTTGAGAAGATCATGTGGTTTTTGACTCTTCTTTTGTTAATGCAGTGTATGTTGAACCATCCTTGTGCACCTGGGATGAAGCCCACCTTGTCATGTATGATCTTTTTTATATGTTGTTGGAATATTTGCATCATTTATTTCAGGATTTTTACCCTACAGATTCCTTTTTCCTGGACTGGAATTCCTTTTAATTTGATGTTGAATATTGTAAACTGCCACAAATGTTCTTTTCTTTTCTCTTTTCTCTCCCATCTGTCTTAAAATTTTTTGAGATTTTTAACAACTTTATTGACTTAAAATTGGTTCTGTAATCATGTTTTTAATACCTAAAAATTCTTATTTTTTTGGATTTCTTTGTTTTAAATAGCATAACTTTTAAATAGATGTATACAGTAAAGTAATTACAGTGTATTTGATACATAGAAGTTAATATATACTACAAATATATAATATCTGGTGTAAATATATTAATTGTAATTATTTATATAAGTATATACATGATATTATGTTTAGTGTAGCTAATATTTTCTTTTGAGTCCTCAATAGCCTGTGTATTCTCTGATTACTTGGTTGTTTTGGTGTCTGTATTTAATCACGTATTATTTTCCCTATTACTGGTGATTCTAGCCATTTTTTTCATATTTCGGAGTGAAACCTCAAAATTATGACTGCAAACTCTGTGGCAAGGATGCTACTTGCTGACTGCTGGATTTTGCTGGTCAGGGATTGGTCATTTCATTGAGGAATCCACAATAATCAACATCCACTGATTCTTTCTTTGTCCTGGTCAGTTTCCCCTAAGAGAAAATCCTTGCCCTCAACCATGAGGACTGAGATATAAACCAAAGGATCTGCAGTGAGTCTTACTCCTCCTAGATAATCTTTTGCTTCAATTTCTCAGTTTTGGGTTCCAGCATCTCTCCCTTAGCTCTGTACAGTGTTTTGAGTCAAGAGGTAGTCTGTTCAGTCTCACTAGATGGCAAATGGCCAAGCTACCCAAGGTGGAGAAGAATTGCTTTGCTGTCCCCTGTGATTTAGGGGTCAACTGCACCCTATAAAGATCTTCAGCCAATTTTTCAGTTCTGAAACAACACAGTATTTATGTTCTCAGTGATAGCTCCAATTCTTGTGTTTTTTGGACCTCCAAATCTCTGATTTTCCAGGATACTGAGATATGCATTTTCTAATCTCTTGGCTTCTATACTCCTAAGCCCTTAAGCAACTTTTTTTCTCTATAGTTACACAGAACTAATGGGATATTAGCTCTCTTCTAAAATTTTGTTAAGTCTCATTTATCTGAGATTTACCCTCTCATTCTCATATTCTTTATATATTTGTATCTTGTTAATTCCCTCATTATAACTCTGGTAAAGTTTTAAGAGGGGTTGGTAATAAATATATATATTCAATCACCAGTATTTCACATTCAAGATCTCAATCTTTTGTTAATAAAAAGAGGAGGACCTTTCAGGGTCTCAGAGTCAGTCCCTGGATCTGTGAAATGAATTAAATATAATACTCGTGCACTTCGTATTGTGAGAATGATAGGTATGGGTCATCCTGCTGAGAAGCAAGTATGTTTCTATTAAATCTTATAGTTGCAAGAATAAATTGTGGAAGCAAAGCCTTTTTTATGGTAATGGAACAGTATATATTGCTGTTAACTAAAATACTAGGACTTTTCCCCAGAATACTAATTGAGTAAATGGTTTTGCCCTTGCCTTGAAATACTACAGGAGGGAAAATGGCTATGGTACTAGCAGAATAGTATTGAATTCAGATGAGTTTATATAGAGAAAGGATTATTCCCATCTAATCTCAATTTTTCAGACTACCTCTAAATTACGTATTTTTTCCTCCATTTTTGGGTTTGTTTACCTTTAAAAAATTATGCCCACTAACATTGAAGCCATTGAAGTAAACTATTCCAGAATTGTGAAAATAAATGTTTGTTCATTTGTTTTGCCACACCTAGGGCATATGGAAATTCCTGGGCCAGGGACTGAATCTGAGCCACAGCTGTGACCTATGCCACAACTGTCACAAAGTTAGATCCTTAACCCACTGGGCTACAGAGGGAACACTTGTTGTTTGTTTGTTTTTTGGTGTTAGTAGCTGCAAGGACTTTCCTGATTTCTGCTAGTTTCTGGGATAAGTATTTAAAAAAATAAAATTTGTTGATTTTTATTTGATGGTTATCTATAAAAATTTTCATTGTTATTTTGTCCTCCTAAAGGATCCCTTATTTTTTGGATAAGCCTATGCTTTAAAAATGATTCTAATGCTGGATTTCCTTTTTACTAAAATATAGTTTATAATATGTGCCATCACAAATATTTTTTCACATTTATTTGGCAAACAAAGAAGACAAACACTCCATTAAATATTTATATTAGTAGGGTAAGATATATGAACATTTCATAAATATTTACCTGCAAAATATCCTAGTGTCAATGAAATATTATAATTTATGTGTAATTACTTACCTGTGTATGTATACTAAGTTCTGGTATCAAAGAGTAAATAATGTTATAATTTTATGCTTTCTAATAAGCAAATGATTTTGTTTATTATTATGAAATTTGTACATTTTTCTAAAAATTTTAAGTAACAATTTATTATAAATATATTACTTTTTATTAAGCCTCAGAGTTGCTACTTATTGTTTTATTCTCTATGGCATTGGTAGATTGTTTTAGGACACATGGATGTACGTGTTTAAGTTTTTTTCCAAAACTTATAAAGCTTGGAATGAAAATTAGAAAAATTCTACTTTCTTAAATAATTTATCTATTTTTCTCAGAAAGATTGTTATTTCTTTGTATGCATGTAGCCTTTTTCCAAAAAAGATCACAGAAGTTTTCTTAGTATCTCAATTTTGAAAGAGAATTCCATTTATCACTTATATACACTTTATATGAAAATTAAATTAAATTTTTTAACACCTAATAAAGGTGAGTTACCTACTTATAGCAGAGATAATTCTATGAAATATTCTCTAATGACATATATGGGAAGAGAATCTGAAAAAGAATGGATATATGTATATGTATAACTGAATCACTTTGCTGTAAACCATTGCAAATCAACTATATTTCAATAAAAATTAATTTTTTAAAAAAGATGAATTACTAAAATAAAAGGGTTATGAAATTAGATACAGAAGAACAATATAATTTGATGGGACATCTACAAAGCTCTACAGGGATTATGTACTCAGATTGCTCTGTGCATGCCTTTAAAATTTTTTTTATATGTCTACACTTTACATGTACATGCTCTGTGCATGCCTTTAACAATTTTTTTATACGTCTACACTTTACATCTACACTTTACAGAAAAATATTGCCATTGAAAGGACAAAGTTTAGTTTTTCCCTAGTCATGGAGCTAATGAGGTGTGGGCATATTTGTCCACTGTGCAAAGAATATTCAAATGGTGAAAGTTATTTTATAGTAAATATATAATTGACACAATTTAAAGCTTCAATTTAAAAAATGGAGACAAATAGTAAAATACATATATAAACAAACATTTGATGCATAGATGTAAATATTTATGCTGTAAACATGTCAATGAAGCAATTTATGTGAAATTTTTTAAGGTAAAACAACATAGAAGTTAATACTTTGTTTCTTTAATTTGTGGTATAATTAGAATAACATGTAAACTGGTGTAAACTTTTTTGGATGAAAACACAACTGACTCTTAGAAACTGGTAGAAGCAGAAAAACTTGATACAAGTCTGTTACACATCTTTGCTTTCCTCTAACTTCCTTATTGTCTATAATGCTGAAGGCATTCATATTTTTAAGAGTCCTTCTGGAATTAGTGATCTAAGAAGCAGGGAACAGTTCTTGAGTCACAATCTCATTCCTTTTCATTTGCTCTTAGCTTTTGAGAAAAAGCTGAATAGGACAGCATAACATAACATAACAACATAACATAACATAATATTTTATGAACAGGACACGAAATCAAATGTGGCATATCTGAAGCTGGAGAAAGCAGGTCCCTCTAGGGCAAAGCTTTTACTCAGAAGGTCCTGGAATCAGAGGCAGATTTACTGTGAAACTAATGAGGCTTAACTTCAGGGCAGCTTCCTGAGAGGAGGCCCTTGAAAGGCCCTAGGGAGTTCCTTTGCAATGTGTTCGTAGACTCATTGGTTTCTGTAAAATTTTCAAAAGTGAGAGAATTTACTACCTGGTTAGGCTGATGTCTCTTCCCACTCAACTTCTCCCTCACAAATTCCAGGCACTGAGGTGGCAATGGAGGAGCCATGGGCATTTTATGATGAGACTAAGGGAAATTTGAGCTGGGGTATGTTTATTTGAGTCTAAAATGTTTATGTTTCACAGTTTTTTCCATGTATAGTTAAGTGGTTGCTGATTCATCAGGGGTCATCAAAATTAATGTGTATATCAGAGATCACTCTGTGATATGAACAGGCCTTGTGATTCCCAGTACAGGACATTTGTAAGCAGAAAAGAAGAATAAGGTTTGAAATGTATGGAGCAAAAAGCTGGTTAGCAGACAGATCTTCTAATTTCCACACATGCAAGTTGTAAGGGGAGGATTTAGTTCTCACTCACACCATACAAAAAAGAAGATCCATTCCTTTGGGAAAATCCTCAATAATGTAGCAAATATCATTATGAGCACAATATAATGTTTTACAGGCATCTCAAAATGGAATTTATTAGAACTTTTGTGTAGGGGGTATACATGTCAAAAGTAGAATTATAAATAGCTTATTGTATTATCTCATATTGAATTTGTCCCAGCTTTTAATAATAAATAACAAACTTTAATCAGTCATGGTAGGAAAAAATTTATTTATCTTTTAGTCACTATACTGAATATTACAGAATTATTTGTCATAAAATAAGATACTGGAAGACCATTCAACTAAATACACAGGAAACAGTATTACTGGGTTTGTGAAGTAGTTAATAAATATATGAGAGTGAGTTAGTTTCTAGACTTTTAAATACATATAGAATGCGTAAATTTTTACATTTTAAGTTGTGGGGTTTTTTTCTTATCTTACATAAGCGTTCACATTTGTATCTAATTTTCTGGGTTAATGAATAGACATTTTTCCAAGGAAGATGTACAAATGGCCAACAAACACATGAAAAAATGCTCAACATCGCTGATTACAAGAGAAATGCAAATCAAAACTACCATGAGATACCATCTCACACCAGTCAGAATGGCCATCATCAACAAGTCCACAAATAACAAATGCTGGAGGAGGTGGGGAGAAAAGGGAACCCTCCTGCACCATTGGTATGAATATAAGCTGGAATAACCACTATGGAGAACAGTATGGAGGTATCTTACAAAACTATACATAGAACTACCATATGACCCAGCAATCCCACTCTTGGGCATATATCTGGACAAAACTCCCCTTAAAAAAGACATGCACCCACATGTTCATTGCAGCACTATTCACAATAGCCAAGACATGGAAACAACACAAATGTCCATCAACAGAGGGTTGGATTAGGAAGATGTGGTCTATATACACAATGGAATACTACTCAGCCATAAAAAAGAACAAAATAATGCCATTTGCAGTGACATGGATGGATCTAGAGACTCTCATCCTGAGTGAAGTAAGTCAGAAAGAGAAAGACAAATACCATATGATATCACTTATATCTAGAATCTAATATATGGCACAAATGAACCTTTCCTCAGAAAAGAAAATCATGGACTTGGGGGAGGGGGAGGGAGTGGTATGGAATGGGAGCTTGGGGTTAATAGATGTGGACTATTGCCTTTGGAATGGATTAGCAATGAGATCCCGCTATGTAGCACTGGGAACTATGTCTAGTCATTTATGATGGAGCATGATCATGTGTGAAAATAGAATGTGTACATGTATGTGTAACTGGGTCACCATGCAGTACAGTAGAAAAAAAATTGTATTGGGGAAATAACTATTTAAAAAACAATAATAATTTTGTGGGTTAAATTTTTTATGCCTTTTTTTAAAGAAGTCCCACTCACAAATTGTGTAATCTTCAGGCAACACAAAACTGGGATTCAACCCCGCATATAATATAAAACTTAAATTCATTCTTAAAATACAAAGTAAAAGTTAAATGCACAAGTTCTTACCTGCACTTACTTGTCATGACACAGAGAAGGATCTTTTTCAGGGAATAAAAATGTGGAAGTATTCAATTTAAATGAATTGACAAATTTTACCAACACAAGTTTTAATCAATCACACCCAATTTCCCCCACCTTCTTTTTTTTGGGGGGAGAACTTAATTTTTTAATTTTAATTTTTTTTTACAAAATAAAATACATATACTTAAACACAATTACATTCACACAGATTATTATACCATGGATCTTAAGAAACAGGTTAAGTGACTCCTTCTGGAGAAGTGGAATGGAAAATATGCTGAGACAAATAGGAAATTTATTCTATACTTAATCCCATTTTGTATGGCTTTCATCTTTACTATTTAGTATTATCTATTACATTTCAATTTTTCTTTAAAAATTAGCATTATATTAAAATTGTGTATATTATGCAACTAAATTATAAAGAAAAAAGCCTTATACACCATTAAATATTTTATATAGCATAGTAAAAAGAATAACTTAACTGGTAAGGATAACAAAAATAATACACCCTCTGAAAATAAGTAAAATATAAAATGCATAAATTGGTATAAAAACCAGTGTAAATATATAAATATGTTCTCACAATTGGTTACATCTTATTGATTCTTCAATAAGGCATTGCACCATTCTAGGTGATGTGATAAACAAGACATTATAGACTTTACATTGTACCATGGAAAGAAATGGTTATTAATAATACAATTGTAGAACTATATTATTTAATTCCACTGTTGCATTATTTAATTATAATTATCATAAATTCTTTGATGGAGAGGAAATCAGAATCAGTTCTAATAAGACTTCAGCATTCCAAGAATGATGTCAAATGACCCCCTTCACGGTGGATTATGCACTTATTTACTACGAGATATATTTCTTCTCCAGAGATTCCTTGTTTGTGTATCAAATGTAGATTTTTGGTTTGCAGTTATTCTTAAGTTTTGATATGAGTCTATATGCATATGAGATTGTTTTAAGTTGTTGTTCTCTTAATTGCAAGTTCATCTCCAGTGTCCTGAATTTGTACCCACCTCTTCTCATGATTTCTGATTTTGGTGGTATAATTGTGCATGGATGATTTCGTATCTTTACTGTATATATACCTTTACTGGTGAGCCTTGTCATTTGTGGTATTTTTGTTTCCTGTTGCTGTCTTTTATGTTCTGCCTAGAGAAGTTCCTTTAGTATTTGTTGTAAAGCTGGTTAAGTGTTGCTGAACTCTCTCAGCTTTTGCTTATCTGTGAAGCTTTTGATTTCTCCTTCAAATCTGAATGAGAGCCTTGCTGGGTGGAGTAATCTTGGTTGGAGGTTTTTTCCTTTCATCACATTAAGTATATCATGGCAGTCCCTTCCGGCCTGCAGAGTTTCTGCTGAAAAATCTGCTGATAACCTTATTGGAGTTCTGTTGTATGTTACTTGCTTCTTTTCTCTAGCTGCTTTCAAGATTTTCTCTGTCTTTAATTTTGGTTAGTTTGATTAATATGTGTCTTGGTGTATTCCTCCTTGGGTTTATTTTATATGGTAGTCGTTGTGCTTCCTGGATTTGAGTGTGTGCTTCCTTTCCCATGTTAGGGAAGTTTTTGGCTATCATCTCTTGGAATATTTTTTCTGTCCCTTTCTCTCTCTCTTCTCCTTCTGGCACCCCTGTAATAGAGATGTTGTTGCATTTCATGTTGTCCCAGAGTTCTCTGAGATTCTCTTCATTTGTTTTCAATCTTTTTTCTGTTTTCTGTTCCACATCCATAATTTCTACTAATATGTCCTCCACCTCACTTATTCGTTTTTCTGCCTCCTGTATTCTTCTCTTAAATGCTTCTAGTGAATTTTTTTTCTTTTTTTTTTTTTGCTATTTCTTTGGGCCGCTCCCATGGCACATGGAGGTTCCCAGGCTAGGGGTCGAATTGGAGCTGCAGCCACCAGCCTACGCCAGAGCCACAGCAATGCAGGATCTGAGCTGCATCCACAACCTACACCACAGCTCATGGCAATGCCAGATCGTTAACCCACTGAGCAAGGGCAGAGACTGAACCCACAACCTCATGGTTCCTAGTCAGATTCGTCAACCACTGTGCCACGATGGGAACTCCTCTAGTGAATTTTTTTATTTCAGTTATTGTATTTTGCATCTCTTCTTAAGTTTTATATCTTGTATCTCTTTGCTCAGTGTTTCCTGTAAGTTATCCATCTTTGCCTCCAGTTTATTTCCAATGCCTTGCATCATCTTCAGCATCAACAGTCTAGCCTTTTTCCTGGAGGCTGAGAATCTCCTCATCATTTAGCTGATTTTCTGGGGTTTTTCCTTTCTCCCTCATCTGAGTTATAGTTTTCTGTCTCTTCATTTTTCTAAGGTTTTGGTGTGGTGATCTTTTCACAGATAATAGGGTTGTAGCCCCTCTTTCTTCTGGTGTCTGTGGTGAAGTTGTTATAGGGGCTTGCTGTAGGCTTCCTGATGGGAGGGGCTGATGCCTGCCCACTGGTAGGTGGAGCTGATTCTAATCCCTCTGGTGAGTGGGGCTTAGTCTCTGGATGGGGTTAGAGGCAGCTGTGTGCCTGAGGGGTCTTAGGTAGCCTGTTTACTGAAGGGTGGGGCTGTGATCCCACCTGGGTTGTTGTTTGCCCTGGGGCTTCTCAGCACTGACTGACGGTGGGGCCAGATTTTCCCAAAATGTCCACCTCCAGGGAAAGGCATCTGCTGAATATTCCTTAGAGCTTTGCCTTCAATGTCCTTCCCTCACAAGCCACATTCACCCCTCTTTTCCCAGGATGTCCTTCAAGACCTGCAGTCAGGTTTCACCCAGATTCCTATGGAGACCTCGCTCTGCCCTGGGATCCAGTGCACGTGAAAGTCTGTGTGTGCCTTTTAAGAATGGGGTCTCTGTTTCCCCCAGTCCTGTGGAGCTCCTGCGCACAAGCCCCACTGACCTTCAATGCCAGATGCTCCAGGGGCTCTTTCTCCCAGTGCCGGATCCCCACACGTGAGGGTTTGATGTGGGGCTCAGAACTCTCACTCCTGTAGGTGAGTCTCTCTCTTTGAACCAGTTAGTTTTCAGTCTGTGGAGCTTCCCACCTGGGAGGTATGGGGTTGTTTATATCACAAAATTGCCCTCCTACCTCTTGATGTGGCCTCCTCTTTTTCTTCTGGAGTAGGGTATCTTTTTAAGGTTTTCAGTCCATTTGGGTGGGGATTGCTCAGCTTTTAGTTGTGAATTTTGTTGTTTTTAGGAGAGAAGTTGAGCTCCAGTCTTCTTTTCTGCCGTCTCCCCCCCAACTTCTTCCAGGTTAACTTTTTCAAGGACAGTTTCTTTTTACTTTTTTTTTTTTACGTCAATACCTGTGGCATATGGAAGTTCCCAGGCTAGGGGTTGAACTGAAGCTACAGCTGCTGGCCTACACCTCAGCCACAGCAACCCAGGATCTGAGCCAAGCATGTGACCCACACCACAGCACATGGCAACACTGGATCCTTAACCCACTGAGCAGGGCCAGGGATCAAACCCTCATCAGTGGACAGATATGTGTCCACTGAGCCACGATGGGAATAAACAAACTGTTTATTAAAGAACATATTCAAAGGAAAAAAAGTCTATTTGGATATTCTCTAAAATTCCAAACAATTTTACAAGTTAAAAGTACCTTGCTAAAACAAAAACAAAAACAAAAACAAAAAAAAAACTGAGGCATGTTACTCATTTGAAGGTTGTCAGCAAAAGAAGTCCCATTTGGGAACAGGTGAGGTAGCTGTCCTAAATGATTTCCAAAATCATAAAAAATGCATGAGGCCATTAAAGTAGAAATGAATAATTAAAGTTGCACTCCAATTCTGCATCTATGAAGATCAGGAAAGCACAAACTGAGAAAGCTAGTAATGTTTATTCTCCGTAGGCAGAAGCCCAAAGTATACAATTAAATTTTGTAGCAAGTATAATCATCAGGACTATACTATTAAAATATAACCATCTTTGGCATGTCTCTGTGAAGGGATATTATAAAAATAAAGTGCAAAGAGAAAGCATACAGACTCCTACTGGTACAAAAAGAAAGAAGGGAGAAAATAGAGATAGTTCAGTCATGAGCAGAAAGGCAGCAAGTGATGGTGAGAAAGGAGGCATGAGGAAGTGAAAGGAGGCAGGAAGTCACCTTGACAGAGGACCCAAGTGCACTTGCCATGTATTAAGTGTTCTACATCCTTCAACATCATTTAACAGGCCTGGGTGGTAATTACTATGATAAATATCTTGCAGGATGGAATATAGAAGCAACAGAAATAAAATAATTTGTCTGGGAGCACATAGCTGTAAGAGACGAAGCCTGAGTCCACTGTCAGATATCAGCCCAGAGCCTGAAGTCTCTCCAAGGCCCAGAAGTCAAGGATGGCATGGGAAGTAGTACACTGTGCACTAAATGCTAGGTTATGTTGTCCTGTTCAGCTTTTTCTAAAAGCTAAGAGCAAATCCAAAGGAATGATATTGTGACTCAAGAACTATTTCTTGATTCTTAGACCACTAATTCTGCATGGACAAATAAAAAAATGAATGACTCGCAGCCTCAGAGACAACAAGGAAGTTGGAGGAAAGCAAAGATGTGTAGTGATCTAATGAACAGGAGGCCTGATTGATCAAATTGGCAAAAGGTAAAAAGACAGGTGAGGTCTGCAAAGCCCAGGAATTCCTGTAAGACACTCATTGGCTCTCTAGCAGGAGGTCTGATGAGTTAAAAACTGTGCAAAATATTTTCCAGAGTCTCCATGCCCATGGTTTTGGTTAGTCTAACAAAGTTTAACAGATTAGAAGACATTCCAATAGAAGAGGCTCTCCACAGAATTCCCATCATGGCACAGTGGAAATGAATCTTACTAAGAACTGTGAGGTTGCAGGTTTGATCCCTGCCCTTGCTCAGTGTGTTAAGGACCTGGTGTTGCTGTGAGCTGTGTTGTGGGTCACAGACATGGTTCAGATCTGGCATTGCCGTGGCTCTGGCATAGGCCAGAGGCTACAGCTCTGATTGGACCCCTAGGCTGGGAACCTCCATATGCCACAGCTGTGGCCCTAAAAAGACAAAAAAAAAAGAGACAAAAAAAAGAAGAGGTTCTGCAGAGACTTAGGCATGATTCTAAATACCAAATTATTAATTTATAGTAAAATAAAACTCTATACAGACCAGAATTCTTGTGTTGGTGTGATAAAATTTCCTTTCCTATAGGCTTGCTTCAGTGACAAATAAAATTATAAACAAAAGATGCTTGCTGAGCATAGAATGAGCATATGGAGCATATCTTAGTTTGGCTGCTACACCAAATACCACAGACAGGGTGGCTTGTAAATAACAGTTTATTTCTAACCATTCCAGAGGCTGGGAGAGCCAAGATCCTGGTACAGGCAGATTCGGTATCTGGTGAGGCCACTTTCTCACAGGTAGTGAGGTATTGTGAGGTACCCTCTCATGGTGGATAGGCTAGTAGGCTCCTCAGGCCTCTTTGGTAAGAACACTTATCCCATGAAGGCTCTACCCTTAGAATCCGATCACCCATCTGAGGCCTCATCACCTGACACCACCTCTTTGGGGGTTTAGGATTTTAACTTATAAACTTTGACAGGAGACATACATTTAGACCATAATGGTGCATTTGATCTTAAGCAAAGTTTCTCAGTTAATTTAAATCAAATCTCTCCCCCTGTGTCTTTTGGTCAGGCTTGTTCTCCTCTTCACATTGTTATGTGCACACAGGAACATTTGACATGTATATTTTGTCTGATTGACACATTCTTTTTTTTTAATTTTTTTTGTCTTTTTTGCCTTTTCTAGGGCCACTTCCACGGCATATGGAGATTCCCAGGCTAGGGGTCAAATCGGAGCCGTAGCCACCAGCCTACACCAGAGCCACAGCAACGCGTGATCCGAGCTGCGTCTGCAACCTGCACCACAGCTCATGGCAACGCCGGATAGTTAACCCACTGAGCAAGGGCAGGGACAGAACCCGCAACCTCATGGTTCCTAGTCGGATTCTTTAACCACTGCGCCACGACAGGAACTCCAGATTGACACATTCTTTTTTCACACATATTAATATCATTGTGATGGCTGGAGCCAAACACTGTGCCAGAATGAGAGTCAAGTTTAATCTTTCAGGTGACATAGCCTACATCCTTTCTATATACCTTTAGATGCTTAAACTCTTACCAAAGAAATTCTCACCTATGGTTGACAAATCAGGGGATGTATACAAAAATGCAGCTCACTACCCCAACACTACCACTCACAGTTCTTTCCCCTGGAGGTTTTTATTTATGCAAATAATATGAATAAAATAGAACCTCTTGATTGTCAGTTTTTAAATAATTTCTATTAATCTCTTGTAAAGATAGATGAGGACTTTGCCCACTTGTAACTGAGCAAATTTCCTTTCTTCCAACATAGTTGTGTTATTTTTTTAACTAAATTCTTACATTTGGAACATTGAAAAAAATTCTTATGACTTTATTTTTGATTCTGCCAACTATAATCAGCAATTAAATTTTTTTTTTTTCTTTTTAGGGCAGCACCCATGGCATATAGAGTTTCCCAGGATAGGGGTCAAATCAGAGCTGCAGCTGCCGGCCTACACCACAGCCACAGCAAGGTGGGATCCAAGACACATCTGTGATCTACACCACAGCTCATGGCAATGCTGATCCTTAACCCACAGAGTGAGGCCATGGATTGAACCCACGTGCTCATGGATACTAGTTGGATTCATTTCCACTGTGCCACAATGGAAACCCCCTTTAGTTTTTTATTATAGTTGATTTACAATGTTCTTCTATACAGCAAAGTGACCCAGTATATATACATTCCTTTGTATATATATAAATATATATATACACATATATGTATATACATATATACACACATTCGTTTTCTCACATTATCCTCCATCATGCTCCATCACACGTGATTAGATATAGTTCCCTGTGCTATATATACAGCAGGATATCATTGATTATCCATTCCAAAGGCAACAGTTTGCATCTATTAACCTCAGACTCCTAGTCCTTTGCCGGAGTCCAGCTCCAGCAGCCAGGGTATTCCTACAGGGATGGACAGTGTTGGAGGAGGCACATGGAGACAGCCCCTTTGTCCCTTCTTTCAGGGTGCTGGACTGCTCAAACTTTATTGGCATAAGTGGTTGATTATATAGACAGTTTTTCATTATAGATTACATCATAGTGTTAAAAGTACATTGGTTAGCTATTAGGCTTTGGTTTTTGATCACATGGTACAGTAGCAATATGTCATGTTTTAAAATCTTTAGCCTAACTAAATTTAGTGAGTACAATTCAAGGACAAAGAGGCACAGGAAAGAGGAGACCCAGTACAAACCATCTCATGGCCAGCCAATTTTTACAAGCTGAAGAAGTTACAGACCCAAAAAATCTTGTCTTCAGACTAGTGTCTATCTTCAAAGTGTCCTTGGCAGAGAGACAGTGTGAGAAAATACAAATCAACCTAGCTAGCTACTGTTAAAAGTTTCTAAACTCAAGGACAAAACTCACAGCTGGGTTTCTTTTGATCAAGAATAATATATGTCTAACTCTACAGACCTCACTAAAATCTTCACTCTAAAGTTTACTGTATAACTGGTTAGTAGATAAACACTATGTTTTAATTAAGTTGGATTTAAATAGGGTAAAGTCCTTCCGAATGAAATTCTTATTATATTATTATTGTAATTTTGTTAAATCGCAAATCTCCACAGGAAAATAAGAATGGGAAATAAGAATAATAAGAAAAGAATCAGGGAAGACTGAGGAAAACTGAATAACAAATAAAACAACAGGAAAGACTAGATCTCCCCAGAAACAATCCATGTTCTCCGGTGTAAACATGGAAATTGTTTTTGCAGGAAAGCCCCAATTCTTCCCCATCAACATCAAAGTGAGAGATGTGTAACCTGAGGCCTGCCCTGGGCTCCTACTGTACAGGCAAGCTTTTATCCTGACCAGAAGCCCACCTTTGGCGTGTACCATTCAGGCAGGCTTTTATCCTGACCAGAAACCCACCTTCAGCATGTACCGTTCAGGTAAGCTCCCTTCCTTGGTTAGGAACCTGTCTTCAGGTTTTCCTGCCGTCAGGCAAGGTCTTTTTTCTGACGAGGAGCCTGTCCTCGGGTTTTGGGGCTTTGCACCATCCAGGCAAGCTCCCTTCCTTGGCTCCTTGTATCTTCTCTGCTCCCCACAGTCCTTCCCACTCCCTCCCCCTCTCCTTTTGCAATTTTATTCCCTACTCTATAAATATGGATATTTGTACCTATAACTTCCTTTCAGCACTTCCCTATTATAGCTTCTATTTTACTTTTACTTTGTCAAGATTAATAACAATGACTTACTATCTATATAGAGAAGAGAAAGGGTATTAAGCTCAAAATTAATATTTATATTTTGTCCAAAAGATGATTATTGAGGGAAGAAAAATTGACCAAGGAAGAGTTTTGTAAGCATCAAGGTCTTTCACAGCCTGTACCTTGTTTGTTTAAGAGCACCAAGCAAGAGGTCCAAGGATATGCAACACAAAGTGTATTTAAGTGTTGCTTTGCATGTACCCTATGTCTTAAATATCTGCATACAGACCCTAAGGGCAGTCAGGTCCAGACAACCAATCCTACCTTTGATAAACAGCCTGACATCACTATCTATGATCTGTGAACGCCTCTCCCAAAGGTCCTTGGAGAACCTGTGTGTTCCTTGACTCATATGCACACATATCTTCAAGCCAGTGGTGAAACTACACAAACACACAATTCAGATGCTGCCTGTTTCTGTGATACTGTAAATTAAAAACAAACAAACAAACAAACAAAATAATAAGATCCCTTAAAGTTACTGTGATTATGTAATTGTATTTCACCGAGAAGTGTCTTTTTTCCATTTCTGGTTTAGTGTTTTGTTTTCTAATTGCTCTTTTTTCCACCATGATTTTCCTTCACTACCTAATCTTTCCTTCCCCTTCCCTACTCCATATAGTGCAGCCAAGTTCAATAAGACAGGATAAACATAAAAATAATCATTTTCCACCAAATGAATCACAGGAATTCTAAATTCAACATATTAAAAACAAATTCATCACAATTAACCCAGCCTCGGTCCTTCCGCAGTTCCCATCTACAGAAACCTGGTCCCAGGACCAAAACCCCAGCAGGCATCCCAGCCCTTTTCTGACTCCCCATTCCCTGTCTATTGCCAAGTCAGATCTGCTTTGGTTCGTAAAGAGCAATTGGAGGAGGCAAGTCTTCTCTGGCCTCACAACTTCTGCCTTGGTTTGATCTGAACTGAATTCTGAATCTTCTCACTGAGTAATTCCTACAGCCCCTTCACTGCCCTCCTTGTCTCCAGGGTTACCTTTCCTCATTCAGTTCTCCATTCTCAATTAGAGTCATCTTTCTTATACTCAGATCTAATCAAACACGTTTTCTGGGTTTCTCACTGCTTCCATGATAATGTCCCAAATCCCCACCACAAAGTTCAAGACCTTTCATTATCTAGGTTTTGCTTGTTTCACCAGCCTGGTATCTTAACCTCCCTTCCCCCTAGAGTCATAATGAACTACTCCTGAGATTCTAATATGCCATTCTCTTTTTTGTCCTTAGGGTTTTGCATCTTCATTCCCTTCTCACTGGAACATATTTCAACCACCTTCTCACCGGGCAAACTGGTGTGACAGGTCTGAGTTTAGATGGTAAACCCTTCCTTGAATGTCTTTTTGTTTTGTTTTGTTTTTAGTTTTTGTTATTGTTTTTTCAGAGTTGGAAAGACAATTATTTATCATATCCAAATATTTTTTTCTTATTCAGTTTATTCCACCTGCTATATAGCCTTTATTTATTTATTTTTTATTAAAGTATAGTTGATTTACAATGTTGTGATAATTTCTGCTGTACAACAAAGTGATTCAGTTATACATGTACACACATGCATTATTTTTCCAATTCTTTTTCCACATAGATTATCACAGAACATTGAGTAGAGTTCTCATGCATTATTTTTCTGATTCTTTTCCCCACGTAGATTATCACAGAGTATTGGGTAGAGTTCTCTGTGTTATACAGCAGGTCCCCATTAGCCAATCATTCCATATATTTCAGTGTGCATATGCCAATAACAAACCCCCAGCCCATCCCTCCCCACTGACTATCCCATTTGGTAACAATAAGTTTTTCACAGCCTGTGAACCTATTTCTGTTCTGTAAGTTCATTTGTATCTTTTTATTAGATTCCACATATAAGTGATATCCTATGATGTTTGTCTTTCACTGTCTAACTTCACTTAGTATGATAATCTTTAGGTATATCCATGTTGCTGCAAATGGAATGAGTTCATCTTTTTATGGCTGAGTAATATTCCATTGCGTATATGTACCATCTTCTTCATGGAGATGTATTCACCGTGCCTCCCTAATGGCAGGACAGATGTTGCATTGCCTGGCTTGCCAAATGGATGAATGGAATCATCTAAGTTCTTTGCCCTACATTCCTTGATTTTCTCATAGAATTTTCAATGGAGCAGATGTCTATTTCATGGGATGGTATAATTTTTCTTTAAAAGGAATGGATGGATTAGATAATATCTCCAAGTTGCATTAGGGTAAAAACAGTATTAAATTGATGGCCTTTGTTTATTCTGATGCATTATAACAGCTTTTGTAAAGCTTATTTCAAGTTATTAGTCTTTACCTATGGTTTGTAGGAATTGCCACATGGCTAAGAAAGCTGATTTTCTATGTACTTGAATTTTCTAACTGCATCTGTGTGAGAAAATCAATCACTGCTTATATTTTTAGGAGTACAAATAATGATCCATGTGCTTATTCTGGGACATATCACACTGTGATAAATTTATTTCAACTCTTTTAATTTAAATTCAGCAAGTTATTTTCTTTTTTTCCAAGAATGCTATTTGAAATCTTATTCTGCCATCAATTCATTTAAAAGATAATTTCAAATGGGAAATTTTTTTTTCTAATTCTTTGATCAACCCCCTTAAACTGTTTGTTGGCATTCTCTCTGCAGAGAGGCAAATCTCTCTAGACCTTGAAATGTGGCTATGTCACTGCAAATCTGGGTCCCTATGAAGGGTTTAGTTTCAGGAACTAAGTTTTGTGCATCCAAGCTTCTGTAATAACATAGCCATTGTCAACAACAGAAAGGTTCTTCTCCAAATATTCTGTGCTTTATTCTGAACATTTCCATATTGATGTGTTCTTCTGTTTGTTTTGTAGTGACATGTTTATGTTCGAAGGAATTTTGTCTAAACTGCACATTTAAAAATTACTCTTAAAATCATTTTGTCAGACTACAAATTGGCATAAGGCAGAACAACAAGCTTAACATTTATAGCTCCTGCTTCTTCATTTGCTGTTAGACTGACTCTGACTGTCCACTGGGACTGTGGGTTTCCAGCAAGTTTCCTTGAAGCCCCAGCTCCAAGCAGGAGCCTAGGACTGGTGGCAGGAGGAAGCTGGGATAGGATCAGTAGGTCCGTGCTTCCCTCCTTTACCACTCACAGCCCCAATAGCTTCACCTTTATTTATATATATATTGAACTTATGAGTATATTTCATTTCAAAAAAAGTAAATAGAGTAAATTGCTACAAAATATTTTGAAAATAGCTTCCCTAGAATCTGGGTGTGGCTTAGTGGGTAGATGTGATAGGAAGCAAAATTCCCTTTCATTTCTGGACCTCTCCTGCATGGCCTGAATATTATATCCATTCTGTGCCCCGACTGCTCACTAATCAATACTTTAGTTTTTAAACTGCAGCTCATTACACTCAGTGTCATCAAGGAGAGTTCATGTTGATAACAGACCTGATGCTCACACTCTGCAAAATAACAGTCCAGTGAGGGCCTTTGAAAACTCCTCCATGGCCAGGGCTAAGAAAGGCTGGATTCTTTATGTGGAAGAGCATTCTGAGAGATAATTTCTTTTCTTTTCTTTCTTTTTTTTTCCTGAAAACTTCATTAAGTAGTTACAACTTTTTATGATATTTATCTTTATAAGGTAAATCATCCCTACAATTGTTGAGTATTTAAAGTACACACAGAGGAGAAGTGAGGAAGTTCTTGTTTGTTTTTGTTTTCTTTCAGTGGTGCTAATTCCCTTGTTACACGTGGAGAACATGGGTTTTGTTTGAGCAGTGCTCTTTCCTTTAGGAAAGTGTTCTTCCTTACCGCATGGATTCTAGAAAGGAGAGTGTCAACACAACTCTCTGGAACTTGGCCGAGGGTGAGCCACGTCACCCAGCTGGCTAATAAAAATTTTGTGGAATTTGTATTTTCTTTTTAAAACTTAAAATTTTTTAAAAAGTTTTAGTGATGTAGAGTTGATTTACAATGTTGTGATAATTTCTACTGTACCACAAAGTGATTCAGTTATACATATACACATATGCAATCACTTTTAGATTCTTTTCACACATAGATTATCACAGAATATTGGGTAGAGAACTCTGTGCTCTACAGCAGGTCCCTGTTGGCCAATCATTCCATATACCTCTGTGTTCATGTTCCAGTCCCAAATCCACAGTCCATCCCTGTATTCTCTTTAGTAGAGAAAGAAATTCTCATTCCTCTGGACTTTACCAAAGTGAGATAAGGTAGCCTGAATAGCAGCAGACTCTTCCTAGTTACCTCAGATGTGCCCTGCTTTTGTCTGTGTGACAAGAGGGCAATTTGGTATATTCTCATGGTAATATTCTTGGGGAAGAGCAAAGTCTATCTCCTTGGCAGGGTGTCTCTGGCATGACTACTCAGAAAAGAGTTTATGTAAAATAGAGGATTTCTATTTCTAGAATTTTCAAAATTTCAGTATCCCTCTTTCAAAGCACTGCCATGTCTTCTTGCTTCAGAAAAAGTTTGTAAACTAAAGGTAAAGTTTTATGACACAGTGCTACTCCCACAGCTTCTGTGGTTGAGACAAAAGCAAGCAAGCACTTATATGATTCTAACTTTTAACTCTTTCCTGTTTGTAATGTCCTAAGTATGTACAAATTATTTCTATATGCAAAATGTAATATATATATATATATATATACACACACACACACACATACACATTTACTGTAGCCTGTTTTATTACATAGATTCCATAGGTCTATCCTATAAATATCTACAGTAAAGAGAACTAAAATAATGATCAATCAAACCATCCTAATTGTGCTACCTTCAAATTTCTTGTCCCATGAAAATATGGACATAGTTACTTTTCAACTCAAATTCATGTTCTTTCATGTCTTTGTGAGTTAGTTTCTTTTTTGATGTTATTTATTTATTATTTAAATTAAAGTGGCTTACAATGTTGTGCCAATTTCTGATGTACCCAGTCATACATATTTTTTTTATATTATCTCTCATCATGTTCTGTCCCAAGAGATTGGATATAACTCCCTGTGCTACACAGCAGGACCTCATTGCTTATCTATTCTAAATGCATCTTTAACCCCATCTATTAACCCCAAACTCCCAGTCCATCCCACACCCTCTCCCTTCCCCTTGGCAAAAACAAGTCTGCTTTCTATGTCTGTGAGTCTGATTCTGTTAATTTTGTGCCAAATTTAGCTTCTTTTAGAAAAATTTTTTATAGTGGATTTACAATGTTCTGTCAATTTTTGCTGTACAACACAGTGACCCAGTTACACCCCACCCCCCACATACATACATTCTTTTTCTCACATTATCCTCCATCATGTTCCATCACAAGTGATTTGATATAGTTCCCTGTGCTATACAGCAGGATCTCATTGCTTATCCACTCTAAATGTGATAGTTTGCATCTACCAACCCCAAATTTCCAGTCTATCCCACTCCCCCCTTGGCAACCACAAGTGCTTTCTCCATGTCCGTGAGTTTTTTTCTTGTCTGTATATAAGTTCATTTGTGTCATATATTGGATTCCAGATATAAGTGATATCATATGGTATTTGTCTTTTTCTAACTTACTTCACTTAGTATGAGAATCTCTAGTTCCCTCCATGTTGCTGCAAATGGCATTATTTTATTTTTTATGGCTGAGTACTACTCCACTGTGTTTTTGTACCACATCTTTTTAATTCTTCTGCCAATGGACATTTAGATTGTTTCCATGCTTTGGCTATTGTGAATAGCACTGCAAAGAATATAGTGGTTCATGAATCTTCTTGAATGAAAGTTTTGTCTGGATATATACCTAAGAGTGGGATTACTGGATCAGATGTTAGTTCTATATTTAGTTTTCTGAGGTAACTCCATATTGTTTTCCATAGTGGTTGTACCAATTTACATTGCCACAAATAATATAGGAGTGTTCTTTTTCCTCCACACCCTCTCCAGCTTTTGCGATTTGTTGACTTGTTAATGATGGCCATTCTAACCCATGTGAGGTGGTACCTCATAGAAGTTTTGATTTCATTTCTCTAATAATAAGTGATGATGGGTATTTTTTCATGTGCCTGCTGGCCATCCATATGTCTTCTTTGGAGAAATATCTATTCAGGCCTTCTGCCCATTTTTTTTTCTTTTTGTCTTTTTGCCATTTCTTGGGCCGCTCCTGTGGCATATGGAGGTTCCCAGGCTAGGGGTCTAATTGGAGCTGTAGCTGCCAGCCTACACCAGAGCCACAGCAATGCAGGATCCGAGCCGCATCTGCGACCTACACCACAGCTCACGGCAACGCTGGATCCTTAACCCACTGAGCAAGGGCAGGGACCGAACCCGCAACCTCATGGTTCCTAGTCGGATTCGTTAACCGCTGTGCCACGACGGGAACTCCCTTCTGCCCATTTTTCAGTTGGGTTGTTTCTGTTTTTGCTCTTGAGTTGTATGAGTTTTCGTACAATTTGGAGATTAAGCCCCTGTCAGTTGCATCATTTGCAACTATTTTCTCCCATTCCATAGGTTGTCTTTTTTTTATGGTTTCGTTTGCTGTGCAAAAGCTTATAAGTTTGATTAGGTCCCCTTTGTTTATTTTTGTTTTTGTTTCTATTGCCTTGGGAGACTGACCTAAAGAAACATTTTTAAGGTTGATGTCAGTGAGTGTTTTGCCTATGTTCTCTTCTAGGAGTTTTATGGCATCTTGTTTTACATTTAAGTCTTTAAGCCATTTTGAGTTTATTTTAGTGCGTGAGGTGAGGGTGTGTTCTAGTTTTGTTGATTTACATGCACCTGTCCAGTTTTCCCAGGACAAGTTGCTGAAAGGACTGTCTATTCCCCAATTTCTATTCTTGCCTCCTTTGTCGAAGATTAACTGACCATGGTGTGGGTGTCTGGGTTTATTCCTGTATTCTCTATTCTGTTCCATTAGTCTGTATGTCTGTTTTGGTACCAGTACCACACTGTCTTGATAACCATAGCTTTGTAATATTGTCTGAGGTCCTGGAGATTTATGCCTCCTGCTTGGTTTTAGTCCCCCAGGATTGTTTTGGCAATTCTGGGTCTTTTAAAGTTCCATATAAATTTTGGGGGTTATTTTTTCTAGTTCTGTGAAAAATGTCATGGGTAATTTGATAGCGATTGCATTGAATCTGTAGCTAGCTTTGGGTAGTATGGCCATTTTAACTATATTAATTCTTCTAGTCCAGTAGCATGGAATACCATTCCATTTCTTTGAAGCCACTTTAATATCCTTGATTACTGTTTTATAGTTCTCAGTATGTAAGTCTTTCACTTCCTTGGTCAGGTTCATTCCTAAGTATTTAATTTTTTGGGGTATGATTTTAAAATGTGTTGTATTTTTACATTCCTTTTCTAATATTTTGTTGTTAGTATACAGAAATGCATCCAATTTCTCAATATTAACTTGCATCTTGCTACTTTGCTGAATTCAACGATTGGTTCAAGTTGTTTTTGTGTGGAGTCCTTAGGGTTTTCTAAATATACTATCATGTCATCTCCATATAGTGACAATTTTATATCTTCCAATTTGGATATATTTATTTATTTTGTTTGTCTGATTGCTCTGGTAGGTCTTCTAATACTGTGTTTAATAAAAGAGTTGAGAGTGGGCATCCTTGTCTTATTCCAGATTTTAGCAGGAAGGCTTTCAGCTTCTCTCCATTGAGTAATATATTTGCTGTGGGTTTCTCATAAATGGCTTTTATTATCTTAATGTATGTTCACTTTATACCCACTTTAGCAAGATTTTTTATCATGAATGGATGTTGGATTTTGTCAAATGATTTTTCTGCATCTATGGGGATGATCATGTGGGTTTTGACTTTTCTTTTGTTAATGTAGAATATGGTGCTGATTGATATGCATATGTTGAACCATCTTTGTGAACTTGGGATGAATCCCATTTCATCACAGTGTATGATCTTTTTCATGTGTTGTATTCAGTTGGCTAAATTTTTGTTGAGAACTTTTGCTTTTATATTCATCAAAGATATTGGCTTATAATTTTCTTTTTTGGTAGTATATTTGTCTGTTTTTGGTATTAGGGTGATGTTGCCTTCATAGATGATCTTCGAGGGTATTCCTTTATCTTCAACCTTTTGGAAAAATTTAAGAAGTATGGGTGTAAGTTCTTCCTTTTGTGTTTGGTAGAATTTGCCTATGAAGTCATCTGATCCTGGAATTTTGTTTGCAGGGAGTGTTTTTTTTTATGTATTCAATTTTATTCATAGGATCAGTATATTAAATTGATCTATTTAATCTTGATTCAGTTTTGGTGGGCTCTATATCTCTAGAAAGTTGTCCATTTCTTCTAGAATTGTCAAATTTGTTGGCATACATTTGCTCAAAGTATTCTCTTACTTTTTTTTTCTTGTATTTCTGCAGTATCCAATGAGATTTTTCTTTTTCATTTCTTATTTTGTTTATTTAAATTTTCTCTCCACTTCTTGACGAGTCTGATCAGAGGTTTGTCAATTATTTTTACCCTTTAAAGAACCAGTTATTTGTTTTATTGATTTTTTTCTATTGTTTTTTTGAGTCTCTATTCTATTGATTTCCTCTCTGATCTTTATGATTTTGTTCCTTCTGCTGACTTTAGGTTTTATTGTTTTCTTCTTTTTCTTTTTTTCTTTCTTTCTTTTTTATTTGTCTTTTTGTCTTTTCAGGGCCGCACCCACAGCATATGGAGGTTCCCAGGCAGAGTCTAATTGGAGATATAGCCGCAGGTCTATGCCACAGCCACAGCAATGCCATATCTGAGTTGTGTCTGTGAATTATACCACAGCTCATGGCAATGCCAGTGAATGAGGCCTCACTGAGTGAGGCCAGGGATTGAATCCACAACCTCATGGTTCCTAGTTGGATTTATTTCTGCTGTGCCACAATGGGAACTCCCTGTTTTCTTTTTCTAATTCTTTTAGGTGTAGGCTAGGTCATTGGTTTGAGATTTTTCTTGTTTTTTTGAGGAAGATCTGTATTGCTCCAAACTTCCCTCTAAGTACTGCTCTTGTGGCAGCCCATAGATTTGGAATAGTAGTGTTCTCATTATAATTTGTCTTGAGGTGTTTTTTAATTTCACTTTTTATTTTCTCATTGACCAGGTGGTTTTGTAGTAGCATGTTTTTTAGTCTACATGTAGTCATTTTTTTTTTCACATTTCTTTTCCTGGAGTTGATTTCTAATTTTATGCCACTGTGGTCAGAGAAGATACTTGAAATAATTTCTATACTCATAATTTTCTGGGGTTAGTTTTATGCCCAGTATATGGTCAATCCTTGAGAATGTTTCTTCTGCACTTGAAAATAATATATATTCTATTTTGGGGAGATGTAAAGCCCTGAAAATGTGAATTAGGACTAACCTTTCTATTGTGTCATTTAGGATCTCTGTTGCCTTATTGATTTTCTGTTTAGAGAATCTGTCCATTGATGTGAGTGGGGTGTTAAAGTCTCCTACTATTTTTGTATTCCCATTAATTTTTCCTTTTATGTCTGTTAGTATATGTTGTATGTATCTGGGTGCCCCTATATTAGGGGCATATATATGGACAAGTGTAATGTACTCTTTAATTGATCCTTTGATCATAATATAGTGTTCTTCTTTGTCTTTCTTTATGGCCTTCATTTGACAGTCTATTTTGTCTGATATGAGTATTGAAACTCCTGCTTTCCTGTCTTGTCCATTTGCATGAAATATTTTTTTCCATCCCCTCACTTTCAATTTATATGTGTCTTTTTCCCTAAGGTGAGTCTCTTGTAGGCAGCATATTTTATGCTCTTGTTTTTTATCCAATATGCTACTCTATGTCTTTTGATTGGAGCATTCAGTCCATTGACATTTAAGGTAATTATTGATAAATATGTATTTATTGCCGTTTTAAACCTTTGTTTCCAGTTGGTTCTATGTTTCTCATTTGTTCCATTCTTTTTTTGGTTGGATAATTTCCTTTTATTTATGCATGTGTTTTATTATTTTTAGTTTTTGTGAATGTAGTATTTGCTTCGGATTTGTAGTTACCCTGTTTTGCAAGTATGTTAACCCCTTCATGTATCTGCTCACTTTAGCCTGATAATAATATAGGATCAAACACATTCTAAAATAAAGAGAGTCTAGATTTTCTTATTTTCCTTCCTCATACTTATTATTTTGATGTTCTTTTTAAACATCTTTATGTTTATCTTTTTTTCTGTTCCCTGTGTTAATTGTCACCTTTACAATATTTTCTTTCCTTTTAGATCTGTATGCTGGCTTATTTAAGTGATTACATTCCAGTTGTGTTTTCCTGCATCCTATTTCTTCTTACTTCTTTTTTATTTAAAGGAGCCCTTAGCATTTCTTTTAGAATGGTTTTAGTATTGCTATAGTCCTTCAGTTTTTGTTTGTTGGAGAAATTATTTATTTTTCCTTCTATTTTAAATGATGTTCTTGCTGGGTAGAGAATTCTAAGCTGCAAATTTTTCCCTTTTAGATCTTTGAATATACCTTGCCACTCTCTTCTGGTCTATAGTGTTTCTGTAGAGAAACCAGCCCTATTTGGGCTTCTCTTATAATTGACTCTTTGTTTTTTTCTTGCTGGCCTTTAGAATCCTCTCTTTAACTTTTGCCATTTTTATTATAATATGTCTCGGTGTGGCCTTGTTTGGGTTCAACTTATTTGGTGCCCTCTGTATTTCCTCTTGATATATGTTTCCTTTAGATTCGGAATGTTTTCAGCCATAATTTCTTCAAATATATTTTCAATCCCCTTTTCTTTTTCTTCTCCTTTTGAAATCCCTATTATGCATAGACTGGCCTACTCTATATTATCCCATAGATCTCACATTGCTTTCATATTTTTCTTCTTTTTTTTTATTTTTTTGTCTATTGTCCTTATTGGGTGATTTCCATTATTCTATCTTCCAAGTCACTAATTTTGTCCTCCGTATTATTCATTTTACTCTTCAGTGCTTTTTGCATCTCTTGCATCTTTGCAAATGAATTTTCTATTTTTTCTTGGTTACTCCTTATTTTTCTAGTTCCTTTCAAAGTAATCTACCTTAATACTCATATCCATTCTTAATTCCTTCATATTCACTCTTGTTCCTTCAATATTTTCACTATCTCCTTTTGAACTTGGTGTCTAATAGACTCTAGAGGTCTGTTTCATTTTTTTGCTCCTTCAGGTGAATTCTCCTGTTCTTTTTACTGTGAATGGTTCCTGAGCGTCTTCATTTTGCTTATTTTTTCCTTATTCTGTGAGTATAAGGAAAACAACTACGTAGACTTGGACAATATTTATATGAAAGAGTGCCCTTGGGTATTTTGTGAGGGCTTACTCTTTATTTTTGGTGTGAGGGCTGCTTTTGGTTTGAATTCTTGCTATTTCCTCAGTGTGTGCAGGCTGCTATCCCCTTGATAGATGCTGCGTGTTCTTCCAGAGAGAAAGAGGCAATGGGAAGGGTCTGTAGCCAGTGCCTTGTTTGCTGGGCCCTTGACAGTGTCATAGACTGTGGGAAGGTGGTGCAGGCTGCTACTAGTTGGAGGGCCTGGGAAGTAGCAGTGGCCCTCAGGCAGGTGTAGGCAGCACCTGGAGCTTTTGGCAGTGGTAGTGGCAGGACATGTGGCTTCAAAAGGAAGTGAGAGCAGCACTGCATAGTGCTCAATTGCAATGCCCTACTCTGTGCTGACCTCTGAGGTGACTGGGTCTGTAGGTGGTGCCTGTTCACAGACTCCTAGTGGTGGCAAGACATGCCCACCTCTGGTATCTAAGATGACTGTGTTAGTTTGACCCTGCCACCTGTACACCATGCAAAATGTTCCCCATCATGCTTACCATATGCAGGAGGTGCCACCACCCATAGCCTGAGCATATGCTTACCATATGCAGGAGGTCCCACCAACCATAGCCTGAGCCCATCACCCATATCCAATGCAAAAGTTGCCTCACTGCCCATAGCCCCACCCTTGAGAGTCTGTGCATGCCCAGAGAAAGATGTTCCTATGGTGGTCCACCCCTCCTCTTCTTGCCCTCTCCAACAATTGTGTCTTGCTTTTTCTGCAGGCCAGGTCCTCCTCCCAGTTTCCCTTAGCTGTGGCACTCTGCTCCCCAGCCCTTGGCGCACCACTCCTTAGCCCCTCCAACCCTAGTCCTCTCCCTGGAACTGACCTCCAGAGCTTGAGTCTCAGCGCCCAGCCCCCTTACCAGCATCTCCGGCTGTGTCCTCATGGGAGGTTGTACTGATTGTCTATGCAGATCTCTCTCTGCTTTGCCCTCCTCAGTACAGCTGCTTAAATTTTTTTCTGAGGCTTTGAGGTCTCTCCATCTTGGTTGATCTCTCCATCACTTAGGTGGCTTCCCAGGGTATGGGTTCCTTTTCTCCATAGCTCCCTCTCATGTGCTAGTCCCATCCTGTTTCCTTTCTCTCTCTTTTTATTTTCCTTTTGTTATACCCAGTTTCTTGCCCTTTTTGGAGGTTTAGGGTCTTCTGCCAGCATTCAGTAGATCTTCTGTGTGAATCTTTCTACATGTAGGTGGTTTTCTTTGAAGTTTGTAGGAGAAGTTTATCACCATGTCTTATTCCTCCACCATCTTGATCCTGCCTCTTAGATTTGATATCATATGGTGTTTGTCTTTCTCTTTCTGGCTTACTTTATGTAGTTTGAAAAGCCATAGTTGCATCCATGTGGCTACAAATGGCATTACTTTGTTTTAATGTGAGTTAGTTTCTATGTTTCAAAGCAGTGTGCATTGAGTGGACTCTTCTTTGCTCTCTGGAAAAGAAAGCACACTTGAGATAAAGATCACACTGACATCATCTGCTACCCAGGTGAGCCAAGAGCTAGGTTACAGGTCATCCCTTTAATCTTTATTGCTCGACTTGGCTGTTTTCTTCTTTTATTCATACTTCAAAGAATACAGTGGTTGAGAGTAGACATCATTTGAGGAGAATGCATCTCACTAATAGTAAAAATAAAACTGCTTTGGGAGTTTGTTCAAAAGATATAGTTGAAGTACAATTTCATTTTACTACTTCCCCAGTCATTGATGACATCCCTCCTACTGCAAGGGTAGGTGTCTGTTGGAGTAGCATATTATAAAATAACCCAAGGTTGCCTGTTACTTCTGGGATTGTCTCCTTTCTGCTTAGGCCACCTCTTTCCTGTTCCTCAGGCAAAGGTATGTCAAGGCTGGAGGTAAATTCATATATAAGTTTTATTTCCTAGTTATGCATTTAAGATTTAAATATGGTATTGGAATCTAAATATCAGATGACTTGAAATGATACAGGATTTGTACATAAAAGGGTTGTAACATTTCTTTCCTACTGGTAAAGTTACTCAGGAAAATGTTTATGGCTTGAATTAAGTTTTTTGCCCTCAAATAGTTTTGCTTATAGTTCAGCAAATAATTTAGCTCCCAATAATTTAGAAAGAAGTAACAGGTGTTCGAAAATATATATTTTGGAGAGATTACAATACCTAAAAACATTGCAGTGTTTCAAAATTTTTTCCTAATGAATTTCTCATGCAGACTTTTATTAAAATTTACATATATAAGAGAAAAGAAGATATTCAGAACAAAAACATAAACTATTGGTGAAATGAAAACAATCTTCTCACAACAACAGTTAGGAATTCTCACAAATGGTATAATTAGAGGACAAAGTAGTAAATCTTACTGTTGCAGCCCTAGTGCTAGAATAAAGTTGTTGTTATTGAAAGCCCAACTTTGGGGTTTATTCTGAAAGAAGTCCACAAGTACTACAGTGAAAGGTCTTGCAAAGTCATTACATACTTAAGTATTTCATGTATAAATGACATGGCTGAAAATAAGTACCCCCCCAAAGTTACGCCCAGTTTGCCTTAGTAAATAAGAACTGCAGATACTGTTATTGGATATATATATATATTTTACCATTGCTATAGATTGCTCATTGGAAATCCAGGGCAGACCTGTAATTATCGTTATGTTCACACACATTATGTTCAAAATGTATAATTATTTCTGGATCCCTAGATAAATATGCACTGCACTATTTTAGAGTAATGAAAAAATACTTGAGGGTGCAGACTGCAGTAAAATATGAACAAATACTGTGAATATTTTTAGTTTTCAATAGAAAGATTTCGACTTGGGTGAAAAAGGCAACAGTGTTAAACCCCTAGATGGCTTTATAAAGGTCTAAACATATCTAGCAGGGTAAATTGGACTTGATGTTTGCATCCCAAAGAGGCAAAATATAAAACAGAAGAAGAATTTCTATCTAGTCCATTAACCATTGGTAAAAAACCTCTACTTATGAGATAACTTATCTAACTTCCTGGATCATTAAAAGTATCCTAGAGGCTTATCTGCAGTAATGCTTTGAGGTTCTTTAATTTAGAATTTTTATGGAAGAGGAAATCTAACGTCCCTTCCGAGGAGTTCAAAACAATTCCTCCTTTGGAATTCTTGTCAGTTTGTACATTTGAATTTTATTGAGACTTGGGAAAGTGATGCTACCTTGTGCCTTGTGACACTCTTGCTTTAGAAAGAGAAAGTTTCCCAGAAAGAAAGTTTGCCTTTGTTTATCCCAACTTTCACCGTGAACCTCTCTTCCAGTTTAGGGGGCAATGGTTGTGGAGGTGTAAAGTGGGTTTACATTTCCCTGAGTCAGGTATTTAAGACATTCACTTATCTGTTTCATCAACTTCTACCTCCACCAATCAAAACTCCAAAATGGATTTCAAACTTGTCAAGAGGATGAATCTGGCATTTCTGTAAGATATTGAAATGTGCAAGTAATTGAAATTTTGAGCAGAAGGAATATTTGATGTTACCGATAAGCTTTAGCTGGAGAAAAGTCTTGATTCAGGCCTTGTAACTCAGGAGAATCTTCAGGTGTCATTGTTAGTAAGTGGTGGAGATGGATACTCAACTGAAGAAAGTTAAGGGTCAAATGAATGGAGAAAAATTGGAAGTAGAAATAGCAAATGTGTACTAGGGTCTTAAATTACTATTATTTTTTGCTTGTGTTTTTAATTTATCTATGAAAAAATAGGCATAAATGTAGAATTAGAAGATATGGTCTGCAATGTTTCCTCAAACCTCTAAAACACCAGAGATTTTGATATTGAATTCAATCATTCTGTGGCTTAAATTCAAGGAACTGTATAAGTATACAAGATTCACAATAAATGGTACATACCTATGGAATGCCTATACCCCATCATAGGGATAGCTTATTGAGTGAGCTGTAATTGTCAAACCACTGTAATTGATGGGAAGTATCTCTGTCAAAGAAGGAGAGGAAGTTCTGAGGGGACAATGGTTAGCAATGCATATGTGCTGGAGGAAACATTGCTGCTGGCTTCCCTAGACTGAGGTGGTCTGTCTATACAAGCCTTGCCTCTCCTGACCACACCTCTTTTGTGTGTGGATCTTCAAGCCATATTGCCTGTTCTGGCTTTTTCTCATTATTTAATAATATGGTGTTAGGTGAAGCTTGATCTGCCTTGTGAATTTTGATGACTAATCCAAAGCATTGCTGCTATCAGAGCAGTGAGTGCTGTAATATATGCTAGAGACTTTTCTCCCTAAGATTCTTCAAGCTTTTAAATGCTCATATTTATTTGAAAACAAATTTTCAAAATAGTATTCAAGTAATGATGAATGTGCAAGCTCTTCAATAACTTCTGGTAGAAAAAGTAGCTTCTTTCACCACTTTTGTAAAGAAATCTGATGGCTTGATTATTTTGATACAACACAAAATCCTTCATAATAAAACTTCTCTATTACAAAGATTGGTTCTGTCTTCAGAAGCAGAATATCAAGAGTAATACAACACAGGTGCTGACTTTAATCAAAATGGGTGGAGTTTTTTTATTATGACCAGAGCTTGCAAAATAAAGGACTTTTCCTTTTTAATAAAGGGAAAATTATTTTCAATTTTATTCACTCATTCAAAAGGAATCATGACCCATTTAAAATAATTGCATTTTTGGAGTTCCCACTGTGATGGAATGGCTTAAATGATCTGATTTTTGGCCACTGCAGCATAGGTCATAGCTACAGCTCAAATTTGATCCTTTACCTAGGGTATGGCCTGGGTCACATACGCCAAGGGTGCTGCCATAAAAAAAACAGCATTTTCTGTTTGAGTTGGTACTTGACTTTTCATCTATATTTTACAGTGATAAAATGGGACACTTCAATTGCAGCTTTGCTAAAATATATGTTTTGAGAAATCTAGGGTTTTATAAAAAATAATAGAGAAGTGGCTGTCAACAGATAAAATGTGTATGCTAGAACTTTTTTTGAAGCACAAAGCACCCTTGTACATGTAATATCTTTGTCTTCACAAATATAGAGATGCTGGAAGACAAACAGTGCCTTGGCAGTGTATTTCACAGGGGATGGGGATAGGAGGGTAAGGAATATTTTCTTTGTTATCTGAGATTTTAGGGTCTGTACTTCTTTTGTATGGTGTAATGTTTTTGTATTTTTTTTTTTTTGTCTTTCTGCCATTTCTGGGGCCACTCGCGCAGCATATGGAGGTTCCCAGGCTAGGGTGCTAATCGGAGCTGTAGCCGCCAGCCTACACCACAGCAACTCGGGATCCGAGCCACATCTGCAATCTACACCACAGTTCACGGCAACGCCGGGTCCTTAACCCACTGAGCAAGGACAGGGATCAAATCCGCAACCTCATGGTTCCTAGTCAGATTGGTTAACCACTGAGCCACGACAGGAACTCCTGTTTTTGTATTTTTATAAACTTTAAATTTATATTGTATAAATACATTATTGTGGTAATTAGTACACATAGATTTCTAAAGACATCTACAAATTTTTCTTATTCCAATTATTTAGTTTGTAAGGGATGTTTCCAAATAATTAATAGTAAACACACAAATGCTTCCTCATTGAAATTGAAATATTTTGCTTATGATGTGATTTTTCCAAATGAGTTGGTTCCAAATTGGGTGGGCAGTTAAGACTTTTCAGTTGCCAACTTTATGAACATTGCTCCTTAGCATAGTTCCTGGAATCAATAAAACTTATACAATTCATATCGATATAACTAAGCTTTTTTTGTACTGAAAAATAGATAAAATTTAATTTTGACCATGCAGAAAAAGTCATCCTTTTCAATTTCCTATGTTTTAGGAGCTCAGTTTTCATTATTTACACCCTGGTATTTTTACAGCAAATAATTACCTGAACCCTGAGAAAATTTCAGCTTGAAAAGAATTAAAGTCATCCGTGATAGATATGTTTATTTTACTTGTGAAAGTACCGTGTGATAAATGCCCGAAAAGTCCAAGGTAGGTTTTGTGTATATGTTGGATCTATGATCAAACTACAAGTGGATGAACACTAACAAGGAATTGTCACTCATTCTTTCTCTGCATCACTCCATTATGGTTTTAGTACAGTTTCTTATATTGTTTTAATATTATTATTTTTTCCTTTGTTCTTCAACTTTTCTTAAGGCCAGAAGTATTTTTTTCAACCTGTCTTAAAATTTCAGTGATTCATGGTTAAAAGGAACTTGAAAGCTCAGATGAAGTGACAGTTTTTAACAACAAAAATGCTAAATTTTAAAATTTATGTACACCTAAAAATGTAATAAATTCATCGAGTAATAGAAAAAGAAAAAACCTAAATTCATCTCTTGATGTATTATTAGATATAATTGCAGTGCATATAGAGCCTTTTTTTTTCTTTTTATGGCTGCACCTGAGGCATATGGAAGTTCCTACATTCTGGGTTGAATCAGAGCTGCAGCCGCAGCCTATAGAACAGCCATGGCAATACTGGATCCAAACTGCATCTGTGACCTATGCTCCTGCAGCTTGCAGCAAAACTGGATCCTTTACCCACTGAGTGAGGCCAGGGATTTAACCCACATTCTCAGAGAGACAACACAAGGTCCTTAACTTGCAGAGCCACAATGGGAACTCTGAGCCATTCTGAATATTAGCATCCTTTGCTCACTTGGCAATTCTTGAGTATATTAGTACTTTAGACTTGGCATTTTCTTAATCAATGTATACTGCATTCTGGCTTAAGAGAGAACTTCCATTCTACAGGCAAGGAAGATGAAAGGAAGGTTAGTTATGTACCTAACATGACCTCAGGTGGCAGTGAGACAAATCCATCTTCTCTTGTCACTGCTGGCCGTTAGGTGGACTAGTCATTGTGGTATTGCATGAGCTGATGCCTTTTTGATGCCTGAAGTTAACATCTCTCAAGTTGATAGAAACAGTTGGGAATAGACCAAATTACAGGTTAGGTGTACTGCAACATATTTTAGTACAGAGTAGTGCTGTAGAAATTAAAGAATGAAATGTCCTTCTTTAATACATATAAGAGAACAGTCCTAGTGTACTTGCTGCTGTGGTTTTGTCATTTATCATAAGGAGCAAATACACAAGTAGCTATTTATGTATTTGACTGGTAAGCATTTTTTTCCTTTTACTTTTGTTTTCCTTTTTTGGACATCCTATGTTATATGACATTACCAGGACAGGGATCAGATCTGAGCAGCAGCTGTGCCTGGATCCTTACCCCTCTGTGCTGGGCCTGGGATCAAATCAGCATCCCAGGGCTTCAGAGAAACTACTGATCCTATTTCACCACAGTGGGAACTCCAACATTTATTTTTCGATGCAGATGTTCTTCTGCTTATGATTGGGGTTCATTCTAATGAATACATCATCAGTAGAAAATACTAAGTTGAAACTGTCTTTACTGAATTTGCTGTCATAGCTTAGCCTAACGTACCTTCAATGGGCTTACCACACTTACATTAGCCTACAGTTAAGAAAAAATAACACAAAGCCTATTTTAACATAAAGTGTTAAAAATCTCCTGGGATTTGAATACTCTACTGAAAGTGAAAAACAGAATAGTTGTACAGGTGCAGAATAGTTGTAAATGTACTGTTTACCCTCACAATTGTGTAGCTGCCTGGGAACTGCTGCTCTCTGCCACCACTCAGCATCATAAGAGAGTATCAAACTGCCCAGGAAAAGATCAAAATTCAAAATTCAGTTTCCCCAGCATTACTTGTTGAAGAGACTCTCTTTTCCCCATTTTTATTCTTGCCTCCTTTGTAGAATATTAATTGACCATAGGTGTCTGTGTTCTCTATTCTGTTCTATTGATCTGAATGTCTTCTTTTTTTTATCAGTACCACACTGTCTTAATTACTGTAGCTTTGTAATATTGTCTTAAGTCTGGGAGAGTTTTGCCTCCTGCTTGTTTTCTTGTCCCCCCCCCCATGACTGCTCTGGCAATTCCAGGCCTTTTATGGTCTCTTTAGCAAGTGGTGCTGGGAAAACTGGACAGCTGCATGTAAATCAATGAACTAGAACACGCTTTCACACCATGAACAAAAATAAACTCAAAATGACTTAAAAAGTTACACATAAAACTAGACACCACAAAGCTCCTAGAAGAGAACATAGGCAAAATATTCTCTGACATCAACCTTACAAATGCTTTCTTAGGTCAATCTCCAAGAAATAAAGCAAAAATAAACCAATGGGACCTAATTGAACTTACACAATATTGCTCAACAAAGTAAACCATAAAGAAAACAAAAAGGCAACCTATGGAATGGGAGAAAATAGTTTCAAATGATGCAGCTAACAAGGGCTTAATCTCCAAATTATACCAAAAACTTACACAACTCAACAGAAAAAAAAAAAACAATCAACCCAGTTGAAAAATGGGCAGAAGACCTGAATAGACACTTCTCCAAAGGAGATACATAGATGGCTAACAGGAACATGAAAAAAAATGCTCAACATCCCTGATTATTAGAGAAATGAAAATCAAAACTACAATGAGCTACCTCACACCTGTCAGAATGGCCACCATTAACAAGTCAACAATTAACAAATGCTGGAGAAGGTGTGGAGAAAAGGGTACCCTCCTACACTTTTGGTGGGAATGTGAATTGGTATAACCACTATGGAAAACTGTATGGAGGTACCTCAGAAAACTAAATATAGAACTTCCATATAATCATCAATCCCACTCCAGGGCATATATCCAGACAAAACTTATGGCATATGGAAGTTCCTGAGCTAGGAGCCTATAATGCACCTATGGCAACACAGGATCTGAGCCACATCTGCAACCTATGCAGCATCTTGCAGCAACTCTGGATCCTTACCCCACTAAGAAAGGCCAGGGATTGAACCTCCATCCTCAAAGAGACAGCACTGTGTCCCTAATCCGCTGAACCACAATAGGAACTCCAAAAAATAATCTTGTTTTAATTGTCATGGACAAATATGACTATGTGGTATATAATTTTTATAAAATAATTATTGTGAAATAAAAATTAGTTTTTGAATAGAACCATTATTGTAAATACAACTGATCTTTCAACATTATTTATTTTAGTTCATTCATTGACTTTTTCACTAAGACCTGAGAATTTTTTTTTCTGGTCTTTTGTCTTTTTAGGGCCTCTCCTGTGGCATATGGAAGTTCCCAGGCTAGAGGTCTAGTCAGAGCTGTGCTGCTGGCCTACACCACATAAATGACAGCAACATCTCAGATCCACCTCTTAATGACAGTAAAAACAAAAATAAACAAATGGAACTTAAAAGATTCTGCACAGCAAAGGAAACCCTAAACCAAGTAAAAAGATAACCTATAGAATGGGAGAAAATATTTGAAAATGAAATGACTGACACAGGATTAATCTCCAAAATTTATAACCCCTCCTACAGCTCAATACCAAAAAGACCCATCAAAAAATGGGCAGATGATCTAAACAGACAATTCTCCAAAGGAGACATACAGATGGCCAAAAAACACATGAAAATATGTTCAATATCACTCATTATGAAAATAATGCACATCAAAAACACTATGAGGTACCACCTTACACCAGCCAGAATGGCCATCATCAAAATGTTTACAAACAGTAAGTGCTGGAGAGGGTGTGGAGAAAAAGGAACCCCATTCTTGGTGGGAATGTAAATTGGTGCAACCACTGTGGAAAACAGTATGGAGATGTCTCAGAAAACTAAAAATAGAACTACCATTTGATCCAGCAATCCCACTCCTGGGCATCTATCCAGACAAAACCATCATTCAAAAAGACACATGTATTCCAATATTCATTGCAGCACTATATGCAATAGCCAAGACATGGAAACAACCTAAACGTCCATCAACAGAGGAGTGGAAAAAGAATATTTCGGACAGACACACAATGGAATATTAGCCATTAAAAGGAACAAAATAGCAGAATTTTTAGCAACATGGATGGGCCTAGAAATTATCATGCTATGTGAAGCCAGTCAATGAGACACCAACATTAAATGCTATCACTTACATGTGGAATACAAAAAAAGGACACAATGAACTTCTTTGTAGAAGAGATACTGAATCACAAACTTTGAAAAACTTATGGTTTCCAAATGAATCAGGTTTGGGGTGGGGGTATGTACTGAGGGTTTGGAATAGAAATGATATAAAATTTGTTTGTGGTGATTGTTGTACACCTATAAATGTAATAAAATTCGCTAATTTAAAAAATAAAAAATTAAACAAAACAAAAACCAAAACAAACCCCAATGTTGGTATATTTAGCATTTGATAATGGGGGGGGCAGAAAAAAATGCCCCATATAATTCAGATAAAAATTTTACACATTTTTCTTTTCTTGAGTAATACAAAAAAAAATCTATCATCTCCAACTTGAGATACTAGGAAAATGCCCTTGAGGCTTGAAATTTTGTATTTATTAATGTCACTAAAGGTAGAAATTAAGCATTGAGAAGGGTTAAATTATTCACAGTATTGGCCATTTAAATTGGAATAATGGGAAATTCCCATTGTGACTCAGTGGGTTAAAAAACTAACTAGTATCCATGAGGATGCGGATTTGATCCCTGGCTTTGCTCAGTGGGTTAAGAATCTGGCTTTGCTGTGGCTGTGGTGTAGGCTGGCAGCAGCAGCTTCCATTTGACCCCTCGCCTGGGGACTTCCATATGCCACAGTTGTGGCCCTAACATAAATAAATAAATAAATAAATAGGAAGAATGTATAAAAGTTGTTGGGATGTGAGGACTCAAGTTGAACATGTCCCCTAGTTGAAACACTAGTGTAGTTTGAATACTTTAAAAAACTCTTGATACAGATATATGTATTTGTGGTTTTACTAGAGCAAGATATGTAAAAACATTGTGTGGATAAGGAAGATTACTGTTAAGAAAAACAGGTAAGGAGTTCCTGTCATGGCTCAGTGATTAATGAATTTGACTAGCATCCATGAGGATGCAGTTTCTATCCCTGGCCTTGTTAAGTGGTTAAGGATCCAGAGTTGCCGTGAGCTGAGGTGTAGGTCACAGAGATGGCTAGGATCTTGCATTGCTGTGGCTGTGGTGTAGGCCAGTGGCTACAGATCCCATTGGACCCCTTGCCTGGGAATCTCCATATGCTGCAGGTGCAGTCCTAAAAGGCAAAAAAAAGAAAAACAGGTGAAATGCTGCATAAACTTCCCTTAAACAAACACCCCTCCCCCCAGTGAAGAATCCAAGGGCAATCCTTATTCATTTATTCTACAAATGTTTTCTGAGAACATACTACACATCAGACACATTTTTGAATATGTTTTATTTCTTCAAAAGTGACCCAGTTATCAAAAATCATCTCACAGAGTAAGTATATAAAACAGCCTGAGAAAGTGTGAATACACTTTTAATTGCATCATTACTTTGATATTGATGTGCAAATGTAACTGGTCAAAGGGTGAGACATTTTCTTTTCTTATTTATGGATATTGAAATAGTTAATTGGGGACCTGTTTATTGCCTGAAATAGACTGATAAATTTTTAAAGGTATTATGGGTTATTTGGCAAAATGTCTGATCATTTATGAAAGAAAGAGGTAAGACTAACATTTGCATATTATGCCCGCCCAAAACTACACCATTCATAGAAAAATATTCTTGTGAAGATTCTTTTTTTTTTTAATAAAGAAAGAGAAGTTTATTGAGAATAGAAATGCTGCCAGTGCAGCAGGATGACTTCCTGATAATCAGGGAGAGTCTACAAGGAAGCTATTGGACAGAAAGCAGAAAAGAAAATGATGGCAAAAGAGGTTCCCAATTCCATCTCTGCCACCAACCCTCATCACCCAAAATTATTTATAAAATGTGATTATGGACCATGGCTTGTTTCTGGAGAGAAATCTCTTAGCTTTCATTGGACTTAGGAGCCTCAAATGGTAAAGTTTCATTAAACTAATGTAGCTGCAACTTGTTCCCTCATTATCTCAACAAAAAATACACTAAGAATTCAGAAAAATATCTCATTTGTGGGTACAGGTATTCATACATCCTAATTATTTATTAATGAGCAAAGTATCACCATTGTTTCACTAAATATATGAGACAAGTTTCAGTGAGTGATTAACACAATTAAAATATTTTGATTTTCCAATGTCCTACTTGCTACTGACTATAAAATTCCAGATAAATTAGTAAGCTAAAATTCAGAGCATCCCTAAGAGGAGGGATAAAAAACAAGGATAGTCCTTCATTTGTAAAACTTAAGTGATGGAAAATAGAATTTCCACATTTAGTGACTTATAATTTAACCAATGGGAGAATAAAAATATTTATCATCTCATGTATAGAAAGATGTTATATATCTAATGTGTACCCACCCTGAATATCTCAAATCATTAAACATGAAAAAAACTTAAAATATAATTAAAATCAACCTAAAAAAACACTAAAGAAAAACATTTATAAAAGACGAATTTATTAAAGTCACCCATCTCTCTCTCTAAATTTCTCCTTCTCTCTTTTAATTTCCTTCCATCCCCCAAGCCCTATTTTTATTATTGGAATGGCATCTAAAAAGATACTCCCTACCCCTCCTCACAAAATTCAAGGTTTTTGTACATAGTCTGACAACTGCATACATTTCATTTGGAGATGATTTTTAATTTCTGACCAGTTAATACAAAAATTACTTAGTTTGGGACTTCCTGTCATGGCTCAGTGGTTAACGAACCCAACTAGCATCCATGAGGATGTGGGTTCCATCCTTGGCCTCGATCAGTGGGTTATGGATCTGGCGCTGCAGTGAGCTGTGGTGTAGTTTCCAGGTGAATGTCAGATTCTGTGTTGCTGTGGTTCTGGTGTAGGCTGGAGGCTAAATCTCTGATTCGACCCCTAGCCTGGGAACCTCCATATACCACTGGTGCAGCCCTAAAAGACAAAAAGACAGAACAAACAAACAAAAAAATCCCAAAATTACTTAATTTAATGTTTACATATGAATTTCCATTTTCACTTGTGTTGATAAATAGGGTGAGCTGTTAGGAAAATAAGCCTGAAATTTTAATACAGCAAAATGTCATCAATTTTTCTGCCATATATTTAATAAAGTCAGCCTTACTTTTTTTTAATGTTATTGAAGTTTAGTTGATTTACAATGTTTTGTTAGTTTCTGATGTACAGCAATGTGATTCAAATATATATATCAATATATATTAGATTCTTTTCCATTATAGGTTTTTACAAGATATAGTTCCCTGTACTATACAGTGGGTCCTTGTTGTTTATCTAGTCTATATATAGTACTGTGTATTTGTTCATCCCAAACTTCTAATTTATCCCTTCCTCCCTTTCCCCTTTTGATACCCCCCATAAATTTATTCTCCATATCTTTGAGTCTGTTTCTGTTTTATAAATAAGTTCATTTGTATCATTATTTTTTAGATTCCACATATAAGCGATATCTGATGATATTTATCTTTCTCTGACTTACTTCATTTAGTATGACAACCTAGGTCAATGAATGTTTCTTCAAATGGTATTTTTTCATTATTTTTTATGGTTGAGGAGTATTCCATTGTATATATGTACTACATCTTCTTAATGCATTCATCTGTTGATGGACATTTAGGTTGTTTCCATGTCTTGGTTATTGCAAATAATGCTGCTATGAAAGTTGGCATGCATGAATCTTTTCAAATTAGAGTTTTCTCTGGTTAAATGCCTAAGAATGGGATTGCTAGATCATATGGTAACTCTATTTTTAGCTTTTAAGGACCATCCATACTGTTTTCCATAGTGACTGCATCAATTTATATTTTTACCAACAGTTCAGGAGAGCTCCCTTTCTCTAAACCCTATCCAGCATTTATTTTTGTGGGGTTTTTTTTAATTTTATTTTTTAAATAAATTGTTTTTATTAAGGTATAGTTGATGTCAAATGTTGTGCTTATTTCTGCTGTATAGAAAAATGACCCACTCGTACACACACACATCATGGTCTATCACAAAACAGCCCTGTGAATTTTGAGTCTATTGAACAAAATAAGTGAATGGCAGATGTCCCACTTATTTCTCAGATTTCTCCATTTAACTTCTCACACATGCATTGACTTTTGGTTTACTCTTCTGTTCCATAATTTCTGAAATTCATGTTGGTCCTTGGTATTCATGGTTTAACACTTAGATCTCTCTTACAAACTTGGTTTGACTCCAATTCTTATGATCACACTTCTTATATGTGTCAAAGTAACTTTCAATGATAATCCTTAATAGCCTCAGTGTACTGTCTAGTTTCTTGTGTAAGTACATCCCTGAAGACATGTATCGGGCCACTAATGTGATTAAAATAGCGTGATATGGGAGAGAGGACAAGATGGCGGAAGAGTAGGGGGACACACTCGCCCTCTCCCACAAACACAACAAAAAAAGCACATCTACAGAATAAATGATTCACACAGAACAGCAACCAATGGCTGGCAGAGCAACCTAAACTCCAATAACGGCAAGAAGTTCGTGACATTACTGGGCAGAACCGGAGAAAAGAGGAGAGTGAGAGAAGGTGAATCCGAGTGGGACGGGCGCTCCTGAAAGGGAACTTCGGAGGAGAAAGGGATCCCGCACCCTGGAAAGTCACCTACATGGGGGAAAGATCAAATGAACCGGAGGAATCTCCAGATGCAGAGAAGAGTGTAGCAGTAAGTTGGAGTACGGAAAAGCCGATCAAGAACCAAATGGACCATCTGAACTACGGGCACAGTCACCAAAAATTGAGACGCCTGGGTGGGGGCTGGGCACCAAGACCTCAGCTCCAGTGGGGGGGCGGGGCAGAGTGGAAACTGCTTGGGAGGTCTAGAAACCATTTGACAGGGCAGAGACTGCCTGGGAGACTAGAAAACAAAGCTGTCGCAGAGGAAGGGAGCAATACTCTAGGGGCGGGGAAGTGGAAAGCCACATCAGAGGGAACCTGGGAAAAGAGCCTGGTCTGTGCCCGTGCTGGGGAGGGGAGAGAAGAAGGGGTGGGTCCCCATAGAATACTCCCCATGCCACAGCAAGCTTACAGGCCCGCTAGCTAGCTGAAAGCTGTGTTTCCAAGTGCATCCCCTTCCCCCACCCCCACCACCCCCTACGCTCTCACCGAACCTGGGGCTGTCTGCCATCCAGGAGGGCTGGCCTCAACAATTGCCTGAAGCCTACCACTGCAGGGGCTGTCCCTGCACAGGCCTGCTTGCCCTTTGGAGGGGCTACACTTCCGCAGAGCAGCACCAAACACCACCTGCCCCCGAGAAAAGGCCTGCAGCCCAGAAAAGCTAGAACAAGCCTAGCCAGGCAGTGAATAGATCTGCCTAATTCCCGGACGGTTTTTCTGAGTCAGGCTGGCCCGGGGAGGAGCCTCTTGGGTTTCCAATGGCCCCACTAACTGCCAAGCCGCCAGGGGGTGCCCCACTCCTGCGGAATAGCTGCTCAGCACCACCAGCCCCCTGGAGGACCCCCTGCAGCTCAGAAAAGCTGCAACAAGCTTGGACAGACTGTGAAAAGATCCGCCTACATTCACAGGACACCTTCTGAGTTGGGCTACCCTAGGGAAGAGCCTCTTATGTTCTCAGAGACCCAGATAGCTGCTCCAGCCCCCAGGGGGTGCTGCACTCCTGAGGAACAGCTGCCCAACACCGCCAACCCCACTGCAAGAACCCCACAGCCTAAAAACACCAGAGCAAGCTCTGCATGACCAAGTGAAATCTGCTACCATCGTGGTGTGGACCTCCCAGTCCTGTCTGCCCTCAGGAAGTCCTCCTTTGCTTCAAAGAAACACTGTTAGCCCCATCAACACTCCAGAAAAGCCACACTGCCTCAAAAAATATTGACCAACAACGCCAGCCCTCAGGAAATATTCCACGGCAGTGACAAGGCAAACACTGCCTGATAACAGAGAGTACAACTCCCTCAGGAGAAAGAAAACAACAAGCAAGATGAAGAAGCTGAGAAACCACCCCCAGTCAAACCAACAGGAGAACTCACCTAAAACAGTCAACAATGAAACAGATCTCTGCAGTCTGACAGACCTGGAGTTCAAAAGAGAAAGAGTGAAAATACTGAAGGAATTAAGAGAAGATATGAACAGTAATGCAGATACCCTCAGAAAGGAACTAGAAAATATAAGGAGGAGTCAAGAAAAACTAGAACATTCATTTGCACTAGAATGAAAACTGATCTAGGGGCAGTAAAACCAGAATGAATAAGCAGAAGAACGAATCAGTGATATGGAGATAGAATAATGGAAATCACTCAATCTGGTCAACAGACAGAAACCGAATCAAAAAACAGGAAGCATATAGAGACCTATGGGATAATATAAAGCGGGCCAATCTACGCCAAAATAGGAATTCCAGAAGGAGTAGAAAAAGATAAGGGGATGGAAAATATATTTGAGAAGAAATTATCACTGGGTAAACGTCCCAAATCTAAAGATACTGGGTTCAAGATACAAGAAGCACAGAGGGCCCCAAACAAACTGAACCCAAATAGACCCACAAGACACATCATAATAAAAATGGCAAAAGTTAGTGATAAAGAGAGGATCCTAAAGGCAGCAAGAGAAAAGCGAATGTTACCTACAAGGGAACCCTCATAAGATTATCAGCTGATTTCTCTACAGAAACACTACAGGCCAGAGGGAATGGCAAGAGATATTTAAAGTGCTCAAAGGAAAAAATATGCAACCTAGAATACTCTATCCAGCAAGAATATCATTTAAAATAGAAGGGGAAATAAAATTTTTTTCCAACAAACAAAAACTTAAAGAATACTGCAGCACAAAACCCAGGTTAAAGGAAATATTGAAAGGGCTTCTCTAAACCAAAAAGAAAGGAAGGAAAGGGAAGAAAAAAGAAAAGAAAAAAAAAGAAGGAGAAGAGGAAGAACTAGGACTGAGGAAACCGCAATCAGAGAGCAGTCACTCAAATAAGCCAGCATACAGATTTAATCATGAACATGCTTCAAACAAAATAAAATTAAAAAGAAAAAAATAGAAAAGAGTCATCGAAACCATAAAATGTGGGCAAGGGATGTAAGGAAGTAAATGGCTAAAACACACAATTATGGGAAGGGGTTAGCATACTTAAAAAACAGGGCAACCACAAGCCAAAACCAAATATTGCATTTGCAAAAAATGAAAAAAAAATACACTCAAGCAGATAATAACGGGAGACCATCCAACCAAAAAAAAAAAAAAAGAAAGGAAGAATGGAGAACCATAGCATCAACTGGAACACGAGGTTCAAATGGCAATAAATAATCATCTATCAATCATCACCTTAAACGTCAATGGACTGAACACCCCAATCAAAAGACACAGAGTGGCTGAGTGGATAAAAAGGCAAAAACCTTTAATATGCTGCCTACAAGAAACTCATCTTAGGACAAAAGATACATATAGATTGAAAGTAAAAAGGTGGGGAAAAATATTTCATGCCAATAGACATGACAGAAAAGCAGGAGTTGCAACGCTCATATCAGACAAAATAGACTTTAAAACAAAAGACATAAAGAAAGACAAAGAAGGACACTACTTAATGATTAAGGGATCCATTCAAGGAGAAGATGTTACCATCATCAACATATATGCCCCAAATATAGGAGCACCCAGATACATACAACAAATATTAACAGACATAAAGGGAGATATTGATGAGAATACAATCATAGTAGGAGACCTTAATACCCCCCTCACATCAATGGACAGATCCTCTAGACAGAAAACCAATAAAGCAACAGAGATCCTAAAGGAAACAATAGAAAAGGTAGACTTCATTGATATCTTCAGGACCCTACATCCAAAAAAGCAGAATACACATTCTTCTCAAGAGCACATTGAACATTCTCAAGAATTGACCACATATTGGGACACAAAGCTAACCTCAATAAATTTAGGAGCATAGAAATTATCTCAAGTATCTTCTCTGACCACAATGCCATGAAATTAGAAATCAACCATGGGAAAAGAAATGACAAAAAACCTACTGCATGGAGACTAAACAACATGCTACTAAAACACCAATGGGCCAATGAGGAAATCAAGAAGGAAATTAAAAACTACCTTGAAACAAATGATAGTGAAGACACAACCGCTCCAAATCTATGGGATGCTGCGAAAGCAGTGCTCAGAGGGAAATTTATAGCAATACAGGCCTTTCTCAAAAAAGAAGAAAGATCCCAAAGTGACAACTTAACCCTCCACCTAAATGAACTAGAAAAAGAAGAAAAAAAAGGCCTAAAGTCAGCAGAAGGAAGGAAATTATAAAGATCAAAGAAGAAATCAATAAAATAGAGACTCAAAAAACAATAGAGAAAATTAATAAAACCAAGAGCTGGTTCTTTGAAAAGGTGAACAAAATTGACAACCCCCTGGCCAGACTCACTAAAAAGAGGAGAGAAAGAACCCAGATAACCAAAATTATAAATGAAAAAGGAGAAATCCCAACAGATACAGCAGAAATACAAAAAACCATAAGAGAATACTATGAACAACTCTATGGCAACAAGTTTGACCATCTGGAAGAAATGGACAATTTTCTAGAATCTTACAGCCTGCCAAAACTGAATCAAGTAGAAACAGACCAACTGAACACACCGATCACTAGAAATGAAATTGAAGAGGTCATATAATCACTCCCTACAAATAAAAGTCCAGGACCAGATGGCTTCACAGGCGAATTCTATCAAACATATAAAGAGGAATTGGTGCCCATCCTCCTTAAACTCTTTCAAAAGGTGGAAGAAGAAGGAATACTCCCAGAGACAGTCTATGATGCCACCATCACCCTCATTCCAAAACCAGACAGAGATACCACCAAAAAAGAAAACTATCACCCAATATCATTGATGAATATAGATGCAAAAATTCTCAACAAAATCTTAGCCAACCGAATCCAACAACATTACAAAAAAATTATACCATGACCAGGTTGGGTTTATCCCAGGTTCACAAGGATGGTTCAACATATGCAAATCAATCGGCATCATACACCACATTAACAAAAAAAAAGTCAAAAATCATATGATCATCTCAATAGACACAGAAAAAGCATTTGACAAAGTCCAACATCCATTCATGATCAAGACCCTCGCCAAAGTGGGTATAGAGGGAACATTCCTGAACATAATCAAAGCCATTTATGAGAAACCCACAGCAAATATAATCCTCAATGGGGAAAAACTGAAAGCCTTCTCACTCCCATCTGGAACAAGACAGGGATGCCCACTCTCACCACTGCTCTTCAACATAGTTTTGGAAGTCCTAGCCACAGCAATTAGACAAACCAAAGACATAAAAGGCATCCATATAGGAAGAGAAGAGATCAAACTGTCCCTGTATGCAGATGACATGATACTATACATAGAAAACCCTAAGGACTCAACTCCAAAACTCCTTGAACTGATTCATAAATTCATCAAAGTAGCAGGATATAAGATTAACATTCAGAAGTCAGTTGCATTTCTGTATACCAGCAATGAAGTATTAGAAAAGGAATACAAAAATACGATACCTTTTAAAATGGCACCTCACAAAATCAAATACCTCGGAATACACCTGACCAAGGAGGTAAAGGACATATGTGCCAAGAACTATAAAACTTTAATCAAAGAAATCAAAGAAGATGTAAAGAAATGGAAAGATATTCCATGTTCCTGGATTGGGAAAATCAATATTGTAAAAATGGCCATACTACCCAAAGCAATCTGCAGATTCAATGCAATCCCTATCAAATTACCCAGGACATTTTTCACAGAACTAGAACAACAAACCAAACATTATATTGGAACCACAAAAGACCCAGAATTGCCAAAGCAATCCTGAGAAACAAAAACCAAGCAGGAGACATTACTTTCCCAGACTTCAAGAAATACTACAAAGCCAGAGTCATCAAAACAGTGTGGTACTGGTATCAAAACAGACAGACAGACCAATGGAACAGAATAGAGAACCCAGAAATAAACCCTGACACCTATGGTCAATTAATCTTCGACAAAGGAGGAAAGAACATCAAGTGGGAAAAAGAAAGTCTATTCAGCAAGCATTGCTGGGAAACCTGGACAGCTGCATGCAAAGCAATTAAACCCTCACACCTTGCACCAAAATAAACTCCAAATGGCTGAAGGACTTAAATATATGACAGGACACAATCAAACTCCTAGAAGAAAACATAGGCAAAACACTCTCTGACATCAACATCATGAATATTTTCTCAGGTTAGTCTCCCAAAGCAATAGAAATTAGAGCAAAAATAAACCCATGGGACCTCATCAAACTGAGAAGCTTTTGCACAGCAAAGGAAACCCAAAAGAAACCAAAAAGACAACTTACAGAATGGGAGAAAATAGTTTCAAATGATGTAACTGACAAGGGCTTAATCTCTAGAATATATAAACAACTTATACAACCCAACAGCAAAAAAGCCAATTAATCAATGGAAAAATGGGCAAAAGACCTGAATAGACATTTCTCCAAAGAAGATATACAGATGGCCAACAAACACATGAAAAAATGCTCAGCATCATTGATTATAAGAGAAATGCAAATCAAAACTACCATGAGATACCACCTCACACCAGTCATAATGGCCATCATTAATAAATCCACAAATAACAAGTGCTGGAGGGGCTGTGGAGAAAAGGGAACCCTCCTACACTGTTGGTGGGAATGTCAACTGGTACAGCCACCATGGAGAACAGTTTGGAGATACCTTAGAAATCTATACATAGAACTTCCATATGACCCCACAATCCCACTCTTGGGCATCTATCCAGACAAAACTCTACTTAAAAGAGACACGTGCACTCGCATGTTCATTGCAGCACTATTCACAATAGCCAGGACATGGAAACAACCCAAATGTCCATCAACAGATGATTGGATTCGGAAGAGGTGATATATATACACAATGGAATACTACTCAGCCATCAAAAAGAATGTCATTTGCAGCAACATGGATGGAACTAGAGACTCTCATCCTGAGTGAAATGAGCCAGAAAGACAAAGACAAATACCATATGATATCACTTATAACTGGAATCTAATATCCAGCACAAATGAACATCTCCTCAGAAAAGAAAATCATGGACTTGGAGAAGAGACTTGTGGCTGCCTGATGGGAGGGGGAGGGAGTGGGAGGGATCGGGGAACTTGGGCTTATCAGACACAACTTAGAATAGATATACAAGGAGATCCTGCTGAGTAGCATTGAGAAATTTGTCTAGATACTCATGTTGCAATAGAAGAAAGGGTGGGGGAAAAATATAATTGTAATGTATACATGTAAGGATAACCTGACCCCCTTGCTGTACAGTGGGAAAATAAAAAAAAAAAAGAAAAAAAATAGCGTGATATGGCATGTATATTATGAGGTTTAAATGGGTTTTCTTTTAAAATAGTTACATAACAAAGTACTTATTTCAATTAAATTAGTGATAACTGAAGAATATAAAATGATCTATTAGAGATGCAAATAGTCATTTTTAGCAGTGTGTATTATTAGCTCTTTATCACTAAATATTATACTTTTCTAGTACCTATTTAACTTGGTTCAACAAACATTTTTTTTTTGAAAATGTGTGATTATTTCAACTTACTTCCAAAGAAAATTTGAGGTCAGGCTGAAGGATTTTAAACAGGCCTGGTCTTTGACTTTTAAGAAATAACCATGTGAGTTATGTAAGAACCTAGCAATTTAGTGACACTTAAGTGGCTTTAAGTTCTGAGGCGATTTATCTTTCCTAACAGGCTCTCTATTTAATGTTGTGTGAACTACCCCTGCTACCAGTGCAGTTAAAAGCTTTTATAATTAAATCTGTACTGAATGGATTTCTTTGTCTTTCCCAAGCAGTTTCCTGCTTTGTTAAATAAGGAACTTGTTTGCAGTTTACAGTATTATCATGGAAAACGTAAAATACGTGAGGATGAAGTGGAACTGTGTTCTGTGGCAGGAAAAAGTATGTATTTTTGCCAAATAAATAGGCATTGAATAGTATTCATTAATCTAATAACATATCTTGTAAAGGCAGTTATGGCTTAGGAAAGACAAACCTATGGGAAATGTTATATCTTTGGAAAGAATATAGCAATGTTTATAATCATCTCTTCATAGGTACTCTGTGAGAAGCATGATTCATTATGGTTGAAAGCCTGACTCCAGAGTTAGAATAAGTTTAAGTTCTGATTGTTCTGATAGGAATGGAATAGAAGCAGGTATTTTCAGAAGTCCCAATAGAGGACCATAGATAAGGAAGGAAACTTAGGGGACATTAGGAGATTGTTGTAAGTAAATAAATTGCTCAAAAAAGCCATCAGAACAAGGCAGCTTTGCTTCATTAATGAGCCTTGAGAATTGTCTCAGGTTGTTGGGTGGAGGATGGGATGAGGCCTGCATTCATATTCAGACCTAGGGTAAGAGTTTGAGGACTACCCTTCTGTGGATTTGAATACACACCTCACCTGATACTAAGGAGGAGCTGCTACTCCCAGAAGTGAAGAGGAGGGCTTTCCCAACCCCAACTTTCCTTGGATGATAAAACTGTAGCCCACTGGATCCTCAGGGCAGAGCTGCAGTGCCTGCCTGCTTGCATCTCTCACAAACGTCCTATCTTAATAAACCTGTTTCTTGCCTATCAATTTGTCTCTCGCTGAATTCATTCTGCATGGAGACATGAAGAATCTGAACCTCAGTGAGTCCAGACACAGGGTGAGTGATTCTAATTTAAAACCTTGGGTTCAAGTCCCTATCTAGGTTTAGGCTGGGTTCATGTCCCAATCTGTGTTCTGGCTAGGTTCAGGCCTTTAGTACTGTCAGCTTCAGTTCCAATTATTAGCAATGTGACCTTATGTTATTTATTTATCATTTGTAAGCCTGTTGAATGGGATAAATAAAGATCTCTTGTGGCATAGAGATGTTTTGAAATTTAAATGTGAAGATACATATGTGACACATCTAGTACAGTGTCTAGAACATTAGCTATTTATGATCTCTTTTTCTTAGTAAATAAATCTCTTGATATGAAATTACATTGCAGTTTATTTAACAAAACTATATTGATATGCATTTCAAATTTAGCCTACAAATCAGAGAATAGATATTCATAGAAAATATTTTTCTTAAGAAAATTATATTTCCTGTCCCACAATGATCTACCAAAGCTGAGTTATATAAATTATATTAATTTAACTTACATACAAATATATTAATTTAACTTATACATAGATTAACTTAATTTATATGTAATATATAAGTATCTTATACAGCTATAATGTATTAATTTAACTGAATATCAAGAAATGAAAATGGGCAAGATAAATTTTAGTACAGGTATATAAATTTGTCATACAAAGTTAGTCTTTGCTACCCATTCATGTTAATTAGGGTCTGTATAGATCTTATGATATAAAGACTAACTGAGAATGCTGTATCACTGCAGTCCAGAGGTAACATGTCTCTTGCTGTAAAGAAAGATCTTACTATTTACTTACGTGCATCAAGTACTGTTACGTCTTGTGGTCTTTTGAAAAGAGCATCAGCTTTGGTATTAGTTGAAACCTCAGCTCTGTCACTTAACCAGTGTCAGAGAACAGCAGATTCCTTCCTTTGAGCTTCAGTTTCTTTGTCCAAAAAAAAAAATATCTGTTGAGGGGTTGGTAGATCTGTTGAGGGGTCAGTGTGACCATGTGGTCATGATAAGCATTCAAATTACATCCATGATGAAGGGGATATTTCTTTGTTTTGGACTCCTGTCTATTCACGATTATTTACATTTGAAGCAGCAGCTGGTGAGTCTCATGAAGATAAGTTTTCCTAATCTCAGTCCATGTCAAATTGGATTTATCAGTGATGAGGGAACTGCTACTTTGGAATATCTGCTTGTCTTACTGTAGAAGTCATATGTTTGAGAAAATGTGTATTAGAAAGAAAGAAGTGGACATCAATAGCAAAGACCTGAATTTGCATTGTGTTCCTGTAGCCTAAGTGGTATGTGACTTCTCTGGGCCACAGATTCCTCATTTGTAGAATGAGACTAATGACAATATCTATCTTGTTGCCTGATGTTATGAGAATCAAATCAGAGATTGTTTAAAAATGCTTCTTAAACTTAAAAACTTTTTGCAAATGTAGTCTCTTCTCTTGATTCAGTTGGTTATCAGGTATGGTTTTACTTCTGCAGAATGATTGAATATTGGTTATATTTTTTACATGCTTGACACATTTTCTCATAGTCTCATAGTGGCTCTCATAGACAGCAGAATGTCTGGCTGCAGTTAGGAGGGCTGTTGGTTACCTAGCAACAGTGTTTCCTAAATGCCCTCTTCAGCAACACAGCTTTTGGGCACAGGTATGCACTGCATGCATTGTTTAGTTGTTGATTCACATTCACCAAACACATCTGTGAAATTTCTGCAGCTGTTTAAATCAGTTGAAATTTGATGACCTGACAACAGAACATGCATGGGTTAAGAATTCTCAAGTTTTATTAAGTATTTGATTTTAACTATGTGTCAGGTGTAAGGATTTATTTTTTGAACTGGTCCTCTTTATTTATTAAAACTATTATTGCTAAGCAAATAAGAGCCAATGTCTTTGAGTTCCACAAACATCTACAAAATTGTGTTTTCTATATTTCTGGCAGACATTCAGCCTTATTAAATATATTTGTATAATAACAGTAGTAGTCAAAGCACAGAATCTTATTTAAGCTAGCAAATAATTACACTTCACAATAACACTATAAACGGGCCGTTGATCAATAAATTTGTCAGGGTTATTTTAGTTATGGAAATAAATTCAAACTGGCTTTTAGCTTAACATAAGCCTTTAGTTTTAAGTGTCAGAGTGAATAGCTCTGCTCGTATATAATTTCAGTCTGCTATGCAAAGAGAGTCCTCACATAATTTCTTTGTTGTTCCCAATACTTGCAGTTCTTAGGTTTAATTGAAGCACATTTTTATCAAAGTGGCTATGTAAATTATTGAAAAGGTGCACACATTTGGAGTCATCAGATATTTCTCAGCAATCAGCCTGAAAACTGTTCTGACTCTTCACAGTAGAGCTAATTAGTTTGTGGCTATGTTAATTGATGCAAGACTAGCTCATGGTTGCTTTGGGATTGTTTTCTGTTCTTTTCTAAAATCTTGGAGGCAATGATGATATCCTTTTGTAAAACCTGATGTAATATTGGAGACAAGTAATACCTTGAATTTTAACATTTGCACTTGAACATCATATATTATGGCATTAGCAAAATGAATTGTTCTTTAATGCCTATAATTCAGAAAATTAACTTTAGTTTCTAAAAAGAGAAATGAGGTAAAGACTAAACTCATCAAAGTCTATTTCTCTTTACTCAAGCCATTATATAACTTTTTAAAAATAAAAATTTATTAGGTGTATAGTTATGTTTTCCACACAGCACTCAGGAAGTACATGTGTGCAAATTATTTTTCCTGCCACCTATTGTGGTGTTATTTCCAGGTACTACTTTGAAACAGAATAGTTATACAAGAAGTAGAGATTTTGGGAGAGGGAAGTTTGGGAAAGGAGGGTTTCTTGGCAGGCAAATTCTTAATATAGATTATGCAAAGAACCACTGAAACATTGCCGTGCCCATGTCTGGAATATAGGGATAGAGATCTTTCTCCAGTGAACAATACCAAATATGGGTTTTTATGGGAGACTTCAGTACAAAACAATATGCTGTTCAGCCAAACATGACTTGTTTTTTAAGGAAGTGGGCAAAATATACAACAAAATAGCTTATAGCCATAACCATTTGAAAAGATACTAACACTGTGATTTAGAGAAATGCAAACTTAGAAATAGCTATATAACCTATAAGATTGGCAAAAATGTAAAATTCTGACAATATCAGGTATTGATGAGGTCTTCTGGAAAATAAACCTTCTCCCACATTTCTGGAGAGGATGAAATGGTTACAGTTTTATTTTTATTTTTTAATTTTTAAAAATTTTTTAAAATTTTATTGAAGTATAGTTGATTTACAGAGTTGTGATAATTTTTGCTGACTATGGCAATTTTAGAGACTGCAAACTAACAGTGTATACCCTGTGATGGGCAATTTCAATTCTGGGTATCAGTAAAAGAGATTAGCACACCTAAGGAGCTATCAACAGGGATGGATCATGAGCAAATTAAATGTTCATTAAAAGGGAAATGGATAAATAAAAAGTGGTACATCTTTTTTCTTTTTAGGGCTGCCCCTGTAGCACATGGAGGTTCCCAGGCTAGGGGTCAAATTAGATCTGAAGCTGCCAGCCTACAACACAATCACAGCAAGGCCAGACCTGAGCTGCATCTGTGACCTACACCATAGCTCATGGTAACTCTGGATCCTTGGACCACTGATTGAGGTCAGCGATCGAACTCACATCCTCATAGATGCTAGTCAGTTTCGTTTCCACTGAACCATGACAGGAACTCCAAAAGTGGTACATTTTTATATGAAGAAACAATCCATCATTAGCAAGAGTCAGCAGAAATAACCACCTATAGACTCAGACCCCTATAAGGATGAGAGATATTGAAATGATGAGATAAAGAATATAAATGAGAATATAGTATTAAAAGCATAAAAGATAGAATTTAGAGTATGATTAAGGAATAAGAACCTGTCCAAATTCACCAAAAACAAAACAAAACAGACAAAAACCACAATAGTACAATAATGGATACAAAGGCAAGTTATTACAGAATTAAAGATGTAATTGATAAAATCAAAGAGCAGAGGATATTTTTCATAATAAAACTAAAAAGAAAGAAAAGGGAAAAGTGAAAGTGAGATTAGAACACAAATACAAGAAATTCCAGTGTCAAAGGTTTCCAGGAGATAATAAGAGGTAAAACTGGTATTCTGTGAGAAAATTGCTGAATACACCCCCTAGAATTTACTAAATTCACAAATGTTCAGAATCACAAAAACCCACACATCTCAAGAAGGGTAATGAAAAAAAAAAAAAAGAAAAAATCCATGTCTAGACAAATTGTAATATAATGAAAGGATCAAGGAGACAAAAGAGGTTCTTAAAATGAACCAGAGGAATTCTCTGGTGGCTTGAGGGTTAAGGATCTCGCATTGGAACTGCTGTGGCTCAGGTTTGATCCCTGGCCCAGGAATCAAACCTGATCCACATGTTGAGGCACTGCCAAAAAACCCTAAAACAACAACAACGACAAAAAAAACAGTGAAAAAAGACTGATAACCTAAAAATTACCTGTTAATATCTCAAAAACCATGGAAGTGGACAAACAATGGCCATATTACCTTTCTGTGCTGAGAGACAATGAGGAGTCATAAGTGCAAATTCAGAGAGACCATGTCTCAGTAAAGACACCAGAACAGAGGCATTGCTGGACAGCGCAAATGGAGAGACTTCCTTACTAATCATGCCTCTCCCAAAGCTCTTCTCACTAGAGGAACTCTTCATCTCTCAGGGTGTCCATAAGGGAGAAGGAGAATAACCACAGGAAATAGTTCTGAGATACCAAAAGGAAATGTCAACATATAAAATGCAAATTGGTAAGTTGAAGAAACATTACTTGGAGAAAAGCATATCTAATTTGTAGGATTAAAAATCAAGATAAAATTGAAATCCTAGAAAACAGCATGTAAGTTAGGAGTGTGGTAATATTAGCTTAAACATTCTAAACTGCTTATAATTTTTCAGGAAGAGGGCAAAGATACTGATTATCACTGAACCTTATCCAGCATTAAATATGTCTGTGAAAGTATCCTGGATAAACACTAACAGAAAATAGGAGGACAGAATGAGAGAAAGCAAACATCCATCAAAATAAGGAAAGAGGATTTTAGAGAATAAAGAAAAAAATGGTATAAGTAGAAAGCATAAAATTAGGTAACAAAACTGATTACGAACATATAAATGATCATAATCATTACAAGTGGTTTCCACTCTCCTAATAGAAGATAACAAATTGTCAAAAATCAATTAAACTACTTTGTGTAAGAGACCTAGGTAGACCATGAGGGGAGTGAAAGGTAGGCTAGACATAACAGGATGGAAAAACTCATATAAAAGGTAAACCAACAAAAGAAAGCTCTTGCAATCATACTTACACTTGACACAATAGATATGACAGCAAAAATCTTTAAAGGGGAGAAGAGGGGCACTGTGTTTTTTTCAAAAAATCTCAATACATCGTGATGATAGTTTGAACTTGCATATGTCCAATTATATGACTTTAAAACACATAAACCAAACATTTATGTAACTTCAAGGAGAAATAGAAAGCCCTACTATGATAGTGGGAGATTGCAATATACTTGTCTTAAAAAGGCTTAGGTCAAATTGTAAAATGAAATAGAAAGATTTTAAAATGATATAAATGCCCCATAAATAGATTTGATCTAATAGACATATATAAAAATCATGTACTCCAAAACTGAAGTATAAATATGCTTTATAAAAATTTTCTAAAAATTTTACAAAAATTGACCACATCTAGGCTGTTAAGTAATCTGAATGAATTAAAAAATGTAAGTATTATACAGCCACATCACCCAAAATACAGTTATCAACATATCAAGTCACCAATACATTATTTTTGAGACATTAAAATATGGAGAAATTTTTATATACATTAAAAATCAATTAGAAAAATGGCCTTATGAAATATATTCTCATAAATTAGGCCTTTAGAAATACCTAAAAGGCATAGTAATTTAAAGACATAATTGAAATAAATATGAGTCTGAGAAAAATAAAAAGGGAAATTAGAAAGTATTTCATATAGAAAAATAATAAAAATTTACTTATCAAAGCATGTGTAAAAAGAGAGAATTTATATAATTAAAGTCTTATATTAATAATAATTCTTTTCCTATTAAGAAGGAATTTAAACTGAAAAATAGGAGTTTAAGAAGCCAGTTTAGGAACTTTGGAAAGGAAGACTGGAAGGAAAAAAAGGAAAATAATGGGAAAGGAATTTTAATTGCAAGAAAGGAAATTAATGAAAAGAAAACAAACATATAGGGAAGATAAACAAAGCTAAGGCTAATTTCTTTAAAAATCTAATAAAATAACTTCTGATAAAATTAGTTAATAAAAATACACAAAAAGAAACTACTGTTAATGAAAAAGACATATTCATGGAAATAGCAGATATACAAACATGACAAAGATAATAAGTTTACTAGAAGTACAAAAAAGTACCACATTGGCTAGTGGAGCAGTAGTATGAAAGGTGCTAAATTCACCTCATATAGTTTGTCTTTTTAATCTCCTATGATGAATTTTTTAATAGGGTAAGTAGGATGAAAAAGTATTTTGCAGCAGATGAAATATTTGGATCTTTTTTTTTCTATTTTTTCTATTTTTTTCTATTTATTTGTTTTTTGAAGCTACCAGGCAAATGATGCCACTTGTGAACCTATAACTTGGGTTATCAGATACAGGATAAGGTTATTGTTTTTCCTTGGATAAGAAGAGATGCTTATTCTTCTATCATGTATACATAAAATTCTTACCATTCTAGGCTATTTTTTGTTGTTGTTGTTGTTGTTGTTGCTATTTCTTGGGCCGCTCCCATGGCATATGGAGGTTCCCAGGCTAGGGGTTGAATCGGAGCTGTAGCCACCGGCCTAAGCCAGAGCCACAGCAATGCGGGATCCGAGCCGCGTCTGCGACCTACACCACAGCTCACGGCAACGCCGGATCGTTAACCCACTGAGCAAGGGCAGGGACCGAACCCGCAACCTCATGGTTCCTAGTCGGATTCGTTAACCACTGCACCACGACGGGAACTCCCAATAAAACATAATATTTTTTATTCACCTTGGATAATTCAGTTCAACCTTCATTCAGTGTTGTATTAGTTGGAAATGCTGGAAAGGTGAAAACTATCTTTACCTCATTTCTTTTTGCAAATAGTTTTTTTTGTTGGTTTGTTTGCTGTTTTTGTTTTTTGCTTAAGTTCTGCCACTGAGATGCATTTGTTTGGCATTCGGAAGGCAGGTGTGAGGTTGAAGCCACATGCCTTTTGTCCTTGACTTTACTGCTACCTGGACGTCCCTGGAAATATGTGGTTTGCTTGCAAAATAATGCAATGTCTATAGACACTAGATTTCAGTGCATCAGGGGGCAATGGTAGCAGTGATGAGGGCTCTTGCTCTTACTTTCTAAACTTGGGGGTCTAGTTCCAAGTTTCATTTTTTCTCCTGGGTATGAGAGGTGTTCATAGCTGAGGTTTTGAGCACTTGATTTCAATTTCTGTGTGGTGGTAGACTTAAGGAATCAGTTCCATGCAGTATTAACAGAGATCTCCCCTAGAATCACTCCTTAAGCCGCCTCAGCATTTTGGTACCTAATTGCCTGATTAAATATCTTCTTGCATTAAAGTATAAGGGCTTGTTTCTTGTCCTAACCCTTGACTAAGACAGAGTCAGAGCCTTTGGGTATTTTCTTCTTTTCATTACAGAGAATTTAACTTGCTAGTCATGGGTTTGACTGTAGAATCAGTGACAGCATAAGTACTGTTGGTTTATTTTCTTCACTTGAATCCCTGAGTATTAGTGCAGAGAAAGCCAGTCATTCCAGGTCTACAAACACCAGCAATTTCAGTTTGACAAATCTCCCTGTCAAGATGAGTATTACCACACCTGCAACACAATTTTCCTCTAGCTTTCTCCAATCAGATATGTATAGTATAGGTAAAAGTCACTGCCTGAGAAAAGCAGAGATCAGCATCATGATGTATCCCCTATGGCTAAGCAAATACAGTATTAGGAATATTTTTTTGTGAATATTTCTCTGTAGAAAACTGATTATTAAAAAAAACAATGGCTCTGATTAAGTTATAGTTTATGTTCTTATATGGTGGGATTGCTAAATCAGTCAATTTATTCATTACTTCAGTGAGCTATCCATTTATGAATAAGAAGTGGATTTTACCCTGAAGGATACTTGAACCTGACATCAGCAAACCCTTGACCTAACATACATTGCTCCTGGAAAGACTCAGTGGGTCCCGGGTGACAGTTTATCAAAATCTATATACTTACCATTTGGCTTTTCCTCAATAATCTCAGGGTTTTTATTTTTGATATAAAAATACCAAAAATTATATACTTAAAAATATTTGGTATAAAATAATCCCAAAGGACTTAAGCAGTGAAGTCCCAGGGCGCAACACTTGCTGTCACCTCTTCTTCCTGCCCAAAGACATGTTGTATTTCTCTTATATTTTTTACATTCCTTTCAAGGAAACTAGGATGAGAATTAAATTTAACTAGTTTGTCCAATATCTTCCAGTTTAACATATTACGAATTTAATTCTGTTTCATTTAGAAAATGTCTATAAATAGCTTTCCACTCTGAAAATAAATGTGTGTATGTAGATCTAGGAGTTGGTTTTAGAATATCTCTGAATTAGGAGCCAATATATGGTGCTATTTAGCCAATGGTCATCATATATGGGCTCCAGCATCAAGGGATGGGAAGCGACACAAAGGTTCGAATTATCACATCAGACTCACACTAATCAGAGATCTTACCCAGTGACATGCTTTGCTAACAATTTCAAGGTTACAAGCAATCAAAGGCACAAGTGAAGCGAAAGAAGAATGTTATAGCCTGCATGGCTCCCCGCTCATTCCCTCCAGCCTCAGGCACTCTCTCTGGTCTAGAGAAAGAGGCGATATTTCCATGAGGTTGGCAGGGCAACTAACACAGGGTATATAATATCTTCATTTTCCATCCTGTAGAGTACTAAAGCTTATGTGTCATTTTCAAGAAGCCACAATTTGCAAATTCTCACCTTGGTGTACCATAGGCAATTCTAAATGAGAGATGGGGACATCCTGTCTCTATCCACAGATATTCTCTTCCAAGCCAAGGCCATTAGTTTATTCACTAAAAAAATCAGTTTTTTTTTTTTTGTAAATTAATTAGACCACATTGTCTGTCATTTCTTTTTTTAAATCAATTATAGTTGATTCACAATGTTGTGTGAATTTCTGCTGTATAGCAAAATGACCTAGTCATATATACATATATATATATATATGACTTTTCTTATATTATTTTATAAGAATATTTTCTTATATTGTCTTCCATCATGGTCTATCCCAGTCTGTTTTCTTTCTTTGAAAAATTCTTCTTTGATTCCTTCAGTCAACAGAGAAAGTGATCACAAGCCAACTGCTTTACTCTTTCCCAGGCATAGAAATATAAGTGGCTCCTTTCACTATTATCCTTAATAAACTGCTTATAGAACTTTTCCTCCCCATCCTTGCAATTTTGGACTTTGCTTATGTAGCGGGCTTAACTTCCAAGATAAAAAATACTTCCATCAGGGGACACAAAATGATGACATTTAAACTGGAAGTTGAGATACCTGATTACTTTAGGGAGTTACACTGTCAGCTGAAGTGATTGGTTCAAGGTGCCAAGGGAATTATGTTGTTACACAACTGGGGAAAGGAAAGTCTGTCTGAGACCCAGGGGATCCTCTGTGGTGGCTTATTCATTAATAAAAATGAATGGAAAACTACAGTAATCCGAAACGGGCAGAACCACTGAGGTTTCAGACCCATTGCAAATGACTAGATAAAGAATTCTATGCTGCTAAAGTGCTGGCTTATTGTGACGGGAATATGAAGTAGGTTGTGGAAGAAGGAAGTACAGTTCCCTGATAGCCATGGTATTATTTCAACAAGCCAATGACATCGTCTTTCAGGAACCAGGGGCTATCTCACCCCCTTGATGCTACAAAGACTGCCTCCTACAGCCTCTGGTTGCTCACTCTTTCTGAGTGCAACACCTATGTGGCCCTGTGTGACACAATGTCCTCTTCCCTTTGCCTGTAAGAATAGGTGACTGACTCTCATTGATCTTATTTGTCTAATGTTGGGTGTCATGTGTTCAACCATTCGTATAAGCATAAGGTGAGAATCATATCCTCACTTAAAGGGTGAATAGAAGGTGATTCAAACAATTCCTTTGCCTGGAAATCTGCTCCTTTTCCTCCTCTTTTTTTTTTTTTTTTGTAGGTGACAAATAGAAGGATGTCGTCTAAATTGTCTGCTTTTGTGTAGATTTCCTAACTTTTCTGGAATGGTTAATCCATTATCTTTCCTCTTGCGCAACTTTATTCAATCTCCTTATACCATGATTTATAATTTTTCTGTTTATGGATACTATATCTTTCCTCTCAATTTTTTTTTTCCCCTTTGGTTTTTAGTGCCACACCTGTGGCATATGGAAGTTCACAAGCTAGGGTTGAATTGGAGCTGCAGCTGCCAGGCTACACTGCAGCCATAGCAATGCAGGATCTGAGTCATGTCTGTGACCCACACTGTAGCGCACAGCAATGCTAGATGCTTAACCCACTGAGCAGGGCCAGTGATTGAACCTGCATCCTCATTGGTTTGTTACCACTGAGCCACAGCAGGAACTCTTGAAGATTGTTTCTGTCCATATGGTGAGCACCTGAACAAAAAGAAAAAAAAAAAACTGTCTTTGTATTCCCAGGATCTAGTACAGATACTAAAGTATAATACTAGATATATGCTCATAAATATTTTGTTAGAGTAACATATTCAAATACTTTCAGTTTGGACTCACAGCAGCCATTTAGAATAAGTGCACTGGGTCAGCCATCTGTGATTTAAATCCTGTGATATAGTAAAACATAGCCATCTAAGGTTGTAAGTCATGGCTAGGAAAAGACATTTTGATCCCCAAAATAGCTGATATATAAAAAAGAAAATAAACATGTTATAATATGATTAAAATGGAGTTCTTCTGTTAAATTGTAAGCTATTTTGGAGATCCCATTTTTATGATAATATATTGGTGTAACTAAATCTTTAAAAACTCAAGAGAAAAACACAGATTGACTAGAAAAGCCATTTATTATAAACCCACAGCAAATATAATACTCAATGGGGAAAAACTGAAAGCCTTCTCACTCAAATCTGGAACAAGACAGGGATGCCCATTCTCACCACTGCTATTCAACAGTTTTGGAAGTCCTAGCCACAACAATTAGACAAACAAAAGAAATAAAAGGCTTCCATATGGGAAGAGAAGAGATAAAACTGTCACTGTATGCAGATGACATGATACTATACATAGAAAACCCTAAGGACTCAACCCAGAAAACTACTTGATTCCTCCTTATAGTGTCTATGTCCTTTTTAAAGTAATCTGCACTACTGTCAATAATCATTATTAATTTCCTCATTATTTTCATCACCTCCTTTTTGAACTCAATGTCTATTAGACTTCATTATTTGCTCCTTCAGGGGAATTCTATCCTTTTAACTGAGAATGGTTTCTGTGCTTCATTATTTTGCTTACATTTTTCTTACTCTCTGAGTTTAGGGAAAACAATGATCTATTATAGTCTTGCAGGGACATGTATATGCAGGAACATCCCTGGGTAGCTTGTGTGGGTTTACTATTTTTTGGTATGAGGGCTGCCTTTGGTCTGGATGCTTTCTGTCTCTTTTCTCAGTGTTTGCATGCTGTTATCCCCTTGTTAGGGGTGTCCAGTTTCATGGTTTGTGCATGCTTCTAGGGAGGTGGGGGTAATGGGTAGTGCTTGCAGCCTGAGCCTGTTTGCAGGGCATTCAATAGTTGCAATGATCCCAAGGGTGCTGACCCCACCCAGGTCAGCTCCTTGGGTCCTTGGCAATAGTGGGGGCTGTGCATTCCCAGGGAGGTGGAGGCAGTGGGTGATGCTCAGTTGTAGGTTCCTCCATCTCAGTGACCCATGGGGTGACTAGGGTGGCAAGTGGTGCTTAGTCACAGGTGGTGGTCCCTGCATACCTCTGGAGTCTGAGTTGGCTGCAGTGGTTTGTAGCCACCCCTGTAACCCATGCAAGAGGCACTCTGCCACCTGAGAGTTCCCGTGTGTGCAGAGTAAAAAGTTCCTGTGGCAGTCTCCCGCACACTCCTCAACAATGGCACCTTGCTTCTCTGGCAGGGCTAGTCCTCCTACTGCACTCCCTAGGCTGTGGCACACCACTCTCTAGCCCCCTCTGCCATCTCTAGTCCTTTCTCCAAAATCAACCTCCACAGCCTGAGTCTCAGTGCTCAGCATCTGCCCAAGTGTCTCAGGCTGTGGTGCACTGGGTGGTGGTTGTCTGTGGAGCTCTCTCTCTGTTTTGTACTCCTCCAACTGGCTGCTGTACTTTTCTCTGAGGCTTTGATGTCCCCCCTATGTCCTGGCTGATCTCCCCAACAATTAGGTGTTTTCCCAGGATGTGGTTCCTTTTCTTCTTCCATTGCTCTCTTTCAGGAGTGTTGGTCCTGTCCTGATTCTTTTTTTCTCTTCTCGCTCCCTTTTTTTTTTTTTTTCTATTTTGCTCTACCCAGTTATGGAAGATTTCTTGTCCTTTTTGAAATTATGAGGTCTTCTGCCAGTGTCCAGTATATGTTCTGTGATAATCACTCTACATTTAGAATTTTTTTATGTATTCGTGGGAGAAGGTGAACTCCGTGTCCTACTCCTCTGCCATCCTGATCCCTGTTTTAAAATTTATAAGCATTTATTTTAGGCTTTTTATTCCTATTGATTCTTTCTCATACTTTTTGACAAACTGAATGTGATAGCAGTAGATCTTATTGAAAACATAAATATAAACTAATTTACAAAGAAATAGAAACTAGTTGCCAGTTCTCAGGACATAGTTTCATGATCTTGAATTGATGACATTCTAGCTACAAATTAATCTTCCAGCTATTAACCCATGTGCTTTTTATTGTAGGTAATGCATTTGAATGGAAAGCATGTGGTAATAAATTTGCAAGTTTGCTAATATTATTTTTAAAATATTATTTTAATATTATCTTTACTAATATTTTTAAAGATGTAATATTTTAAAAAGTCTAGTTAACAACAATTTAAAAAAGTCATGACTGTAGTTTTCAGTTTTTTTTTTTAGGGCCACAGCTGTGGCATATGGAAGTTTCTGGGCTGGGGATAGGGTAAGAGCTGCAGCTGTCAGCCTCCTCCATAGCCACAGCAAGGTCAAATCTGAGCCACATCTGTGACCTACACCACAGCTTGTGGCAACACCAGATCCCTAGTCCACTGAGTGAGGCCAGGGATCAAACTTGCATCCTCATGGATACTAGTCAGATTCTTAACTTGCTGAGCCACAAGGGGTTAATTTTAAAATGTTCTGTATTATAGCTGAAGGAGTAGTACTATTACAAAAGTGAATATGTTAACTATAGAATTTCCTAGTACACGATTGTTGATTATAACCAAACAACTTTGTTATAAAACAGAAACAAGGGAAATTTTCTGCAGTATTTCCAAAAATATCATTCTCAGCTTCCATCAGATAAAGATTGATTATAGGAACAGAAAACTGTGGTATGCATGTATTACATTTCCTGACATTTATTATTAGCTAACTCAGAGAGTAAATAATTATAATGCCAATCTAAAGTTATCATTCAATTCAAATGACATATTAATAGATAATTACCACAAATATTTATTATTGGTAACCTATTTTCATATATTAGAAGCCAACTAAATCAGTGCTAAAATGCACTGAGACAAGAGTTCAAAAGTTTTAAGAAAAGAGAGAGACTTTTACATGAACTGCTAACAGAAGAGAATGTAAATGTACTGGTCTTATCTTTTATGTAGAATAGTAACTAAACTCTTCCTTAAAGAAATAGAGGAGATAGAACAATGAAATTGCTTTTCTGTAATCCAAGTTATAAGGCATATCATTGCTGAAAACTATGTTTGACTTCCTATAATACTTGGGGGCCAAGTAGCAGTTAAAATCTTACGACAAATAGGGGAAGAGAATTTTGTTTAACTTTTAGCAAGATTCAGTGAAACATATATAGCATAAGACTTTTTTCTTCATCTTGATACAAAGCCAAAAAAATGTATATATATGTATAGGACAGCTGAATTGAAATGTAGTCCACATCAGAAGATGTTTCACTTATCTGTAATTTGCTCTTTATTGACCTGATCAACCACTTCCTTGATGATGGACTATTGCTTTGGAGTGAGTTAGAATGGGATATGGAAAATTTTCTTTTTACTGCTGTTTGAATCACAGCTATTAAAATCTAGTTTTCAACAGTACTATTTTTTTTTCTCATGGATTTCATAGAAAAAAAATTGGACTTAACATAAAAACCTGCCAGTATTAGTGCTTCATTCTGAATAAACATGCTCAATTAAATTTCTTTGCCAAGCCCACACATACATATATTTTGATTATCATTTTAAGTTTTGTTGTCCAATGAAGCAAAATGGAATAAAGGATTTTCTTTAAAAATCAATTAAAAGACTCTTTATAAGACATTAAACCATCAAATTATTTTAAAAACTTGTTCCAAGCTTAAATTCTTTATTATATAAAATAGAACCAGAACACTTTGAGATTGTTTTCTATTAACATAATACTAAATGGATATCAGGATTAATATTCAAAACAATTAGTTCAATGTATCCGTGTTGTATGCATGACACAAAGTGCTTTATTAAACTGTTTAGACTATGAAAAACATGGTCTTTTTCCAAGTCAAATTTGGAATTGGATGGAAAGTCTCAACTTTTTTCTTTGATTTCATTAAGGTAGTAGAACATATGTCAGTTATGTAAATTGAACATTAACATTATAAATAGTAAATCTAATGAGAGGCAAATGATATTCTCTATTTTGCCAAACTGAAATCTTCACCAAAAATCTTATATAATATTTTAAATGACTAAATTTCAATAATGTTTGTTATCTCAATTTAGTTAAGGCCTTAGAGACTTTTACCTACATGCAGTAATTATGAAGCTAGTTTAATATTGCTTTGAGTATTGACCTATTGACCACTAGCATTGATCACATGGAGTAAGTCATGTAATGGATACTGAATGATTCGCCCTTTTATGTATTTCAGCTGAGTGGCCTTTGATGTAATTTCATTCTTATGAGCTAGAGTTATAACAGGGGCTTCTTTAAAGCAAGAAAAAAAATTGCCACAGTTTTAGTGTTCATCTTATTTGCTGAGAAGATGTTCTTATTGGAATTCCAGCTGGAACTTAGCATTTTTCTATTTTAAGGCAAGGTTTATTGAAAATAAAGGAGTTAATAGATGTGAAGTATATTGCTCATGTAGTCTTAAAAGCTGTCCTCAGAGAGCAAGTAATGATGGCCTGAGTCCACTCCTTGTCCTGGGGTACTTGGTTCTTATTTGGGTAGGCTGATAGTTAGAGGCAAGAGTCCTGGTCCAAGACTATGGAAAAATCAATGGATAAATCAGACTTGGTTCACTGGTCCCAAGAAACAAAACCAATCTAGGCTAAACTCAGTCAAAGGAAACTTATTTTGAGGCTAGAGAAATTAGGCTTAATGGACAACACTTCTGGGGCACTTAACAGGTGCCAAGAGCTATTCTCGGTATTTTTACGTGGATTGTCTCATTTAATACTCACGGTAACTATATAAGATATGATATTACTGCTCTTTTCTCACACCTGCAGAAATACAAGCACAGAGAATTAAATAAATGGGCCAGGAGTTCTCGTCGTGGCGCAGTGTTTAACGAATCCGACTAGGAACCATGAGGTTGTGGGTTCGGTCCCTGCCCTTGCTCAGTGGGTTAACGATCTGGCGTTGCCATGAGCTGTGGTGTAGGTTGCAGACGCGGCTCGGATCCCGCATTGCTGTGGCTCTGGCGTAGGCCGGTGGCTACAGCTCCGATTCAACCCCTAGCCTGGGAGCCTCCATATGCCGCGGGAGTGGCCCAAGAAATAGCAACAACAGCAACAACAACAAAAAAAGACAAAATAAATAAATAAATAAATAAATAAATAAATAAATAAATGGGCCCATGATGAAAAAGTTTGTACAGTACTTGCCCCAGGATTAGAATCAGGGGCTACTGTGGGAGAATGTTTATAAGAAACTGTATATGCAACTGTTTTGTCCAGGAGAAGCAGCTGGACTAGGTGACCACCAGCCATTTTCAACTCTTTTTTTAATTTTTAAAAGATTTTTGTTTTTTCTATTATAGTTGATTTACAGTGTTCTGTCAATTTCTGCTGTACAACAAAGTGACCCAATCATACATACATATATGTGTGTGTATATATATACATACATACACATATATATATATGTATATATTCTTTTCGTCACACTATCCTCCATCATTTTCCATCACAAGTGACTAGATATTGTTCCCTGTGCTATATAGCAGGATCTCATCCATTATGCACTCCAAATGTAATAGTTTGTTTGCATCTACTAATCCCAGACTCCCAGTCCATCCCATTCCCTCCCTCTTGGCAACCACGAGTTTGTTCTCCAAGTTTATATGTTTGATGATATCACTTATATCTGGAATGTAATATATGGCACAAATGAACCTATCTGAAAAGATCTTCAAAGTTTCAACTCTTTGAAGATCTTTCTTCAAGAATCAAAACTCCATGAAACACATTCTATTGACCCAAATTGGGTCTTAGCTATGTGCAGAGTACTTTGAAAGGATTCTTACCATAATATACAAAATGAAGGATAGCTAATAACTCAAAAAAAGAATTAGAAATACTGTTTAGGGAGTTCCCATCATGATGCTGTGGAAACTAATCTGACTAGGAACCATGAGGATGCAGATTCAATCCCTGGCCTTGCTCAGTGGGTTAAGGATCTGCTGTTGCTGTGAGCTGTGGTGTAGGTCACAGACGAAGCTTGGATCTGGCATGTTGCTGTGGCTGTGGCATAGGCCACCAACTGTAGTTCTAATTTGACCCCTAACCTGGGAACCTCCATATGCTGTGGGAGCAGCCCTACTGTTCAGGAGAGGAGTGGATGCTGAATCATCCTCTAAAAATCAAATCCCTTCTACACTGGAAAAATAATGAAACTAAAAATCAAATATCATCCTTTGCAAAAGGATCAAGAAGGTCATTAGCTCCAGAAGAACCAAGAAAGGGAAATTAAATTAAACTTAGAATTAGAAATGTAAGAAAAAGGGGATCAAATATTTCCTAAAACATTAGCTGGGACAGACACAAAGTATAAATGAAAGAGGACTAAACTCATTCTTCAAATGAGAACAGTGTAGAGATTACTTTCTAAGTAATTTAAGCACAAAAAGATCTAGAAACTGTATACAACAGTGTTCAGATGGTGACTTTCCTACTAAGAAACTGATGAAACCTTAGTAGGATATATCCTTTCTTTTCCAGCTAGGTTGTATTGTCCACGCACACATACTTACTTGTGTCTTGTACTATCTTTCTTTATAAAGGCTGCATTGAAATATCAGTTACTCTTTAGAGACATCTTGTCCAAATGAACTTCTACACAAAATTGCCATCCTCCTCTTGGAGCTTAGCATCAGGCACATCAGAGAAACATCCCTACTTAGCCTAACAATGTTTGGGGAGTGTCATGCCATTCCTTAACAGGGGCCTGGAGAAAGAATGATGTATGATCTAGATGCTCTTCCTGTTCATTCTTTTAATTCAATACCTTAAAGTTGTCAAGGGGAACTCCTAATGAGAAGATGAGAAAAGGGATGAGAAAGAGAAGACAAGAAAGGCCAAGGAAGAAGGAAACCTCTAAGTACTAACTGGGTAACACTTGCTAGTGAAATTTGATAAAATTCTCACCTGATCTTGTGATTGATTTTATGTGTATACACACACACACACACACACACACACACACACACATATTCAACATATATAAGCAAAATATATAAGCATATATATATAAATATATATATTTTGACGACATTCACAACATGTGGAGGTTCCAGGGCAAGGTATCGAACCTGTACCATAGCAGCAACCCAAGCCACTGCAAGTGACAATGCCAGATTCTTAGCCTGCGGAGCCACCTGGGAACTTCCTGATTGCTTGTATTTAACCAAACTATTTACTAAATGTTGTTATACCTTTATCCATCGAGATTGTTATTTTACCCCAAACCCTCTTAATGTTTTTTTTTTTTCTCCTAGTTTTAAGAACCCCAGTGGGGAAATTTTTGGCTAAAAATTTTACCAGAAGGATGTTTTATATTATTTCCATAATTTTTTCTATGTTTGAAAAGGTAATTAGTTTTTTTTTAATTAAAAGAAAAACAATATAATTTATTGATTTTAGTTGGACTTCACTAATTATGTATGAGGCCACTTTTTTGTTGGCCTTTGCAAAGATCCAAAAACTTTTGCTATATTTGCCTAATACCCATTTGTACCTGGTGGAGAGGAAAGCAAATTTGTGTGAATTCCATGATAGTACCCAGTATAATTTTTTTAGTAAATTATTTTAAAATACTTGTTTATACTGTATATTGTTCTAGAGAGGGTATGGAATGGATTATTTGGGAACTGTTAAATTTAATCAAGTCCAATAGGTTGCAAACAGCTCCTGATTTTTCAGTATTTTCTAAACTAATTAGTGGAGGCACTAATTTTGTGTTAGGACTTGGTAAACATAAAACTTGAAAAAAACATTCTGACATTTCAGTATTTATAGTGGATAGTATTAACTCTTTAACCCAGTTGAAAAAAATAATCCATTAAAGAGAAAAGTCACATAAACAGTGATGAAGATGGGTAGCAGAGCTGGGATTGTGTGTGGAGGGGAAGAACATGAAAGAATAGAAAGTTCATGGGCAGGTGAGGGGGAGACCAAATTTAATCTGAATGCTCTATTCTCAAAATGATTTTTGAAAATAAAATATAAGAAATTATAATCACATCTTAGAATTCTTAGAACAAGAAATTCTTTCTCATTCAGCAATGAGCAAATCAACGAGCTATCACTCTATTTTTTCCCCTTCTCATTCAAACTTCTTGAAGAAAGCATAGCTGCTATCTAACTTTACTGCAATTTGACTTTCTGCTTTTGCTTCACTGAAACTGCTCCCCTTAAGGCCAAAAATGAGCTTCTTTCATTTTAACAAGCCCATAAGGGCATTTTTAATCTTCAGCATTGTTATCTTTTTTTTTTATTAAAATTGGTTCCATTGGCTTCTTTTCTTCCCCCAAATCCTTCCTCCCTTAAAATACAAAAAATAATTTTTATTGAATAAAATTTTTGAATTAAAAAATTTTGAAAATTTGTTTTGTATTAAAGGCATTATAATAAAAAATGGTGGTCCTGGACCATCCAGTACTGCCCTTCCCCACAGCAATCCTGATGAAAACATCTTATATGCATTAGATGTTCTCTTACCATTTACCATTATAACTGTAAGAGATCTTACAGTACTATCCTATATTCAGTTTTCTCAACTGATTTATCAATTTTAATATCTATTTTTCTCATTTTATGTTCCATCTTCTTCTAACCATATCATCCAAAATAATTGTACACACATTTTTGGATAAAACTATATTTATGTCTTTACTATTATGATAATTTAAACATCTATTTCTGTTCTAAATAGTATCTATAATTTTATTTTCTTATATGATTTTTATTAATAATTGTATCATTTAGGAAGTTACAATTGTGGCTCAGTGGAAATGAATATGACTAGTATCCATGAGGATGCAGGATCGATCTCCAGTGTCTCTCAGTGGCTTGGGAATCTGGTGTTGGCATGAGCTGTGGTGTAGGTTGCAGACACAACTCAGATCCTATGTTGCTGTGGCTGTGATATAGGCCAGCCTAGCCTGGGAACTTCCCCTAGAATGATAGGCCACAGGCACAACCCTGAAAAGCAAAGTAACCAACAACAAAAAAACCTCCAAAATATTGTTTCATTTATTTTATTAGAATAACTCTTTGGATATCTTTTCTATAAAATACTTCCCAATACAATTTTCCATTTGTACCAGTCTGTTAAATAATTTACCACTTTATTTACTTTTTTTCTGACACATTTTCTTGGAAATCTTTGACCTCCTCTTCCAGCCTAAAGGAGTTCTTTTTTGCCAGTTGCCTAACATTTGTCTTGGGAATTCTTGCCATTTTACTCCTATGTTAGTTTTTCACATTCTTGTTTGCTCTTTTCATGGCGGCACAATTTTTAACCAGTAGTCTACTGAGAAGGGGCCTGGGGAAGTAAATATATAAGGATTTGCATAATAAAAAAGTCTTTATATTATCTACTCACTTTAATGATAGTTTATTTCTTTAAATTTTATTGGAATATAGTTGACTTACAAAGTTGTGTTAATTTCAGGCCTACAGCAAAGTGAATCAGTTATCCATATACATATGTCCATTCCCTTTCAGGTTTCTTTTCTCATATAGGTTACTATACAGTATTGAATAAATTTTCCTATGCTATACAGTAGGTCATTGTTATCCATCTATTTTACATATAATAGTGTATATATGTCAATTCCAACCTCCTAATTAATCCCTCCCCATGTTTTCCCTTTGGTAAATATGTTGAGTTTCAAAATCTTTGAGTCTGTTTCTAAGTTCTACTGTATCACTTCTGTTAGATTCCACATATTAGTGGTCTCATATGATATTTGTATTTTTCTGACTTACTTCACTTGTTATGATAATAACTAGGTCTGTCTATGTTCTGCAAATGGTATTATTTCATGCTTTTTATGTTTGGATAAAATTCCATTGTATCTATGTACCACATCTTTATCCAATCTGTTTATGGACATTTAGGTTGCTTCCATGTCTTGGTTATTGCAAATAGTGCTGCACTGAATATTGAGGTGCATGTATGTTTATAAATTATGGTTTTCTCTGGCTAGATGCCCAGGAGTATAATTGCTGGATCATATGGTAGTTCTATTTTTAGTTTTTTAAAGACCCTCCATACTGCTCTCCATAGTCATTGCACCAGTTTATATTCCCATCAATAATGTAGGTGGGTTCTCTTTTTTCTACAGCCTCTCCAGCATTTACTGTCATTTTACTCAGTTTAAATAGGGGAAGAGATCTGCACTGAATCTCATATTCACTCAGAATTTTGAAAGCATGACTTCACTGTCTTCTAGTTTCTAAGGTTGGTTTTGAAATGTTGGATGAAACTGGCATCTTTTATTTCTCTCTGTGACTTTGCTCCTCTCTTGGGAAGCTTTTAAGGGCTTTCTTTTTTTTTTTTTTTGAAATTTTATGATAATGTTTTATGCATTTTTTAAGTTTTTTTCAACAGTTAGAGTATTTAGGTAGGTGTTAGAGTGTAGAGGATGTTCAGTTTGAGAAAATATTAGTTTTATGTTCTTGTCTGTGTTCCCTTTCTATTTCTATACTGAAATTCATATTGGTTTAATGCTTTACATTCTGTAAATGTTCTCTTTTCTTTCACATTTTAAAAATCTTGATCTTCCTGCTGCCTTTTGGAGGGTTTCTGCTATTATACATTCCAATTTTTTATCATTTATTTATATATATATATTTTTTTGAATTTTTAGTATTTTTTTAGTTACCATAGTTTTTGATAGTTTGTTTTCTTCTAATGTTTCTTTTTAGTACAAATCTATACTTCTACTCTTAATGTCTTTTTTTTTCTTCTATTGTCTTTTTCTTGTGGGTTTCTTCTCTCTTTGTCTGTCTTCCTCTTCCTTCTTCTCTCTCCACACACCCCTCCTCCCCTGCTTTCATATGCCTTTCCCAAATGTCTGATGAATCCTGGCAATTATTAAGCTTTAGGATCAAGACACTAACAAGCCGATGGTCAGCTCTCTGTTTACTGGCAGGGCTTGGAGAGCAGGCATAACTCGTCCTTGGTGAAGGAATGCCAGTTTTTGATTGGGAAGACCTGGAGGTCAATATCTATAGGTATTTCTCAGGGTAGCTTAATTTCCTCTGACAAGAATATTCTGATTGCCTGCATGAGGTGGAATTAGAGTGTAGATGGGAAGTGAATATCAGATAAACATGGTTCTTGGCATTCTGAATGTGGTAGAGGGACAGAAGTGGGTCATACATTTCATTTTCCATGAGAACTTTCATTTAAACCCTATCTTTTCATTATGCTACCTAACCCACTCTCCTTTCTGTTTCCTAGTTCATTTGGAGATTAAATCTCAGTTTACTTTGGAGGTTGCTTAATTGGTGTGTTTAAGTAGGGAAGGAGGGCCCAGGGCTTCCTACTCTGCCATCTTACTGATGTCACTTTTCTCTTTTTCCCCTTAAGAAAGTATTCAAACAATAGAAACAGGGGGAGTACAGACCTCAAGCTCTATAGTCACAATATCTGTTTCTGTGACTTAGGGCAAGTTACTTAAATGTTGTACCCCTTATTCTTAAAATGGAGCTAATAACAGTAGTACTCTAGAAGGTTGCTGTGAGGATTAAGCATCTAAATGCTTAAAAATAGTGACTGTTATTTACTATTTAGAAGTGTTAATGTTAGCCATTATTACCTAATATCCAAAACTTATTTGCAGCACTTTGTTCTTAATAGTATTTTCAGTAGTTATTGAGTTGATAAATGAGGAAAAACCTTCTGATGGATTTAGATTCCAAAAGACTTTCTCAGTAGTTGATCAACTATGTTGTGTACTTTTATATATATCGTGAGATTTAACAATTAGTGAAGTTAGTTGTAGCAGATCGAGAGTCTCAGAATTACATCATTCATCTAATTTTAGATAAAAAACATTTTTATATGGAAGTAACGTGAGTGTATTTGGTAAGTGGTGGTAACATGACAGTGTGAACTAAGACATTCTTAACAAAATTAAACAACTTGTGGCTTATGAACTGACCTAGTTATATTAGTGTGGACTGAAATACAGGTTGAATACTACCACATTTGAAATATATAATCTAGAGAATATTTGTTTTTATTTCAAGTAAACAACACATAAATGTAAATATATATTATATATGTAATATATATTGTAAATATTGCATGTACATAATATATTTCTGGACAATTCACATTAATTTTCATTCAAGGTTCTCACCAGGAAGTTACTCTTACTGAATAATCATATTTTAAAATTCCTCTTTTTTAATCCACCAGATGAATGATATGCAGAAAGTACTGATGTACTGGCACCTACAGAGGGTCCCATTTTCAAGGACAGAATTTTTTGGAACAAATCAGTTACAGCATCACTTACTGCCTCCACCCCTTACCAACTGAACTCTTCATAACCCATTACTTTCTAATCCTTTTTCTCTCACTCTGTTGAAACAACCTCCATCAAGACCACCTCCGATGTCCATTTACTCCCTGCCCAATTATCAGCTCTGATTTTACTTAGCCTCTTAGCAGCTTTATCACTGGTCCTTGCTCTTCTTGAAACACTTCATCTCTGTGCCTTTGGAACACCATGCTCTGTGGGTTTCTTCTTACTTGACTGCCGCTCATCTTGTTGTTGTTCTGTTTCCTCCTCTTTTGTCTCCTGAATTTTTAGCTTCCCAATTTCTGTACTCTATATAAATGCTCTTTCTACCTCATCTCATGTAATCCTGTGGCTAAAGTATTATTTGTGTGTTGGTGTTTCTCAAATGTATATATTCAAGCTTAATATCTTCTCTTGATCTCAAATTTTATTTGAAATATATGCCAGATATACTAAATGCATCTAGATCCAAAATAGGACTTTTGATTCCTTACCTAAACCTTCAAACATCAATCTCCACTGTTTCAATAACTGTAACATCTCTGACAAAGTAACTTAGGTCAAATATTTAGGAGGCAACCTCTATGAGGAAGTAACTTAGATCAAGTTCTTAGGAGGCATTATTGAATCTTCTATTTTCTTCATATTCTGTATGTCATTTGTTAGCACCTCCTTCAGAAAAATATACCAAAATTGGACCTTTTCTCTCCATTGTTCTATAATCATCAAGCTTTTAAGCCTTCTTGCATTTATCTATTGGGCATTCTCCATACTACCTTAATAATTGTCTTTTAATAAATTACAGCGAGAGCTTCCATTGTGGCTCAGGAGAAATGAATCTGACTAGCATCCAAGAGAATGTAGGTTCATTCCCTGGACTCGCTCAGTGGGTTAAGTATCCAGCATTGCCATGAGCTGCAGTGTAGTTTGTGGATGCAGCTTGGATCCTGCATTGCTGTCGTTGTGGCATAGGCCAGTGGCTGCAGATCCAATTCCATCCCTAGCCTGGGAATGTCCATATGCCATGGGCACAGCTCTAAAAAGATAAAATATAAAATATAAAAAATAAAATAAAATAAAATAAAATAAATCACAGTCTATCATTGGTCAGTTCATATTACTTTTTTGCTTAACACTCTATTCTATAATACAATCATGTTATACGATATGACTCAAATATATAAAGTAACATACTCTTAACATGGTCTATAGGACCTTTCCTGATCTGGATGCCTCCTATTGCTTAGTTTCCTTTCCAATATGCTCGTAATGGATCATCTCTTTCCTTCTTTCAGAAAATGTCAAACTCAAAGTTTTTCATTTGTGCTTCCCTTTGACTGGACACTTCTTTCCCCAAATTAAGATGAGTATGTTGACTCTGTCTTTTCATTCAATTCTCAGCTCTAATGCCATCGCTGCAGAGTAGTCTTGCAATCTAGGTAGAAAACTCCACTCTCATCCTTATTGTCTGGTCCTTTATTCTATTATTTCTTCATGACACTTGTCATTATCTCCGATGAGTGTAAAAGATAAACGCTCAATATGTCATAGCCTTGGTGAGTAGGAGACGTTGATTTTTCCCCCATCATTGCAGTTAGAGCTTCACACAATTTCTAGCAAGAGCAAATGTTTGATAAATATCAGATAAATGGATGAGTGATTTGATCAGTTGATGAAAAGTTAGTTCTTGAAGAATGTACTTTGATATACGACAAATAGAAATTAATAATAAAGGACCTGAATGCAAAAAAAGATTGCACTGGGAAAGAGGTCTTTGGGATTAGCAAATTAAAAAAAGTTATTGTGGAACAGGCTATTTCTTTTCTCTGAATTTTTAGAAGCTATAAACAATACCATTGTGAAGCATTGCTGAAACTTGGTGTCCTTATCCCTGTATTATATGTTCTATAGACGCTTGATAAATGATATGTAATTCTGATTATTGACAGCAGGATAAATCATTTCAAATAATGTATTTTGTCACCTTTAAGGAATCCACAGTTATAGAATTTTTCAAGGATTATTTAATATGAATGTTGTACTTGGTGGATTCTACCTATGCATATAAAACAGGTAATCAATGTCACTTGATTCTGTCTTCCTAAGCTTTATTTCTATTGCAGTCTGCTATGGTACATGTGAGTATGAAAAGGTATTTGACCAAATAAGACTAACCTCCCCGATATCAGTTTCAATAAGTCCCCTCCCCAAGGCAACACTCTAGAGGGAATACAAAAGACAAAAATATATTTTTGGTTTACTTATAAGTAGGAAAGCACTTTTACAGTGTAAAAAAGTAATAAAGTACTTTTTCAGTGTACCTTGATTTTTCAATACAGATGTACTGGAGACCTGGAGATGCTATCAGAAAGAGAGGACTATTTAGTCCAAGAGGCTTTGAATGTTATAAGTATTTAGAGAGAAATTCCCTATTTGTTGGCATGGATTTACCAATGAGGGACACTTTGATGGAACACTTTTCTTTTCATTTTATAGTTACTTAAGTGGTAGAAAAAATACTATGGTAAATTTGGATGTGAGTAACAATTTGACAATTTTAAAAATTATTTATCTCATGGAAAAGATATGTGTGACATCTGATGATGAATTAAGTGAATTCTCAATCAGCAAAATGGCTATACCTGAAGGATCCTACAATTATATCTTAGACTGCAGGAAATAGGCCTTGGTAGCTTCTCAGTATGCTGTTGAATTTAATATTTTCATCACTGCTTTAAACATTGACATGTAAGTAATTCTTGCTAATTTTTCAGACAGCATGAAGTTGGGAGTATAACAAATATATTGAGTGACAGAATCAGGATCTAAAATGATCTCTATATGCTGCAAAGCCATTCTGTACCTAATGAGATGAAATTGAGATATTTAACTTTTTAAAATGCCATTGCTAATATTTAGGACAGAGAAAATGTAACTTCATTTCTATGGGAAAATCTTGCCTATAGAATAAATATGAAGAAACAGTTTAATTAATAAATATTTATTAAGCTACAATTATGTGCTTACCTTTTCTTTTTCCTTTAATGGATTTACTTTTAGGTTAATTTTTCTTTTTGCTTCTTTGGCTAGATTATTCCTGATAAACTGTGTGAGTTTAGAACTCACTTTAAAATGGGCATCTGCAGGAATTCCCATTGTGGCTCAGCAGAAACAAATCTGACTAGTATCCATGAGGATGCAGGTTCCATCCCTGGCCTTGCTCAGTGGATTAAGGATCTGGTGGTGACATGAGCTGTGGTATAGGTTGCAGATGCAGCTCAAATCTGGCATTGCTGTGGCTGTGGTCTAGGCCAGCAGCTACAGCTCCAATTCAACCTGTGGCTTGGGAACCTCCATATGATGGAGGTGCAGCCCTAAAAAGACAAATAAGTAAGTAAGTAAGTAAATAAATAAATAAATAATAAAATGGGCACCTGCAAATTGAAGTTCATAGAACAGGGAAGGTACTGACAATTTTAATTTATGAAAAATAAATGGGAGATCTGAAAGAGGTTAGCCTAGAAAGAAAATGACTTAAAAGATCTAAAATGGAGATATATTTGTGGCCCCAGAGGAAAGGCTCAGGACCAATGTATAGAAGTTATGTGGAAATGACTGTTAGCTCAATGTAAGAGTAACATTTTAACCATGAGAACTTCCTGGAAAATAGAATGTGCTGCCATGTTCAGTTTTCAAATATAGGGAAACATTCAAATAGAAGTAGGATGACCAATTGTTAGGAATGTTGTGGATAGGATTCATGCACAGGTTTAACTTGTTTTCCAACATTCATATTCACTATATCTTAATTAATTAAATTAATTAATTAATTAATTTATTTATTTTTTGCAGAGCCTCTTTAACTCTTTTGAACTGAAGGCAAGAGTCATCTATAAGGCTTTCTCATGCTCCCCAAATGTTCCTGTTGCTCTTCTAGCTTCTATCAGATTACAAAATATAAATGCTAAGATAATGGGCTTGCAGTTTGTTAAATTACTATTTTGGGATGTTGTTTTCTTCTTATATTTATTTAAGCTAAACTTTGAATATTCCCAGTAATGGTGCATAATGACCTGAAGACTTTCTCTTTTTCTACCCAATTTTACATATTAGATAACATTTTTTGTATTCTTTCATAACAATGTAAATTTTTTTCTTCTTAGGGCCACTCCTGTGGGATATGGAAGTTCCCAGGCTAGGGGTCGAATCAGAGCTACAGTTGCTGGCCTACACCGTAGTCACAGCAAGTGGAATGCAAGCCATGTCTGAGATCTACCTTGGAGCTCATGGCAACACCTGATCCTTAACCCACTGAATAAGACCAGACATTGAACCTACATCCTCTTGGTTACTAGTAAGGTTTTTAACCTGCTAAGCCACAATGGGAACTCCCCACATGGTCAACTTTTAAAAGAAGTCTTTTGCTAGTATTTTTGTGGAAAATTCTACATTGATACTTCAACTCCTTTTCTTTTTTCTTTTTTTTTTCTTTTTTTTTATTTAGGGACACACCTGTGGCATATGGAGGTTCCTAGGCTAGGGGATGAATTGGAGCGACACCTGCTGGCCTCTACCACAGCCACAGCAATGCCAGATCTGAGCTGTGTCTGCGACCTACACTACAGCTCATGGCAATGTTGGATCCTTTATCCATGAGCAAGGCCAGGGATCAAACCTGCATCCTCATGGGTGCCAGTCAGATTTGTTTCCATGGAGCTATGACAGGAACTCCTCAAATCCTTTTCTTGCCTAAATTTATTTCTTCTGTGTGAAAAATGCCATAGATTATTATCTTAGCCCTGTCACTACTCTTATGATTATTTTGAGCCTGCATAGAGCTGTATTTCTTTATTGGGTAGGACAGACAAATGCAGTTCCCTTAGTGTGATGATCAGACAGGAACAAGGCTTCATCTAGTCTCCCTTGTCAGGTTTCTTTATGCTGGATCCATGGGTAGGCTTTTGGGAGTCCAGAAATCTCTCCCTACCTGAAATTATATGCAAATGTATTTAGTGCAATTGTGGAGTTTTCTAACACAGCCTAAGAGTGGAACCTCTATTTCCCCTAGCCTTCTGGAACTCACAAAAATAAGCCACATGGGCCTTCAAAGCCAGTGCTCCAGAGTCTGGTCTTTCTGGTGCAGCCCAACATGGGGCTGAGAGCTTTCACTCCTTGGGGAGAACCTCTGCAATTGTAATTGTTCTCCTATTTATGGGTCACCCACCCAGAGTATGGGATTTGACTATTTTGTGAGCTCACCTCCCCACCCATCTCATGTGTTTCCTTCTTCCTGTCTTTAGTTGTAGCAGATCTATTATGATAGGCTCTGGTCTTTTTCACTGGTGGCTGTTCTGCACCCAGTTGTGACTTGAGGGTGCCGTGAGAAGAGGTGAGCCCAGTATCTCTACTCTGTCATCTTGGTCAATCTCCCCTGGTAGGGTTACTGTAAATTGAAAAAAAATATATGTAATTTTATAAAGCAACTGATACAAAACAGGTTTTAAAAATATGCTAAAGATTATAGATTATTATACATTTATCAAAAGGGAAGTTTTTCCTCACAAACATTAGTTATTTACTGTTGATTCATTACACTTGAGCCTTATCAGATGAGATCAACATATTCTTTTTTTTTTGAATGAATTTTGATTTGAGTTTTTTTTTTTTTTTTTGCTCATATTGCTTTCATTATTGATCATGTTTTTTCTGTCAAGTACTTTGGATTGAATTGTATCAGTGGTGTGCTAGTGCTTATAACTTTTGAAAAAGGAAAAGAGAGAAAACTAGATATTTTCTCACCAGGCGATTTTTTTTTTTATACAGGGACTTATATGCTATCATATCCATGAAAGAAAATAATGCCACCATTTTGGCAGACTGAGAATAGATGATTTGGTCAGGAAATAACTACAAGTATAAGAAAAACTGTGAATTATCAAATGATTGGAAAAAATGCTCTTGTTAGAAAAGTAGATAAAAACTGTTTTTAACTGAAGATGGCCTTTTCATTGATAAGCCAGTGATAACACTGAATTGTGATATCATGATGATTATGAACAAGGCTGAACATAAAATAGCTGAAAAAGCAAAAGAAAAAATGAAAATTGTAAATATATATTAAATGGACAGATTACAAAATATAATGTTTGTAAAAAGGTCAGTAGGAACAGTAAAATAATATTGGATTTTTTTGGCTATTGTTTAAATCTTTTACCTTTATTGATGAAAGGAAAACCAGTATTAGATTTTATAGTTTAAAGAAGGACTTGAGTAAAGACAATTTTATAAAAGTACATTTGTTAGGCTAAGAAAAATAAGGAAATTTCTAAAGAACCAGATACATACAATGCTTCCTAGTGTCAATGCAAGTTTGATATTGTTAGTGTTAGGAAATGGATATGTACCTACTTTGGCTTGCCTGTCCACATACAGGATGAGTGGGAACCACCTAATCAAGCCGCATCCCCAGGGCTTTTGATTTCCTATACTGATATATGGCCTGGAAATCTGCTCTCAAACAAATCTTTTCAATTTTTATATTATCCTTGCCTTGGGCAATATTACAAGTTGTTAAAATATCAACAGCATTGGGGATTCCTGTTGTGGCTCAGCAGGTTAAGAATTCAACAAAATCTCTCCTAGGATATGGGTTTAATCCCTGACTTCACTCAGTGTGTTAAGGATCTGGCATGGCCTTAAGCTGTGGTATAGGTCACAGAAGCTGCCTGGATTCAGTGTTTCTGCAGCGGCAGCATAGGCTTCAGCTGCAGCTCCAATTCGAACCCTAGCATGGGAATTTCCATATACCCTGGTGCAGCCATAAAAAAAGTTAAGAAATCAACACTATCAAAACAAAGATTGGCCCACAGCTGAGGTGCATTTGATAGGAGTGATTCCAGTAAGCCCAGACATTTACATCTTCCCATAGAAACTGGTTTTCTATAAATCTGGTTATCTGTAAATCTTTTGTGCCTACTACCTTCTCTTTGTTGCAAAACTCATATATCCCAGCACTCCCACCTCACCTCCTTGGAGTGGTTTCTTAGTGTTATCTGAGATGCTATCTCCCAGGTTTAAGTCCTAATTTCACCCCAAATAAAACTTAACTCTCAACTTTCATGTTGTATTTTTTTAGTTGACAGTACCATAACAGGGGTATTATAGCCCCTTTGTTAATATCAGTACTGTAGACATCTGCATTGAAATGCTAATAGAGTCATATCATATATAGTCTCAGATAGATAAGGGGACTTTTCCATCCCCCTTTACCCTGGTAGGACCTCATTCATTTGTTTTTCCTCCTTTTAGAAAAATCAAGGAACATACAATACACTGATTAATAGTCCACTGCTGCCAGTGGGAAATTGCAAATTCCAATTCATATTCAAATAAGAGTACTTTAAAATTATATTTGCCTTAGTTAAGACACTGAATTTAGTAAACATATTTTTTATTTGAGATCTACTTAATTTTGTTTAACATGGAGCTTAACAAACATTAACATTGTTTGTTCCTCTCAATTTAGTTGCATTCTTATGGACAAAGTTATTTATTTGGAAATAATATCCCTCTAAGCTACCTATAATTAAGAGTTATAAAAATAGAGTTTTCCTATGAGGTGCAAATCAAATGTGCTTTCTTCATTTTTACTGAGTAAAGGGGCTTTCTTTTTTTTTTTTTTTTTTTTTTTTTGGTTTCAATATAATCTCCAAAAGGGCTCATGTTCCCTGTCAGTTTTTTTAAATCTCTAAAATGTGTTTTTCATAGGAAAATAGTAAAAATTAGGGATAGTGTAAAATCGGCAAATTAAAGATTACTGTGAATAAAATCAATATTCTGTAAGAGGTTCTGCTATTTTATTCTTTTTTTTCTTTTTTTTTTTTTAGGGAGAGAGCTAGCTTATTTATTTATTTTACAAATACAGTGGAAATTCTAAAATACTGTTCTGGGCTGGGGCACGGAGATCCATGCTTATGGCTGTTTTTTTTTTTTTTTTAATTTTATTCTTTACTATAGCTTAAGGCATTAGGTACTTTGTAAGAGAATTTGATCAGAATTTTAAAAGAAAAAGGGGCCTTAGAGTAATAGCCAATTCAATCTTGAATACTTCATTGGAACTTAAGTGATAGAGCCACAGGATGTATTTATTTTTAATAATGCTAACCCAGAGTATCCTGCCAGTATGTGATTCCCTAGCCTGGAGTCCAGTGCTGCTCATATTTGCCCCCCCCCCAACTTGGCTAACATACCCTTTTGGTTGAAGAAGTAAAATCTTATTATAGTCTAGTCTGAGCATGTAGTTATCAGGGATAACATGGAAAGAAGTTAAATTCTCTTGTCTAATGGCCCTGGGATCTGGAGAGATTACAAAATAAGGCTGTGCTCTATCCCAGGATCCACGCTTCTCATCAGTCTTGAATTCAGTTAAAGTCAATAGTTATTAGAGACGACTGTGAATGTCAGGATGATTCGAAGTAAGAAAGAGCAGGATTAGAACAATTTAGAGATACTGTGAATATGAAGGCTGGATCTATAAACAGCCTTGAGCTCTCAGCAGTGGTATGGTTGCAGTTTTTACCCAGTTCATAGAGAACAAATTCTAGCATTTATTTCATTTCTGTTCATGCCCACTATAATAGATAAAATAGTATCTTATTTGTGATAAAACAAATCTGTATCTATTCACTCCTATGAAAAAAAAGTAACACAAGTTTATGTTGATACATAGATATATAGATGGGTAAATACAAGATAGATATCAATGTATTTCCATTAGTGTTCAGAGGTTGGGACAAGAATCTGTGGTTAATCCACAGATCTTTGTCTGCTGCTGTTTCATGGTCCAGGAGTGAGGGGTGGCAACCACTGGGAAAGCCAACCCAAGGATGCTGTGGGCTGGCTGAGGTCTCAGGCCTGCAATTAAAACTCTAGTTAATTACTCAGTTCCTTTCTATGAGAGGAAAAGACATATTCCTAATAACAAAACAAAGAGATTTTTCATTATTGAACAAAGGAAAAGAAAATGAAATCTATGTGAAACCAGCAAATATTTACCAATGTAGTTAATACTGAGTCCTACACGTGGGCCATTTGTAGCTGTGTTTTGAGCCCTCATGACCCAGTAATACTTTCAAGTTAATACTGGCATGAGAATCAGAGGCAACAAGGTTTTTTGGGCCCAGCTATGGTCTTAATAGCCATCTTCCTACAGTGGAATAGTTGGAATCATCTCTCCAGTGAACCAAAGCTGACTGCCTGTTTCCACATCCACCATCATTTTGGTAACCTCTGATCTGCGTCTGCTTTCTCCCAAAGTTTAACACACGCTCTAGTTTTCTATTCTTTATTGGCCTACTTTACTCTTAGAGTGGTCATATATAGCCTTTTTGATCTCCTTTCATAAATACTGTAGGATTGTTGTTCATCATTGATTTCAAATTAAGCATAGTCATCTAACTTGCCTTCCTCAATGACACGTTGAGCAAAAGTGTCATAAATCACTTCTGTGTGGAAGTTTACTTTAAAAAGTAGTGAGTTATTTGCAACACTTTCTCCTGCTTCAGAAATCATGGAAGTATATGTTGTTACAAAGCTTATATCACTTTGGATCTGTGAATAAATACAATGAGCACAGCCCTTTTAGAGATCTGCATTGGATATGAAGCATTAGGCTGAAAATTTGGGAGCATTTATTTCTGAAGCATAACTTAGCTTATCTTCAGTGTGGCTCAGATCCCATGTTGGAAAACAAAAAAACAAAAAATAAAAAACTTTAGCCTATCCTGACTGAATTTGCACTTGGAACATGGCAGTTTTATTCTCAATTTGACTATTTCACTGGTGAAAACTGGTGAATGATTCTACAAGTCAACATTCAAAAGATCATTTTTATTTTTGATCTAGAACACTGCTATTAAAACATCATATCATATTTTTTTGACTTTTTAAAAATATATCATGTATATTGAAATGTCTGGTTGTCTATATAATACAAATGCTATCTTCATAGTAATTATGTTTTTATAATCCTGGTGAAAATAATAATTAAAGCAATTTAAGTTACTTAAAGCAGGTCCATTAGGCAGTTTTAAAATGTCCAGTAGCTGTACTCATATTTCAGACAGTACTTCTTCTGCTTCAAAAAATGGGGGCAAGTAAGGTAGGCATTTTTTTGCAGACATTATTGTTTCTTCATGAACATTGATTCAAGAAGACTCATCTTCTTGGTTTAATGGGTGTTCAATAGTGAGAAATGTGAGTTTTGTTTAGAGTCTTCATTACAACTTGGGTATCATTTGATTCAAGCCAGAGCATTCCCTCTTTTTTTTTTAATTAAATTTTTTTTTGGTCTTTTTGCCATTTCTTGGGCCACTCCCGTGGCATATGGAGGTTCCCAGGCTAGGGGTCTAATCAGAGCTGTAGCCACTGGCCTACGCCAGAGCCACAGCAACGCAGGGATCCGATCCTCGTTTGCAACCTACACCACAGCTCACGGCAACGCTGGATCCTTAACCCACTGAGCAAGGGCAGGGACCTAACCCGCAACCTCATGGTTCCTAGTCGGATTCGTTAACCACTGCACCACGACGGGAAATTCCGAGCATTCTATTTTTATCAAACCAAGAATTTTTGAATTTCCAATCCCTGAGTTTTCTTTATCTGAGACCTAATTGTTAGGCTTCTCTAACACATTTCTTTTTTATCATCAGAGGAGATATCCTTTTGGACCTTGACAGAGGCTTGGTTGCTGTTGGTCACATTGAGTGCAGCAGGCCTTGTAGAAATATTAGCAAGGCTGAGTATCCTTAGCATCCAGAGAGTCAAGGTTAGAATACTCTTAAATCTTAATATTAAAAATAATCTAAAATAGCAGGTGAAAGTATTGCATCCTGTAATTCCTGAACATAGGAGCCATTTGAAATTTTATTTCCATTGGAAATAAGGAGATATATTGTTTTCAAAATATTGAAAAACAATTAGCTACTCCAAAAAAACACACCTACTCTCAGTATAAATATTGGCAGCTAGTCCTTAGCTAAAGTACAAGTCTGGGGAAAACCATATAATTTATCCTGAGGTAGTCAGAGGTAAAGATGCTGTCTCAACAGCAGTAAAAGTAATTACAATAGCATAGTCAGAACAACATTTGCCGTTGTCACCTTTTAAATGAGAACAACCAGTGAACCATGAGAAGTCAATATTACTCAAAGCGATTTTCTGTAGTTCATCACAAGGAGTCAGGAGGTGGTTCACCAGAATTAGGCAGTCATGAGGGACACTATCTGTGACAGAAAGGAGAAAAATAGCCAGATTAAGGTTATTATAACAAACAACAAAATTTATGTGAGGAGTGGTTAAAAAAAGGACTTCATAGGAGAGGAGGCAGCTGCCTGATAAATGTTGAGTGTGATGAGAATGTATGTGCATGAGGTTCATACATGGTTAAAGGGATGCTATGATTATTTTCTACAGTTTCTTTAATAAAAAGACCAGTGGCCCTAATGGCGTTAATGCAATCCCTTTGCCACAGGTTTAGTTGCTGGCAATAATACCTATGGATCAATGGTGGTCCTTATATTTTTAAAAGAATACCTCAAGGGCATTATCTTCCATTTCATATCCAAAAAGAAAAAAGGGAATCTGATAGTCAGGGATGCCCAAAGTCAGATGGGTTCATCACAGTCTCCTTTAAGTCCTTGAAGGCCATGTCATCCATTTCACCCCATTAAATTGGGTTGGGGTTGTTATTATTGAGTAAAACATATAGAAATTTGGCCATTGGAGATAAATCTGGAACCCAGTTTTGGTGGTAACCAGCTAGCCTGAGAAAACCTCACAGTTGGTGCTTAGTGTTGGGGTTTGGTAAATTTAGGAGAGCATGAAGTCTATTTGCACCTATGTGTAGCCCTTGTTCTGATATCAGGTATCCTAAATATCAAAGCTGGGGCTTGGCCAAACTTCACTTTTTTTCCTTTTTGACCTATAAGGCTAAAAGTATTTTTTTTTTTTTTTCTGTGAGGATGGTCTAGAAGGAGAGTAAATAAATACATCATCCACATATTGCAAATAAATAAATAAATAAATAAATAAATAAATAAATAAAACCCTCAGGGAATCATATATTATCCCAGTCAGCCTTAAGGATTTGCAAGAAATAAGAAGGACTCTCAATAAAACCCTGAGGCATTACTGTCCAGATGAATTCTTTTTCTTCCCAAGTGAAGGCAGAAAGGTATTGGCTAACTTCATCAACTGGAATCCTAAAGAATATACTGCATAGATCACTTGTAGTAAATTTGACTTTGGTGGAAATGAATGTTAATAGCCTATAAGGACTAGGAACAATAGGGATATCAATATTTACTGCTCTGAAGTTCTGGACAAACCCCTCCACCCTCAGCTCTTAGGTATCCTCACTGGTAAAATGGAAGTGTTACAGGAGCTAGTACAGGCGCAATAAGGCATTGAGCCTGGTACTCTTCTATTATGAGTTTTATGCCTTGAAGGGTTTCTTTACTAATGGTATATTAATTAATCGGGGGAAGAGGATTCGAAGGTCTATTTGAATTTCCTTCCTCCCTCTCTCTCTCTCTTTTTCTTTCTTTCTTTCTTTCTTTCTTTTTTTCTTTCTTTCTTTCTTTCTTTCTTTCTTTCTTTCTTTCTTTCTTTCTTTCTTTCTTTCTTTCTTTCTCTCTGCCATGCTCTTGACATGTGGAAGTTCCCAGTCCAGCAATCCCAGTCATTGCCACAGCAATGACCCAAGCCACAGCAGTGACTGTGCCACAACCTTAACCTGCCGAACCACAAGAGAACTCTGGGTCCATATGAATTTTAATGGGGAGCATGATATGAATTTTGCCAACATTAGTTAGAGATTTTGCCCATAAAGGAAGTAGCTGCTGATTCAACAGGGACAGATAGTGTTTTCAGAATCTGCTGAGTACTTTCAGAAACTGAACAAATAAAAGTGTCAAAGGGTAACTGAATTCACCGGATTGGTTGCTTTGATGTCTACTGTCAAATTTTAGAAGTTTTTTTTTTTTTCTTTTTTTCCCTTTTGGGAGAAAGAAATTCCAGGATGATAATTCTCTAGGAAATCTCAGCCTAATAAATGGGTAGGAGCAGAGGAACTAAGGAGAAAAGGGTGTATGTGTTTCAAAGGTCCTAAACAAAAGGAAATAGACTCAGACACAGGAACCTCTTTGAGTTCATTATCCCATTATTTGAACCATTTTAGTACTCCAAGGTAGAAGCTATTTTATAGTAGTGAGGTTGAGTACTAAGACTGCAGCTCCAGTGGCAATTAGAACTAGGAGAGATTCATCACCAATGTGGAGAAATATTACTCCAAGCCAAACAATAGGGAGGATTGGGAAGAGCCCTGTAGTTCCTTGGAGCTTATCAATGGAAATTGGGAGAATTTTGGAAAGCATGGTTAGAAAGATGAATGTGCCTAAAGCGCTTATATTTATAACAATTTATTTTCCAATGTCCTGGATTTCTGTAGAAATAGAAGAAACTAAAAGTGTTTCAGTTTTGTGTAGGAGATTGCATTTGTTGAAATTGAAGATTAAGAATTTCAGTCTTCTTTTGTGGTGAGAGAGAACTGGTCTGTCATATCTGGGGTGGACATGATTTCTCATTTCATTCTGATCCTTTTTACTAGAAGGGAGAGTTCTTGCTTCAGTCCAATAATAAATGCAGAGTTACAAGCTACCAGAGGAATCAACATCTGCAGGACGATCCCAATTTTCTTTAAAAACAATCTGAAGTCAATTGAAATAATAATAAATATGTTGGTTCATCAGATTTTTGTTCATGAGCCTAAATTTTGTCTAAAGCAATGGATTTTGGAAGAGCCATAGGAATTGTTCAGTTAAGTCATCCAGTGATTGATTGAGGCTAGGCAGGGTGTTCTGGTTATAATTCTAAAGAATTTTTAGAATTACAACCAATTAGCAGTTTTCATCCAATGCTGGGCCTAGTCTTCACTGACAAGCATATGAACTAGCTGATATAAGTCAGACAATCCAGATTGATAAGTTTTAATGACTATATTAAATTACTCAGCAAATCTCTGAGGGGCTTCAGTTACTTTGGGAAAATCTTTTGATTATGGCCGATTGTTCAGGCTGAATCAAGGAATATGATAAACTAGAGGTTTATCGTCTGGATTCTTACAAGACAATTTTAAAGGGACAGGTTCTGACAAAGTCAGGGAAAATAATAGTGGTGAGTGTTTCAGAGAAAAGAAGTTCAGTAAAAAAATTAGTATGAAGGGATCAAGAGTATAGAGGAGGATAGGCTGTGTAGAATAGAAGGAGGAAGATAGTGCTAGATATGGAGCCTGAGGCAAAGAAGCCACCAGAAGAAGAAACAGAGGCTTTAGGAGACATTTTATCTTTTTAAAATTGTTTGCCTTGGAGTTCCTGCTGTGGCTCAGACCCAACTAGTATCCATGAGGATGGGGGTTTGATCCCTGGCCTTGCTCAGTGAGTTAAGGATCCAGCATTGCCATGAGCTGAAGCATAGGCCAGCAGCTGCAACACTGATTTGACCCCCAGCCTGGGAACTTCCATATGCCATGGGTACAGCCCTAAAAAGACAAAAAAAAAAAAAAAGTGTGCCTGCCTCAGGTAATCTTAAAAATCTTATTTTTCAAAGAGGCAATTTTAGATTTTTGATAATGTTGGGAACCATTGCAAATATTGATCAAATATTCCATTCAATTCTGGAATTTTTTGAGTTATTGTAGTCTGATTTGGTTTTAAGAAAATTAATTTTGGGGATTTAGAAAATTCTCCATGGTAACCATTATCATTCTAAATTGTCTTTGGTCAGGCCAGTTCAGTTTTTTTTTTTTTTAAACATAAAATCAGCCAGAGGTCCCTGTAGGTGGGACAACCTATTGTGTTATTTATAAATATAACATAAATATTACTGGGACTTCATTTCTTAGAAGTTTTTCTCTAGGGTAAAAGAATGGTTTTTTTTGACAGCTCAAACAGCTTATAGTAGAAAAGGGTCTATTTTAAGCAGCTTGCAAGCCTGAATACCAGCCAATTCTAAGGAAACAGCTTGATCCTGGAGGAGGCAGGCTGAAGACTTTTTCAGCCAGTTTTATGAGATAAGCCCCTTCCAGAAGAATAGACTGAAGTATGAAAAATTATGCAGTTTCAGAGAAGCAGCCACTATTCCTGAAGAAATGAATCAAGGTATTTAAGCCAGCTTTGGTTGAAACAGTCATATTTCAAAATGAAGCTGAAGTTCCAAACAAATATTGCATATGAAACAAGACCTTAACCAGAAAGACAAAATATTAAAATACATGCTAAGTAAAATATGGAGAGTTTCAAATGCAAAGAGGGCATGAGCTTGGATCCAGGAGAAATATGTACTTTCAAACCCCAGTGTCTGCAAGAAAACAGTGAATGACATGGGGCACAGTGTGGATACTGTATCTGTTTGCTCACCAGCCCTGGAACCATCTGAGGTCTTTTCTGGCCTCCATACAGGCCACCACATTGCAAACATGAAAATAAATAAGATGTCATATATTTCTCCAGGAAAGATGGGTTTATTCGGGATCTGCAAAGAATTGCAATTCAAGGTCTGCAAACATGGTGAGCCCCTTGCAAGTCCCTGCACAGCATGGGAAGGAGAATGTTTTTAAAGAGGGAAGAGGAAGTTGGGAGGACTATAGTAAACCAAGAGTCCTCGGCTTTTCACGGGGTGAGTCCTTGCCAGGAAAGAAGAGGGGTCTTCTTCCCATTGGGCTCTGCTATTCAGGGCATGAGAGCTCCTCTTCTGATCTCCCAACTTAATTAAGATTACAGGTTTTTTTTTTTAATTTTACTGTTTAAACTGATTTTCTAACACTTTAGAAAACCAAATTTTAGATTTTTTTGCACCATACAGCATTTCTGTGTGAAATTTATAACCCAAACAGAAACTCCCTGTGGCTTCACATGACTGAGCATTTGATTAAAATTTCAGAAACCAAACTACCAGGCAAACTTCTTCTAGCTCCATATGGAACATCTGCTGAAGTAAGCCTTTAGAAGTCAGACAGAATTGAAATGTCATGATCTAGGGGAAATATACACAAAACAGAATTAAATGATGAACATAAAGAGGAGTGCTCATAAGGTGTGGGCAACATGTAATCTTACTAGTTACTGGCTCAAATGCTGAGACCTCAGGAAGCAGTAAAGGAGCAGGGGGCTGTACATTTGTTTGCTTGTCTGCATTAGCATAATATTGTGTAGAACTATCTAAGTCTAGGTGTAGTAAAATTGCAGATATGTTTTAAAATAAGAGTAAAAATGCACTGTAATTCAATCTTTAAATTTGCTTAAATGTTAAAACGGTAAATACAATTTAAAAATTCATGAATATAAAGTATACTAAGAAAAAACTTTGGCATATAAATTTTCAGAATTCATTAAAAAGCTATTATTTGAAGAATTTTAAAATATATTGAAAATAGAAATACATAAAATATTTTTTTTCTAAATTTTCAGCAAATCTATAAACACGTAACTGAGAGTGACAATTGGGGTGGAAATAAGAACTAAGCTAGAACTTTTTTTAAAGTTAAAAAAGTGGTATATTAAACCTATTGAAATCATAAAATAAATTATTATTGGCACTTTCTCATCTTTCTAGAAAAATTTAGTGATATCATTTTGGACCAATATCAATATTATATCTACCAACATTGGTTATAGGTGAATATATAGTAGATACACCATAAGTCAAATGAATTAATTATTGATTGTGTCTTTCTCTCTTATAAATTAGCAAGACAATTACCATGAATATAATAAAATATAGCGTGAAAAATGCTGTTATTGGTCATTTCTCAAAAGAACCACAAGTATTACATTTTAAATATTCAAAATTATTTAAATAAAATATTTTGCCATTGTTTGATTTATATTTTGCTAGTAAAATATTCTTATTTTTGGCTCTGTGTATTCAATATTAAATATTATGAAAATCAAAATTCCAGTGCTTGGTAGTTGAGAGAGGAATAGAAAAGTTGAACTTGAAAGTCTGGGGTGTGATATAGCAAAGAGCTATGAGAAAGGGAAAGAAATCTGAAGAAATATGTTTTATATCATGTTCCACTTGTACCATTTGATGAAATTCACATGGTTCATTAATTTCAACAAAATCTACAACACGAATAAAGATTTGAGAGATTAGAGAGATATTAGCAACTCATTGGGCAATAGGAATATGTTTTCATAAAAAGGGCATATCAGAAGGACTTTATTTCAAATATATGATTTAATAAAATTACTCATACATAATCATAAAAAAATTCAGGTTTGACTTACAGGACTTCTCAGTGATTATTGCGAAGACCAAAACTAACCAATGGGAGAGGACAGGTGTGTCTCTTGCTGCCACTAGAAAGCCATGGTGCTTGAGTGACTAGTTGAAACTTAGTCGTCCCTTTTACTCCTTAAGGTTTAAGCTTTAGGACCTGGATGTTATTTGCTAGGATGAATTCCATTTTAGAATATGTTTCTGAATCTAGCTTAGTTTGAAAAATGGTTTTCTTAGGCATTCTTCTTTCTCCCACAAATATGTAAATTATGTTATTGCCTATCAAGTACTAAATAGAATAGGTAAACAATAAATTCAGGGTCTAGGAAAAGACTAGGGAAATTAAAACTTTTGTCTTTGAATTATTGAAGTAGAGGCCAAAATGTTATATCAAAGTAGGATATTGTGTGTAAAGGGAAATATATACAGAGTAGAAAATATAGAGAATTAAGCCTATCCACGTAAGATTATTTAAGAAAAAAATTCCCAAAATTCAGTGATGGAAAGATGTTAAGGCCACAGTTGCAGCCTAGAAGCTTGTAGATTAAAGAAATGAAAAAAAATATAATAAAATCACAAAGTACAATTTATTGGTTTGCATTCTGGCTTCTTAGTGATATTGAAATATGCAACTTTCACATAGAACATTTTGTCTATAAAATAATTTATATAGTTTTTAGGAATTAGATGTAATTACCAATTATCATTAAAATATATCCCAAATTGGATTTATCAGTTTGAGTTAAATTGCATTTCACTTAGAATTTATAGCCATGTATTATAAAGTGTTACTCTTTATTTCCATAAAATGGAAAGTGGTTAAAATCTCAAAGGTTTGAAGTACTTATTAACTTTTGACTTGGTTGATTCTATAATGAAGTTAATGAGCCTAGGAATTTATGTGATGTTAGGGAAAGTTCTAAAATGAATTTTTGTAGACTTACTCCAAGTCAGTAATCACATTTTCACAAGGAATTCTTAAACATATATACCAAACACAATAAAACATCAAAGTTGGCAACTTTACCACTTACCTAAGATATTTATCAGCACTAGACATATTTTTAATTTGACAAGTTTGCTAATGACTTCAGTGAAAAAATGACTCACTACAGTGAAATTTTTTTTTCTTTTTCTTTTTTTTTGGTCTTTTTGCTATTTCTTGGGCCGCTCCTCGGCATATGGAGGTTCCCAGGCCAGGAGTCAAATCAGAGCTGTAGCCACCGGCCTACACCAGAGCCACAGCAACACAGGATCCGAGCCGCGTCTGCTACCTACACCACAGCTCACGGCAATGCCAGATCCTTAACCCACTGAGCAAGGGCAGGGACCGAACCCGCAACCTCATGGTTCCTAGTCGGATTCCTTAACCACTTTGCCACGACGGGAACTCCTACAGTGAAATTTTTATGAAGGAAAATCAGTAATAATAAAGTATTCCTATAAGAAATTTTATGTGGTTGCAATCATGTCTTCTTTTCTCAACTGAAAATTTTGAGAGATATAAAACTTCATTGAAATCGCTGGATTAGGGACTGTACTTGAAAGAGGATGCAGTTTTTAACTTATTACCTATAACATGATTATCCAAATATATACCTAGCTAAATTTTATTTGGAGTTGAAAAAAAGAAATAAAATAAGCCGAAGGAACCCTGTCCCTTTAGGTACTGCCTGATGATGCAGTGCCCCCATGTCTGTGTATAAGACATGTCAGTGAGCAATGTGAATTGAAAGACTGCACATTTCTGCTATCGCAGCAATTCTGCTTGACTAGAGGACCATTTGATTACATGGTTCATTTCTTTTATTTATATGACTAATATCAATAGGAAGATTATTGGTGGTACCAAAAGCACTGAAACATTTGGTTTGGATGCATATTTTTACATATTTCTATAAGGCAACAACACAAAATCTTTCTTCATTTGTTTTCTCCCTTTATCTTAATGAATTCCCCATATATTTCCTGGTGCTGCCTTACCATATGAAGCCTGTACTTCTGATTCTGTGCATCATGTAATTATAATACGGAGAACTGGATGTTTTATTGCTTCTATAAGTCACTAGTGACTTTGATGTTAACCTGTTTTAAATCACTTTAAATATGAGGCCATTTTGGATTTCTCAATTTTTAAAAATTTTATTATTATTATTATTTTTGTCTTTTTGCCTTTTCTAGGGCCGCTTCCGTGGCATATGGAGATTCCCAGGCTAGGGGTAGAATTGGAGCTGCAGCCGCTGGCCTATGCCACAGCCACAGCAATGCAGGATCCGAGCTGCGTCTGTGACCTACACCACAGCTCATGGCAATGCCAGATCGTTAACCCACTGAGCAAGGCCAGGCATCGAACCAGAAACCTCATGGCTCCAAGTTGGATTCGTTAACCACTGAGCCACAACGGGAACTTCCTGGATTTCTTAATATTTTAAAAAATCAAAATTGACTTTTCTCTTGTTCTTTTATCTCTTGCTTTCTTTTTCTTATTACTTTGATCTAATTTTCCTTTTTTTTCACATTTACTATGGCTTGCTTCCTCTTTCTTATTTTCTAAGAGGGTTAAAACGCTCAGAGAGGCTGTGTCATTTTCAAACATTATGTAGTTTTCTTTGTTTGCCCATCTCTTAATTTTCATGGGTATATCAACTTAATTTTCATGGGTATATCATATTCCTTAGAAACTGTTCTGGATAAGTTTTCTCCTTCAATACTGTATTAGTTATTTATTTCCATATAACAAATTTCCCCTAAAATCATTAGCTAAAATAGCATTGAATGTGTATTATCTCACAGCATTTCTGTGCATTAGGAATTAGAGGACAGTTTAGCTGTGTGGTTCTCACTGGGAATCTCTCATGAATTCCAGGCAGAGGAGGTTTGATTAAGGCTGAAGGATGAAGCTTTATAAAAGTCAGAGTTCTCCAGAGAACAGAACCAAAAAATGGAAAAATGGGATTTATTATTAAGAGTTGGCTCACATGACTATGGAGGCTGAGACATCCTCCTCAGATATGCTGTTTGCAAGCTGGATACTCAGAAAAGTCACTGGTGTGATTTAGTCCCAGTGCCAATGCCTGAGAACCAGGAGAGTGGGTGATGGAAATCTCATGCCAAGGATGGGAGAAGATGAGATGAGATGTCCCAGCTTAAGTAATGAGGCAGAAAAGAGGGATAAATCCCTCCTTTGTCAGTCCTTTTGTTCTAATTAGAACTTCAACAGATCAATGATGCTTACCCACTTTGGAAAGGGACCTAATCTACTGAATCCACCAGTTCAATTACTTTCATCCAGAAGCGCCCACATGAATATACTCAGAAAAAATGTTTTACCAGATATCTAGGAACCCCTATTCTAGTCAAATTGACATGTAAACTTAATAACCACAACCTCCAAGGAGGCTCATTCACATTCCTGTCCAATTAGTTCTGCTTGCTGGTAGGACTCAATTCCTTGCCATGTGTTTCTCTTCTAAGGGTGAAGTTCCTCTGCTTGCTGGTAGGAGGACTCAATTCTTTGCCATGTGTTTCTCTTCTGAGGGCGGTAGCTCATTTTTTCTAGTTATGTGATCCAAGTGAGAGCGAGGTAGAAACCAGGAGCTTTCATGACATAGCCTCAGAATTCACGCTATTGTTTATCCAGTAAACTAGAAATTGTAGTTTTACACAAATTGTATCTGCCTTTACACAAATTGTATCATGAGCCACTGCAGCTGCTGAGCCTCAACACCCCCTGAAAGAGGCTCAGGATGGAAACCATGAGTGAGGCACTCTGTGCTCTGGGAAAGCTGGAAGAACAGGTCTTAAGATAGTTAGATATTTCTAGGAGAAGATTTTACAAGCCGTGTTCTTCCATCTCCTTGTACTGAGAAAAGCACTAAAATATTTCATGGTGATTTCTGCTCCTGGTGACTCTTGGTCAGCTTCAAAAGACTAGCAGCAACACCTGTAAAATGTATGCTTAGTTGCATGTACCTCCCCCCACCCCCGACACTTTGGACCAGTACCTACAAACTATCTGAGATGCTGCCTCCTGGGCTATAATCCTCTTTTTGCCCCAAATAAAATTTAACTCTCAACTTTTGGGTTGTGCATATTTTTTAAGTTGATGCCAGGTCATTCCATCTCAATGAAGTAGGGGACCATGAAAAGTACAAACATGAAGAAGCAGGAATCATTCAGAGCCATTTAGGGGCCAGTTATCATAAATAGACACCCTATATGATTTTTTTCTCATCTCATTTCTGATCTTTTGAAATTTCTCAGAGACAATTTTAATTCAGCACTTACCTTCCTTTTATTTTTTTTGTCTTTTTGCCATTTCTTGGACTTGTCTTTTGTCTATTGTTTTCTCAGGGCTACACCTGTGGCATATGGAGGTTCCCAGGCTAGGAGTCGAATCAGAGCTGTAGACACCAGCCTACGCCAGAGCCACAGCAATGTGGTATCTGAGCCTCGTCTGCAGCCTACACCACAGCTCACAGCAATGCTGGATCCTTAACCCACTGAGCAAGGCCAGGGATTGAACCTACAACCTCATGGTTCCTAGGTGGATTCGTTAACCACTGAGCCTCAACAGGAACTCCCTCACCTTCCTTTTTTATACCTTTCTAAATTTCATCTCCCAATAAAAGTAAATCCATGTTTGCATTTTATAATCTTGCAGTTGGCTGAACATTCAATGTTACCCTGTAATTTGGATTGTTCAATGTATAGCATTTTTTTTTTTTTAGGAAATGTGATTAATCCATGCTTGCATAAAATCACCCTTTAACACAGTTTTGTTTACCTTTTCCTGTCAGCATCATAATGGATTATTCTCACAGTACTGGCATGTTATACTTTCTCCTCTAGATGCTCAACTTTTCTGTACTTGGCAACTAGACTTTCCTAATTATTGTTATTACCATAGTGTACTCTAGACACATTTTTTTAACCAAAACCAAACAAAACAAAGCAGATTCACTTGCTTTTTCCTGGCACAGCACACTGAAACAGCTATTATTCAAGGAGTTCTGGTTCATTTTAGTAGAGAAAAACATTAGAGGCTAAAATATGAGTGCCGAAGGAATACATTTGATTGCTTAAAAGGAATTCTGGAGATAGGCAAGTTGTTGTTTGATGTTTGCAGTTCCTTTTTTCTTTTTTTTGAGGGGGAAATTTTAGATTCCTTGACTATGTTTGAAAATGTTTACGATCATCCTTCCACGTAAATAAATAGTTTCCTACTGTAATTGAAATCTAGAAAGAATATATGTGGATTTTATTTCACATGCAAGAAATAGAAAGATATGAGGCAAGAAATAAAGAGAATAAAAATTAAATGACATGAACACATCTGAGAGATAAAGAGCTAAAGGGAGGACTTGATAATTCTGGTGTCTCACTTGAAATGGAAAACATATCATATGAAAGTCATTTAATCATGTGTGTCTTGGATAAGAGAAACTCCATGCTTTCCTTTTTGAAGCTATATGTTTTGGAGCATTCCTCCACTTTCTATAAAGATAACCATGCTAAGTTTCATGGGTTGTCTCTGAGTACCCCCCTCCCCAATTCTGAGTGTTGGTGGTTGGGAGCCTTAGCTCTCAAGTCACCTCTGAACCAATTCCATCAGGTGGAGCTGTGTGACTTTAAATAAGATATTTAAAGCCTCTAAACTTCAGTTTTCTCTTCTGTGAAATAGGAAGTCATAATAGCCTCATGGTGTTTTAAATATTGACAAAATACAAAGCCATTCAATTAATATGGAAAGAATGATGATGTGTTATATGTATTATATTTTGTGTGATGTACTACATGATGAAGTGATTAGCATAGATCCTAGGAGTTAAAAACAAACTGGTTTAATGCTAGCTTCTTATTGTTAATCCAATCTGACTTCTTTATTTATTTCAAGAAATTTTTTGATAGCTCTTTTTTACCATAACAAAGTGCTTCCAAATATCTAATGCTTTATTTACATTGTGGATGGAAGAACAATGCTGAAGTATGCACTAAGAAAGCTAGGCAAAATTATTGGGTTGAGAAGGCAATGCGACTAACTGGAAACAAAACTGGCTTGGGAGCATATTCACAAACTGTGTGACTTTGGTTAAATTATTAAACTTTTTGGATTTCCTGTCATAGCTCAATGGTTAATGAACCTGACTGGTAGCCACAAGGATGTGGATTAGATCCCTGGCCCTTCTCACTGGGTTAAGGATCCGGTGCTGCTATGAGCTGTGGTATAAGTTGCAGCTGAGTCTCAGATTCTGGGCTGCTGTGGCTATGGTATAGGCCAGCAGCTACAGCTCCAATTTGACCCCTGGCCTGGAAAACTCCATATGCTGCAGGTACAGCCCTAAAAAGACAAAAGAAAAAAAATTAAACCTTTATAAGACTCAGTTTGCTTAAAAAAAGGGGGGGGGGATAGAAAAACCAGTATAATATCTGTTATTAGTATTGTAGTATGGAATAAATTAATAGCACATATTTTACAGTAATAAGTATTGTAATTTTTTTGAAAGAATGACCACTTCTCATTGTACTAAACTTACCAGAAAATGTAACCCCCTTCCCCAACCTCATAGTCTAAGGAATCTGTGTCCTGTTTCTTGGTGGTAATCTGTTCAGTACTAATTGCTTTAAAGTGAGATTGATTTTAACTTTGAACAGTTTAACTTTATTTTAAATAAGAAAGTTAATTTGTATATCTCAGACATCAGGTTTCATTAATGTTTATCCGTAAGACAAGTAATATGTTATTACGGTTTAGGAATTAGGGATTTAAATGATTATAGCACAAATACATCTTACATAAAGATGATTGGAGATGTTGTATAAGCATTTCTATTTACTGCCATTTATCATTTTGATAAGGCCCACATAAAGGCTATGCTTAGAATAACCCAAAGTAAAAATTACATGACTCGAAAGGGGATTTAGTAAGATCCCCTCCCCCTAAATTTACATTAGTGAAATAAGACCAGGTTTTCATGTAATGTCTCCTGTCCCAGGTAAATTTTGTAGAATAGTTTATTTTCAGACTTGAGGAATTTTTGGCTTTGTTGTATTACCCATATACTGAGTAGATTCAAGCTTTCTTTCTCATGAACAGTTTTGTGCCAAGGGTGAAAATGCTAGAAAAAAATGAGGGATAGACAATGTCAAGAAAATGCATGTTTATAAAAAAACAACAAAAAACCCTCCTTTTTCCTATTTTCAACCAATATTTAACTTGATCAGTCATTTCGGACTTTATCTTCTACTAATTATAGGATTTAAAAGAAAGAAGAAAAGGATTAGCTTATTTATTCTTAAAAAAATATATCAGCCAGGAGTAATATGAGATTGAATAAATCCTGGAAGATGCTGACTAGAGGAGAACACTTAAAAACAGCTTCTGCAACTTCACTACAGGGAGTATCTTTCAGGCATTGGATTCTTACTGTCTTTATGTTTTGGCCTCAAGCTGATGATTAGATAACAGAGGAAAACTAGTTTTTTCTTGGAATAGTTTTGCATAGTTAGGGGCATAATGGGTTCTACACCTTACTGTAAGAATTAAACATTATTCACTGGAAGATACAGAATGTCAGGCTAGATACACTACTGATTTTTGTAAGTTTAATAGTTCTTTTATTTTAGTGGTAATTGTCCTTGGTTGGTGGTAGCATAGATGATGTACACATGAGGGTTGCATCCAACCATAGTGTTATATTAACTTCAGTGCCCCTGTAGCTGAGCAATGTATTGAAAAAAAAATTGAAATGAGAAATACATAGTCTACAAAACCCCCTAACTTATACTAAAGGACCTGAAATTTTATCAGAACTGCTTAAGGGTGATATAAGTAAAAGTTAATATCTAGAAGTAAATATTCTAGATATTAGGAAGTTCCCACTATGGCACAGCAGAAACGAATCTAGCTGGTATCATGAGGATGTGGGTTCGATCCCTGCCTTGCTCAGTAGGCCAAGGATCCAGCATTGCTGTGAGCTGTGGTGTAGGTCACAGATATGGCTCAAATCCTGCATTGCTGTGGCTGTGGTATAGGCCTCCAATTCAACCCCTAGCCTGGGAACTCCATATCCTATGGATGTGGCCGTAAAAATCAGAAAAATAAAATAAATTAATAAGAACAATTTAAAAAATTTATATAAATTGTTTTAAAAATATTAATAGTAGCCCCTTGTAGTCCTAGTTGGAAAACTTGGAAAGGATGTCATGAGAAAAAAAAATTATAGAATCCTCCCTCCATGAATATAGAATAAAAAGTCTTCTAGAAATATAAAAACAAAAGGCATTATATATCCTGACCAACTGAGATATATTCCAGGGATGTGAGATTAGTTTAACACATGAGACTTAATCAGTGTAATTCACATTAACAAGGTAAATCAGAAAAGTCAAGTGGTCATACAAGTAGATTTAAAAAAAAACATGTAGATGATATCTAAAACCCTTTCATGAAAAAACACTCAATAGTATATGAAGGACATTTTCTCAACCTGATAAAGAACATCCTATAAAAATGCTGAAGCAGACAGCATTCTTAAAAAACACTCTTACAACTTCTATTCAACATTGTAATGGAAATCTTAGCCTAAGCAGTAGGGAGACAATAGAAAAAGTAAATATCTTTATTCATGGACAATATGATTGCATACACTGATAAATTATTAAACCTAACATGTGAACTCTGAAAGACTTCAGGACACAAAGTCAAGTATAAAAATAATTTCTATTTTTTTTTACTGGTAATTAATAATCAGAAATTATATCTTTTTTTTTCTTTTTGCTTTTTAGGGATGCATCTGTGGCATATGGAAGTTTCCAGGCTATGGGTCGAATCGGAGCTGCAGCTACTGGCCTGCACCACAGCCACAGTAACACAGGATCCGAGCTGCATCTGTGACCTACACCACAGCTCACAGCAATGCCAGATCCTTAATCCACTGAGCGAGGCCAGGGATTGAACCTGCATCTTCAAGGATAGTAGCTGGGTTCATTACTGCTGAGCCACAGAGGGAACTCCTGGAAATGATATCTTAAAATACTACTTACAATAGCATCAAAAACCAATTTATGATAAAGCTGACAAAAATTTTGTGGGGCTTTTATCCCAAATCTTCAAAACATTAAATAGAAATATAAATGAAAATCTACATTTAAAAAAAGTGATGTAGAAATAGAAGGGAAGGTATTTTAGAAGAAAATTTGCAATTAAAATTGAAATATATATATGTATATGTTTGATTAGGAGACACAGAAAATAAATAATTTAAAATTATCTTAAGGTCAAAGTGAGATGAAAGTTTATTAACAAAACATGGACACAAGAAAGCTCAAAATCTCCACTAGGATTACTTAACACAAGTGCTTGAAAGGCCTACAGAGTATCTTGCACATAGGAGGCAAAATTATTACCTATTGAATGAAAAAATTAATATCTAAGTCCTTTTGCCTTAAGGTGCACTTCCAACTCCCCAGTGTGGGACACTGTTTAAAGGAATAAATGCTCAATTTATTGGATTTCTATGATAAGTCTTTGAAGAATTTTTTTTTTTTTTTTTAGGGCGGTACCTGTGGCATATGGAAGTTCCCAGGCTTGGGGTCGAATCAGAAATGTAGCTGCCAGCCTACACCACAGCCACAGCAACGCCAGATCCGAGCCTTATCTGTGACCTACACCACAGCTCATGGCAATGCCAGATCCATAACCCATTGAGTGATTGAACCCACAACCTCATGATTACTAGTCAGATTAATTTATGCTGAGCCACTATGGGAACTCCAGTCTTTAAAGGATTTTAAGCCGGAGGCATGACAGCATGACAAACTTTTTTTTTTTTTAATGCCCCCTCTGTCTATTGTGCTATAAATGGACTTCTAGGTGGAAATGAGACAGTGCTGAAATATTCTAGGCAGGACAGCTTGTTGATGGCACAGATCTATGGTCTCTGAAGCAGACACAGACCTATGGTCTCTTATAAACCCCTGGGGTGCAAAAGATTAACTAATCGAGCCGGGAAAAGAAACATTAGAACTTCCATTATTTTCGAATTTTGAACTATTTTATTTTACTTTGTTTTTTCTTCAGTTTTATCGATAGAGTTACATTAGCACTGTGTAAGTTTAACATGTACTTCATCATGATCTGACTTACATACATCATGAAATGTGAGCACAATATGTTTAGTGAGCAACCATCATCTTATGTAAATACAAGGTAAAAGAAAAAAAAGAATTATCCTTGGGATGACAACTCTTAGAATTTACTCTCAACAATTTGCGAATATAACAGAGAAATTGTTAATTATATTAATCACGTTGCAGGATTTCTCTTATAACTGAAAATGCATACCTTGTGGCTACCTTCATGATTACCTTCATTCACCTCTTGTTGCTGGTACCACAATCTCTTTTTCTATGGGTCTGTTTTTGAAGTATAATTGACTTATGGCACTATGTTAGTTCCTGTTGTACAACAAAATGATCAGATACTTCTATACATTACAAAATGATCACACAATAAGTCTAGATACCATCTGCTACCACACAAAGAAATTACATTGTTATGGACTATCTCCCCCCCTCCCCTGCACTGTCCCATCCTCTTGAATCATTTATTTAGTAATTGTAACTTTGTACCTCTTAATTGCCCTCACTTATTTCTCTCATCCCCTTTCCCTCTGGCAACTGCCTATTTTTTCTCTGTATTTATGAATCTGTTTCTGCATTGTCGTATTTATGTTTTTTTTTTTTTTAGATTCCTCATTTAAGTGAAATCACATTGTAGTTATCTTTCTCTGTCTGCCTTATTTCACTTAATAATACCCTCCAGGTCAATCCATGTTGTCACAAATGGTAAGATTTCATTCTTTTTTATGGCTGAGTAGTACTTCCATTGTGTACATATTTTTATTTCAACTACTTGAAACATCAAGTTTTGTCTGTTTTATAACGTGTAAATATATACACATATAATACTCTTTTGCTTTTAAAAAAACTTGGAGGAGCATTATTTTAAAGGAATGGAGTAAGTCATGGGAACGTATAAGAAATGCTTTGGAGTTTTTCTAAGGCTTTATAGCATTTGAATAAAGGCGGTGGTTGTATAGGTGAAATATATGAACTGGAGTCATAAATTTTGGAGTCCACAGAATATGGAAGCTAATTGAAACCATGTTAAGTGCATAAAATCAGAAGGGGCATCTATGCAAGATGAGCCCAGAACCCCAGGAACACAAGCACTGAACATGAGCTCTGGAAGAACAGAGTAGGCAAGATATTAGGGGCCAGAAGAAGAAAGTGGGATGGACAGTGGCTTCATAGAAACCAAAGGAAGTGTTGGTGTCAGTAAGGTGTTGATGCAAAATTCTGCTGGGCGTCCAAAGGGGATAAAAGCTGAAACTAGTCTGTTGTGTTTAGAACATAGAGTGGTTGGCAACATTTTTGGGAAGCAGCTTCAGTAATATGGTACTAATGGAAGCCAGATTCCTGAGGATGGAAAAGTGAATAATTGAGGAAGTGAGGATGGGCCATGATGCCAGTAAATATGGGTAGAAAGATGAGAGAAAGCATAGCCAGGGAGGTAATAAAAGGTTGAGGATACCCTTTTTTTTTCAATTAAAATATGAAATAAACTCAAGTTTAAATGATGAAAATTCACCAACTATAGCAATGCTAAGGATAGAGGGATCTGTGATTGTGTTTCCTGTCTTTATAAATTTATTTTTTTCCATAACCTGTCTAAACAGCAGAATTGAGAAACAAAGTTCACCAGCAACAATCCTAGCCATCTCTGCCCCAAACTTATGGAGAAGAGTAGAATGAACCAAATCTTGCGGGGTCTCAGTCATACTGATGAAGAAGAGTAAAAATAAACCGGAAATATACAGAAGTAAAGAGGTCAAAACTGGCCTTTTTAAAAAAAGTTATTATGATTTATTTACAATGTTTTGTCAATTTCTGCTCTACAGCAAAGTGACCCAATCATACAGATATATACATAATTTTCTCACATTATCCTGATCATGTTCCATCCCAAGTGGTTAGATATATATTTCCCCATGCTATAGAGCAGGATCTCATTGCTTATCTACTCCAAATGCAAGAGTTTTTATCTACTAACCCCAGACTCCCATCCCACTCCCCCCCTCCTCTCTGGAAAAGAGGAGTCTGTTCTGCATGTCCATGATCTTTTCTGTTTTGTAGATATATCATTTGTGCCATATTTTGACTCCACATATAAGTGATAAAAAGAAACTCCAGCAATGGGATCCTAAAAGAGGTTTCCAATTCTCCTCAAAGGTGACAGGTCTTCTCATTCAGTGAATTAATTCCAGGGTAGAACTAAAGATGGCAGACATCGTTCTTATCCCTGAAATGGGACTGGGGGATAGTGGAGAGGCCATCACTTCTGATTGAGGTTGGGTGGGGGATTTGAGCTTGAGAAGAACTTATAAAAGGAGAATAATTGCTGCTGATCAGAAAGTTTGTCCTTTTGCCTATTTTTCATATTTTCTGCTTTACCTGATGACTTGATGACTTATTTCCACTCTGTATTACCCCATTTTACTCTGTGTGCCATTTAATAGAATTTCAGAATTTTCCTACCCATTTGTTAATAGTTTTTTTCAAATGTTATCTCTTCTTATGAATCCACCCTTCACTGCCCAAGATTTGCCATCCTCTCATTTCTGTTTCTCTTATACAGCATCTGTATCGTTCCAACTAGTCAGTTCAGAGTCTTTTCTATTCCATTAGCCTGTGAACATTAGATGAGAGGGTATCAGGGTAATTTATGCTGTCCTGGGATCCAGTGTATATCCTGGAAACTGTTCTAATCTTAATAAATATCTTGAAATGAATGAGCAATTGTCGTGCTTCTTTAACACAAATGCTTTTTCGAGGAACATTTTTCATACCTGTAACATAAATTAAGTCCCCAATACAACTCTAGTAACAGTATTTACTGAGCCAGTAAGTATGTCAATCACTTTGAGACCATTATACTTTGAATGCACATTTTGAATGACAACAAGTCTATAAATTAATGATAATTAGCTCCATTGTATAGATGGGAAAACTAAGGCTATAGAGATTAATTAATTTGGCCAAGATCTTCCAACCAATAAGCGACAGAGTTAGGACTTAACAAGAGAGATAGGAGTTCCTGTTGTGGGTCAGTGTGTTATGGACACCACCATGTCTCCTTGAGGATGCAAGTTTTATCCCTGCCCTCCTTCATTGGGTTAAGGATCCAGCATTGCCACACACTGCAGCAGAGATCACGGATGCAGCTCAGATCTGGTGGTGCTGTGGCTGTAGTTTAGGCCAGCAGCTGCAGCTCTGATTCAACTCCTAGCCCCAGAACTTCCGTATGCAGTGGATGCAAACATAAAAAGAAAAGAGAGAGAGAGGCAAAATGTTATCATGGCAATAATTTTCCTGACTTTGATTTATGTCTTACTGCTAGGATTTTTCCACTTTTATCTGCTGATGTTTTTATGGTAACTTGTCTCCAAAGATGCCTGCTATCTCTGACGTCCCCTTCTCCGTGGAGAGATGGGCTTTATTACCTCACTTCCTGAACCAAGGTTGACATGCTTATTTTAATCAAGAGAATGTAGAAAAAGTGATCTTGCTTCATTCTAGACCTAGCCTTTGAGAAAACAGTTTCTACTTCCTACCTCTTGGAGCTCTAAGCTGCAATCTGAAAAAAAATCAGGCTGAAGATAGAGGCAACATGGAGGACCAAGGAAGCACCAGACACGTGATTGAAGAATTCACTTTGGATAAGCATTACAACTGAATCTTCTGATAACCCCAACCCCAGGCTCCCTGGATCTAAAACTGCATGAGAGATGGCAAATGAGAAGACACAGCTTAGTCTGGCCAACACACAGATTCCTGAGAAATACTAACAAATTGTTATTTTAAAGCCACTCAATTTGGGAGTAATTTGGTAAGCAATCTTAGGTCACAGAAACAGTATATATTCTCAAATTCAAGTGTAATGTAAAATGAAAAATTCTTATTTTTATATACTTATATTTATTAGTATCCTGTAACTATCACTATGTCTATCTCAATATGTTTCTTGTTTTTTTATCCAAAGTTCAACGGCAGAACAAATTTTTACAGTGCATTGAATTTTACATGATGACTGTGTAAAAATTACATTTCAGATGAAACTAATAAAATGTTATATTCCAATTATACATCAAAAATTTCTAAAAAGTACATTTTACTTATTTATTTATTTTTTTATTTTCCCACTGTATAGCAAGGGGGTCAGGTTATCCTTACATGTATACATTACAATTACATTTTTCCCCCAACCTTTCTTCTGTTGCAACATGAGTATCTAGACAAAGTTCTCAATGCTATTCAGCAGGATCTCCTTGTAAATCTATTCTAAGTTGTGTCTGATAAGACCAAGCTCCCGATCCCTCCCACTCCCTCCCCCTCCCATCAGGCAGCCACAAGTCTCTTCTCCAAGTCCATGATTTTCTTTTCTAAGGAGATGTTCATTTGTGCTGGATATTAGATTCCAGTTATAAAAAGTACATTTTAGAGTCTGCCCAGGCTCTGAAGGGGAAATGTGCCTCCTTGGAATTATTATTGTTAGTATTATTATTATTTTTTTGTCTTTTTAGGGCTGTATCCATGGTGTATGGAGGTTCCCATGCTAGGGGTCCAATCGGAGCTGTATTCTCTGGCCCACACCACAGCCACAGCAATGTGGGATCTGAGTTGAATCTGTGACCTACACCACAGCTCACATCAACGCTGGATCCTTAACCCACTGAGCGAGGCCAGGGATCAAACGCACGTCCTCATGGATGCTAGCCTGGTTCATTAACACTTGAGCCACGATGGGAACTCCAGAATAATTATTAGTAGTATTTTTTTTTTTTTGGTGAGAAAATTTCAATGTCACCATTACTAATGCCATTGGAAAATGCTAATGTTAAATTAGTATTATTTAGTGCTGTTTTGTGACTTAGGACTATTGTCCAGAAGCAAAGATTACATATTATATTTACCCATAAAGCTATAGTTTCATTTACAATTCAGTTACAACCATGTGTTCCCTTTTCCTGGCTTATTAAGCATTGTTTACAGATGGCCTCCTTGGCTTCAGAGATATGTGACATTTGCCAAGATACAGATTTCCTGTCAGTGGCCAGATCTGACTCTATATTCGTAAATACTGCTAATTGCACTTCACCTCTATTAAACTTACTTTTTTTCTTTTTTTGTCTTTTTAGGGACACACCTGCAGCATATCAGAGGTTCTCAGGCCAGGGGTTGAATTGGAGCTATAGCCGCTGGTCTATGCCATAGCCATAAGTGACAATATCAGATCTGAGCCGCATCTATGATCACAGCTCACAAACCACTAAGTAAGGCCAGGGATCAAACCTGCATCCTCATGGATGCCAGTTAGCTTCGTTTCTGCTGAGCCACAACAGAAACTCCAAGGTTATTTTATTTTCCAAGAAAGAGCTATACAGAGCTTTCTTGAATAGAGAGATATTAATTGAGTTGTTTTTTAACTTGAACTGTATGAAATTACCAATATTTTAACAGGTTTTTTTACATGCAAAATGGGCATTTCATAAAACCACATTCCAGGTAACTTTAAATTCATGTCTAAACTATAACCTTGTGAAGAGGTGTTTATGCATTTTTACTGAGTAGTGGAGTAGTGCTAGAAGTTAAGTGACTTAAACACCATTTCTCAGCTAGAAAGTAATGCTGCTGGGATTTGAATTCAGGACTGCTTACACTAAGTCTAATTCATACTTTGTCCTCTACAGTAATGAGCTATTACTTATTATCTACTCAGGAACATGTGTTTGTCTCTAGCTACTATAAAATTTTAACCACATTTAATATTTCAGAGTTGATATGGCAAATTAATCTACTACCTCTGAAAGTGGATGGGATATGGAGGAAAAGGCAATTTGGTGTTGTTGAAATAGCAAGGGTTGGTTCACCAATTACTGAACATTTCCTATAAGGTTTTTATATTCTATAAGCATTATTTCTCCTTAGCCTGGATTTTTTTCAGTAAGATAGAGCATGTGCATGCTTATAAGAAAATAAAAATATAGAAGAGTAAACATAAAATTGACTTGAGGGGCCTCAACACAATACAGTTTGTCTGTTAGTTCTTAACCAAATTGGGAAGAGGAAAATCCAACATGAATTTAGAGACTAAGATTTGTAGCACATAGGGGGAATTTTTTTTTTTTTTTGCTTTTTTTTAGGGCTGCACCCATGGCATATGGTAGTTCCAAGGGTAGGGGTTCAATCTCAGCTACAGCTGCCAGCCTACCCCACAGCCATTGCAATACAGGATCCGAGCCGCATCTGTGATCTACACCACAGCTCACGGCAATGCTGGATCCCACTGAGTAAGGCCAAGGTACAAACCCACATCCTCGTGGATACTAGTTGGGCTCATTACCACTGCACCACAAAGGAAACTCCCATGGGGATAATGTTTTTAATCCAACCTCTGTAGTGGCTATATCACAATGACCTCCCTTCTTGCAGGTCTGATCCTAATCGGCAAAGTCCGTTTAATGCCTGTTGACCACAGAGAATCCCCAGTCAAGAAGAGTAAGAGAAAAGCAGCCATATCAGTTCAGTTCAGCAAGACAAAACGTGGTTGCGTGGTTGTCACTGAGAGGCTCCCTAGAGAAACTCCTGCTATGGGAGCTCCTCCAAGAGCTGCAGTGTGACTGCATTGCTACTTCATTTTAAATATTGTTGAAGATCTGTGGGGAGCAGTACTTGTCATTAGAGGAATAACAATAATCATCATTGAAATTAATAGTGCTTTCTTAATTTAGGAGATTTATCCTTGTGGTATACTTTGGCTCCTCAATGTAGGAGCCTAGTTCAGGAACTCTGCAGTCCAAGATGACATAGATTTATCATACTACTTATTAAATATTTTTATTTATCCCCATTTATCAATGGCTGATTTATTCAGCTCATTTATGGCCATCCTGCTCCAATTACTATCCCTGCCTAAGATTAACCCACTGAGCCAAACCTAGTTCTTCTTCCTAAAGTCATATCCACAGGTCTAACTGACTCAAATTTCTCAGAAAAGCCTTCAATCTTTATTCTTCCTAGAAAGGACTGTCTCCATTCTCTGAGGTAGTGAGCACCTCAGAAATAGAAAGAATCAGAGAAAAATGGTCTACTCTGACTGGAGCATGCTTCAGAATTATTTAACAATGAGAACTCCCAAGACCAAACATTAATATGCTTTATTTTTCTCCATGGCACTGTCCTCTTTTAATATATAGACTAATTTACTTATTTTGCTAATTGTCTTATCCCTAGTATTCTTTAGAATGAAGGCAAGTATCATTTTTTATTCGCTGCTTTATCATCAATGTTTGACATATAGATGTTCATTCAATCAATTAATGAACTAACATGGAAGTCCATTTTCTTAACTGCTATTTTTTTTTTGTTTTTCCTTTATAGGGCCACACCTGCAGCATATGAAGGTTCCCAGGCTAGGGGTCGAATCAGAGATGTAGCTGCCAACCTACACCACAGTCAAAGCAACCTGGGATCTGAGCCGCATCTGCAGCCTACACCACAGCTCATGGCAACACTGGATCCTTAACCCACTGAGCAAGGCCAGGGATCGTACCTGCATCCTCAAGGAAATAATGTTTCCTTTATAAGGAGAGGTTGAATGAGAAAGGAAGAAATAGAAAAGTCACAAGTGGCTATTTAAGAAAAATTGTATTCAACATACACTTTTTTTTTTAAGGCCAGACACGTGACATATGGAGATTCTCAGTCTAGGGGTTGAATCAGAGCTCTAGCTGCCAGCCCACACCACAGCCACAGCAATGCAGGATCTGAGCCACATCTGCCACCTACACCACATCTCAAGGCATTGCCGGATTCTTAATCCACTGAGTGAGGCCAGGGATTGGACCCTTGACCTCATGGTTCCTAGTCAGATTCGTTTCTGCTGTGCTATGACAGTAACTCCAGTATTCCTAAATAACTAAGTAAAGATCCACAAATTTCTGGAAAACATAAAGCATCAAGAATACAAAATATCTATTTAACAAGTATTAGAGTCATTGGAATAGACAACGTTATTCTCTTTTCTTTTTTTCACTACAAGAAGCTAGTACTCCAGTGCAGCCATACAATGAAACAGTAGGTTAAATGTAAAAAAAGATACTAAGTTGAAGTCTGTTGGTAGTGCCCTCAGGCACCTTACAGAAGCAAGTTAGAATCCATGTCAGCATAAATCTTTGAGTAAAAGGTAGAGAAGACAGTAGTAATGGTATGTAACAGGTTTAAGAAATTTTAATGTAAGTCATAGTCCCATCAGCAAACATAAAACTGCAATATGACTGAAGTACTCTCATGCGGAGAAGCACCCAATTTAGATGAGTTTGGGGAATTCTGGATATTTGGGGGAACAAGCCACGCATCTTCTTGTATGGCCCTGCAATAGACCTTTCTCTCCTCCAAACTCTGATATTTCAGTTTCTTTGGCCTCATTGTGCATTAGGCACATAGACTTGCACTTAAAAAAAAAAATAGTTTCAATGGGTATTTATTAATATTATAAGTGACATTCATAAAACACAATGTAATAACTAATATCTATTTGCCACTAAAAATCCACAAGATAGGTATTTTATTGATTATAAGCAATATTGTAATTATCCACTGATTGTATTATGGCAGGCTTTTTTATGACACTTTTATTGGTAACATACATTAACTGCTGTTAAAATGCAGTGGCTTGTTTCTACACTTTATTTTAAATGCTAAAATGTGTGAAAGTTCTAGAAAGAAAATAATAAAATAATAAGTACCGTAGTCAGCATAAACGTGGAGGATGGAAAGTTATTAGAAAACAAAATAAAATTATATATATTATAGAAAAAGTTTGGAAGAAAATATAGAATGCCAAGGAAAAAGAAATGCTTTCATTTCAGTAAAATATACCCATAAATATCAAGCATAACTGATACATTTTACTAACAACTAAAAGCTAAAAAAAATCAATAATCCTTTAAACTATATGTAGCTTTTGAAAATCCAAGTGTATGATTACATAAATTAACTCAAATTATTTTCTTTTTGAAAGTTATAAATCTCAAGTGAAAAATCATAACTTTCAAAAATGATGATGAATATTTCAAAGATGAATATTATGGTAATATTTCTAAGGAAAAAAATGTATTAGAATTTGATTACTTCATTCAGAGGATTCTGTATTTTATCTATATCCCAAAGTCTTTGGAGGTAGAAAACAATGTATCCAAAAGTAACAGACTTTTTATCTGTATTTCAAGTAAACATGAAGGAAGAAAAATGAACATAAAAAATACTAAATATTCAGAATTATAATCTGATTTTTAAAATCTATAGTTACCAGTGCTGCAGAACTGAAACTATATGTAAATGAGAAGAAATAATGCCACATGGGAGTGGAAAGCATGATTCAGTTTTTAGTGATGCAATGTCTAACACCAATGGATCAGCCAAGGAACTTTATGAGCATGATTACAGGAACTTTTCCATCTGGCAGGAATTGTAATGACATTTGAATAAAATGGCAAATATTTCTGCAGAGCAAACATTGCCACTAAAAACTACTATACATTATTTTGGGTATGAAAAACAACTGAATAGTTAAAGTAGTCTACATATGACTAAGAAAGAAACTGAAAAATTAATTGACATTACTCAATTAGTATATGTATATAATTCATCACCTAAACTGTATTGAATTGAGATGAATTAGTGCTTGATTTAAAAATTTCTAAAATGTATATTTTCCAGATGGGAATATTTTTGTGAGAGTTTTCCCAGTAGATGACCAAATTGGAGAAAGAATACAGATATTTTTAATGGACAATTTGCAAAACCAATTCAGATTGCCAAAAATTATCCAAGAAGCAGGGGTAAAACAGTGTGCAGAAAAAAACAAACACATATTGTAACAGAAGATTTAAGAAAAACATGTTGGGTATTTTACATTACTTGTTCTATGAATGTTTAAACTTAGTAAAAAATATGGCTAAACTCTCTTTTGACACCATTGATTTTATTTTTATTGCTGTTGTTCAAGAACTCTGAAAATACTTTTCAGCTTCAGAGAATCACTAACATATTTAAAGCACATTTACCAGACATAGATTTTAAACTGAAAACAAAGATTTTTTTTTTTCATTAGCGATGTTGTTTCTTAAGAGTACTATGATCAATAACAAATTTTTAGGTATAGAATTTGACTCATTTTTAATCATGCTTTTAATGTTATACTATATTAACAGATTCTGATGCAATTGTTGAACATTAATATTCCACCACTTCTACCATTATCTCCCAATTCACAGCTAAAAAAATTCAAAGTTTTTTAAAACTTTACAATGTGTTTGTAACATTTACAAAATGCTACATCACCATAAAGTTGGTTAGTTTTAATTTTGTGTTTAAATTGCTTAACTAATGAATTCTACTCATTTCTTTAACACAGCTTCAAGTCCTGGGGACACAATTTGATTAATTTCTTAATTCACCGAATTTTAGTCCTTACATGTTGAGAATATCCATGATAAGCTGAATACTGGCCCTCCTAAGCTATATCTGCAGCCTAATTCCTAGAATTTATGAATGTGTGTTTTAGTCTGTTCAAGCTGCTGAAACAAAATACCATAGACTTGGTGGCTTAAAAACAAAAACAACAAAGGGAAAATTTCCCCATCATATTTCTAGAGGCTAGGAAGTCCAAGATTAAGACACTGGCAGGTTCAGAGTCAGGTGATAAAGCATATTCTGGTTATAATTTCACATGGTGAAGGGGAGAGGAAGCTCTGTGGGGTCTCTTTCATTTAAGGTACTAATTCTGTTCATGAGAGTTCTGCCCTCATGACCCAATCATCTCCCATAGGCCCCGCATACACATGTTTATCACATTGGGATTAGGTTTCACATAGGAATTTGCCAGGTCTATAGAAATATGTTGCCTTATAATGCAAGAGAGACTTTACATATGTGATAAAATATTTCGAGATTTGGTGTCCCTGGACTATCTAGGCGAGTCCAATGTAATCACAAATGACATTATAAGAGGGAGGCAGTAGAATTTCAGTGAGAGAGAAGACACTGTGGAGAAAGAAAAGATTGGGGTGACATGGCCACCAGCCAAGGAATGCCAGAAGCCTCTAAGAAGCTGGAAGAGCCAAGGACTGAATTCTTCTTTGGATCCTCCAAAGAAACTGACACCTTATGTTTTGATTGGGGGCAAATTATGTTCAGAGACTGAGATTATCTCTGCCAATATTTTATTTAAGACAGATTCACTGCAGGAGTTTATAATAATTTCACAAACCAATAACATACAGGATAATGTCTCATAATAAGCCAATAAACAAATCCCATCCTCCAAACCAATGATAGATGAATTACACTCTTGTTCCAGGTAAGGTGAGATGAAAGGAATAAAATTCTAATTTAGTTCAAGGTGTACCCTTCTACCACTTAGTTCTTGGGAGAGTCAGCTTAACCAACCATGAGTTGATGTCCAGCTGCTGGTATGAAAACAAAAGTTCTTTGGGGCTAGAGAGTGATGCAAAAGAATGAAGATGCAGGTGTTGAGAAGGAAGATGATCTTACCGGGGCCACTGCATGGCCCTCACCACTGCCAAACATAAAGTCACTTACCTGGCAGGAGATGATACCCTAAAGACTTTGGAGAGCTATTTAGATCAGCAGTCATATTGCCCAGACCACTCTCAAATATTCCTCACAGATTCTGGGTATTTATCCTCTAAATGTCCGCTCACTATAGTTGCTTCTCCTTAAGTCCTTAGTGGTAGCTCTCAACAGCTTACTGAGCATTTGTCAGCAACCACAGGCATGGAGGATGACCTCGTGACACAATTTCTCCTTTGCATCAAAACAGCTTTACTTGTAAAAACAACTTTATTCTTAATCAAAACAGCTTCGCTCTTACCAACAATTCCATTTTTCTCATAAACAAGTAGATCTGAAGTCATATTATACCACTATACGACACCTTGATTTTAAGTCCACAAGACTGATTTTGGACTTCTAGCCTCCTGGAGAATAAATGTGTGTTCTTAAAGCCACTCAGTTTGTGATAATTTGTTACAACAGCAATAAGGATCTAATACACCATATCATGTTATATGTGAAGAACTTTTGGCATCTCTGATTGCTTATAATGTTAATAGGTCATAATTCTACATCTTGATTTTGGAGATATTTTTAAAAAATTTCTCTTGCAAACAGGTGCTAATTTGGAGAGGCCTGAAGCCAGTCTGATATATTCTCCCCTTTTTTTCACTTTGAATGCTTAAAGGCTTTTTTCTTTATTTTTGAATTTTAGCAGCTTATCCAGAATATTTATAATTTCAATTATTTTTTTCTCAACTTTTTCCCTGAAACTCTTAGCTACTTTAATGAACAGATTTATTTTTTTCCAGATACCTGCAAAGCATTTTTAAATCATTTCTGGGTTTTGTATTTTGCTATTTTTATTTTTTAACTTTTAGATTTATTTTTATTTATTTATTTATTTATTTTTACAGCCGCAGTTGTGGCTTATAGAAGTTCCTGGGGGTAAGGGTCGAATTGGAGCTACAATTGCTGGACTACACACAGCCACACCAGATCTTTTAACCCACTGTACTGGGCCAGGGATTGAACCCACAAACTCACAGAGACAACATCCCATCTCTTTAACCCACTGACAGACAACAGGAACTACAGCAAAGCATTTTTTTTTTTAATGTTGGAGAACAATTAATTGTTTGTTGGACATTCTATTGTAGGAAATGTTATCTTTAGGTCATACTGTCTTTGTTTTCATTGTTTTCTTTAATTGCTTTACTTTTGTGGTTTCCTCTCCATTTACTCTAGTTGTCAGAAGAAGCCTCTCTTCTCTGTCATTAATTTGCTTTTCTGTTCTGCCTTAATCTAACTTAGTCTGGCAATGATATTGTAAAATAGTGGGTATGTGTCCTTAATTTTTACAATTACATTTTTTTTGATTCATTTCCTCTATTTTTGCATTCTTTTGGTCTCAGATCTTTTTTTTTTTAATTTTTACGTGTTTTTTTAATTGCACAGTTGTTCTGCCATATGTCTCATAGTATGCTAAAGTCAAAGGGCCGTCTCTACCCAAATATTTTTTTTTTCTATTTGTTTCAAGTGTATTTTGTCTCATAAAGGGAGAGACGAACTCAGTGGACACTTTTTGCAGTCCATTGAAACACTGGCCCTCATGTGAGGTTCATTAAGTTTGCTGCTGTTGTGTTTACTCTACATTATTAGAACTGGTTCCCATGGGGAGGTAACTGAGGATTTAAACGGTACAGCAGAAACTGATGGATCATTGTAAATCAACTGCAATAAAAATTTTAAAAAAATCTGACTCCAGCTGTTCACCTTTCCCATTGTACTCATCTTTCCCAGTAACAGTTGCTCTTTACCCCCGGTTTTCAGAGTTTCATGTATTAGTGAAAATTCATTGTTTTTCTTCATTTTTTAAGTTTTATTGAAGTATAGTTGATTTACAATGTTGTGATAATTATGGCTGTACAACAAAGTGATTCTGTTTTACATGTACATGCAAGCATTTTCTTTCAGATTCTTTTCCCATATAGATTAGTACTATGTTGAATAACAGTGGTGAGCGTGGACATCCTTGTCTTGTTCCAGATTTTAGTGGGAAGGCTTTCAGGTTTCCTCCATTGAGTATTATATTTGCTGTGGGTTTGTCATAAATGGCCTTTATTTTGTTAAGGTATGTTCCCGCTACACACACTTTAGTAATAGTTTTGATCATGAATGGATGTTGTACTTTGTCCAATGCTTTCTCTGCATCTATTGAGATCATCATGTGCTTTTTTTTAAATTTTTTTAATTTTTTTGTCTTTTTGCCATTTCTCGGGCCACTCCTGCGGCATATGGAGGTTCCCAGGCTAGAGGTCTAATCGGAGCTGTGGCTGCTGGCCTATGTCAGAGCCACAGCAACTCGGGATCCGAGCCACATCTGCGACCTACACCACAGCTCACAGCAACACCGGATTGTTAACCCACTGAGCAAGGGCAGGGATCGAACCTGCAACCTCATGGTTCTTAGTCGGATTCATTAACCACTGCGCCACGAAGGGAACTCCCGAGATCATCATGTGCTTTTTGACTTTTCTTTTGTTAATGTGGTGTATGACTTTGATGGATTTGCGTATGTTGAACCATCCTTGTGCACCTGGGATGAATCCCATCTGGTCGTGGTGTATGATCTTTTTTTATGTGTTGTTGGATTTGGTCGGCTAAAATTTTGTTGAGAATTTTTGTGTATACTCATCAAAGATATTGGCTGATTGTCTTCTTTTCTGGTGGTATCTTTGTCTGGTTTTGGAATTAGGGTGATTGTGGTGTCATAGAATATCTTTGTGAGTGTTCCTTCTTCAACCTTTTGAAAAAGTTTAAGGAGGATGGGCATCAGTTCCTATTTGTATGTTTGGTAGAATTCACCTGTGAAGCTATCTGGTCCTGGACTTTTATTTGTAGGGAGTGTTTTTATGACATATTCAATTTCATTTCTAGTGATCGGTCTGTTCAGTTGATCTATGTCTTCTTGATTCAGTTTTGGCAGCCTGTAATTCTCTAGAAAGTTGTCCATTTCTTCTAGGTTGTCAAATTCGTTAGCATACAATTGTTCATAGTATTCTCTCATGGTTTTTTGTATTTCTATAGTATCCGTTTTGACTTCTTTTTCATTTCTGATTTTGTTGATTTGGGTTTTTTCTCTCCTCTTCTTGGTGAGTCTAACCAGAGGTTTGACACTTTTGTTTACCTTTGTTTGATCGATTTTTTTTCTATTGTTTTCTGAATCTTTGTTGTATTGATTTACTCTTTGATCTTTATAATTTCCTTCCTTCTGCTGACTTTAGGTTTTGTTTGTTGTTCTTTTTCTAATTCACTCATGTGGTGGGTTAAGTTGTTGATTTGAGATTTTTCTTCTTTTTTGAGGCAGGCCTGTATTGCTACGAACTTCCCTCTGAGCACTGCTTTTGTGGCATCCCATAGATTTTCAGCGGTGTGTGTTCATTATCACTTTTCTCAAGGTATTTTTAAATTTGCTTCTTGATTTCCTGATTTACCTATGGGTTTTTTAGTAGCATGTTGTTTAGTCTCCATGTAGTAAGTTTTTTCTCATTTCTTTTCCTGTGGTTGATTTCTAGTTTCATGCCATTGTGGTCAGAGAAGACACTTGAAATAATTTCTATACTCTTAAATTTGTTGAGGTTAACCTTTTGCCCCAGTATGTGATCCGTTCTTGAGAATATTCCGTGTGCACTTGAGAAGAATGTATATTCTGATTTTTTTGGATGTAACTTCCTGAAAATGTCAATTAAGTCTAACTTTTCTATTGTGTGTCATTTAGGATCTCTGTTGCCTTACTGATTTTCTGTCTAGAGGATCTGTCCATTGATGTGAGTGAGGTGTTAAAGTCTCCTACTATGATTGTATTCCCATAAATTTCTCCTTTTATGGCTGCTGGTATTTTTTGTAGGTATCTGGGTGTGCCTATATTAGGAATATATGTATTGATGATTGTAATATCCTCTTCTTGAATGGATCCTTTAACCATTAAATAGTGTCCTTCTTTGTCTTTCTTTATGGCCTTAATTTTAAAGTCATTTTGTCTGCTATGAGTATTGCAAGTCCTGCTTTCCTGTCTTGTCCATTGGCATGAAATATCATTTCTCAAACTCTCACTTTCAATCTATATGCGTCATTTGCCCTAAGGTGAGTTTCTTGTAGACAGCAGATTGAAGGTTTTTGTTTTTGCTTTTGTTTTTTGTCTTTTTGCCTTGTCTGGGGCCACTTCCATGGCATATGGAGGTTGCCAGGTTAGGGGTCTAATTGGAGCTGTAGCCACTGGTCTATGCTAGAGCCACAGCCACATGGGATGCGAGCTGCATCTGTGACCTACACCACAGCTCACAGCAACGCCGGATCCTTAACCCACTGAGCAAGGCCAGGGATTGAACCTACAACCTCATGGTTCCTAGTTAGATTTGTTCACCACTGCACCACAACAGGAACTCCACTTTTTGTTTTTTTATCCAATCTGCAACTCTGTGTCTTTTGATTGGAGCATTCATTCCATTGATATTTAAGAGGATCGTTGATAGAGATGTATTTATTGCCATTTTAAACCTTGTTTTCCAGTTGATTTGTTGTTTCTCTCTTTTTTTGGTTTGATGGTTTCTTGTTATTTTATGTTTGAATACTTTTCTTTTCAGTTTTTGTGAATGTGATGTTTGGTTTTGATTTGTGGTTGCCCTGTTTTTTAAGTATGTTGACCCCATCCTATATCTGCTTGCCTTAGCGTAATATCATATAGGCTCAAACACATCATTATAATAAAAAAAAGAATCTATATTTTCTTGCTTTCCTTCCCCACACTGAATGATTTTGATTTTTTTTTTAAACAACTTCATGTTTAGATTTGTATGCTGGCTTATTTAAGTGATTGTTTTCCAATTGTGGTTTCCTCCATACTACTTCTTCTTCCTTTTTTTTTTTTCTTTGGAGAAGCCCTTTCAGTATTTCTTTTAGAATGGGTTTAATATTGCTGTACTCTTTTAGCTTTTGTTTCTTGGAGAAAATCTTTATTTCCCCTTCTATTTTAAATGATATTCTGGCTGGGTAGAGTATTCTAGGTTGCAAATATTTTCCTTTCAGCACTTTAAATATATCTTGCCACTCCCTTCTGGCCTGTACTGTTTCTGTAGTGAAATCAGCTGATAGCCTTATGGGGGTTCCCTTATAATTAATACTTTGCTTTACTCTTGCTGCCTTTAGAATCCTCTCTTTAACTTTTGCTGTTTTTATTATAATATGTCTTGGTGTGGGCCTGTTTGTGTTCAACTTGTTTTGGGCACTCTGTGTTTCCTGTATCTTGCTATCAGTGTACTTTAGATTTCAAAAGTTTCCAGCCATAATTTCTTCATATTTTCAATCCCCTTTTCTTTCTCTTCTCCTTCTGGAATTCCTATTATGCATAGGTTGGCCTACTTTATATTATCCCATAAGTCTCTTATATTGCTTTCATGTTTTTTCATTTGGTTTTCTGTCTGCTGCCCTGATTGGTTGATTTCAGGTATTCTATCTTCCATGTCACTCATTCGTTCCTCTGCTTATTCATTCTGCTCTTTATTGCCTTTAGCTCAGTTTGCATGTCTGCAAATGAATTTTCTAGTTTTCCTTGGCTCCTCCTTACGTTTTCTACTTCCTTCTAAAGGAATCTGCATTACTATTCTTATCCTCTCTTAATTCCTTCAGTATTCTCACTATCTCCCTTTTGAACTCAGTGTCTGTCAGACTTCGGAAGTCTGTTTCATTGTTGACTGCTTTAGGTGAATTCTCCTGTTGCTTTATCTGGGAATGGTTTCTGAGCCTCTTCATATTGCTTGTGTTTTTCTTTTTCTGTGAATTTGGGGAAGTCAAACTGTACTCTTGTAAGGCTACTTCTATGCAAGAGTACCTCTTCGTATTTTTTTGTTTTTTTTGGGGGGGTTACTATTTATTTTTGGTGTGGGAGTTGTTTGAATATTTGCTGTCTCTTTCTTTGGTGTGAGCAAGTTGTTATCCCCAGGATGCTCAGTGTGTTTTCAGGGAGAAGGAGCCAATGGGTAGGACCAGCAGTCAGCACTTGGTCATTGGGCTTTCAACAGCAGCAGACCTACAGGAAGGTGGCACAAGCTACTCCTAGTTTCAGGGCCCTGGAATTTGGTAATGAGCTCTAGGCAGATCTACAAGGTGACAAGAGAATTTTGCAGTAGCAGCAGCAGGGTACGTGAGTTTACAGGGGAGTGAGAACCACAAGAGCTTGTGTTCGATTGCAATACCCTCCTCTGAGGTGAATGGAACCGCAGGTGGTGCCTGTTCAGGGACCCCTATTGGGAGTGGGACATAACCATTTCTAGAGTCAGTGATAACTGTGGTGGTTTGTCCCTGCTGCCTGTAGACCTTGCACTAAGCAACCTGACTCACTTAGACCACATAGGGTGTGCTATACAGGCTGCTCCTAGTTGTAGGATCCTGAGAAGTGACAGAGATCAGGCATGTGGGTACTTCCCAGAGCATTTGGCAGTGGCAGCAGCAGGGCCAGTGTTTTCCCAGGGTGTGAGAATACCAACAGGAGGCGTTTGGTCACAACGCCCTCCTCTGTGGTGTCTTTGAGGTGAATTGGACTGCAAGTGGTGTCCGTTCATGGACCCCCAGTGGTGGCAGGCCACTCCCATCTCTGGAGCCAGAGGTAACTCTGGTGGTTTGCTCCCCTTCCTGTAGATCATGCCAGAAGCATCTTGTCCTGCTGAGCCCCCACAGGAGGTGCTGCACAAGCTGCTCCTGGTTGCAGTTTCCTGAGAAGGGGCAGTGATCAAGCATCTGGGCACTGTCCAGAATGTTTGGTAGTGGCAATAGCAGGGAAGGTGTACTTAAGGGGAGTGAGAGTAACAACAGGTGGTGTTCCATTGCAATGTCCTTCTCTGTGGTGCCCTCCAAGGTGGTTGAGGCTGAAAGTGATTTTTCTTCAGGTATACCCAGTGGTGGTGGGCCACCCCCACCTCTGGAATCAGGGATAACTGCAGCAGTTTGCCCCCGCCACCTTCAAACCACACAAGAAGGGGTGCATATATGTTTTTGAATTTCTAATTTCTCTGGATAGATGCCCAGGAATAGGACTGTTGGATTACATGGTAGTCCTATTTTTTGTTTTTTGAGGAATGTCTGTACTATTTTCTACAGTAGTTATACCAATTTTCATTCCTACCAAAAGTGTAGGAGGGTTCCCTTTTCTCCACACCCTCTCCAGCATTTATTGTTTATAGATTTTTTGATGATAGCCATTCTGGCCAGTGTGAGGTGGTACTTCATAGTAGTTTTGACTTCCATTTCTCTAATAATTAGAGATGATCAGCATATTTTCATGTTTTTTTTCCCATCTGTATGTCTTCTTTAGAGAAATGTCTATTTTTATTTTCTGCCCATTTTTTTCTTTTCTTTTCTTTTTTCTTTTTTTTTGGCTACTGAGCTGCATGAGTTGTTTGTATATTTTGGAGATTTATCCCTTGTTAGTCACTTCATTTGAAAATATTTTCTTCCATTCTGTGGGTTGTCTTTTCATTTTTTTTATGGTTTCCTTTGCTGTGAAAAAAACAAAATAAAAATGAAAATAGTTTAACTAGTTCCCATTTGTTTAGTTTTAGGGTTGTTTGACTCACTTTTAGAAGTGGGATTAAGTTAAAGATTGCATGGCTTACTCTGTTTTTCTTTGATTTGGGGTATATTAGTGAGGTTGAAAATTTATTTTTTCCACAGATGTTTTCATTCCATGAAAATTCTTCAAGTTGATTGAACTTCTCAGGAATAGGATAGGGTTAAGAGTTTTATAGCAGGTTTTTTTCTCTATCTTTTGACTAGAGGTACATCACTTTATATTATAGCTCATTATTCAGTTGCTGGTGGTAAAAAATAAAATTCATCCAAGTAAATTTTAAACTGCTAATTGGCTTTACTGAACATGGTCCTTTCATGGAGCAGGCAGCCTCCCATATAGTGAGTAGAGAGGAGATAAAAAAGAGTACGGAATGGGAAAGGTTTTTAGAGGCAGTATAAAGAAGTCATAAACACAGCTTCAGATTAGGTCATCTCTATTTGCAGACAAAATTGTCTTAGGTGGGGCACCTCATCTTCTATCAGAGGATAGAGAGGGCCCATTTGACAGATTATTTCATTGATGTTGACCAGAAAATTCCACATTGCCTGATTAGGGTTAAATTCCTGGGAAGTCAGTAACTTCAACTAAGTTGAGTCTTGGTTTTATCACAGCTGACACTATTTGGGGCTTATCATTTCTTTTTTAACAATGGTAAATATTTTTCTTGCTTTAAAAAAAATTCTGCTCCTATTGATAAACCAGCAAGAACACAGAGGCATGACCCTTGAAAAGAATAACCTATCTCGGTGACCATCCCCTGAGTTATAGCAGAGGCTCGATCTTACCACTTACAATTGACTGCATGAAAGGTGAAGAGTTACTCACCTTTGTAAGACCTGCCACAACTGTTCTGGGAGGAAAAATGTGGTGGTTTATGAATCTGCCTCATGAACAGAAGTGGAGGTGGGAGAGCATGCTGTCTCTGTTCCCTCCCTTCCCTCTTTTATTACTCAGAAAAGATGATGGTGTTTAACTGCTCTTCCCTGTAACTGACTTAGTTGAAATGGCCCCAACCATGGTGCTGTAATCCAACCAAACAAATCATTGCATAACTCCAGCACCAGTAGGTGGGCTTTTAGGTATGGATTAGTAGCAGTTATCTTTTCTACTCCACAAATCAGGATATATAATTTAACAAAAACTCGTATGCACATTTTAAAAAAATTGTTTGCCCTTATTGGGCAATTTAGGAGATTATGAGACCTAAGGGATGGAAGATTTTAATCATGTTGAAGATTTATGAGAGAGAAGGAAAGAAAATATGAAATATGTAATTCTTTTAGAACACTCAAGAATTAGAGTAAATAGAGGCAGCTATTTATTAAAGAGAAAAACCACAGGCCCGTAGCGATGCCAAACCCACATTTAATTTGTAACATGCTAGCACTTTGGACCATCACCAAAATGTAATTCCAATCAACCAGTCCATTCACTGGAGAAAGAAGAGGCCACCTGCACGATTAAACCCTTTTTCTAACCCCTCAAAAGATGCCTTGGCCTAAAAATAATCCTTTCTTTTCTTTTGCTAGTGGCTCCCTTGAGTCACCAGTCTTTCTATAAAAACAATCCATTTTTTTGGCCCCTCAGAGCCCTTCTAGTTTCTAGAGAGGGTGCTGCTGGAATCATGAATTACTTTATAAAGCCAGTTATATCTTCAAATTTCTAGGTTGAACTTCTATTTTTAATACTAAAATAATAGATGATATATAGTTTTTGTCTTCATGGAACTTAAGATCTAATTCAAAACGTATGATAAATGTAGAAATCTTTGAGGGGATGGTTTCAAAATGAAATATACAAAATGTTGAATAATTTGGAATCCTGAAGTCAAAATAAGGAGTGATTTCCCTTAAGACCTAATTGGCTTAGCAATATTCAGGGACAATTTATAGAGGACAAAAATCAAGTACCAATGTGATAGAAGAACATGGATTTGTGAAGTAGAAAATAAAATGCATTTTAGGCAGAATAAAGACATTGGAAAAAAGCATGAGGAAGATGAAAATCAATTGGCTTGTAGCCGGCTGAGTAGCAAACCCTTGAGTGTTACAGGGAACAGGTTTTGCCACCCCAAAATATGCTTCTATTTTTTGTTGCTGCTTTTTAGGGCTTCACCCACAGCATATGGAGGTTCCCAGGCTAGGGGTTGAGTTGGAGCTGCAGCCGCTGGCCCATGCCACAGCCACAGCAATGTGGGATCAAGTCGTGTCTGCAACCTGAATCCTTAACCCACTGAGCAAGGCCAGGGATTGAACCCACATCCTCATGGATCCTAGTTGGGTTTGTTAACTTCTGAGCCATGAAGGGAACTCCCCAAAATATGTCTTTTGGAGTAAGGATTATTATGAGCTGACTAGATTTTTAAAATTACACACCTTGGAGTTCCAGTCATGGCTTAGCAGAAACAAATCTGACTACCATCCATGATGACATGGGTTTGATCCCTGGCCTGGGTCAGTGGGTTAAGGATCTGGCATTGCTGTGGTTGTGGTGTAGGCCGGCAGTTACAGCTCCAATTTGACCCCTAGCCTGGGAACCTACATATGCCACAGGTAGGGCCCTAAGAAGATCAATAAGTAAGTAAGTAAATAAATAAATAAATATATGTTACACACATAGGAGTATCTCTGAAAACTGAGTAGAAGTTAGCCTTTTGTAAGAGATACCTCTATTAGAAAAACATTTGTAAAGGCATCTCCCTTACTGTACTAGGAAGAGGGGGTGACCTAATCTCTAGAAACTCCTATCAATGCAAGAAGGCAACAGACTTAAATATGCTTATCCAGCTAAACCTCTTTTACTGTGCTTTTCCTGATAACCTCCCATGACAGCTTGTCCCCAATATCTTCTATTGTCCTTTGCTGAAGATGGTCTTAAGCACTGTCATTGAGGAGATTTATTCAGTTTTACCGAGTCTCTCTCATGTAGGCAGGGGTTATTCATGTTACTAAATTTTTATTGTTCTCTGGTTAATTGGTCTTGCATCCATTTTTTGTTTATTTATTTACTTATTTATTTACAGCCACACCTGCAGCATATAAGGTTCCCACGCTATGGGTTGAATCAGAACTGTAGCTTCTGGCCTACACCACAGCCACAGCAACACCTGATCTGACCCACATCTGTGACATACACTGCAACTTAACCCACTGAGTGAGGCCAGGGATCAAACACTCATCCTCATCAATACTACGTCAGGTTCTTAACCCAGCAATCCACAGTGGGTTGATTGATATGGGAACTCCATATCAATTTCATTATTAGATAAACCAAAAAATCTAGGAGGGAAGAAGGCAACATTTTCCTGCCCTAACATTTTCCTGTATTGAGGGATACAGTGGTGTAAGTAGGTGAGGCCAAGGGAAGAAAGAAACTGAAAGAGGCCCAGGTATTTTTCTCAGCTCCACATAGGAATATTTCTATTAGTTGTCTATGTTGATTGCTAAAATATAGCACAAGATAGCCATGAATATACAAATTGAACTGTTTGACTCATAGGTCAAAAGGAAGTATATAGTTTGTATATAAAATACACACACACACACATATATATATATATAGGTGCATAGAGTTCTTATATATTTCAATTTCAAATTAGATTGTTAAGCATATCCCTTATTTTTAAGACAGGAAATGTGATATTGGCAACCTTTTTGTGTATAAGACAAGAGAAGTTAAACAAATTATAATGGAACTGAAATAGAAGCATGAAACATTAGCTCTTTGGCCATCTGATGATGGCCAAACAAGATGAAGTACATGACACCTGAAAACGTGTAGTTATGTCTGTGCAAGTACACTGATGTTGAACAGATAGAAACATATTATGGCTTCACATTCCCTTTTTTGGTGCATCCAAATCAACATGAATTGAAATTTTTTTTTAAATTTTTATTTACTTTTTATTTTTATGGCCTCATCCATGGCATATGTATGTTCCAGGGCCAGGGATTGAATCCAAACTGAAGCTGCAACTAAGCTGGATTCTTTAACCCACTGTGCCGGGCCAGGGATCACACCCGCACCTCTACAGGGACCCAAGCTGCCATGGTTAGATTCTTAACCCATTGCACTGGGGGAATTCCAACTGTGAGGATTCTGTTGGAAATATCTGTAAGAGCCAGAAAGATAAATTAATGTGTGAGTCATGCTGAGAGCAATATGATAGGGAAGGCTAGGGGCTGAAGAGAGCATGGTTGTGTGTGCTGCCTTAAGGGATTTCAATTCAATTTTTATAAAAACCACAGCATCTGCCAGAAAAACTTTTGTTAACAGTCATGAGGGACCCATGGCCCATCAGTTTGCAAACTCTGCCTTAATCTGAAACTTGACCTTTAATACAGATATACCTGCACTCTAAGAAAAATATTGAAAAAGGTAATATTAGCTCATTAACAGCCATGAGCTATTGAAATATTTTTTATAAACAAAGTGGGATGCATTAAATAAATATGAAAGTGAAGGATCCCATTCTTTAGACCAAGCGTCCAGGTGATGAGTGATGTGGTCCTACCAAAATGGACTCTTTCACCCTCTGCTGTACTGCTTCACTCACTCTCTCCTTATTCACCCTCTCCTGGCTCCTGAGAAGAGAGAACAGGGGCTAATCTACTTGGGAGAACAGCAGAGGTTAAGTAAGGACTTTGAAATGATTAAATCCAGGGAAGAGCTGGACCCAAGTGTTACATTTCCATACATCTCCTACTCACTGCTTTCAAATACCATTTAGTCTTTTTTCTTTTCTTTTCTTTCTTTTTTTTTTGATGCTGATAGCTTCTTATCATTTGCTAATTGACTATGCCTGCCTAGTGGATTTAGTATTTCTATTATTTGTTTTATTATTTTTAAAATTATATTTATAGTTCTACAACCATCATCATAACCTGATTTTATATTTCCATCTCAAACTCCCAGTCTGTCCCTCCACCCACCATGCCTGTCTCATTTCATAACCACAAGTTTTTCAAAGTCTGTGAGTCAGTTTCCATTCTGCAAATAAGTTCATTGTGTCCTTTTTTTTTTTTTAAGATTCTATACATAAGTGATAGTATATGATGTTTGTGGATTTAGTTTTTGTTCAAATTGAGCCTGCAGAGAGAAAACAAAGATAAAATTAACAAAGGTGAGGACAGGGGCAGAGAGACTTAGACCCTCAGTAGCCTTATTATGACCTTCAGAGAAGGATAGAGGGAGATGAAATGCCTGCTACCTGGTAACTATGACAGGAGAAATGGGGGACCAGGTAAATTGGAATGTGGGCAAGAAATTTTTCTATCACTGAATTCAGCTTTAATCAGGCATAATGGCAAAAAAGTTTCAATTGGCATTCATTGCTACTTACCAAATTATGATCTTGGCTCAATTTCCCCCCCTTAATCTACTGCATTCTTCTCTTCTCCTTCTTCCCCTCTTTTCCTCCTTCTCCCCTTCACCTCCTTCTGTTCTTCCACCTCCTCCACCACCTTCTTCCCTTCCTCTTCCTCCTTTCTAATCAAAAGGCTCATGTCCAAAGGAGAAAAACAGCTACAGTGTTTTGGCAAAGTATTTGATTTTAAATTTCCATTTCAAAGAATTGGAAAGATGATATAAAAAATGAAGCAATTCTCTGAACTGGCCTAAATTTCACAGATAGAAGACGAAAGACAGAAAATATGTACATTTGTAAATTTTTGAATACTTTTATTTTTCAATTATTAAAGGAAAAGCTTTGAGCTAGAAATAGAAGAACAATTTACTGACTAAAATCAATTAGCTCTTCAGAGGGGGGAGATATAGTTTGTCAGTTTGACACTCAACCGAATCACTGTTTCTAAACCATTTTCTTTATTTTTTTGCTTTTTAGTGCTGCATCCACGGAATATGGAGTTTCCCAGGCTGGAGGTCAAATCAGAGCTACAGCTGCTGGCCTACACCACAGCCACAGCAATACCAGATCCGAGCCACCTCTGCGACCTACACCACAGCTCAAGGCAATACCCTATCCTTAACCAACTGAGCAGCCAGGGATCGAACCCACAACCTCATGGTTCTTAGTCGGATTCATTTCCTCTGCACCACAATGGGAACTCTTGTTCTAAATTATTTTCTGCTTTATCTAGTTTGTGCTTCTGTTTCCAGGTACTAACAATTTTATTTCTCTACATGAAAATTAGCCTAGAATGATTTCAGTCACTGTATGGACAAATAAAAAATATAACGCTGAATTCTCCTTTTTGAAAATAAAGAATATTTCCCTCCTCTCTTTTGTTTGGAGCATTTATCTTAAAAAAAAAACAAACTTGTAATACTTTCTTATCTTTATGAAATGTGTATAAATACATACAAAATCTAGATAATCTTTTGTCAGTTTTAAGATCTTGGAATGACTTCCTCAAATACATAGGGAACCACATCCTCTGTTAAACGTTCAAGAAGATAACACCCTTATAATATAATTATATAATTATATTATATTTATTTTATTTTATATTACATATACTATACTACACATACTATATACTAAATCTATACTACAGATAATTTTACTATAATCCTTATTACTATAAATATTTCTACTTTTTACAAAAGTGAATGTGGAGTCTTCTTTGGTTACAGATGCTTTCTGAATTAAAATGAAAAAATCTGAAATATACCATTATATAGAATTAAAAGCAGATCACTGAAATATACTTATTATGTGAATATTCAATCATAGGAACTTACTTTTATGGTAATATGTTTATTTTATTTATTTTTAATCTTTATTTATTTGACTACCCTATGGCATATGGAATTCCGAAGCCAGGGATCAGATCTGAGTCACAGTTGTAACCTACATTCCAGTTGTGGCATTGCAGGATCCTTTAACTCATGATTCTGGGCCAGAGATCAAACCTGCTTTCTGGAGATACAAGAACTCTGCTGATCCCATTGGAGCATAATGGGAACTCTGTAATATGTTTATTTTTATGAGAACTTAATATATAAGACTTTTCTCATTTCATTATATCTACTTTTATTCTTTCATATTGGTTTCTGTTCCCTCCCTTTCTTTGAATTCTTTTTGTTTTTTGACCTTGCCCACTACATATCTACATGTGGAAGTTATTGGGTGGGTTGGAATTTGAGCCAAAGCAGTGATAAATCCAAATGAGGAACTCTTTCTTCCCTTGAATTCTTTCAAGATTACTAGTTTATAAAGTAGTAACAGTCTTCTCCCTTTGCCATTATTTTCCTTACCCGAAATGGATTACATCAGTGCCAAATTGGTAAATAAATAAAGCTTAGCAACCTCTACAAAATCTTACTTCAATACCTTTCCTAAAAAGGAGAGTGTATCGTATAAAATTGGATTGTGATGATCATTGTACAACTACAAATGTAGTAAATTCATTGAGTTATTAAAAAAAAAAGAAAAAAAAGGAGAGTGTATCCTTGTTAAACAATTGTACTCTTCCCCTTTACAGGAACTAGAAAAAATCTAGGTTTACTTGATGGCAAATATATAGGATAATATTGTTTATATAAGGAAAATACAATTGAATAAAAATTGCAATGTAAGAATGTATTTTGTGGTGCTAAATTAAGCACATATTTTATATGTGGCTATATTATGTAGTTAAGAGGTAATATAAATTTTTTTTCTAGAAAAAAACTCAAAATTTTTGGCTATTTTTTTCATTTTTGAATATGTTCAGTTGAGAATTCTATTTGGGCCTCTAGCATTAGAATATTGAATCAATCATTCTCTTTTTACTTTTCCTTAAAAAAATATATTACTGGACTGGGGAGTCTGTCAACATTTTGATGCTCATGCCATCACTTTAATGCTGTCTAACTCAAACCTGCACAGGAGTAGGTAAGGGACCTGTCATTAGCTTGGTGCACATTTTACCTTTTAAAAATACTTCCAGAGGGCTGGAGGCTATGTGGTAACCTCCTAACTGACTTGACCTTTATTCTTACTCTCCATTAGTCTCTATCTCAGAGCAGCAGCTACAGAGATGGAAAAAAAGGAAGTCACATGTTCTGCTTATTTTTCTAACTGAATGAATTTTATTATATTTATAGTTGTGAATCACTCTATCATACACCTATGATCTATATAATATTATAGATCAACTATATTTTAATAAAAAAATTACTGAAAAGAAAAAGTGAGAACATGTTCCTCTTCCACTCAAAAATCTCCATTGTTGCCTCATCTCACTGGCATACAAGCAAGCGTTCTTCCCAAAAAACTCTCTGTGATCTGCTTCCTTTCCACTCCCTCTCTGACCTCACATCTGCCTCCCTCCCCCTTACTCAGTCCTCTGTAGCCATGCTGGCCTCCTCCTTGTGCTCCAGGTATAGGGACAAGCCCTTCATACTTTTTTGCTCTGTACTTACCTGAGCCACCTGAATGACTCATTCCTTCACATCATTCACGTCTTCATTCAAATATCACCTTTAATAGATACTCTGGTTAAAAATTACAGTACTCTCCCCCTCAAATTCTGGATTCCCATACTGTTGTTTTTATTTTTGTGTTTAACATTTTCCATTATCTACATGCTATACACACTGCTTATTTCTCTTGATTTTGGTCCATGCCCTCCCAATAGAATATAAATCTGTAATATACACACTGAGTACCTAGGACAGTGCCTGGTGCATACTAGAGGTGCAAAAGTTATTTACATAACAAATTAACTATTTTGGATCTATATATTTTTATTTAAAGAAATGCATTCAGAAACAAGCCTTTCCCCAGGTACAGCTACTAACTGATGAATGGAGAAAAGACTTTCAAGCAGGTAAGTTAAATGGAAAAAGTCAAAAGTCATCTTATGTACTAAAAATGCTCCAAAGGTGACCATACTTGACTACAGTTGAAGACTTCTTGGAGGTACTCCCTACATTATAACATGCATATTTATTCAATAACATTTATTGAGCACATGTTATATTCCGAGCCCTGTTCAAGAGGCTGGTACTTAGCAACAAACTGAACAGGCAAGGAGCCTGCTTGTTTGAAACCTGTCTTCTCATGAACAAATAAAAAAAAATTGCTATTAACAAATGCTGTAAAACATAATAGGATCTTACCGAGTGTTTGGTGTGGAGTGGGGGGGGCGGTCTACTTAAAATTTGGTGTTCAGGGAAGAATTCTGTGAGGTAGTAAAATGTGATCCAAGGTCTGAATGAGAAGAATGAGACAGTCTGCAAAGAAATGGGAAAAGATCTTTCTAGACCAAGAGAATACCTAAGGTAAAGGTCTCTACGTGGAAAGAGCTTGACATGTTGGAGTAACAGAAAGACAGAGTGGACGGACCATAGTATAAAGGATAAAAAGGGACAGCACTTTATGATATGAGTCTAGAAGGACCTGCTAGTTCATATATAGCCTCATAAGCCAAAGGAAGCAGTGACTTTCTTTTTTTTTTTTTTTTTTTAAGAAAGGGAATAATCTGTATGTACTCAATACAGTTCACCCTAGTTGTTATCAGGTATCGTGTATTGAACACAGGAGAAGAAGGAGAATAAGTGGAGGGGCCCAATACATTGATGGGGTCCTGAAGGAGGGTTGTGACAAGAAAGAAGGGGAGAAGTTGGTGGATTTGGAAGAGGATTTGGAGTTTGAGTCAATGCTAATGCATAAAGGAAGTAAGGGCAAGAGAAAACTCTATTGCATCTTGGGATTCTGTTTGTAGGTACCCATGGAGGGTTAAGAGGGAGTAACATAGAAAAGATTTTTAGAGGGAGAGAATCAAAAGTTCTGTTCTTATTAGCCAGCCATGTGGAGATGTCAGATTGGCAGGTGGATCCATAAACCAAAACTGATTGTACAAACTGGAGAGTAACCATCACATGAAGAGGACTGCTCATAAGAAGTCACTTGGAAATAAATTTCAACTAACAGATTGGCCAATGTTTGGTGACTGAGTAGTACAAGAGAAGTCACTAAGGCTCCTGGGAAGGAATGGCCAGTGAGGAAAGAGGAAAACCTGGTGGGTGTGATGTTAGAGTGGTAGGGGTTAAAAGTTGGATATTTTGTGCACTGAGATGAAGACAGAATAGTGATCACTCAGTTTGGCAACATGGCAGTAACTGGTGAGCTTGACAAGAGCAGTGGCCCTGAAATGGGCAGAAATTCTGTAGTAGGGACACAATGATCTGGGGATATTACTGAATAAAAATCAGATGCTGAAGTTGACATCAATTAAGGAGTTTTCCAAGACTTCAAATCTTGTTTATGGACACTGGTCCCAGTTTGTTTGTTTTTTTTTTTAATAATGTGAATAAATATCTGTACTCATAATTAGCATGAATAATTTAGTTGCAATACAGAAACTGGCTTTAAAAATGAAAGAAAATATCTTTTACATGTTTGTTTATAAAATTTAAATGTTTAAAATGGTGTGTTGGAAAAATCAGAGTTATGAAACCAACTGTGCTTGAAGACAAAATAATTATCTAACGATGGGGAGGAGCTTCTCCTTATGGTTTCAATAGTGTATATATTTGTATGTGTAAAGAAATATCAGACTGTTGTTTTCAAAGATGCTTTGAATTTATACTATCTGAGGATAATACTTATAATTTCCTATTTCAATATATAACAGGTGGAAAACCTCAGTAATTTTGCCTTTTACAAATATAATATATATATATATATATATATATATTTTTTTTTTATCAAGACAGTCATTTAAACCTCCTTGCTGTGGCTGGTTGGGTTCCTTGGCACCAAGTTGTCAGAAACCATGCAGGGTGTCAACAAAATGCACAGACATTTTCTATAAAACCGGATAGCATCCAATATTTACTGTTTAAACTTACCACGTTCTAATACTGAAAGCTAGAAACATTCAGACTTCAAACTCATCACAGCAGGCGTTAAACAAGAAGGGGGAGAGCAAACCATTATGTATTAATTTAGCCTGTTGAACCCTCCTGACTTGACAATATGGTGTGCTGTTTCAAATATATGTTATTTTTCTGCCTGTAGCAGTCCATCTGTTTAGGAAGGTTTCTTAGCTGAAAAGAAGAAAACGTGAACAATACATTTTCTAAAAGCTTCTTTCTGGGTTCTTGTGGATTGTATGGTGGCATTCAAAATAATGCATCAGAAATAGACTCTGCAAACAAAACTCATTTTCTGCCTTTGTCTTTTAAAGATCCCAGCTTGAATGTGTTTGGAGCACAGCACAGCATGGCACAAAGTATTTTAGAGGAAATAAGTTGTGTAGGTGGTAAAATACCCCTTTGTCAGGGGGTTGATGACTTTGGTATACTGGCCAAATAAAATTACATTCATATTCCTGTTATATAAATATTAGTCTTTTCCTTAAAGCAGCTATGTGTAAAGGGTTCTTTAAATAGCTGATGAACAAATACATTTTTATAGTATTGAAAAAACATTGCTTAATTTCAGTTTGAAATTATATCATTAAACATATGACACAAATTAAAATGAATAGATATGGGCCAATGTGTCTCCCAGTTCAGGCTGCATACAGGGATTTCTCATTACGATGGAAAAAAAAGGCAAAAAAGAGTTTGAACTCTAGGAGTTCCTGTCGTGGCTCAGTGGTTAATGAATCCAACTAGGAAACATGAGGTTGCTGGTTCCATCCCTGGCCTCACTCAGTCGGTTAAGGAGCCAGCGTTGCCATGAGCTGTGGTGTAGGTTGAAGATGTGACTCGGATCCCACATTGCTGTGGCTGTGGTGTATGCTGGCAGCTGTAGCTCTGATTTGACCCTTAGCCTGGAAACCTCCATATGCCATGGGTGCAGCCCTAAAAAGACAAAAAAAAAAAAAAGAATTTGAACTCTAACATTCCCTTCTTCCCCTCGACCCTATGTTATTTACCCTATTTTATTTTTCTTCTATAAATATATTTCAAGAGACTTATTTTGTAAAACCTACAGCATCTCTAAAGGTTTGGTTCTATTTATTGAATTCAACCTCTAAAGAAAGGCAGTCTCATCAGAAGGATTGTCAAGGTTTTAGTGGGAGGATACATTATTCTTTTTTCCTTAAATCGATTAATTTTATTATATTTACAGTTGTACAACAATCATCACAACCCAGTTTTACAATATTTCCACTCCAAACCCCCAGCCCATTCCTCCCTCCTCCACAACCTGTTTCTTTTGGAACCATAAGTTTTTCAATGTCTGTGAATCAGTTGAATCAGCATCTGTTCTGCAAAGAAGTTCATTGTATTCTTTTTTTTTATATTCCACATATAAGTGAGAGCATATGACCTTGGTATCTCATTGTCTGACTAATTTCACTTAGCATGATAATTTCTAGGTAGGATTCATTATTTATTTATTTATTTATTTATTGTTTTTTTGTCTTTATTGGGCCGCAACCCCAGTCTATGGATGTTCCCAGTCTATGGATGTTCCCTGGCTAGGGGTCCAGTCAGAACTACAGCTGCTGGCTTACACCACAGCCACTGGCTTATGCCACAGCCACAGTAACATGGGATCTGAGGTGCGTCTGCCACTTATACCACAGCTCACCACAATGCCGGATCCTTAACCCAATGAACAGGGCTAGGGATCAAACCCATGTCCTCATGGATACTAGCCAGGCTCATTAATCCCTGAGCCAGGACAGGAACTCCTGAGCCATGATGGGAACTCCCATTATTCTTAACAAATACCCCACATATCATATAAAGCATTTTCTCCAAAAGAAATGCAAAATACTGCAAAAGCATTTACAACAAAATGTGACTCGAGGCTTCTGCTTACCCTTGCGTTCCTCTTTATGTTTTTGTCTAATCTCTGACGGTTTCTCTGTCTATATTTTCTTCCCTCTGATCATTTTCAGCAGAAGCAAATCCATGCAGCAAATATCATAAATTCAGTTGTTTCCTACCTGAATCAGTTTGTGCAGTTACACCGTGGGGCCCTTTTGAGGTATGCTCGTCAAGAATTTGAAAACGTCTATGATTAGCTTGTAAACAAATTGCAAGTCATTTGTGGATTCGGTCACATAGAAATTGTATTGAAAGAGTGATTTATATCAGCTACAATAAGGACATTTATGGTAAGCAGAATAAATGTCTCATCATTTCTTAATGGAGAACCTGAAGCAATTTTGTGATAATTTGAGGGCCTACGTGTTGAATCACATTAGCTTAATCCTCATTTCATTTTTTTTAAATTGAGTAACACTTTTTTCCTTGCTAAAGTGCATTTATTAATATAATTGCTATTTAAAGGCTTAATCAATGATTTATGAGTCTTTGACACCCAAGATATCTGGAATTTTTTAAATTTATTCATCAAGACTCTGTCATATATAGTTTCTTAGTTTTTATAGTTCCCCCCCTCCCCAAGATTAAATTAAGCCAATCTATATTATTGGAATCCAAAGGTCCCGTTCCCAACACAGAAATAAATCAAAATGGTAGCTCAACCTCCCTATAAAAAAGTAGGGTTCCAAGTTATGCTTTTTGTTTGCTTTTAGCATGGTTTAAATGTTAGGGTTACATTATTTTTTTGTCTTCTCTTAGCAACTTTTTAGGGAAACAGGTAACTTGGGGTGCATGGACCTGTTCTCTTATTTAGGAAGATTCCTTCATCCTTCTCACTTAAAGGACTAGTATTTACTTATACTGATGGCTCATTCTCTTTCTCTGAATATGTATCCAAAACAGACTTCGAGAAAAGTGCTGACCTCATGCTTGAAGGAAAAAAAAGGTTAAAAAATGAGTATGTCTCCATTTTATATTATTTTTTATTTTGTTTTCCATTTCCCTCAAATTTATCATTTTTTGGAAACAATAATAATGACAATAATAATAATAATGTGTGTACGTACCTTATAGTTATCTTCAGCATCTCTTCTATTTGACTTCATTTTAGAGCATTTAAATTTTTTTTAAAGTATAGTTGATTTACAGTGTTGTGCCAATTTCTACTGCACAGCAAATAACCCACTCTCACACACACACACACACACACACACACACATATATACATTTACATCCCTTTTTTATATTATCTTTCATCATGGTCTATCCCAAGAGACTGGATACAGTGCCCTGTGCTATACAGTAGGACCCCATTGCTTATCCATTCTAAATGTAATTGTTTGCATCTACTAACCATAAATTCCCCATCCATTCCACTCCCCACCTCTCCCAACAAAAAGTCTGTTCTCTATGTCTGTGATCTGTTTCTGTTCTGCAGATAGGTTCATTTGCGACATATTTTAGATTTCACAAATAAGTGATATCATATATCTTTCTCTTCCCGACTTACTTCACTTAGTATGATAATCTCTAGTTGCATCCTAGAGCAGTTTTTAAAGCAAAAACTGGTTAATCTAAGATGCAATCACCATGGAAATTGAAATTTCTCTTTTCCTTCTGTCAAAAAGAAATACTGGTTTGTTTCATTCATGCTGTGGTAAAGTTCTGATTCAAGTCAGATAACTCCATGAAGTCTGCTATTGCCTGACTTGTTTTCCTTAACTTAATAATAACAAAGCCTTATTGTCATTCAGTTTACAAAGCACTTTTGAGCCTCACATAAACATGGTGAAATAAACAGGGCAGGTATGTGTTATTATTCTCAGTGGTATAATTAAACTTGAACTCCAGTCTTCTGACTCTAAATTCAGTGGTCCCTCCATTTGCCACCCCCTACCCCCCAACAATAACACTTGGCTGGACCCAAAGCATCAAAGCACAGATAAATGCACCAGGTCTCTCCCTGGCACATCATGATCCAAAGAGCTCCAGGAGGGAGGAAAGTTGGCTGTGAGGAGGGTGCTAGTTAATTTCAACATTCATTTGGTCCTTTTTCCTGCCCTAGTCTATGTTACCTGCTAAAATTCAAAGTCTACAGTAGTAATGTGGCCTGTCCAGGGCAGAATGTCTGTCATTCTCTTCCTTGTTTTTTCTGTATCATTAGAACAGCCAGGGGGGAATTCCCATCATTGCTCAGCAGTAATGAAGCTGACTAGTATCCACGAAGATGCGGGTTCAATCCCTGGCCTCAGTCATTTGGTGAGTTAGGGCATTGCTGTGGGCTGTGGTGTAGGTGGTAGATGTGGCTCGGATTCTGCATTGCTGTCGCTGTGGTGTAGGCTGGAGGCTACAGTTCTGATTCTACTTCTAGCCTGGGAAATTCTATAGGCTATGGGTGCAGCCCCCGCAAAAAGACAAATAATGTTAATAATGATAATAACACCCAAGGGTAGAATTTGGTGGAGATGACAGCCCAAAATTTCTGGTTAGCAATTTGTTTTCCTCAGGAGATTGATTTTTAATTTTGACATTTGATATTTCTAAATATAAAGGACTGCTCTTTCTGAAAAACAAATAATGCTGACCATAAACTTTGTTGCAGATTATGAGATTTTCAGACAGTCCAAATAATATATACTAAAGTAGACAATGCTCATTTTTCTTACATGTGATCTTAAAATTTTATTTAGCTTTTGAAAATACCAGAAAGGTAAAAGTGCTTCTTCTTAGGCATCATTTTTCTTTCTCTTTTAAAAGCAATAAAATATCACATTATCAAAGCAGTCTGCTGTATTCAACGTGAAGGAGAGCAGGCATCAGGCAGATATAGAGTGTGGGGAAAATGGAATTGCTCAGGCTATTTTTACTTCACTTCCACTTGACAGCCACGTCTTTCTGGTGAGGGATGACTTAGCAAATCTTATGTACCAATGTTTATGTAAATACATGCACCATAGGGTGGGGTGATGACCACCTCTGATGTAACATTTTGGCAAATTGCTGGTTTTGTTCTTTACTGGTACATGAGGCGGTGGAGATTTGCCCCTGCTGCCTGTGAATCTAGTAATGTCTGACCCACCCACTGTGCCCCCACTCTCTTGCTTGAATCCAGAGTGAAACTGCCTGGTCTCCAGAGGCTTCATAACAATGACAATCAGAAATGTGCTGAGAGCTAGCATATGGTTCTCTACAGGAAAGGAAGGATGTAGTCCAGTGTGTCAGGACTTACAGAATAGTCGCCTTGAGTGGGTTTGATTCCAGAGAGGGAAGGAAGCAGGATCACAATGTGGGAAAGAGCTTAGACTTCAAAGTTAGATATACCAGTCTTTAATTTCAGTTCTGTGGTTTACTACCTGGGTGAGCTTAACTTTTCTAAGTGTCTCTGGAAACACAGACACACATATGCCCATATATACACATGCGTTTTGAATAGGCCATACATTCACCCACACAAATCAAGAATTGAAAAAGATATGAAAGGGTATGAATTTAAAAATCTAATGTTTCTTTCTGTATCTTAGAAAATGTGACAGATTATACCTTGCCTTGAATATGGGAGGATTGACATTTTGGGTGGAAATGATATTGTGGACTTTGGAGGCTAGGTGCAAAGGAAGATCTAGCTTCCTTCTGGTCACTGTGAGATGCTTGCTCTTGGACTCAGCTGCCATGTTGTGAGGAAGCCCAAGCACTTTAAGTAGGGAGGACTCGTGGTCCCTGGCCCAGACCCCCATCTGAGCTCCTAGCTGATAGCCAGCTCATACTTGCCAGGTGTTGTCAGTAAGTCAAGGTGGCTACTCCAGACCCCAGTCAGGTAAATTCAGCTCCTGTTGCATGGAGCAGCCATAGCCTATAGTTGCTGTTCCTGTCCAATTTGCAGATTCATGCAAAAAATAAATGAGTGTTGTTTTAAGTCACTAAATTTGGAGTGGGTTGTTAAATAGCACTAGGTAATTGAAATAGAGTTACTTTTTTTTTTACCATTTTTTTGGTTGATGGACACTTGGGTCGTTTCTTGTCATTTGCTATTGCAAATAAAGTTGCAATGAATAAGCCCCTGCATGCTTCATATCATAATATCATATGTGGATATGAATATTTCTAGAAGAAAATGCCATTACTAATGGGTTAAAGGATAAATACAATTTTTAATATTTTATAGATTCTGCAAAATTGACTTCTATGACAGATTTTTATTAAAGGTATAAATAGGGATAAAAACAGAATTGATTTTGTTGGAATCTTGTAAGATTAAATTATATAATCCACAGTTGAGCAGGAAATACAGTGCCTCGATAAATGTTATGAGACAAACTGGTCCATGATAAACTACTTTTTGAAATCATATTAAAAAAAGGAGCTAAATAACTGATGGGAAGCCTTTTTTACTTTGATTTTTATTTTGTTTAATGATGATAAAACTGAAAATGTTTTGAGTGTCATTTTAGTATGTATACTTTTAATCTTTCACATCATTCTCGTTGCAAAAATAAGACAGAGATTTTCCTAAAAGTAGATTTTCCTTTTGAAAAATTCTCTCTAATAAAGTGGTCTTAATTTCATCTTGTTTTCAGTTAAGTATTATGATGTTTACTATCAAAAAAGAGCTAGTGAATTCTTCATAATCTAATGAGCATTAGAATAAGGAAATTAAGAAAGTATGTTGTGAAGAAAATTTCTGGACATATAATAAAGTGTTTAGGGTAAAGCCATAATTGATTAGTGTTATGCATATCTTTTTCTAATTGCAAAGAAAAAAAAAATCTTCAGTAATGAAAAAGTAGAGGGCTAATTTAAGCCCAATAGAATCACTACTACAGTTTTCAACTATTCCCTTTCACCTGTGTTTGTTTCGCAAATTGTAAAAACATTAATGTGCAAGCCTAAGGGAGGAAGGTTCATGTAGGATTTCACGTGGCACTTAGAGCCCATGTTTTTCATATTTCTAACAGATTTTATGTTGACATCCACAGAACTTTATTTTTCCCTTTTACATAATGTATAAACTTTGTATGGCACTTTGAACTTCCTATGCTTTCACATCATATTGTCTCTTATGACACTCAGAATAACACTGTGAAGTAGGTCTTGTTTTCCATATTGTCTAAGTGGAAAACTAGAGGCTCAGAGAGGTTTTGAGAGAAAAGTGTCACAAGGTTAGTTTTCCTCCACATAGCACATTGCCTGAGGCAATTCTTTACAAGCAAATAGACCAGAGACTAAAGTGAAGCTGAGTACAACAAAGCAGATACCCACCCCAACACTCTTTACCCTGCTTTGCCCATTTTATGGTCCATCTGGAGAAAGAAGCCACAACAATGGATGGTTTGAAGGGACCTTCATAGCAACACTCAATTCACTCAACCATGCATAGCCTCCTGGTAACATTTCTTCACCCAACACCTCTTCAGTTACTCTGTATTTTTTTGTTTTCTTCCTTATTTTTGTTATTCTTCAAAAATAGCCTCACTGAAACTCTTCATAATTTCAGTCTCCTAATGTCTTTATGTGAAAGCCAGGCTATTCTTCAATCTCTTGTACATTCTTATGTGAAAACTTCAGACTTCCATTTCAACTAAGATTGTAGCCCCTGGAGTTCCTATCATGGCTCTGTGGAAACAATCTAACATCCATGAGGACACATGTTCGATCCCTGGCCTCGCTTACTGGGTTAAGGATCTGGTGTTGCCATGAGCTAAGGTGTCGGTCTTAGATGTGGCTTGGATCCTGTGTTGCTGTGGCTGTGATGTGGGCCAGTGGCTACAGCTCTGATTCGACCCCTAGCCTGGGAACTTCCATGTGCCAAGGGTGTGGCCCTAAAAAGACAAAAAAAAATTGTAGACCTAAGCATTTCCCTTATAAATATGTGTTCCCCTACCTGCTACTGATCCCTGCTAAGACTGTATCCTCATTTTTTCTGTTTCTAGTTCTGTTTTGTTATGTACATGTTTCTTTTAAATTTATAGTCTCTCTTTTCATTATATAGGTAATCACTGTAATGAATTAAAACAAAAAAAAAATACATAATGAGAAAGATGAAAGAACCTCTATCCCCTATTCCTTATCCCACTCCCTATCAGTCTGCCAGTATATTACTCTACCCAGAGACTAAGTACAATTTCTATGTATTCACATACATGTTTATATATGTGTGTATAGCTGTTTTCTTGGATAAATTTTGTCATATCATTCTGCAACTTTCTGTTTTCATTAAAATTTGTGTCTTGGCATGCTCTTCATAGAATTACACACACATTTCTCATGTTTTGTAATGATTGTAACAACTTATATTTCAGGTAATATATAAGCTTATAAGTAAAGATTCTGAAAGAGTTTGAAAATTCATTTTTTTCTGAAATTCAAATGTGAGAAACAATAAAAGTCCTCATTTGGTAGTGAGTAGGATTAATAAGCTATTGTTTGATTCATAACAATGGATATTTATTAGCTTAAAGGTGGTTAAAAATAGAGGGTTTTATGTATATTCTATCAGATAGATACATTATTGTTTACTTAGCCTCTCATCTACTAATGAATATTTAGTTGTTATAAATTTTCCACAGTTGTTAGCAGTGCTTCAATGAGTATCTTAAAATAAAACTTTGTGCTAATGCACAAGTATTCTGAAACTTCATTTCTACAGGAGAAGATATTTCTTTTTAATTTCATAATAAATAGTAGAATTAAATCCAAAGTATGCATCTATCAATACTCTGGTTATAGAAAATTATGAATATGTCACTTAGGTTTCAATGTAATTAATACACAATTAATTAATTTAGCAACAATATCAGACTATTATTTCAAAAATAACAGATTGCCTTGGTTTGACCCACAAAGTATAATACCCATTTCATGGTAATCCAGGAAGATTTTAGATCTACTTAAAATAAAATGATATTTAATTGAAATGAATTAAAGGAGACTATCTGAAAACTTTAATGAATCATCTGTATGCATAAAAATATTTGCAAATTTGATAATATTTACAGAAACATTTAGTTAACTATTATTTTAGTGTTCAGCCGTATTTTTGGTACTATTTATTCAGAAAATTTTTGAGAAAAATATATTCTAAACCTGTCAACAGAAACAACAGTATGAGAAAGAAAAAAAACATGTATATATCTCCAAGCACCAAATAATTCTTCAGCAGTTTCAAACAAATAAAAAGGGAAGTATTCATCTAGTTTTTAAATAGTGAACTTCTCCGTGAGAATACAGAGTCCATAGTCTAGATAATATACTAATTAAATTAACATAAAGCTTACAGTCCCTCTTATTCTAACTGGATAAAGTCACAAAAGTCTAATTACTTGTTCAGAGAACCAGGATACTAATGGTTGAATAGGAAGATAAATTTTAATTGTCTGGGATTTACTATGTGTACTCTTAGAACTTTTAATTTAAAAAATTAGTAAAAGTAACTATGTATCTACTTTAGGCAAAGTCTCATATATTTCGGCCTTGTCTGAAAACAAGATACTTTCTCAACTTTGTTGGATCAGAAACTTTATTTTGTGAATTTAGTAAGAAGTAGAAAGACTTGAAATGTTTCTTCATTCTAACAAAACTCTCAAAACAGTGATCTATAAACCAGAAAACAACAACAATGACAACAACAACAAAAAAAACGGTTTTGGTGTATTCCAGACTCTGTATGGGCTTCATACCCTATGTGATGATTAATTTTATGTGTCTTTTTGATTGGGCTAAGCGATGTCTTAGCCGGTAAGACATTAAATTTATCGCTGTGTCTGTGATAGTGTCTCTAGAAGAAATCTCCATCAGTAGACTGATTCAAAGACAAGTTCACCCTCAGCACTTTGAGGGGGCTTCATTCAATCAGTTGTGGGAGTGGAAGGCAGAGGAAGTGTGAATTCTCTCTTCGCTTGAGCCAAGACATAATCTTTTCCTGCCCCTGAACAAACCACCCCTGGTCTTTACCTTTCAGATTCAGACCTGGACATACATAGACCATGTCCTACCCCTCACCCCCTGACTCTCAGGCCTTTGAATTCAAACTGACTTACGCCACTGGCATTTCTAGTTCTCCAGCTTGTAGATGGCAGATCACAGGATTCCTCAGCCTCCATCACCCAATCAGCTGATTCCTATAATACGTCTCTTCTTCAGAGATTCTTCACTTATGCACCATATCACATTTAATTTCTACAACTACTCAATAAGGTAGCCAGAATTAACCTCATTTGTTTTGTACAAGAAACCGAGTCCCAACAAATTAAACAATTTCCTCAAGTTTCCAGAAAAGCACAGAAGGCAAAAAACATTGGAATATTAATTCGTCAAATGCATATGCTCAGTATTGTTCATGGTTGCATTTCCAATAAGTTACAAGTGAGTTCTTAATAATTGTATTTGTTGACTATTCTTACCTTTCTTATTTCAAAGCCAGGTCATTGACTGTGATACTGCATTAGTATATTCATTTAAGAGAATTTCTGCTGTGGATCTCTGGGTAAAGGATCTGGCATTATTTCTTCGGCTGCTTAGATCACTGCTGAGGAGTGGGTTTGGGTCAAGGATCCAGTGTTTTGGCAGCTATTGTGTAGGTTGCAGCTGTGGCTTAGATTTATCCTTGCCCCAGGAACTTCCCTATGCCACAGGTGCAGATGAAAAAAGAAATGGATAGATAGATAGATAAAATTAATCTTTCCAGTGACTAGAATAGCAACTCATTCACAATATCAAGATGCCAAAATAATAATTATAAAATTAACTGGTAAATGAAATTGAAGTATATTTTATCTAGGTCAGTAAGAAGACAAAGGGTTTGTATGTGCCTTGTAGTATATCTCTCAGACAGCAGCAAAGTAAACCTTATTTTCCAACATAGTTTTTAAATATAGTATTAGAAGGATCATTATTTCATACCAATCATTATAGATATATTACAATTTCCTTCATATCTACTATACTATCTTTGGTAAAATTTACCTCCAATTTTGATGTATAAACATTTTCAAATATATATAAGAGTAGAGAGAATAGACTGGATTTAACAATTATCAAGACTTTGACACACTTGTTTTATCGATTTAAGCTTTTGTTCCTAATATATCTTAAAGCAAATCTCAGATGTCATACCGTTTTATCAAGAGCTTTATTAGGTTCAAGAGGTGTCCTAAAGAACAACTACTTAGAAGAACTGATCAGAATTGACCTTAGAACTGATCAAAGGATGAGTTTTTTTTAATGGTCTAAAACATTTTATTTTTCTGACCCATTTCATCCTCCTCTGTAAGTAAGTTCTATAGCTGTCAATATAGGACAAGGCTTACATTGTGGGTAACAAATAACCCCCGAATCTCAGCAGTTCAGAAATTACTTCTCTTTTAGCAATCAGTAGATTTCTGGCAATGGAAAGACTGTATAAAAAGAGGAAGTGTAAAATACACAAATGTATGTGAGTGTGGCAGATGAGTACAGCAGAAGTTTTCTATAGTTAAGTATGGAAAATCCTTGTATATTCTTTGAACACTGGGATGATAGAAGAACAGCCATTGCATTAAATAAAGAATAATCAGTTAATAAGAGGAAGAGGATGTTATCATGAGAGAAGTGGACAAGAAGCAAAATCATAGCTCAAACTTAAGTCCCCATGGTGCGAAATGAGAGGATGCCGTAAGAATGTGGGTCATATCTATATGATACATATGACATTATGTGTACTAATTCTTGCTGTGTTTCCACAGATGATTTGAAAACAACTCATTTGTTTGAAATATCTCATTTAGACTTCTCCTACACATGTCTGAATTTGGCAAATCTAACAACCAGTTGGAGTGCTATGTCCCAGTGTTATGACTGGTGTCCTGGAAACAGCTTTGACATAAATGATTCCTGATGAAAGGATGTCTGCCTTAGGGCTGGGTGTCTATTGGTATCTTTAGCTACTGAGTAGAAAGGAAAGGGATAATAAAAGGGCTACTAAAGGAGAAATATCAAGTCCATATTTTTTTTCCCTTCAGGGATACTCACCAAAGAAGGGTAATATGGGAATATAAACTCTTTCTGTCTTATCTCTCGATGAACAAGTAAAAATAAATGATTCTTTGCTTAAGCATTGGCAGGTACTCTTTTACCTGAAAAAAAAAAAGGGAGCCATAATAGTATCCATCTCACAGTGCAGTTATAAGGATTGAATGAGTTTACAAACAAAATGCTTAGGGAGTTCCCATTGTGAGTCAGTAGCTAATGAATCCGACTAGCATCCATAAGGATGCAGGTTCGATCCCTGGCCTTGCTCAGTGGGTTAAGGATCCAGTGTTGGCGTGAGCTATGGTGTAGGTTGCAGACACAACTCGGATCCTGCTTGTTGTAGCTGTGGTGTAGGCTGGCAGCTACAGCTCGGATTTGACCCTTGGCCTGGGGCTCTCCATATTCTGTGACTACAGCCCTAAAAAGCAAAAAAAAAAAAAAAATTCTTAAAATAGTTCCTGGTTCAAGGTAGGCACTCAATATTATACTGAGCAATTATCATTATTATCATAGATGGAAAATACTTTATATATTTCTAATGTATAGTATAGACACTATCGTTCATTCTTTATTTTTGAATATTCATTAATTATTATTTCTCAGGCATTATGCTTTGTGATCAGGTTGCAGAGGTGAATGATAAAGTTGCCGCCTTTAGATCAAATACAAGGAAGACAGAGTAGGTTAAAATAATTAAAATTATATATAATAGACATACAAGTATGGGCAGGATCTGTGAAAGCAATGATTATAACTGCACAGATACACACAAAAAATGAATGGTGGTTATATTCAGATCAATTGTTTAGAATGAATCTAAGTCTTTTTTTTTCTGACAGTGAAAATTAGTGAAATAAATCCTACTTCTCTGGGAATGTTACAGGATTTTTTCATTAAAATTGATCTTGCCAGTTTTACTCACAGTTTACTGTGAAGAATAAGGGAAATTGCATACTTGGACATTTAGTAATTCCCCAAAGACATGTTTCAGATGACCCAATAGCTAACCCTTAACTTCACACAATCTGAAGTCTATTTTGTTTTGTTTTCTGGCTTCTCAGAAGCTTTCTGCTAAGAAAGTAGGAAGGCTAATTCCCTTTGTTCCTATTTCAGTCAGAAGGAAGGCCATTATGGCATTCCTGTGGTGGTGCAGTGGTAAATAACCTGACTAGTATCCATGAGGACTCAGGTTCGATCCCTGGCCTCACTCAGTGGGTTAAGGATCTAGTGTTGCCTTGATCTGTGGTGCAGGTCGCAGATGCAGCTTGGATCTGACATTACTGTGGCTGTGGTGTAGGCTGGAAGTTACAGCTAGATTCATCTCCTAGCCTGAGAACTTCCATATGCCTCGGGTGTGGCCCTAAAAAAAAAGAGAGGTTATTACAGCACACCCCAAACCATTAAAATGTCAGGTGACTTGTGCCTGTTTTCACTTCCACTCTTTTATTTTTGGTCTTTTTGTTTTTTGAGGGCTGCACCCATGGCACGTGGAGGCTCCCAGGCCAGGGGTCCAACCCGAGCCACAGCTGCCATCCCACACCACAACCACAGCAACTTAGGATCCAAGCCACGTCTGTGTCACACAGCTCAGGGGAACATGGGATACTTAACCCACTTGAGCAAGGGATCGAACCCAAGTCCCCATGGATACCAGTCGGGTTCTTTAACCACTGAGCCACGATGGGTACTCTTCCATTCTCTTCTTCATTCACCTTGATGGTTCTGAATTCTCTAACCTTTTTTTATAACAGCTTTATTGAAGTATAATTTATATATAATACACTGCACATATTTAATAAACAAAATGTGATGAGCTTAAACACATGCAAGTGACAAATTGTAAAGGCAATTCAATGAAAAAAACCCACATATATATTGACACACCACACACATACATGCATGCATATGTACAATGAATTACCTTAGAGTTAAGTTCATGAATGTACATAAAACATCCAAACACAGTATCTGCTAGTACATGCTGAATGAAAGGTAGCTTCAATTATTGCACATTTATGTTAAGGAAGTTGCCGTCTATTTCTATTCTACTGACAGTTTTTTTACCATCTACAGGTGTTGAATTTTGTCACATTTTTTCCTGCATCAATTGATATAGTTATGTGACTTTTGGGATAAACTTTACCTGATGGGGATGTATTATATATTGATGGATTTGACATAATACAATTTTATCTAGAATATTTTAAAATTGATATAAAATATTACATTAGTTTTAGGTATACAACAGAGAACTTCAATATTTTTATAGATAGTGACTTTATTCCTCAGGCTGTACATTACATCCTTAAATCTTATTAATTTTGTACCTAGTAGTTTGTACCCCTTAATCTTCCTTCTCTGTCTTGCTCCCCACCCCCAACACCACAACCATCTTCCTACTGGTAACCACTAGTTTGTTCTCTATATTTGTGAAACTTTTTTAGTTTTGTTTTATTTATTCATTTGTTTAATTTTTTGAGATTATGCATATAAGGGAGCTCATACAATAAACTTGTATTATCATAACTATATGCATGACTTATTTGGCTTAGCATAATACCCTCTAGGTTTATCCTTTGCACAAATGGCAAGATTTTATTCTTAGATATTACTAATATTTAATCATACATATATAGGATCATACCATGTTTATTCATTCATCTATCCATGGTTACTAATTATTGGTTCCATATCTTGACTATTGTAAATAACACTACAATGAACAGGAGATGGGATTAAGATGGTGGAATAGAAGGACTGGAGCCCAATTCTCTCCTAAAAACAACAAAATTCACAGCTAAAGTCTGAGTAATCTGCAACTAAATGGACCAGGAACCTTAAAAAAGATATCCTACTCCAGAAGACAAAGAGGAGGCCACATCAAGAGGTAGGAGGGGTGATTTCATGATATAAACAAACCCATACCTCCCGGGTGGGAAGCCCCACAGAGTGGAAACTAATTGGTTCAAAGAGAAACTCATACAAGAGTGAGAGTTCTGAGCCCCACATCAAACTCTCATGTGTGGGGATCTGGTACTGGGAGAAAGTGCCCCTGGAGCATCTGGCATTGAAGGCCAGTGGGGCTCATGCACAGGAACTCCACAGGAGTGTGGGAAATGGAGACCACATTTTTAAAAGGTGCACACAGACTTTCCCATGCACTGGGTCCCAGGGAAAAGCAAAGTCTCCATAGAAATCTCTGTCAAACCTGACTGCAGTTATTGGAGGACATCCTGGGAAAACAGGGGTGAATGTGGCTTGTTGTGGGGGAAGGATATTGAAAGCAAAGTTCTTGGAATATTCAGCAGCCTGCCTTTCTCTGGAGGGAGCCATTTTGGGAAAACCCAGCCACACCTATCAGTCAGCACTGAGAAGCCCCAGGGCCAACAATAATCCAGGTGGGATCACAGCCCCTCAGTAAACAGGCTACCTAAAGACCCCTCAGTAAACAGGCTACCTAAAGACCCCGCGGGCACACAGCCACCTCTAATCCCTTCCAGAGACTAAAGCCTACCCACCAGAGGGATTAGAAACAGCACCACCTACCAGTGGGCAGGCATTAGCCCCTCCCATCAGGAAGCCTACAGCATGTCCCATACTGACTTCAGCCACAAGGGGGGCAGATGTCAGAAGTATGAGAGGCTATGACTCTATTATCTGTAAAAAGGTTACCACACCAAAAAACTGCAAAAATGAAAAGACAGAGAACTATAACTCAGATGAGGGAGAAAGGAAAAACCCCCAAAAATCAGCTAAATAATGAGGAGATTCTCAGCCTCCAGGAAAAAGACTTTAGACTGTTGATGCTAAAGATGATGCAAGACATTGGAAATAAACTGGAGGCAAAGATGGATAACTTACAGGAAACACTGAGCAAAGAGACACAAGATATAAAACTTAAACAAGAGATGCAAAATACAATAACCAAAATAAAAAATTCACTAGAAGCAGCTAACAGCAGAATACAGGAGGCAGAAGAACAAATAAGTGAGGTGGAGGACAGACTAGAAGAAAATAAGGATGCAGAACAGAAAAGAGAAAAAAGATTGAAAACAAATGAAGAGAGTCTCAGAGAACTCTGAGACAATATTAAATGCACCAACATCCCTATTGTAGGGGTGCCAGAAGGAGAAGAGAGAGAAAAGGGGGCAGAAAAAATATTCCAAGAGATAATAGCCAAAAACTTCCCTAAAATGGGAAAGGAAACACACACTCAAATCCAGGAAGCACAACGAGACCATATAATATAAACCCAAGGAGGAACACCCCAAGACACATATTAAACAACCTGATCAAAATTAAAGACAAAGAGAAAATGTTGAAAGCAGCTAGGGAAAAGAAACAAGTAACATACAAGGGAACCCCAATAAGGTTATTGGCAGATTTTTCAGCAGAAACTCTGCAGGCCAGAAGGGAGTGGCATGATATACTCAACGTGATGAAAGGAAAAAACCTCCAACCAAGCTTACTTTACCCAGCAAGGCTCTCATTCAGATTTGAAGGAGAAATCAAAAGCTTCACAGATAAGCAAAAGCTGAGAGAATTCAGCAACACTAAACAAGCATTACAACAAATACTAAAGGAACTTATCTAGGCAGAAGAGAAAGGACAGCAACAGGAAACAAAAATTCCACAAATGACAAGGCTCACTAGTCAAGGTATATATACAGTAAAGATACGAAATCATCCATGCACAATTATATGACCAAAATCAGAAATCATAAGAAGAGGTGGGTACAAATTCAGGACACTGGAGATGCACTTACAATTAAGAGAACAACAACTTAAAACAATCTTATATACATATAGACTCTTATATCAAAACTTCAGTATAACTGCAAACCAAAAATCTGCAATTGATACACAAAGAAAAATCAACTCAAAGACAACACTAAAGATAGTCATCAAACCAGAAGAGGAGAGAACAAGAGAAGAATGAAAGAAAAAAGAGCAAGAAAAACAAATCCAAAGCAATTAATAAAGTGGCAATATCAACAATTTCCTTGAATGTTAAAGGACTAAACCCCCGAACCAAAAGACATAGGCTGGCTGAATGCATACAAAAACAAGACCCATATATATGCTGTCTTCAAGAGACCCACTTCACTTCTAGGGACACATATAAGTTGAAAGGGAGAGGATGGAAGAAAATATTTCATGCAAATGGGAATCAAAAGAAGGCTGGAGTAGCAATACTCGTAACAGACAAAATAGACTTTAAAATGAAGAATATTTTAAGGGACAAAGTAGGTCATTATACAATGATCAAAGGATCATCCAAGAAGAAGATATAACAGTTTAAAATATCTACGCACCCAACATAGGTTCACAAAAACATATAAGGCAACTTCTAACAACCTTAAAAGGACAAATCAACAATAACACAATAATACTGGGGGACATTAACACCCCACCAGCAGAAATGGACAGATCAACCAGACAGAAAATTAATAAGGAAACATAGGACCTGAATGAAGCATTAGACATAATAGATATTTACAGGACATTCCATTCAAAAGCAACAGACTACACATTCCTCTCAAGCACACATGGAACATTCTCTAAGTCTGATCACATCCTAGGCTACAAGTCCAACCTCAGTAACTTTAAGAAAATTGAAATCATGTCAAGCATCTTTTCCGACCACAATGCTATACAACTGGAAATCAACAACAAGAAAAAATCTGCAAAAAAAACCCAAACACATGGAGACTAAATAACATGCTACTAAGCAACCAATGGATCACTGAAGAAATCAAAGAGGAAATTGAAAAATACGTAGAAGCAAACGACAACAAAGATACAGCACTCCAAAAACTATGGGATACAGCAAAAGCCGTTCTAAGAGGAAAGTTTATAGGAATACAAGCCCACCTCAGGAAACAAGAACAAGCTCAAATGAACAATGTAAACTTTACATCTAAAGCAGCTCAAGAGAAAAGAACAGACAACACCTAAAGTTTGTAGAAGGAAAGAAATCATAAAGATCAGAGCAGAAATCAATGAAATAGAAACAAAAAAACCACAGAAAAGATCAATGAAACAAAAAGCTGGTTCTTTGAAAAGATCAGCAAAATTGATAAACCCTTAGCCAGACTTATGAAGCAAAAAAGAGAGAGGACTCAAATCAACAAAATCAGAAATGAAAAAGGAGAAGTAACAATGGACAACATGGTAATACAAAGGATCATAAGAGACTGCAATATGCAACTATGCACCAATAAAATGGAAAATCTAGAAGATGGACAAATTCTTAGAAAAGTACAATCTTCCAAGACTAAACCAAGATGAAACAGAAAAGAACAATGGACCAATCACAAGAACTGAAATTGAAACTGTGATTAAAAACTTCCAACAAACAAAAGTCCAGGACCAGATGGCTTCACAGGTGAATTCTATCAAACATTTAGAGAAGAGCTAACACCACTCCTTCTGAAACTATTTCAAAAAATTTCAGAGGAAGGGATACTCCCAAACTCATTCTATGAGACCACCATCACCCTGATACCAAAACCAGACAAAGATACCACAAAAAAAAAACTACAGGCCAATTTCACTGATGAACATCGATGCAAAAATCCTCAACCAAATACTAGCAAACCGCATCCAACGATACATGAAAATGATTGTACATCATGATCAAGTGGGATTTATCCCAGGGATGCAAGGGTTCTTCAATATCTGCAAATCCATCAGTGTGATACACCACATTAACAAACTGAAGAATAAAAACGATATGACCCTCTCAATAGGTGGAAAAAGCCTTTGACAAAATCCAACACCCATTCCTGATAAAAACCCTTCATAAAGTGGGCATAATGGGAACCTACCTCAACATGATAAAGGCCATATATGACAAACACATAGCGAACATCATTCTCAATGGTGAAAAGTTGAAAGAATTCCCAGTGAGATCAGGAACAAGACAAGGATGTGCACTCTTGCCACTACTCTTCAACATAGTTTTGGAAGTCCTAGTCACAGCAATCAGAGAAGTAAAAGAAATAAAAGGGATCCAAATTGGAAAGGAAGAAGTAAAACTATCACTATTTGCAGATGCCATGATACTATACCTAGAGAATCCTAAAGACTCTACCAGAAAACTGTTAGAGCTCATCCATGAATTTTTCACAGAACTCAAACAAAATATTTTAAAGTTTGTGTGGAAGCACAAAAGACCCAGAATAGCTAAAGACATCCTTATAAAGAAAATGGAGCTGGAGGAATCAGGCTCCCCTACTTCAGACAAAATTACAAAGCAACAATCATCAAAACAATATTGTACTGGCACAAAGACAGACATATAGATTGGTGGAACAGGATAGAAAGCCCAGAATTAAACCCACACACCTACAGCCAACTAATCTATGACAAAGGAGGCAAGAATATACAATGGAGAAAAGACAGCTTGTTCAATAAGTGGTGCTGGGAAAACTGGACAGCCAAATGTAAAGGAATGAAATTAGAACTCTCCCTAACACCATACACAAAAAGAAACTCAAAATGGATTAAAGACCTGGATATAAGACCAGACACTATAAAACTCTTATAGGAAAACAGAGGCCAAACACTCTCTGACATAAATTACAGCAACAAATTCTCAAATACACCTCTTAGAGTATTGACAATGAAGACAAAAATAAATGGGACCTAATCAAATTTAAAAGTTTTTGAACAGCAAAGGAAACCCTAAACAAAACGAAAAGACCACCCACAGAATGGGAGAAAATCTTTGAAAGTGAATAAATTGACAAGGGATTCATCTACAAAGTTTATAAACACCTTCTGTAGCTCCATACCAAAAAAACAAAAAACCCCATCAAAAAATGGGCAGGAGATCTAAACAGACAGTTCTCCAGAGAAGACATAAAAATGGCCAAAAAACACATGAAAAGATGTTAAATATCACTCATTCTTAGAGAAATGCAAATCAAAACTACTCTGAGGTACCACCTTACACCAGCCAGAATGGCCATCATCAAACAACAAGTGCTGGAGAGGGTGTGTAGAAAAAGGAACCCTAGTACACTGTTGGTGGGATTGTAAATTGGTGCAACCACTGTGAAAAACCATATGGAGATTCCTCAGAAAACTAAACATAGAACTACCATTTGATCCAGCAATCCCACTCCTGGGCATCTATCCAGAAAAAACCATGGCTCGCAAAGACACATGTACTCCAATGTTCATTGCAGCACTATTTTCAATAGCTAAGACATGGAAACAACCTAAGTGTCCATTGGATCAAGAAGATGTGGTACATGCACTCATTTAAAATACCACCAACAGTGCTCTAGGATTCCTATTTCTCCACATCCTTGCCAGCATTTGTTATTATTTTTTGATAATTGCCATTCTGACAGGTGTAAAGTATTATATCATTATGGTTCTGATTTGTATTTTCCAGGGATTAGTGATGTTCATATCTTTTCATGAGGATTTTTTCTATCTCTATGCTTTGGGAAAAAAAAAAGCTTATTTAGGTTGTTTGCCCAGTTTATAATAAGATTTCAAAAAATATTTAGTTGTATGTGTTCTTTATATAGTTTGGATATAAAGCCCTTATCAAGCATATTAGCCAAATATTTTCTCTTACTTGTTAGGATGTCTTTTAATTTTGTCCATAGTTTCCTTTGAACTCAAAAGATGTTAATTTTGATGTGCTGCCATTTCTTTATTTTTGATTTTCTTCCCCTTTGCCAGGGGAAACAGATCCAAAAAATATTGCTTAGACTCATATCGGAGAGTGTACTGCCTATCTTTTCTTCCAGAAGTCCCATAGTTGTTGCCTCCCATTTAGATCTTTAGTCTGTTTTGAATTCAGTTTTGTGTTTGTTGTGAGAAAATGTCCAAATTTTCATTTTACATGTAGCTGTCCAATTTCCCAACACCACTTATTTAATAGATGATCTTATCCCCATAGTATATTTTTGCCTCTATTGTTGTAAATTAATTGACCATATGTGGGTTGTTCTTTCTGGGTGCTCTATCCTGTTCCATTGATCTGTGTCTGTTTTTGTGTCAGTATAATACTGTTATGATGACTCTAGCTTTGTAGTATAGCCTGAAGTCAGGGAGCCTGATTCCTCCAGCTCTGTTATTCTTTCTCAAGGCTCTTCATTTTCTTTTGTGGTTCTACATAAATTTTAGGATTACTTGTCTAGTTCTGTGAAAAATATAATGTATATTGTGACAGACAGAGATTGAATTAAATCTGTAGATTGCTTTGGTTTGTATGGATATTTTAACAATACTAATTCTTCCAATCTATGAAAAAAGATTTATTTGGATCAATTTCCATTTCTTTCATCAGTGTTTTATTTTCAGAGTTTAAGTCTTTCATCCACTTGGTTAAATTTATTACCATGCATTTTTTTTGCAATTGCAAATGGGATTGTTTTCTTGCTTTATTTTTTGGATAATTCATTATAAGTGTATAGAAAAACAACAGATTTTTATATATTAATCTTGTCTTCTGCAAATTTTGCTGAATTATTTTTAGTAATAACAATGTTTTCATAGAGACTTGAAGGATTTCTGTATAGAGTGTCATGTCATTTGCAAATAACAATAGTTTACTTCTCTTCTAACTTTGAAGACTTATTTTTTTCTTGTATGATTGCTGGAGCTAGGACTTTCAATATTATGTTAAATAAAATGGCAAAAGTAAATATTTTTGCCTTGCTCCTGTTTTTAGAGGAAAAATTTTCAGTTTCTCATCATTGAGAATGATTTAGTTGTGTATTTGTCATAAATTATCTTTCTTATGTTCCTTCTATACCAACTTTGTTGAAAGTTTTTAACATGAATGGATGTTGAATTTTGTCAAATACTTTCTCTGCATCTAATGAGATAACGGTGTGATTTTTATCATTCCTTTTGCAGTGTGGTGCATCCTATTGATTGATTTGAGTATATTAAATCATTCTTGCATCTTTAGAATAAATCCCACTTGATCATGGTGTATGATCCTTTTTATATATTGTTGATTTGGGTTTGCTAATATTTTGTTAAGATATTTTGCTTCCAGGAGTTCCTATTGTGACACAGAGGAAACAAACCTGACTAGAAACCATGAGGTTGTGAGTTTGATCCCTGGCCTTAGTCAGTGGGTTAAGGATCCGGTGTTGCCATAAGCTGTGGTATAGGTCACAGATGTGACTCAGGTATGATGTTGCTGTGGCTGTAGCATAGGCCCACAGCTGTAGCTCCAATTCCACCCCTAGCCTGGGAACCTCCATATGCTATGGGTGCAGCCTTAAAAATCAAAAACAAAAAGAAAAACAAGATATTTTGCTTCTAAATTCATCCAAGATAATGATCAGTAATTTTCTTTTTTTGTAGTGTCTTTGTTTTTAGCGGCAAGGTAATTGTAGCCTCATATAATGAATTTAGGAATATTCCCTCATCTTCAATTTTTTGGAATAGTTCAAGACATGTGCTAACTCTTTCTATATGTTTGACAGAATTCCCCTGTGAAGTCATACAATCATGGACTTCTCTTTGTTGAGAGTTTCTTGATTACTGATTCAATTTCAATGCAGTAATTATTCTGCTCGGACCAGATTCAGATTTGGAAGATTTCTAGGAATTTAACATTTCTTCTAGGTTGTCAAATTTGTTGGCATATTACTATTTATAGTTTTCTATTATGCTTTTTTGTATCTCTGTGATATTGGTTTTAATTTCTCCTTATTAATTTCCTACTTTTTGTTTTTATTTTGGTTCTCTCTCCTTTTTAAAAAATGAGTCTGGGTAAAGGCTTGTTAATTTGCTTATCTTTTGAAAACACCATCTTCTCAATTCACTTTTCTATTTTTTTGCCTATATTTTATCAATATCTTCTCTGATCTTTATTATATCTTTCATTCTGCTGACTCTGGGCTTTGTTCTTTTTTCTAATTCCCATAGTTGGAAATTTAAGTTGTTTATTTGATATTTTTTCTTGTTTCTTGAGGTAGGCCTATACTGCTATAAACTTCCCTCTTATAATTTATTTTGCTGCATCCCAGAGATTTTGTAAAGTTGTTTTTGTATTTTCATTTGTACCAAGGTATTTTCTTTGATATCTTTTTTGATGTCTTTATTGACTCATCAGTTTTTTTGTAGCATGTACTTTTCTATCCATGTGTTTGTGTTTTTCCCATTTTTCACCCTGTAGTTGATTTCTAATTTTATGATATTGTGATCAGAAAGATGCTTGATGTAATTTCTATGCTCTTAATTTGGTGAGAATTACTTTGTGACCCAACATGTAATCAATCCTGGAGAATGTTTCATGTGCATTTGAGAAGAATGTGCATTCTGCTGCTTTTGGAGAGAATGTGTTGTCTGTGACTATTAAATCCACATGCTCTCATGTATCATTTAAGTTCACTGTTTCAATATCAATTTTCTGTCTAGATAATTTGTCCATGAGTATAAGCGGGGTATTCATTTCCCAACTTTTATTGTATTATTGTCAATTTCTCCATTTATGTCTGTTAATATTTGCTTCTATAATAGGTACACACATGTTTATAAATATTATATCATTCTTGCATTGATCCATTTATCATTATATAATGCCTTTGTCTTTTTTTTAAATCTAATTTTTCTGATATGAATATGCTTTGTTTCCATTTGCATGAAATATCTTTTCTATCCCTCCACTTTCAATCTGTGTGTTTGTTTAGCAGAGAAATGAGCCTTTTTTAGGTAGCATATAGATAGGTCTTTTTAAAAAATATAAATAGCTATCTTATATTTTTATTGAGGCCTCTGGTTTATTTTCATTTTAAATAATTATTGAAGGGGAGTTCCCATCATGGTGAAGCAGAAAAGAATTTGACTAGGAACCATGAGGTTGCGGGTTTGATCCCTGGCCTTGCTCAGTGGGTTAAGGATCTGGTGTTGCCTTGAGCTGTGGAGTAGGTTGAAGACATGGCTCAGATCTGGTGTGGCTGTGGCTTTGGCTGTGGTGTAGGCTGGCAGCTAGAGCTCTGATTAGACCCCTAGACTGGAAACCTCCTTATGCCATGGGTGTGGCCCTAAAGAGACAAAAAAAAAAAAAGACAAATAATAATTATAGAAGATATGTTCTAATTGCCATTTTGTTACTTTTTACCTGGTGTTTTTATAATTATTCTCTCTTGTTTTCTTCTTTTCTTCTCTTACCTTGTAGTTTGATGATTTTCTCTGTAATTATTGCATATCTCTTGTAGGTTTTTGATTTGTGGTTACCATGGAATTTAAATGTGTTCACTCTAACTATACATCCTGGTTTTAAACTTCAGTCATTTAAGTTTCGTAGCATTCTAAAACATCTACATTTTTATACCCTCCACTATGTTTTGTGTTTGTGACATCCAATTGTGCATGTTCATATCTATCCCTTAACTGTTTATTTTATTTATTATTTACAATTTTTTTGCTATTTAATTTCATATTAGCTTATTTAAATTGTTGATCCACACCCCTTGCCATATTCTTGCTTCATGTGAAAGGTATTTTATCTTTCCTGTAATTTTTATTTCTTATTGTAGCTTTTTTTTTCTAACTTAGAGAAGTATCTTTAACATTGCTTTGGGTAGGTTTAGTATTAACTCTTTTAATTTTTCTTGTTTGAGAATTTATTTATTTCTCCTTAAATTTTGAATGATAACCTTGCTGTCTAGAGCATCCTAGTTTGTAGGTTTTCCCTGTTCAGCACTTTAAGTATACCATGCTTCTCTCTTCTGGCCTCAAAATTTTCTATAGAAAAATCAGCTGATAGCCTTATGGGGGGCTCCCTTGTATGTGACCCTTGTTTTTCTATTGCATAGAAATACAAATAATTTTGCTTTAGAATTCTCTTTAACTTTGGGCATTTTAATTATGATATATATATCTTGATGTGGTTGTGTTTCAGTACATCTTCTTTAGAATAATCTGAGCTTCCTAAACTTAGATAACTGTTTCCTTGCCTCAGTTTGGGATATTTTTCAGCCATAATTTTATTGAATACATTTTTCATCCCCTTTTCCCTCTCTCCTCATTCTAGGACCTCTATAATCTGAATGATGGTCAGCTTAATGTTATCTCAGACAACTCTTAAACTGTTTCCATTAAAAAAAAATTGTTGTTCATGCCCTTCAAGAGCAGAGTCTTGGTTTCTTACATCCCTCTTGTAAGCTCTACTGGTTTTCAAATTAGTTAAGAGGGCTCTTCTTCCTAGAAGATGTTAATATATATATAATATATATATAATATATAATAATATATAGCTTGAACCCCTCTTGCTCCTGGGAGGATTCCAGAACTTACAATATCCTCTTCCTCTCCTGAATATGCTACCAGGGGTATGGGTCCCAACCTGATTACTTTCCCTTCCTTCCTACCATACTGTGTGGCACTTTCATTACAGACTTGCTTGTAGAAAAGCCACTCTGCCAGTTTCTGGGTCAAGTTCAGTGATAGTTGCTCGCATGTATTTGTACCTTTCATAAGAGGAGGTGATCTCAGCAACCTCCTGCTCTGTCGTCTTGATCTCATCTTTTGTTGATAATTTTTGATTCTACATTCTTGACAGGTGTTGGTCTACAGTTTTAATGTCCTTTAATATCTTTGTCCAAGCCTGGCCTCATAAAATGAGTTGGTTGTTACCACCTATTCTGTTATTTTCTAAAAGATACTGCTTAAATTTGGCACCATTCTTTTATTAAATATTTGTAAGAATTCATCAGGGAAGCCATATGTACCTGGAGTTTTCTTATTGTTACTGGAAATTTTAATGGGCATAAAATAAGTCAAAGGATTTCTTCTTAAAAGAGCATTGGTAATTTTGGCCTCAAAGTTATAGGCACAATGATATATTCCCTTATAATCACTTTTATATATTAAAAGTCTATAGTGATGTCTCCTCTATCATTCCTATTGTTGATAATTTGTGTCTTTTTTCTTTTACCTCATAAATCTTGTTACAGGACAAACAATTTTTTAAATTTATTTTAAAAAGAATTATTTTGTTTTATTGATTTTCTATTCTTTTTCTGTTTTCAATTTCATTGATTTAAATTCTTATATTTATTTCTATCATTTATCATTTTCTTGCTTTGGGATTAATTTGCTATTTTTTAAATCTTATTTCTTAAGGTGGAAGCTTATTTTTTTGTTGTTTTAGGTTTTTTTTTTTTAATGATTACACCTGTGCCATATGGAAGTTCCGGGGCCAGGGACTGAATCCAAGATGCAGCTGCAATCTACTCTGCAGCTGCAACAATGCTAAATACTTTAAACCACAGTGCTGGTCCAGGAATTGAAACTAAATCTCCACAGTGACCTGAGCTTCTGCAGTCAGCTTGTTAACACACTGCACCATGGAAGAGACTTCTGGAAGCTTATGTTATAGATTTGAAGCCTTCTTTTAAAAATGTATGCATTTAATGCAACATTTTCTTCTACACCTTGTATTGGGGAGATCCTATGCCTTTTTATATGTTCTATTTTCATTTTCATTCAGTTCAAAATATTTTCTTATTTTCCTTGAGAGTTTAAACATGTGGGATGTTTAAAAGTCTAATTTCTAACTACTTGGCACCTTCCGTATATTTTTCCATTTTTTTATTTCTAATTTAATTCTGTCATGGTTTGAAAACATAGTTTGCATGTTTCTTATTCTTTTATATTAGTTAAGATTTGTTTTATGGCATAGAATGTGGTCTATATTGGTAAATGTTTCATATTTAATTAAATAAAAGTTGTAATCTGATATTTTAGAATATCAAATGTCATTTAGGTCGAATTGGTTTATAGTCGTCTTCAACTCTTATATCTTTGCTGTTTTTTTGTCTACCTTTTCTATTAATTACTGAGATAGGAATGTTGAAGTGTTCTAGTGTAACTGTGTTTTTAGTTCTCTTAGTTTATGTTCTCTTAATTTATATTCATGTATTTTGAAACTATTTTGGTGTGCCTACCCATTTATTATTGTTGTATCACCTTGGGGAATTGATCTAGGAACATAATACTTCTCTCAGAGATCTAGCCACACATGCTGCCCCACCATTCTGCCTGAAAGAAGCAACTCTTTATAGAAAAGCAGTGAGAGAAAAGAGAGACATAATTGGACACTTCTTCCACAGAAGCCTCTTTTCCCAGATTTTCTCTCAGGGTTTTGATGCCTGTGTTATGACCATGGGATAACTCCAAGAATGAGATTGCCTTTGGGGCAGTGCAAAGGAAACAAAAAAAAAGGACTTCCTTTCCAACACTCCAGCTCATAGGGAACTTCTTCCTGATACTCTGGCCAGAAAGACAGGTTTCCTCTCTGGATTTTGGCTGCCCATGTCTCACTGCACAGTTTCACAATGGGATGCTCTTTGGCTTAAAATCAAGATAAAAGAGTTGAGAAAGCCCAGAAACATAGACCTTCTGTATAATTTTCTTTACCATCTATTCCCTTCCTCAATCTTCCTTTCATTTTTAATTATTCAGAGTCCTCATTTAATTGCTCTTTGCATTTTTTTCCCAGAGGTTTTAGTTGTAATCCATAGGAGATCCAGACTGTGGTGGATTTATTACCCTTGACCACATGCTGGAATTCAAAGAATTTTGCTTCATGATGCTAAATAAAGATTTAGACACATATTAATATAGTTAATTCTAAAGCTCTTTTCTTGAACACTGTATTCCACATCTTACATATGAAGGATAATCTTACTTTTATATATTTTATGAAAAATTAAAAGCCTTGTGACCTATTGTTTCTATTTTGTTGCCTGGAGGTAGCTGAAAGGGAACAAGAGCTAAAATAAAAGTTAAGTTGACACAAGGAGAAAGAAAGAGAGAAAGGGCAAAAAAAAAAAAAAAAGATATCAAAGGATAGATAGATGTGAGTTGGCTTGCATCATTAAAAATATGCACTTTTCATATGTCTCAACTAAGGTTCAGGCAGGAAACAAATGTCATACTAAGAGGGTAACTATAAAGAATTTAATGAAGGTACTGTTTACAAAAGGAGTGGGCAGGGTAAGGAAAGTAATAAGGGATGCTGAAATGCAAGGGAACTCATAACAGCTGCAATCCACTCCCAGCCCTGGACTTGACTTGGCAGGAATAGTAGTCAGTACACCCCACAACAGGAGACACTGTGTTGAGAGTTGTAGCATTTAATTGGAATCTGTGGCTATAGATAGAGAAAAAGAGCCATTGCTCTACACTTGATAGGGAGGAGTTAGGCAGTAAATACTCTCTCTTGTGTCTCTTTCTGCTAGTCTTTATTTTTGTACTAATTCAAATGGGTGCCAGATTCAAGTATCACCTCTCAGAACTCAGAGCAGGATAGAGAAGAGTAGAAAGTGGTTATGGGGGACAAATATGGAATGTCTACTCATTTTACCTAGCATCCTTCATTTTTATCTGACAATGGAATAAAAAGATGTTTTATTAAAAAATAACATCACTGTTGTCTTAGTCTTACCTTTTACTGAAAATATTAGGACCACCTCTGCCATTCAGATATGATAGAAGAAAAAAGGATGAACATAAAAAAATTAATGTGCATGAAACATAGCTACATAGTCCTCTTTACATAGATGATCTAAAGGCTAAGTTGATAAATAGCTTTTTTCTTCCATGGCCTCTTTTGTGTTTCTCTTATCGTCTACCATCATGTTCAGTGACTGCATTAATCTGGTAGGATGTTGGAAAATTTTATTCCCAGGAGATCCAAGATCTTAATAATCCTGTATTTATTGGTTGCTGCCATTCTCTAGTATCAACTGAGCATGTCACTACTACAAGGTGACCAAGTGAATCCTCTGGACTTCAGAAATACCCATCCTTGATTCCTAATCAGCAATTTTCCCTTGAAAATAAAGATAAATCACCATTTCTAGGGAAGTGGCATTATTTTCTGCCAATGGTTTCATCAGCCTGAGGAGCCTTAAATAACCCAGGTACATTATGATTGGCAGAATAATATCATTCTAAATATGTCAGTTTCCTAGCCCCCCAAATCTGTAAATATCTAAGATTACATGATTAAAGAGAATTAAGTTTGTGCCTAAACTGACTCTAACATTGGAAGATTATCCTGGATTATCTGTTAGCCCAATGTAATCACAAGTGTCCTTAAAAGTGAAAGAGGGAGGTGAAAAAAGTGAGATAGAGGGAGATGTGACTACAAAAGAAGGGCTGGAGAGATGTCACATTGCTGGCCTTGAAGATGGAGGAAGGGAGCCTTGAGTGAAGGAAAGTGCATAGCTTCTCGAAATGGTAAAAGTCAAGGAAAAGGATTCTCCCTTAGAACCTCTGCAAAGGAATGCTGTTCTACTGGCATTTTGATTTTAGTACTACAACGTTCATGTCGGATTTCTAACCTATAGAACTGCAAGGTAATTAAGCTGTATTGTTTTAAGACACTACGTTTGTGCTGTTTTGTTGCAATAGCAACAGAGATAGTTTTCTATATATGCTGTCAGTTCCAATTTAATGGAAGCATGATTGCATTTCCTGGGGGAAGTATTTCTCTCTTGAGGAATAAGTACTCCAAATACACTGAGTCCAAGGTTGAGATGAGAAAAAAAATAAGTAATTTCTCCAGTGTGATGGGCCATTCTGACATCCATCGCTTGATTCTCATATCCATGCATTCTGGCTTTGGGACAATAATGTCTCATATTGATTTCTGACTTAAAGAATTTTCTACCATGTATTGGACAATATTTCAGCTCTCAGTATTGTTCCTTATACAACAAATAACAGATTTCAATAAGTCATTCCATCATTCTATCAATCTGGCCACATCTGCTATTGGTACACATATAAAACCAGTGAATACTCCGGTAATAAGCCCACTGCATAACTTCTTCACTGTAATATAAATTTTCAGTTAAAGAAAATATTAGTGCAGTATATCAAGGAATTGTGTAAATCTGGAAATGATGATGCTCTCAGAAATTTTGTAGGCAGAGAAGTATATATATGAAATGTGAATCTCTTCCCAGGAAGACAAATTGAGAGCATCTCTATTGTGGAAATTCTCCAATATAATCAATACACCTCAGAGAGTCTGATAGGTTTTTGACCTGGAATTATGTCATAATGGAAACAACTGTGTCCTTTGCATTTGGCAGTTTTGGCACTTGCAATATTTAAATTAGTCTGTTAAATACATGAAGAAATTTTATCCCTTCCTCTGCCTACTGATTATTCTCTGAATTATGTACCAATGTTGGTACTGAGTAATATCTATGATTTGTATAAATCTGACTTGACAATCAACTCTCTATCACACTATCACACTCCTCCTCAGATATTCTTCCTTATAAGTCCTTGACCAACATTTTAGGATCTGAATAAGTATAGATTCACTTCACTTCAGACCATATTTTCCATGCTGTAAGGTAAAGAACCAAATATCTTCTAAGTAATTCTTCTAACTAGGAATATACTATTTTATGGCTGAATTTCATGGCCATCTGCACTGGGGAGGTAATGCAGCAATTATTCCCTTCCATTTGGTTCCACATTATCTTGTGTACTCATCTGTTTACCTAGCCTGCCTTCTTCTTCCTCTGTTCCAAGAAGCTCCCCAGGTGGTCAGAAGTTCCCCATGGAACTTAATTTTGAATTCTAGCTGTCTGGGGCTGGATGCCATATGAAATGAAGCACATTCAATGTTTTGATTTGATGGATCCATAAGCACCCAGCCCAGATGGGAGTTTAGGTGGCATCATTATTTGATGTGTCATGATCAAACACTAAGTTGCCACCAAAACCTTCTTTTCAAGTAAAGAATAGTTACATGCAAAATATTTTATGGCCTTAGAATAGTAAGGGGTTTGTACCATGGGTCTCCCATAAGAGTTTGCAAGAGATTCCACATAACCCCTCAATATACCATAGACAAAGCCCACACCATTAGATATGTTAGATCATAAGGTCTAGGAATTAGGGAAGCTTGCCTTGTGAGTCTTGACCTGCTGCAGAGTCTTTTATTCCTTAATGTTTCTCCTCAAATCTAGAAACCTTCTGGGATACCTAATAAAAAGATCAGAAAATCTCTGACAATTGTCCTCCTAAAATTTTTGAAATTTGTCAGACCCCTCTAGTAATTCTCTACTTCAGAGGAGACTCTAGGTAATTGTGCCATTCTTCTCCCGGCAATGTCTCTGGAATGAACCATTGTGATATTCTGCAGAATAAGAAGAAGTTTATATTTCTGACAGACTCTATAGTACTAGGGAGCAGGAAAGTTGACATTGCCTTGAGATATGGTATTGAGAGAACAGCTATCACTGACACAGGAAAAAAGGATGCTTTTGTTTTCCTTTACCAAGAGGGATAGAAAATAACTTCCTAGAGTGATAGCTGTCTGTCAGCTGCCAAAAGCTAAGTCCAGTTTGTTGAGCAAAATTTGAATGATTAGTATCATCACCTAATTAAGATTGAAATTATTCACAGCTATTGTTTATCAGTGGTACTTATATCACTTTTTTTCCCAATGGTTAAAAGATATGATAGACAGAGAAATAAGATCTACCATCACCTCTACAACCTGCAAGTCTTTGATAACGGCTCTAATCTCTGCAATACCCCCAGAAATGCTTGCAGTTTTCAGTCTACTTTTGTCAGTGATGTGGGTGATACATAGTTCTAAGGCCATTGTTCTGGCCCTTCCCATCAAAACAGTTATCACTCTGTTGATTCAGAAATCAATGCAAGATTCTGCTCATTACTAAATATATCTATTCTTACTATGAATTCTGGGCTTGGGAAAATAGCTACTGTAAAGTTCCATGGTCCTACAATTATGAGATGAACTAAGGTCAAAACTCCAACTGTCACCTAATTTCCATCACTCTGATCAGTTGTCTATAATAGCATTTAGATTTGTCTGTAGAAAGGAAAGTATTCAGAGCCAGTATCTAATGTCCCTTAGAAAGTATGGATATTTTCCTTCCTGTAATGCACAGACACCTTGACAAAGAGCTGACTATCCTTCAGGAGAAAGTTTCTGAAGATTAAAGAAAAAAAATACATACTACAGAATACTTCTGCAAATAGACATGACTTCCTATTGAAAGGGCTTCAGGTTCATAACCTGGAGAAGAGCCAGTGAATTCCTACTACTGTATATGAATTTACATTGTTGTCTGCTAAATCTAGAATTTTCCACTAATTTTTATCAAGAAGTATCTTCATAGGCTTGGTGCTCTGATTTTCCTTAGGGTCACTGTGATCAAGTAGCCATTGGCACAGGACCTTGCTGTTCAAACTCCCCCGATTACTACTCTTTAAACTTCTTTGTGGCCTCAGTCAATCCCTCTTATTCTTTTTTTTTTATTTGCACAGTATTTTTTTAACAATGATTTTTATTTTTTCCATTATAGTTGGTTTACAGTGTTCTATCAATTTCTATTGTACAGCAAAATGACCCAGTCATACATATAGATACATTCTTTTTCACATTATCCTCCCTCATGTTCCCTGACAAGTGACTAGATATAGTTCCCTGTGCTATACAGCAGGATCTCATTGCTTATTCACTCCAAATGTAATAGTTTGCATCTATTAACTCCAGACTCCCAGTCCATCCCACTCCCTCCCCTCCCCCTTGGCAACCACAAATCTGTTCTCCAAGTCCATGAGTTTCTTTTCTGTGTAAAGGTTCATTTGTGCCATATATTAGATTCCAGATGTAAATGATATCATATGTTTGTCTTTCTCTTTCTAATGTACTTCACTCAGTATGAGGGTCTCTATTTCTATCCGTGTTCTGATTCTGAAGGCAACTGCTGTAATCTGGCAACTACCTCTCTGGGATTCTATTATTTTTGTTTATTATCACTGGGCACCCCCCACCTCATCTCTAGCCTGCAGATTTTTCACGAATGCTGGTGGCTCCTTGATAAAGCATTCTTAGTGTCTTAGCAAAGTTAAGTGTCCTCTGGACCATCCCATAAGATCTGGTTAGGGAAAGGTTGATTATGTTGCACATACTGGCTCCACTTTACTCTTTCCTAGTCAGTAGTATGCCAGAGAGTTCTGGCATCTCAATCAAATGTAGGTACTGTTGTGCATAGGTGTCAATTAACCAACCCATCAGGTTTCTGACACTACTCCCAGGTGCTTGGGCCAACACATTAAATCCTGAGTCTTAAGTAAATGTACTCACTTAAATAAATTGGAGCCAGGGGAGTTCCTTTCATGGCTCAGTGGTTAACAGTCTCTACCAGGATCCATGAGGATGTGGGTTTGATCCCTGGCCTCGTTCAGTGGGTTAAAGATCCAGCATTACTGTGAGCTGTGGTGTAGGTCGCCGACACAGCTTGGATCCCGTGTTGCTGTGGCTGTGGTGTAGACTGGCAGCAGCAGCTCCGATTCTACTCCTAGCCTGGGAACTTCCATATCCTATGGGTGTGGCCCTAAAAAGGAAAAAGAAAAAGAAAAAGAAAATAATTAGGGCCAATATATTTCATCTTCCTTGTTTTAACATCTTGAGAATATGTTGCCATTATAGGTTCTCTCAGTTTCTAAACTTACAAATTGACAAGATCCTACCAGTTTGTTCTATAAGTTGCATCTTGCAAAGAACACATCTCATCTATCTTTTTGGATATTCTGGCTTCTAATTCTGTTTATGAGATGAGGCAAGGGGGATAGTAAGGAGGGTTCCCAAGGAGAATTTCTATGACTTGAGATAAGTACTCCAAGAAATCAGTGTATGATTTTCTTTTAGATGGAAGAGGAGGGACTTTTTTCACTAGCAAGGATGTTTCTTTAGCATAAGGGACAATGCAAGTTGAGGCTACAAAATTTCTTGTGGTGCAGTAGGTAAGGGATCTGCCATTGCTTCAGTTGTGTGCAGTCACTGCTGTGGCATGGGTTGAGTTCCTGGCCTGGGATCTTTCACATGCCATGGGTATGACCATATAATAAATACATAAATAAATAAATAATACTTTAAAAAAAGAAAAAGAAAATTGAGGCTGCTACTCTGTAAATTTTTTATTCATACCTGAACTTGAATCTAATTCATGTGATTTGCTGTTACAGGCAATATTATATTTCTTTAAAAATGATGCAATTTTTTTTCTGATTTTTCAACTCATACTTTTAATTTTGAATTTTATAGATTTTGACAAAAATTTTTTTGTTTGTACTTTCTCAAGGGCAATCAGAGCAGCCAGTTCACCCTATAATCACCACTATTAGTGACACATGGAGCAATCGTGATAACAGTGCATGCAGCAGATTACCAGTGTCTCATTTTTCTCAGCAAATGTGATCATTGACGTGTGCAATCAAATGCCAGGATTCCTTTTTGATGGCTCTTCTCTCAGGCCACTTCCAGGAAATACTGTATTATCCCGTTAGGAAGGAAATAACACAACCAAAAAAGTAAAGAAAATTAAATAAAGGGGCAATTTACCAAGGTGTGGGAAGGTGGAGTAAAGATATAAGGGACCTGCGATACAACCAGGATCGAGCAGGAAATTTTCCACAAGTAATTGGAAGGGCTTGGGGTACAAGCTCCTGAGGGTACCAGTCATCTCTGGAAGGGCAGACAAGAAGCAGAGTCTCAGGGGTGTCCCACAAAATCTTGTCAATACAGAGCTGAGGATACACATTCTCTGACTCCTTTCCTCTCTTTGCTGCTGGAGCCTCCCACACAAGGACCCTACCAGCACCGACAGGACAAGAAAACTCAGAGGGTATGGCACACCTGGCCAGACCTCAAGCCAGAGAGAAGTCTCAGTGAGTGGAGAGTGGGCGGAGAGCAGCCAGGGAATATGAAAGGAGCCTTGAGTGTCAGACCTGTTCTTGTATCAGAGATACTGAAATGGGAAAAAGTGCTTTTAACACACTTTCCAAGCTTAATGAAATATGGTAATACATAAACAGATCAGAATATGAAAATGATTTAAAAAGATAAAAGAAACAGAGCATGCCCTTGAGGAAGTTATTTATTTTAATGGTACATTAAATTGAAGTATTAGATTTTCTGAGAGTAGCAAGGGGAAAAACCATGAGTAATAAAAATTTAATTGTTTGATAAAAATGGAACAAAAAATTAATCTTGATATTTTCTTTAGGCAAATTTCAAGAAGAATCTATCCTACAAATCTTTGTTTTAAGGTATTTTCGTCTCAAGATAAAAGAAATCTTTCAGAACAAGAGTTTGGGTGTGGAAGCATTTCAGTAAAACAAACAAACAAAAAATGGCTCTAAGCAAGGCCAAGGAGACAACTCTTGAATGTGATTTCTTCATAAGTTTATGTATTAAAGGAGATTGTTATTTGGCTTTGTTTTCAGGTGTAGCTCAAGGCAAACTTTAGAATCACCTGCAGTTTATTCACTTTAGCCTCAGTTTTTCTTAATTTTTCCATTTTTCCTTCGATATGACACTTATCTCAAAATGCAAATATGAAAAACAAAACAAAATATAACTTTTTGTTTTTAATTTTCTTAAGGACTTTATTTTCATCAGAATTTTGTAAAGTCCTTAAGAAAATTAACAACAAAAGTTATATTTGTGGATGTTAATTTCCATATACTTATTAAATTAGTAACATCTTTATGAGAATTTATTTTGACCAAAAATAATGGGGAGAGAGGATAAAGAAAGACTTGGTGAATTGCAAAAGCCAGACCTGCTGAGAGACTAGTTAAACATTGACTTGTAAAATTCATAAATTGTTAGGAGTGAGAGAAAATATAATTTAGTGAGATGTGGTATTCATCCTGTACCACTGAGTACTGAACAAGAAAGAAACTTCCTTCCTGGGAACAAATTGAATTTTCTTTAGAGAGAAACACAAAGGCAGTCCCTTGGGAAGAGTGTCAAAATCAAATAATAATTTCAATCTATGATGGCTTTTATCTAAAGAACTCAGTCACATTTGCTCATTAGTTTTCAGAACATACTTGTAATTTGTCTCTTGAACTGTAATGTCTTTTGTTGTTTTTGTCTTTACAAAAAAATTGACCTGTGATAACTGCTATTGAGGTTATTTAAATAGGGTGAACTACTAAGAAACAGACCTTTTTTAATAGTTATTTCCCCAATACGACTTTTTTTTCCTACTGTACAGCATGGTGACCCAGTTACACATACATGTACAATTCTATTTTCTCACATGATCACGCTCCATCATAAGTGACTAGACAGTTGCCAGTGCTACACAGCAAGATCTCATTGCTAAGCCATTCCAAAGGCAATAGTCCACATCTGTTAATCCCAAACTCCCAATCCACCATATGCCCTTCCCATCCCCCTTGGCAACCAAAAGTCTATTCTCCAAGTCCATGATTTTCTTTCCCATGGAAAGGTTCATTTGTGCCTTATATTAGATTCTAGATATAAGTGATATCATATGGTATTTGTCTTTCTCTTTCTCACTTACTTCACTCAGTATGAGTCTCTAGTTCCATTCATGTTGCTGCAAATGGCATTATTTCATTCTATTTTATGGCTGAGTAGTATTCCATTGTGTATGTACACCACATCTCCCTAATCCAGTCTTCTGTTGATGGACATTTGGGTTGTTTCCATGTCTTGGCTATTGTGAATAGTGCTGCAATGAACATGCAGGTGCATGTGGCTTTTCTAAGGGAAGTTTTGTCTGGATATATGCCCGAGAGTGGGATTGCTGGGTCATACAGTAGTTCTATGTATAGTTTTCTAAGATACCTCCATACTGTTTCGCCATAGTGGTTGTAGCAGCTTACATTCCCACCAACAGTGCAGGAGGGTTCCCTTTTCTCCACACCCCCTCCAGAACTTGTTATTTGTGGACTTGTTGATGATGGCCTTTCTGACTGGTGTGAGGTGGTATCTCATGGTAGTTTTGATTTGCATTTCTCTAATAATCAGGGATGTGGAGCATTTTTTCATGTGCTTGTTGGCCATCTATACATCTTCCTTGGAGAAATGTCTATTCAGATCTTTCGTCCATTTTTCAATTGGGTTGTTGACTTTTTTGCTGTTGAGTTGTATAAGTTGCTTATATATTCTAGAGACTAAGCCCTTGTCAGGTGCATCATCTGACACTATTTTCTCTCATTATGTAGGTTGTCTTTTTCTTTTCTTTTTGGTTTCCTTTGCTGTGCAAAAGCTTGTCAGTTTGATGAGGTCCCATGGGTTTATTTTTGCTTTTATTTCTGTTTCCTTGGGAAACTGACCTGAGAAAATATTCATAAAGTTGATGTCAGAGAATGTTTTGCCTCTGTTCTCTTCCAGGAGTTTGGTGGTGTCTTGTCTTATATGTAAGTCTTTCAGCCATATTGAGTTGATATTTGTGCATGGTGTGAGGAAGTGTTCTAGTTTCATTGATTTGCATGCAGCTGTCCAGGTTTCCCAGCAATATTTGTGGAAAAGACTGTCTTTTTCCCATTTCATGTTCTTGCCTCCCTTGTCAAAGATTGATTGACCATAGGTGTCAGGGTTTATTTCTGGGTTCTCTCTTCTGTTCCATTGGTTTGTGTGTCTGTTTTGGTACCAGTACCACACTGTCTTGATGACTGTGGCTTTGTAGAAGTGCCTGAAGTCTGGGAGAGTTACGCCTCCTGCTTGGTTTTTTTCCCTCAGAATTGCTTTGGCAATTTTGGGTTTTTGTGTTTCCATATAAATGTTTGTATTATTTGTTCTAGTTCTGTGGAAAATGTCATGGGTAATTTGATAGGGATTGCATTGAATCTATAGATTGTTTTGGGTAGTATGGTCATTTTTACAATATTAATTTTTCCAACCAAGGATCATGGGATATCTTTCCATTTCTTTACATCTTCTTTAATTTCCTTGATTAATGTTTTATAGTTCTTGGCATATAATTTCTGGTATTTGATTTTTTGGGGTGCAATTTTAAAAGGTATTGTATTTTTGTATTCCTTTTCTAATATTTCATTGATAGTATACAGAAATGCAATTGATTTGTGAATGTTAATCTTATATCCTGGTACTTTGCTGAATTTGTTGATCAGTTCAGGTAGTTTTTGGGGTAGGTTCTTAGGGTTTTCTATATATAGTATCGTGTCATCTACATATATTGACAGTTTTACCTCTTCTCTTCCTACTTGGATGCATTTTATTTATTTTGTTTGTATGATTGCCGTGGCTAGGACTTCCAGTACTATGTTGAATAAGAGTGGTGCGCATGGGTATCCTAGTCTTCTTCCAGATTTTAGCGGGAAGGCTTTCAGCTTTTCTCCATTGAGTATTATATTTTCTGTAGGTTTGTCATAAATGGATTTAATTATGTTATGGTGTGTTTCCTCTATACCCACTTTGGTAAGAGTTTTTATCATGAATGGATGTTGGACATTGTCAAATGCTTTCTCTGCATCTATTGAGATGATCATGTGGATTTTGACTTTTCTTTTGTTAATGTGGTATATGATGTTGATTGATTTGTGTATGTTGAACCATCCTTGTATACCTGGGATGAATCCCACCTGGTAGTGGTGTATGATCTTTTTATGTGTTGTTGGATTTGGTTGGCTAAAATTTTGTTGAGAATTTTTGTGTCTATATTCATCAAAGACATTGGCCTATAGTATTCTTTTTTGGTGGTATCTTTGGTTTTGGAATTGGTAGTGTTCCTTCTTCAATCTTTTTATCAGACAGTTTTTAAGCTTCAGTTTTTTCTAGATGCATAAGTTTATAATGTTTAAAATGTAATAAATAACATTTTAATGCTACATGCATTAAAACTAAATTTTTAAATTTCAAAACTTTGCACTATTCTTCTGTGCTTTATTCCACTAAATTCAATATCTAATTTCTCATGACTATTCCTAAGTTTTACCTAATAATTTCTATATATAAGATGGTTTGATTTGGCACTACACTGCTTTTCTATTCCACTAGTGTCTCTGTAATTTTTTCCATTTTTTTGTTGTGGTGAAATAAACATGATAGAATCTTTACTCTCAAAACCATTTTTAAAGCACAGCATTTTTTAGTATTGAGTACTTCTCATTGTTGTGCAGCTGTCACTAACATCCATCTCCAGATGTCTTTTCATCTTGCAAAAATGAAACTCTGTACCCATTAAACAACACTTAAGAATCCAGTCCTGAAGCCATGAATTCTGTTAAGGGAAAACTATTTAGTTAATGCCAGCTTGTTTGCATCATATTGCCCTAGTCTCTCCATTTCCAAATTGGTCTCCTGAGCATCTTCCAAGGATCATTAGCAGTCCTAAGAATTCATAATAGTTTTGGCTATGGCCTCATGTCTCAGGTACATCGTTCATTTGTATTTAGCTTAGCCATCAATCTGTTAATCCATAGCAGGTGTCTTAGTATTTCCCACCATATAAAAGTTACTGTCAAAATAACTCATACAATGAAGGGATATTATAGAACTTCTCCCAGTCATTAAACTTTTAACTTTTTTCATCTTCCTTGTGAGATTGGAAGATCTCCATGGTTATTGTCCTTTACAACACAGTGTGGGTGACTAAGACACACTCATCTCTGTACTCTTTCTCAATACTTCTCTGAGATTAGAGCCATCCATACCATTTCAAGATATTTTATTTGCTTTCATTGCTCTGTTTTCTGCCTTACTAAGCATTTAAGTTAGTTTTACCTTATTTTTTTCATAGGAAACTCATACTTACTAAACCTATTATATTGGAAGTTGCTAACCTGACATCTGCCTCTTTATGTATGTCAGAAATACTTTTTAGGTCTTCAGGCCTTTCTGGGTTTAAAGGTAATTAAGTATTTTCTTCTCCCTAAGTTCCTACAGGGAAACTATTTTGCCTAAAATCATGTGACCTATACTTCTCAAATAAATTTTGATTTGCACATATTTTTAACAGGACTTTTTTTGTCTATTGCTCTAAATGAGAGATAAAATCAAAGAGAGCCAAAATTTGTTACCTAAACAATTGGATAAATTAGATCTCTCAATTTTTTCAAAATTAGTGTTCAATAATTTACATTTTAAATTGGATACTCATTGGAGTATTTTCTGCTTTTACAGTAAGTATTGGGAAAATGCATGATAGGATATCAAGTACTCTTTTTACTTTGCTGTAATACTACTATTATAATTTTTTTTTTGTTCTGGAAAATTTTGTGCAAGTACAGCATATAAAAGAATAGTATGATAAATCCTTTATGTACTCATCTTGCATTTTCAATAATTGTCGCTTATAGACGAACTTGTTTCAGTTTTGTTCCTGCCCATTCAGCTACCCTATATTATTTTGAAGCGAATTCCAGATATAACATCTTCCATCTTTAGGTATTTCACTAAGTGTTTAAAAGAAAGAGAAAGACCTTTGTAAAAGCACAGCCTTAATACCATTATACTATTTGGGAAAAATAAGTAATCCCTTACAATAATTAAAAATCCAGTCAATATTCAAACTTTCTTAACTGGCTACCTTTATTTCTACCCGATTTGCTTTGCGTCATTGTGGCATTGACATGTTCCTCTGTTACTTGAGTTTTCTGTAAACTTATAGCTAAATCTAGAGGTTTGGCCAGGCTCAGGTGTTATTTTTTTAAAATTTTATTTGGTTATAAATAATTTATGAGTGTTATCATGTACTTTCCTCAGGATGTTGTCCTTTTTGTGCCATTAGAAAACATTGATGATTACTGATTAGATTATTTCCTTATAGGTTTGCAAAGTGGGAATATTCTAACTTGGCTATTTATTCTGCCTTTTTTTTTTCCTTAAGCTGGATTATAGCTGTAAATAATCAACAGTAGATTTGATTACTCTCAAATTTTGTTAACATAGAAAGGATGAATACTTGACTATTTCCCTTACCGTACCATTTTATAATAAAATTAGTTACTTTCCAAGCATTCTTTTGAAGAAACAACTAAATGTATTTAAATATATACTTTTGATTTCATTTAACTTATTTTAGCCCACAGTAGTTATTATTCTTTCTGAGACTCAAACTATCCCACTTTGCACAGTATAAGCCTCTTCAGGTTTACTCTTGAATACTTTGGGCATGGTCACAGAAGTTTAAATAGTTTTGTTGTTGTATATTATATGATGTCCCAGAACATCTTGTATAATTCCTCTGGCAGCCTTTTGATCACCTATTAATTTATGGGACTTTGTTTTATTTTTAGTGACAAATACATTAGATTTTATAATCTAGGCACCAGGATGCTTGTTATTCCCAGGGTGATTTTTTTTTCCTAGTCCTTTTCAGTGGGAGGAATTGGAGAAAATGAATCTTTTCAAAAACAGATTTATTTTTAAGAGCAGTTTCAGGTTCACAGGAAAATTTAACAGAAAGTACAGAAAGTTCCTTTGGGCCCCCTTTCATACACAACCTCCCCCATTATCAACATCTAAAAGTGTGGTACATTTGTTACAATCAAAGAAACTATGTTGACACATCATTATCATCCAAAGCGGACAGTTTACATTAGCGTTACTCTTGAGTACATTCTTGGGTTTTGACAAATATATAATGACATGCATCCATCCTTATAGAATCAAAAAATAATTTCATTACCCTAAAATATCCTCTATATTCTGCTTATTTATCCCTTATTTCTCTACTGACCTTTTTATGGTCTCCATAGTTTTGCCTTTAATAGACTATCATATTGTCATAATCATACAATATGTAATCTTTTCAAACTGACTTCTTTTCTCCATGTCTTTTCGTGGCTTGATACTTCCTTTCTTTTCAGTGTTCAGTAATAGTCCCTTGTCTGGTTGTGTCACAGTTTATTTATCCATTTACCTACTGAAGGGCATCTTGGTTGCTTCCAGATATTGGCAATTATGAAAAAAGTCATAAACACCTGTGTGTAGATTTTTGTGTGGACATAAGTTTTCAACTCTCTCAGGTACATACTAAGGAGCATGATAGTTGGATTCTATGATAAGAGTATGTTTAGTTTTGTAAGAAACTGCCAAAATGTCCTCCAAAGTGGTTTTACCATTTTGCATTCCCACCAGAAAAGAATAAGAGCTTCTGTTACTCCACATCCTTGCTAGCATTTGATGTTATCACTGTTTTGGATTTTCACCATCACTTACTTTAATTTAAAAAGGCATCAAGTTATACTGATTATTTCCTACTGTACCTTGGAAAAAGTTTTAACTTAAATAATTTATTTTATATGTATTTTATATGTGTATTTCTTTCTCTTAAGCCATAAACTTTCTAATGATATAGGCATAATTATTTTGCCTCAGCTTCACACGACATTATTGTGAATAATAGTTTTCCAGTTCTACAGAAACTCTTTTTTTACAATTATAAATTTTAATTTTTTAAAAATTTTATTGGAATATAGTTGACTTACCAAGTTACGTTAATTTCAGACGTACCCAGCAAAGTAAATCAGTTATACATAAACATATATTCATTCCATTTCAGAATCCTTTCCCATTTAATTCTGAGTGTTCCCATTAACCAAACAAATCACTAGTTAATGAACTTGGAAACCAACTCAAGGTCTATGATGACTCTCTGCTGGAGCATTACTTGATTACTATCCTTGGTTATATTCTAGAAGCTTCAATGACCTTGAACATTGGGAAGAATAAGGCCATGCTTGGTGAGGTCTTAGACTCATGTAGTTATTAACTACAATGCCGTCTTTGTTTATGTGTATAAAATTATATTTTACCAAGAACCCTTTATGTCAAAATCATCCGTATTAATAAGTGTTAGCTGGGTAAGTTTTATTTTATTTTTTTTCAAGGTGTTAGGAGAGATTGGCCTTGATTTTTACTAGAGAATCTTCAAGGAGCCATTAATGTATATAAACAGAATATTGAATCCTAAATGTTGGACAAAATGCTTCTCTGTCTGAAAGTATACATATTTTGGTGATACAATAGGAACATTTCTGTGAACTTGAACTAAATTTCATCTCACAATTAAAGCCTGAGCTTCACTTTGCAATGTGGTGTATACTGAAATTCAGAAATCTAGGCAAGATGTTCTATTCAGGCATCCCAGACCCATTATCTTTAGGTTAAGTGATTTTCCTTTTTTGGATGATTTTGAATTAGCAGTTAGACAACCAAAGAGAATGATTACTACTTAATCTTAGGGGCTATCATTACAAAATTAGCAATCTGTCTCACTGATGCACAGTTGAGCATTCTGTTTTGTGCCCTGAGGAAAAACATAAAATCACAAATGTGTTTAGTATTGTCTTGTCTTCTGTATCCTATTCATGATTGAAGATGACTGATTTGGCATAACCTAACTCAATTTTGACTTTCTGGTAATTAAACATTTACTCTTGAACATAGTTTTTCATTAGTATGATTTCATTTTGCTTCACTCTTTCTTCATAGCCTTCAAATAAATCTTTATAGGGGCCCTGGAGCTACTGCATTGAAGTAGTAATATAAACACCAAATGAACGATTCTGTTGTTTTATGACTTTTATTTTAACATTACTCTCCAAAGTATACTGAAGAAACAGGTTTATGGATTTTTCTTTACAATTTCTAACAGCTTGGTTCTAACAGCTTGACTAATTACACAGGTCAATTAAAATAGTTTTCAAATGTATTTTGGTAGTCCAAATAAAGACTTTTTTTCCCACTGTGATAACAAAAAAGAAATATCAGTGTTTTAAAAATTAAAAACCATTCCCATTGCTACTCTGCAGGTTAAGGACTCAAACTTGTCTCTGTGAAAACTGTGGTTTGATCCCTGGCCTTGCTCATTGTGTTGAGGATCTGGCATTGCTACAAGCTATGACACAGATCTCAGATGCAGCTGAGATCCAGTGTTGCCCTGTCTGAGGAGTGGTTGCAGCTTCAATTCGACCCCTGGCCTGGGAACTTCCAGATGCTGCAGGTTCAGCCTTAGAAAGGAAAATGAAAGAAAGAAAGAAAGAAAGAAAGAAAGAAAGAAAGAAAGAAAGAAAGAAAGAAAGAAAGAAAGAAAGAAAGAAAGAAAGAAAGAAAGAAAGAAAGAAAGAAAGAAAGAAAGAAAGAAAGAAAGACAGGAAGGAAGGAAGGAAGACAGGAAGGAAGGAAGGAAGAAAGAAGGAAAGGAAAACAGGAGGAGAAAAAAGAAATAAAAAAATAAAATAAAAAATAAAAATTAGCTGCATGGTTGGTTCAAACTAAGTAACACAAAGTTTGTTTAAAATGCACTTCTACTTAAAATGTCAAAATTTAAAATAAAATTATCCAGAGGGTGTTACTAGAATAAATAATTCTGGTATCCTTGGGATTGTGGTGGAAATAGGGATGGTTTTATTTGAATTGGGCACCAGGTTTCTTCATATTTTACAAAATAGAGCTCCAGTTCTAGACTTCAGAACAGTAGGCCCTGGTGGAGGGTGTTGCCAGCTGGCAAACTTCAGAATGTGTGATCTCAGCACCAATACACACTGCCTCTTTCTGAACCTGATCAATCTTGGGAAAGCTAAACTCATTTAAATAAATATCCAGGAGTTTTAACTGCTTCCCCTTCTTACATGTTTCAGAAGCCTTTTTTACAGGCAGTAACTGCTGTTAAAAGAATATTTTCCAGCCTTGTGTTACATAATTAATTCATAGACTTAAAAAAAAGACATTTTGTACTCTAATCTGACGAATCTATTTTATTTCTAAAATTGTGCAACATTTAAATATTTAATTTTTAGAAGTAATCCATCTTATTATTTCTCCTTTATTAATACCATGGAGGCTTTGAAGAAGGATTTTTCTTATAAGTCTAGATTATGGCTCATTGTGGCTCAAGGGTTAAGAAACCGACTAGTATCCATGAGGATGCATGTTCGATCCCTGGCCTTGTTCAGTGGGCTAAGGATCCGGTGTTGCTGTGAGCTGTGGTGTAGGTCACAGATGTGGCTCAGATCCTCCACTGCTGTGGCTCTGGCAAAGGCCAGCAGCTACAGCTCTGTTTTAACCCCTAGCCTGGGAACCTCCATATGCCACAGGCATAGCCCTGAGAAAACAATAGACAAAAGAAATAGAAAAAAAATAAGTCTAGATTGTGGACACAATTCAGTAGCATAATGGAAAACTGCTGATTCAGTGTTGAAGTGGCATGTGGTAATATAAGTAGGGCCTCATGAGAATGGGATCAAATTAGGGACATTTTAGAGCCAAGAAGTGGAGTTTGGGGTGAAGTAAAGATGAATTATTTCAGTAGAATGCCTGAATTAGGCTGGGCAAGGCAGTGAAACACTTAGTGATACAAAGGACCAGAGCTAGACCCTGATGACAAATTTAAATTATGACAGAATAATCCCATTTCAGGTGTACAAAAATGAAGTCATAGGGCTACTGAGGATCTAGTCTCAGATGCATCTCTGTGCCACTGAGAACTTGAATTTCTTTGAACTGTACCAGACACAAGGACGCTGCCCACCATGTTCAGAACACCTGCCAGCTGAAATGTTTTAGTCTCAAGTTCTCCTTTTATAATTATGCAACCATTTAGACTCCCACCAATTCTCACTTAACAAGCACCCTTGCCTCTTGCCAGTTCAGATCATAATTCTTGATAAACAACTCATGTAACTAACTATGACCTGTGGTTTTTGCTTTCCCCCTTTTTGTACTCCATCAGGAGACAATTCAAGTCCTTCTTGAATCTGTGTCTGCTGTACTGCAGTCTTAACAAACCCTATACACCTTTTCATTTCCATCAGGTCTTCGTTTCTAAAGCTTTTGTTATGTCCTTATTGTGGAGATATCCATAAAACAGAAAGCAGTGAGTGATGGAAAGGAAAGCCAATATTTGATCTCTGAGCAAAAGCCATGGCTTCTATATCACCAGACCACAAATGGACACAAAATTATGGAGACTTTTTAGTCTCTATATCAGAATCAGAGTTTTCTCAATATTCCTAGTGTGTTTGTCATTGTATTCATTACCTCAAAATATTGGTCCTAGAGATAACCTATATGTTCTCTGAGAAATGGCTGGTATTTAATAGCCAAATATTCTATACTATGTTTCTCATTTTATACACACACACACACACACACACACACACATATACATGCATGTTCAGTAAATAATATTTAATTTATTATACACAATCAAAAATTTTTGTTATGCTTATGAATCTTTTTATTAAGTCCATCAGTAATTTTTATTTTCCGTGCTTTGGCACACTAGTTTCCCTGCCCATCCTTTCTGAAATTCATCTACAAATACATCTCTAGATGCATTGCTGATGCAGAAAAAAAATTAAGAGAAATTCTCAGGAGGCAAAAATATAATTAAAACTATGAATGAGGTAAAGAGGTGAATGAGCACCTGTCAAGATGCTCCAGGGAAATCCACTTTTATCTATGGCTGGTTCCATGGCCTTTATTTTCATGGTTTGGCCATGGGGTCAAAATACAAGGCATACATCCGTTTCTGCATCTGAGGTCTAATGGGAGATAGCTTCAGATAAAGCTAGACCAAAAGAATTGCATCTTCTGTGAAAGAATGGATACAAAATAAGTCTTATCTGCAAAGGTTCTTGGATAGAAGGAGAAAAACAACAACAAAAAAAAGTTTGTTCTTAAAGTGAAAATACAAAGGTCAGCCAAGGAAAAGCCATCATATGATTAAAGCACATAATCTAATTTTCAGTTTGGACCATTGCAGCAGTTTTCAATATTGTTCTATGTAGAGCCAAGATCATCATGCTTTCTGAAAGACCAAAATAAAATGGAATGTTTGTTGTAAATCTTAAAATAATTATTTCTTTGAGTAAGTTTGTGTGTTTTAAACTGACTGCACAAAGCTGTACCTCTATTTCTTGATATGACTTTTCTTAAGTTATCTTCATGGCCCAAGACAATTAAATGCTCCCCTAAGTATTGTGCACCTCCAGGGAGGTACTGACTTAGGTGAAGAATTGAATAGCCATTATAGAAGTTTTTCATATTATTTTAAAATCATATTTTTTCTAAGAATCAATTTAGAAAAAAAAAAGTTGTACTGTGTTGATCTGCCCATTTCTTAGTAAGTCATTCCTTCCCAAAGCTTTTCACTTTTACTCTGAAGAAGAATTTTTATGAAAGTGATGAAAAAAAAATGTTCCAATGAGCTTACTTTATGAATACTTTTCTAAAATAAATAAACTTTGATCAAAGTCCTTCTCACATTATGCCAAGACAAGTAGTCTTCTTAGGTCTTGAATATTGGTATCTTGAGTTATTCTGATGATTGATGAGCAAAGAGAGAGGAAAAAGTCATTCGGATCACAAACACAAAAAAAATAATGCAGTGTAAGAGAAATTGCTGTGGACTCAGAAGCTAAGTGAGTGACTTTTAGAAACATAAGTCACAATCAGGTGGATTATTTATAGAGATAGGGTCAGGGTTAAGGGAATCTATACAGATGTTGATACATCCAGGACTTGAATACTGTGAGAAGCTGTTACCACACTAGGCTTGAAGAGGTAAAAAGCATCACTGGAATTTTGTGAGGATGAGGTCCATGAAGGATGGACTCCATCGGAAGCTGAGATCACAGGTGGATAGACCTGCTTTGAAATTCCAGTACTGAAGCAGGGAGGGGCTGGGGAAGAAGTGCCCCTTCTCTAGCCTCTGCTTTCCTGGTCACACCTCCCATTGCCTGAACCCATCTAGAAACCAGGGAGTAAAGGAGCTCAGGTGATACAGTCTGTAGAGTTCAACCCATTGGGTCACAGAGAATGGAAGAAAAGGATGGAGAATGAACGTTGCGGAGAGGTTCATACAGAACATCAAGAGGGTTATTAGTGCCTACTACTCAGGACTGGTTAGTGTGCCAAGTGCGAGTTTCTATGGCAAAGTTTTCTGCAATGCATAAAAGCTCTCGCAAAGTCACCTGAGATTCTAATGCATTTAGTCAAACTATCACCGCCCCCCAAGCTATTATCAAAGGCCAGCTAGATGGACTATCCATTTACTTTTTCAAAGACTGAGCATTACACACTCCCTTCAAGGCTGCTCTTGAAATTTATTCTGAATGCATTTTAACCAAGTGAAGTTATTGAGCATGGGAAGGGAACAGCTCACACTATGATTTTTCCTGGCAATCACACTGCCACGGCCGCCTAGAAATGACCCTCAGAGATCTAATCACAAAATATCTATCATCAGCTATATTGCGTTTTCCTCCTCTGATGCCTCTGAAAATACTTTTCACAATGAAATAACCTCATGATATGTTATTTATCATCATTTTAGTTCTGCTATGAATTTTACTCAGCTTATAAATAAAGGTTTACATTTTATGAAAGCAAGCAAGGTGATGGCATGGGAGGGAAGAAAAATGTTACTACGACAGGAAAGCTTTTAATGTCAGAATTTTCTCATCTGATCCTTTTCACACTCATTGCTTTTTTGTCAGAAATGCCATGGCAAAACTGCGGGAGACTTGTTTTAGCCCTGATTAGCATCTAACTCTGTCACATCCATTTCCAGGGCTGTGTCATAAGCACCTTTGAGACCCAGTAAGTAGGAACACGGTGACTTTGGTATGGATAACAAGGAAGTCAATAATGCTATCATATTCTATGTCTCAAATAATGAGAGTCAACTTTTAATTTAAATTTCCAAAATTTGGTTTTATATTATCAGATTGGATTCAAAAGGTAAGTTAACTTTAGAGTGACTCCTTCTCATTTTCTCACCTCTTCTATTCTCTCCCAGAGCTTCTCTATCTATGATCTTAAGTCTTGGACCATAGTCTGTGACCTGCATTAGCTCCCTAATTTCTCCTCCAGATTCCGAGAACCTCGATTTGGATGTGGCATTCCTGTTATGGCACTTAATATGCTTGAGACTGCAAGGACAAACTTTTAAATGAATTTCAGCTTAAGCAATTCTTATCTCAAATAATAAGAAATTTCAGAGAAGGTGGTTGTAGGGCTGGTTAAGTAACTCAGTGAAGTCATCTGGGACCCATGTGTATTCCAATTTTCCACTCTGCTTTTTGTGTGAGCAATAACTTTCCTCATTCTTACAGCTGGCAATAACAGCTCTGAGGCAAGAAATGATCCATTGTTTCTCTTATATCAGGGATAAAGCATTATTCCATAAGCTTCCAGTAGACTTTTTCTTATATCCCATTTGCTGAAACTGGGTCATATGACCACTCTTAATATAATCATTGCAAAGGGGTTTGAGGTCTTCATGACTGGATAAGATGAATTACGATTTTCTAATGCTAGAGTTGGGCTCACCTTCCCTGAGCACAAAGCTCTATATTTCTGGACAAAATTAGTGAGAGGATCATTAGGAAAGATCACTTTTGAGTAGGCGAACAAAGGGACCTGCTAGACAGATGTGATTTTCTGATGTTTGCTGTACTGAATTCACTGCTTTGGCAGATGGTGAAGGCTTCTTCTATCTCCCACTGCAATTTCTTTCTCTATCATCCTAGTATTCAAGAGGCTAGAAAGTAAAAATTTCACTTTCTTATGGATGTAGGTGGTCACAGTACACATTTCTGGGATTGTGGGGAAAAAAGTGAATGATTAGAGAAAATTCTGAAATATATTTTAGGCAAAACCCAAAACAAAACAAACAAAAAAGTATGAATGAGAGAAGTGGCTTGTAGGTAAACAGAATATAGTTAGTAGAGTCTAATCAGGGATGCCCAGTATATACATAAAAATAAAGTAAGAGATATATCTGGACACATTAGGGAAAACCATGAAATAGAAATATTGGGTGCCATTTATCTTAGAAATGTTTTGAACATAAAAATGACCAGCCATCTCCTAGCAAACTGCATTTGAAAAACTATTGGTTTGGGTTTCAACAAACTGGAATAATGGGTTAAGCTTTGAAAATACAGTTACATGTTTCAAAGGGTACCATGAAAACAGAAGCTCGATAAAAAAGTAAATAAATAGGTCCCATTTGTTTATTTTTATTTTTATTTTCATTACTGTAGGAGGTAAATCAAAAAAGATATTGCTGTGATTTATGTCAAAGACTGTTCTGCCTATATTTCCTCCAAGAATTTTATAGTATCCAGCCTTATATTTAGGTTTTTGATATATTTTGAGCTTGTGTGTATGATGTAAGAGAATATTCTAATATTTCCCAGCATCACTTAATGAATAGACTATCTTTTCTCCACTGAATATTCTCATCACCTTTGTCATAGAATAATTGACATATGTGCATGGAATTATTTCTGGGCTTTCTCTCTTGTTCCACTGACCTATATTTCTGTTTTTGTTCCTATATCATACTAAATTAAAAGCTTTTTCACAGCAAAGTAACCATAAAAAAGAAAAAAAAAACCACAAAATAGGAGAAAATATTTGCAAACAAACTGATGAACAAAGGATTAATCTCCAAAATATACAAATACCTCATACAGATTTACATAAAAAAATCAACCCAATCAAGAAATAGTCAGAAGATCTAAATAGACATTTCTTCAAAGATAGGTAGATATCCTAAAAGCACATGAAAAGGTGATGGACACCATTAATTATTAGAGAAATGCAAATAAAAACTACAGTGATTTATCACCTCACACCTTGCAGAATGGCCGTCATCAAAAATCTATGAAGATAAATGTTGGAGAAGTGGTGGAGAAAAGGAGAAAAGGGAACTTTCCGACACTGTTGATGGAAATGGAAATGGAAATGCAGCCACCATGGAGAATAGTATGCAGGTTCCTTAAAAAAACTAAATATAGAACTACCATATGATCAACAATCCCACTTCTGGACATATATTTGGAGAAAAAGATTATTTGAAAAGATACATGCACCCCAGTATTCATTGAAGCACTATTTACAATACCCAAGATATATAAGTGATGTCCATCAATAGAGAAGTGGATAAAGAAGAAGTGGTACATATATACAAGGGAATATTACTAAGCCATTAGGAAGAATGAAATAATGCCTTGTGTGGCAACATGAATGGACCTAGAAATTATCGTTTTAGTAAAGTAAGTCAGACAAAGATGAATATCATATGAGATCACTAACATGTGGAATTCTTAAAAAAAATTATATAAAAGAACATATTTACAAAACAGAGAATCAAAGATTCCAAAACCAAACTTATGGTTGCCAAAGGGGAAAAGTGGTGTGTGTGTGTGGGTGGAGGGGATAAACTAGGAAGTTGGGGTTAACATGCTCACAGTAGTATGTATAAATATATAAGTAACAAGGACTTGTATATTTATAGCACTGGAAAATCTAATCAGTTCTGTGTAATAATTTATATGGGAAAAGAATCTGAAAGTGAAGGGATATATGTATATGTATGACTGAATCACTTTGATGTACACAGGAAAACTTTACCACATTGTAAGTCAAATATACTTCAATACATTTAATTAAAATAAATAGAGAATTCCTGTTGCAGCTCAGCCCTAACAAAACTGACTGGTATCTATGAGGATTCAGGTTCCATTCCTGGCCTCATTCAGTGGGTTAAAGATCGGGCATTTCTGTGAACCGTGGTGTAGGTCACTGATGTGGCTCAGATTGCTCATTGCTATGGCTGTGGTGTAGGCAGTCAGCTGTAACTCTGATTCGACCCCTAGCCTTGGAACTTTCTTATGCCGTACATGCGGCCCTAAAAAAACAAATATAAATAAATAAAAATAAACAGACGGACTGGACCACTAATATATCAATGAGGAATATTATACTTCCTATAACATTTAAATAATGGCTCGAAAAATGGCAGAATTTTTTTGTTTATTTATTTGTAAATCACTTGCCAACAATTCAAGTTTGATAAGGATTCTCAGTGATGTCTTCAGAGGTTTATCCTGTACTTCTTGTTCTGTCATCCTTAGCCAAGGCTTTCCATTTCATGTTTACAAACAAACTGTTTCACATCTAATCATACATCTGTATCCAAGCAGATTTAAGGAACAAGGACAAAGGGCAAAAGCTTTTTATTAGTAAAGTTTTACCTTTTTCTTCAGAATAGCAAGTCTTCTTCAAACAGTTATTTGTAGATGACTTGTTCAAAAGATTGGAAATGGTTGATCCCAAACTCCTGAATCTAATAAGCAATTGTAGAAGGGTTGTGGGACTTTGGACTAATATGCAAAAGTCAATTTCCTTCCTTCCTAAGAAGAAAAAATGATAACTGATGATGTGGAGAAATAGGAATACTTTGTGTATGACTGATGGAAATGTAAAGTAGTATAATTCCTATGGAAAACAGTTATCATGCTTCCTCAAAAAATTAAAAACAGAATTACACATAATCCAGAAATTATACTTCTGGGTATATAATAAAACAATTAAGAGCAGGGATTCAAATTTATATTTGTACATCACATTCATAGCAGGATTATTCATAATACCTCAAAGATGAGGCCAGGGATCAAACCTGCATCCTCATGGATACTAGTTGGAGCCACAACAGGAATTCCAGATTCAATGCAATTTAATCAAAATTGCTGCAGTTTATTTTGCGAGTATAGACAAACTAATTCCAAAGTTTACATAGAAAGACCCAGATCTTCCAACACAATACTGAAAAAAAAATTGGAGGACTGACAGTACCCAGCTTCTTGTCTTACTATAAAGCTACAATAAGCAAAACCATGGGTATCTACTAAAGAACAGACAGATAGATATGTGCAACAGAATAGAGAACCCAGAAATAGACCCGCATAAATATAGCCAACCGATCTTTAATGAGGGAGCAAAGGCAATACAGTGGAGCAAAGATATTTTTTTCAATAAATTGTACTAAAGCAACTGAACATTTACATGCAAAAAATGAATCTAGATACAGATCTCACATCTTCACAAAATTTAATTCAAAATGAATCAGAGACATAAAAATAAAATATAAAATAATTAAGCTCTAGAAAATAACATAGAACAAAAATTAGATGCCTTTGGCATGGCAATGGCTCTTTTGATAAAACAACATATCATAATCCATAAATGAAATAATGAATGAACTGTACTTCACTAAAATTTAAAATTATGCTTGATGAGAGACAATCTGTTAAGAGAACGAAAAAAACAAGCCACAGACTGGGTGAAAATTTTTGTAAAAATATGTTTGATAAAGACATGTTATCCAAAACATAGAAAGAACTCCTAAAATTCCACATAAAGAAAACAAAAACACAATTAGAAATGGACCAAAGACCTTAATAGATGCTCACCAAAGAAGCTATACAGGTGGAAAATAAGTATATGAACATTTGCTCCACATATTATCAGAGAATCGCAAATCAAACAATCAATAAGATGCCACTGTATACCTCTTAGAGGAGTCAAAATTCAGGACATTGAAAACAACAATAAATACCAGTGAGGATGTAGAGCAGCAAGAATCCTATTTCACAGCTAGTGGGATGCAAAATGGTACAGCAAATTTGGAAGACAGTTTGACAGTTCTTTAGAAAACAAAATGTAATCTTATCATACTATTCAGCAGTAATGCTCCTTGATATTTAACTAAAGGTGTTGAAAACTTATGTCCACACAAAAACCTGTATGCATGTTTATAGCAGCTTTATTTATAACCATCAAAACCTAGAAGGTGGAGTTCCTATTGTGGCACAGCAGAAATGAATCTGACTATATCCATGAGGATGTGGGTTCAATCCCTGACCTCGCTCAGTGGGTTGAGGATCCAGTGTTGTCATGATCTGTGGTGTAGGTTGCAGAATTGGCTCGGATCCTGCGTTGTTGTAGCTGCAGGCCGGCAGCCGTAACTGATTTGACCCCTGGCCTGGGAACTTCCATATGCTGCAGATGCAGCCCTAAAAAGCAAAATAGATTTTTAAAAAAGGGGGTTTAAAAAACCTGGAAGCAGTAATTTTGTCCTTCAGAAGGTGAGTGGATAAACTATGGTACATCCAGACAATGGAATAGTATTTAATTAAAAAGAACTGAACTATCAAACAATGTAAAGATGAGGAGAAATCTTAAATGCATATTACTAAGCCAATCTGAAAAGACTACATATTACATAATTCCAAGACCAAAAAAAAAAAAAAAAGGTAGATGGCTAACAATGATATTTTCTGTGTCAATAATGTAGTACTAAATGTAATGTGAAGTAGGGAGAGACTTTGAGAGATAATGCCTTTGCTTTTAATTTTATTTCTGGACCTGTGCCAGGTATTTTCTACCTAATATTTAGAATTATGTAAAGTCATTTGGAATAAGATTCATCAAAGCACTATTTCCTTTGTCTCATATAGCAATGCAATTTACCCTCTTGATCTAATTTAATATTGAGGATTATAGCAAAGCAAAGAAAAATGTTCTATGTCTTGCTAATATTAGCACATTAAAATACATGCTATTCAATTCATAGAGCATCCCATAAGTGGCAGGATATAATCTTTGTATTGTCTATGTTCAGAAGTGGTGATACTGGAAACACTGCTTGTCACAACAGGATCAGTGACATCTTTGCAGCACCAGGATGCAAGTGTGATCCCTGGCCCAGCACAGTGGATTAAAAGGATCTGGCATTGCCACAGTGGCAGCCATAGGTCAAAACTGTGGCTCATATCTGATCCCTGGCACAGGAATCCACACAAAAGAAGAAGTGGTGATGTAAATATTTGGGCCTGAAGCATGCACATTTCCTACTTCTGGATGGAGTTCAACTGCATATATTTGTGAACTGGTGTTCAGATAAAGCACAACACTGGAAGACTTTGTTGATCTGTGTTAAATTCACCCTCCATTGTAAGAGCTGATCAGGCTCTAATTTAATTTCTCTGCCCCTGACCTTCCCAGGTCTTCTCAGATAGTACCAGAATGCTATTCGTTAGAAGACTCAAGTCTGCTTCATTCCTACCAGATTTGTAGCCATGCTGCCCACTGTCCACCCTCTGTCACCACTGCTTGGGTCTTGGTTCTCAGCTCTTCTTGTGAGTTGTGCAGCAAGTGGACTGGGTACCGACGTGACACTGAAATTAGAAAATTACTAACTCTCCCCACCTCTAACATCTTGGTTCCTGAGGAGCAGTACTAGTTTCAAGGCCTCCTGCTTGGTTTTCATTTATCATCTTCCCAAATACTTAGTCTTCAATGCTCTGCCTTCATGTCATCCTTTTTCACCACACATAGAAATTTCCATGGCTGAAACTATTTGATGTGGACCTCAGTGTCCTACTAGCTCCCTCCTGGGGCTGGAAGTCTGGTACTGTTCACACAATCATCTCTGCAGGACATTGTCTCCCTCTCACTTACATTGAAAGTGTTTCTGGATTTATAGCTGCTGTGCTGACCCCACACACTGCCTCTGAAATATTGAGGAAGATGGATGGGTCCTGTACCAAGGCAGAGTATTCTCCTGCCCAGTACTGAGCCCTCACCTATGGTCACTGAATAAGCATATTTCTGACACCTTTTCCTCTCTTCTGCTTCCTTCTGTGTTTCTTCTCACTGGACCCTGCCTGAGGCATGGCACAAAGACCTCTCAGCAAAAAATAGATTGCCAACTTGCTTGGGATCCTAGTTTCTGGGTTTATCTTTTTTGTTTGTTTTTTTGTGGGTTTGTTTCCTTGTTTGAAGTTGGAGTGGATATAAAACAGAAAGAAAAGTAGTGAATTGATTGGGAGTCTTTAAGCAAGTAAGAAATATTCCTTTTTCTTATAGAAATAGTTGAAATTCTTAAAGAAAAAAAAAACACAGAACAAAAACAAAAAACACCTTCACAGAAAAAAAAATCAATGTACAGAATCTTAAATATTATCCATACCTATATTTTAATGAGATAATGATCTATAATTTTATTTTTTATTAATTACATTATTTCTGTTGTTTTTATTTCCCCAATACAATTTTTTTTCAACTGTACAGAATAGTGACCCAGTTACACGTACTTGTACAAATTTTTTTTCTTCCATTATTATGCTCCGTCATAAGTGACTAGATGTAGTTCTCAGTGCTACACAGCAGGATCTCTTTGGTAATCCATTCCAAAAGCAATAGTTTGTATCCGCTCACCCCAAGTTCGCATTCAAGCCCACTCCCTCCCTCTAGGCAACCACAAGTCTCTTCTCCAAGTCCATGATTTTCTTTTCTGAGGAAAGGTTCATTTGTGCCTTATATTAGATTCCAGATATAAGTGATAAGTGATATCATATAGTATTTGTCTTTCTCTTTCTTATTTACTTCACTCGGTATGAGTCTCTAGTTCCATCCATGTTGCTGCAAATGGCATTACTTCATTCTTTTTTATGGCTGAGTAGTATTCCATTGTGTATATATACCACATCTTCCTAATCCAATCATCTGTCAAAGGGCATTTGGGTTGTTTCCATGTCTTGGCTATTGTGAATAGTGCTGCAATGAACATGCGGGTGGATGTGACTTTTTAAGGAAAGTTTTGTCTGAATATGTGCCCAAGAGTGGGGTTGCTGGGTCATATGGTAGTTCTATGTATAGTTTTCAGATTCAATGCAATCCCTATAAAATTACCCATGACATTTTTCATAGAAGTAGAACAAACTATACAAACATTTATATGGAACCACATAGTGCCAGAGCAATTCTGAGGAACAAAAACCAAGCAGGAGGCATAACTCTCCCAGGCTTCAGGCAATATTGCAAAGCCACAGTCATCAATACAATGTGGTACTGGTACCAAAACAGACATACAGAACAATGGAACAATAGAGAATGCAGACATAAACCCAGACACCTATGGTCAACTAATCTTTGACAAAGGAGGCAAGAACATCAAGTGGGAAAAAGACAGTCTTTTCAACAAGTGGTGAAGCCTGGATAGCTGCATGCAAATCAATGAAACTAGAACACCCCTTCACACCATGTACAAATGTAAACTCAAAATGGCTGAAGGACTTAAACATAAGACAAAACACCATCAAGCTCCTGGAAGAGAATATAGGCAAAACATTCTCTGACATCAATCTTACAAATGTTTTCTCAGGTCAGTAAACCATACTTATTTTATTTACTCTAAGATGATCTGGGATGTATTTTGTAGAGGATAGAACAGTGAGCAATAATCCTAATTACCTTAGCAGAGAATCAGACTACGGATCTGGGTGAACCTATGGGATCCAGTCTCGTATCATCTGGCCTTCTGTATTTCATATCAAAAAACATTTCAGATAGTTCTTTTGGTTCATTTTAAAGTGGCCAGTACCCACTCTCCACTGTCAGCTCTACACCAGCTTTCTGGGCTTTGGCTGGTTGGCTAAACGGATAATCAACATCTATTTAGCCTTAGCTTTGCACTTTCCACTAGCTGCTTTCATGACTCTGTGACAGCTGACATGTCCCCTGGTAGGACCCAGTCATATTGGGTGTGTGTTGTCCTGTTTCAGAGCAGACAGATAGACTTGGGAGAGCCTCAGGAGTTACCAGTGGGACTCATGGGAATCCTGATCTTATTTGTCAGCATCACTAGAGTCCTGATCTATGCCTAATAGCCTTGATTATCCAGAGAAACTTGTCCTAGTCCCCCAACTTAGTCTAGATCCTAGAAAATTTTCTCACCTTTGTGGACAACAGAGAGTTGGAAATCATAGAAAGGTGATACCTATTTATTTTGTTGTCATGGAAATGTTAAGACCAGGTCCAATTATGTCTAATGATAGACAAACCCGTAGGTTATAAGAAAGGGCTTCAAGATTTATTTCCTCTGAATTAAATTGTCTATTTTTTCTTTTCTATGTTTTTCTGTTTTTCCCCTTTTCTTCCTTCCTTCCTTCCTTCCTTCCTTCCACTCTCCTTCCCTCCCTTCCTTCCTTCATTCTTTCCTTTCTTCTCTCCTTTCCTCTCTCACTCCCCCACTTCCTTCCTTCCTTTCAGTCTTAAAATGAACAACACTAATGCTAAGGCATCACTGAAACAATATCATATTAAAAATTCAATGTCAATTCTTTTAATAATACTAATAAAATTTTCTCTTCCAACTGACCTCGTCTTGACAAGTCCTTGCTACATGTCCAGGCTATATATTTAGTGCTGAAATATAGTGATGAAAATGATTATTTTTATCAAGGACAATTAACAGGATGTTTATGTCCAACTTCTGGCTCATACAAGTAATTTTAACATTTATGAAGAATAGAGTTATTCAATATTTTCCAATGTTCAAGTGGAGGAAAGATTCACATATTCAGTATTTATGTTTACATTATCGATACATACTTATTGTAGAAAATACAGAAATGCAAGTTCCTATATTTCCAAGAGACTTCTATGTTTATGGCTCAGGGTTTTTCTCACTAGCTCTACCTCTAGCTGTAGTTGACATTTAGATGAAGTAATAATTTCATGTCTTTTAACTTGATATAATGTAAGCACTTTTATGTCATAAGTATTTTTGTAGGCTCTATGATTACATATTTTTTGATACTTTTTCAATCTGAATATGTGATGCTTCACTTACATAATTCCCTCTTGTTAATCCTTAAAGTTAATATCACCGATTTAATATCACAAATAATACTATAGTAGTCAGAATCTTTGATTAAATTTCTATTTTTCCTCTTAGTTTTTATCCTTAGAAAATTTTATTTCATGAGAAGTATAAACAATGAAATGTCTTTTGTCTATTTCTTTTTGGCTGCACCTGTGGCACGTGGAAGTTCCCTGTGCCTCAGTAGTAACAACCCAGATCCTGAACCTGCTGAGCCACAGGGAACTCCAACAATGAAATGTCTTTTGATACCATTTGTTAAATTTTTCCAGAAATTGTTTTATTCCAATTCAAAGTCTTCTATTAGCATCTAAGAGTGTTTTTGGTATGCTGTATTATTAGCAATTTCTTGTTTATGATTGTCCTTTGTCAAGATACAGTGCCAAATTGCCATAGGCCATTATTTTCAGAGGTTACCCAGTCTATCCGTCAAATTTTGAATAGGTTTCATGTAAAACAAATGAAACACAGTATTCTTTTTAAGATAATTATTTTTTTGTATCCTAACAATTTGAACCTGTACCTTATGCAGCTAAAAACTGTGATAGTTAGTAAACAGAAATGGAAGCTTCTTGGCTTGACAACTTACCTACATGAAAGGACAATCAAAACAGTGTCAGTGCTGCTACGAAATTCCCTAAAATGGAGACAAGAGGCCCTTAAGAAAGTGTGAAATGTTCTTTTGACCATCAAATTTTGGTTTCAAGTGCTGTGGCAGAAAATTTCCGTAGGAATAATCAGCATCATGTGCAGGGAGCCAAGAAAATGCGGGGACTCAAAAAAAGGACCTTGCCTGATGGCAGAAAAACCTGAAGGCAGGTTCTTAACCAAGAAAGGGAGCTCACCTGAACAGTACAAGCTGAAGGTGGGCTTCTGGTCAGGAAAAAAACTCACCTGAACGGTGCATGCCGAAGGTGGGCCTCTGGTCAGGATAAAAGCCTACCTGCAAGGTACAAGCCGAGGGCAGGCCTCAGGTTACACATCTCTCACTTTGATGTTGATTGGGAAGAACTGAGGCTTTCCTGGGAAAGCAATTTCCATGTTTGCACCAGAGAACATGGATTGTTTCTCGGGTGACTTAGTCTTTCCTGCTGTTTTATTTGTTATTCAGTTTTCCTCAGTCTTTCCTGATTATTTACTTATTATTCTTATTTCCCATTCCTATTTTCCTGAGGTGATTTGTGACTTAACAAAATTACAACAATAGTATAATAAAAATTTCATCCTGAAGGACTTTTCCCCTATTTAAATCCAACTTAGTTAAAACATAGTGTTTATCTATTAACTAGTTATATAGTAACTTTAGAGTTAGGATTTTAATGAGGTCCATAGAAGTTAGCCACATCTTATCCAAAAAACCTAGCTGTGAGTTTTGTCTTAGATTTTAAAAGCTTTTTAGTGTAGCTGGTTTAATTAAGTTGGTTTATATTTACTTACACTGTCTCCCTGCCATAATGCTTTGAAGATAAGCACCAGTCTACAAACAAAGTTTGTAAATGCCAAATTCTTGTGTTTTATGGCCTCTTCAAAGTACTCACTAAGCTTAGTTAAGACAGAGATCTTAAAACAGGATGCATAGCTGCTATACCATGTAATAAGCAATGTACTTTTAACACTGTAGTGTAATCTATAGTGAAAAACTGCCTATATAATCAACCACTGTTGCCAATAAAGTTTGAGCAGTCCAGCACCCTGAAAGAAGAGACAAAGAGGCTGTCTCCGTATGTACATTCCTCGACGTGCGTCCCTCTCTGATCGGGAAGTGCACGCTCCCTGGCCGCCAGAGCAGGCCTCTGGCAGTCATGGATATCCTCTTTTAGATGTATCCAATCTGTGACACTGAGTTGTCCTAAGGAGACTTTCTGCCACAGCATCTGAAAAAAATCAAAAGAAAAAAATATTTCCCTTGTCAATGAAAACCAAAAAAGTAAATGTTTCTAACAGCTACAGGATTTTTTACTTGGACTGTTGGATCCTTTAACTTATCTTACTGAATTCTATTCTGTTCATTCAGATGTCTGAATTTACTTAGTAAGGTAGTCACAATTACATTTCAGATGACTTTGATCCTAAGTCCCAATTTCCTCTTTGCTAGCTTGTGCCCACCCCTCCCTTTCCCCAGGGTAATTCTTTCCTCTTCAGAGCTACATGCAGTGACTATTGTCTTGCAGTGTCCTGACCTTCAGTCTGATTGTTTGCTCCTTTGAAACAAGGAGAGAAAACTCAGATATAATGTCTCTGGAATCCCATAAGAAGAATAACAGAGGGAGGTTTCTTCCTCATTGTTCCTTCTTCTCTTTATTATTTGCTCAACATCGAAAGAATATTGGTGTCATTCATTTTTTCTCCTTTCTCACAAACTCAGCTTACCTCTCATTTTTATTTTTCCCTACCTTGCATAGGCTTGTGTAGACTTCTTCCTCTAAGAATTAAAAGCTGCAAACACCCCCACCAGGCACCACCAATAGATTCAGTGAGTGTCTTTTATTTTACTTTTCAAGTATAGTTCAAATTTAAACTGGCTGAATATTTTCTGTGTTGTATTCATTATTGGTAGCAGGGTAGACATAGCATCCTTAGTTCTCCATCCTATCGTGTGTTAAGTGGAGACAATAATGCCATTGCAGTAAGTATTATACTTACTTATTTATTTTTTAGAAGCTGTCTATGCCTGTCTGAGTGTCTCTTAGATACTCCTTTCTCTTCTGAGGAGCAATATACTCCTGATCATCATTCATGGAAAGGCCCAAAAGAGCAATCCTCATCACTACATGGGGCATTGTGCTGGATTACCTTTTCGTGTTGTGTGGTTGGTTTTTTTTTGTTGTTGTTTTTTTGTTTTTGTTTGTTTTTTTGTTTTTTGGCTGCACCCATGGCACACAGAAGTTCATGGGCCAGGGATCAAACATTTGCCACAGCAGTGACTTGCACTACAGCATTGACAATACTAGCTCTCAACCCACTGAGCCACCATAAAGTCCTAGATTACCCTTTAAGAGAGAGGATCCTTTGTACATTGCTTGATCAGCTTCCCTTGGCTCCACTTTCACTTAAGAAAGACCCTTTCACCTTCCTTGTGAGGCTGACTTGGTATGGAAGAATTCTTGTAGTTTTTGCTTGTCTGGGGAACTCTATCATTCCTTTGACTCTGAATGATAAACTTGCTGGGTAGAGGTAGAGTAGCCTTGGTTGGAAGTTGTTTGCTTCAGCACTTTAAATAAAATGCCTATTTCCTTCCATCCTGCAAAGCTACTGCTGAGAAATCAGATAATGGCCTTAAGGAGGTTCCCTTGTATATGACTCTTTGCTTTTCTTTTGCAGCCTAAATAATTCTCTCTTCATTTTTAATTTTTTGCCATTTTAATTGTGATATGTCTTGTAAATCTCTTTACAGTCACCTTGCTTGGGATGCTCTTTGATTCCTGTTCTGTTTCCCTCCCAGGCTGGGGAATATTATAGTTATAATTTCATCAAATATGTTTTTTTCCATTTTCTTTTGGCCCTCTGGAACCTCTATAATATGCAGGTTAGAATGCTTGTCCCAGAGGTCCCTTACACTGTTCTTATTTAACTTTTGTTGCGTTGTTGTTGTTGCTGTTGTTGTTCTGATTGGGTGATTTCCATTATTCTGTCTTCCAGGTTGCCTATGCATTTTCTGTGTCATATAATCTGCTGTTAATTTCTTCTGGTGTAAATTTTTTTATTTCAGCCCTGTATTCTTCAGCTCTGATTAGTCCTTTTTTTTAAAATTTTCTAGTTCTTTTTTAAAGTTCTCACTGCATTCCTCCATTCTTTTCCTTATTTCTGTGATTGTTCTTTGTTATTATTGCTTTAAACTCTTTATCAGGTAAATTATTTATCTCCATGTCATTAAGCCTTTTTCTCCCCTGGGATTTTATCTCATCCTTTCATTTGAAACATAGCCTTTTGTTTTCTAATCCGATTTTCTCTGTCTCTATGAGATTAGGTGAACTAGTGATCTATCCTCATCCTGAAGGCCTGTACCTAGGTGGGAGTGACCCTTTGACATTTGTGTGTGTCCCCTGTCTTGGTGGCAGAGATGGCTCTGAAGTGAGCACAGGGCACACCTTCCCTCAGGAGGAGTGGGCAGCTTCCACTTTGGTGGGTGGTGGGGCTGTAGTCTGAGTGTCTAGAGTCAGAGCCAGCTGTGAGCCAGGCTTTTCCGAGGCTCAACAGTGGTCAAGATGCTGTGCCAGTGTCTGAGGGGCTTGAGTAGGAGATCTGAGAAGGCTGAGCTTCTTCCTGGAGTGATGAGAGTCTCTGATTTTGTTGGGGGTATGGCCAGGGTCCGAGTGCTAGGAACTGCCCTTATGAGGTGACTCCCTTTTGCCTCAGCAGGCATGTACCATGGTTATGATTGTATCTGCCTTGGTTAGAGGTCAAGGCAGGGCCTGAGGGATTGGAACTGCACTTCTGAGCTGGCTCTACCTTTCTCCTGTGTGTGTGATGGAGATGACAATCTGCCTTAGCAGAGATCAGTGCCAGGATAAGAAGAGCTGAAGTAGCCCAGTGGGGGCTGGTGGGTGTTCTTGGGCAGCCCTGGCACCAACCAGAGCACTAAGCCATTTTCAGTCTGCAGCCTTTGCTTATGCTCTTCAAGAGTGGTGTCTTGATTTATGTCTTGATTTTTGTCTTTATTTTTTTTTCTTTTTATGGCCACATCTGCAGCATATGAATTCCTGGGCTAGGGGTCAAATTGGAGCTGCAGCTAAGGCCTATTCCACAGCCACAACACCAGATCTGAGCCACATCGGTGACATTCCCCATAGCTTGCAGCCATGCTGGATCTTTAACCCACTGAGTGAGGCCAGGGATGGAACCCACATCCTCACAGAGACAATGCTGGGTCTTTAAACTGCTGACCCACAGTGGGAACTCCTGGAGTTTCAATTTCTTACAGACCTCTGGTAAGTCCCACTGGCTCTCAGACCAGTTAAGGGAGCTCTTCCTCCCCATTTCAGACACCAGGTTTGGGATGCCTAATATGAGACTCAAACCCCTGGCCCTTTATGAAAGATCCCCAACACTGCCTCTTCTGGGTGTGGTGTGGCTAGGGGTGTGGATCCCCTCAAGACCACTTCTCTTCCACTTCTATAAGACTTTTTGAGGTTTTTCAGGTTCTTTCCCTACAGTCTTGGTTGTAGGAGAATAATTTTTCTGGTCTTCAGGTTGCCCCCTGCAAGAGTTTGCTCTTTATGTAGTTGTAGTTTTAATGTGTTCACTGGGGGAGGTAAGCTCAGGGTCCTCCTAGTCTGCCATCTTGATCCCACACTCTTTGATTTCTTCATTTATGGCACCCAGATCACTCTTCATGATGTTTTATGTAGGAATAAGTTTCTGGTATAGTAGCAATCCTTATTATCAAGTATTTACCAATCACTCACCATATGCAAAGACAACACTGAACCAGGGGAAAATAAACTGTATGAGAGACTGTTTCTATATAGAGAGCTATCTCTATCTCTTCATCTATCTCTATTTATTTATCTGTCTATCCATGTATCTACCTATTGTGAAGTGGAAAAAAAGTTGGGTAAGTTTAAAGCTGGCATTTTTACTCTGAGGTATTGGGGACCCAAGTTCTTTATAATGTTTTGCTCTGCCGTCTTTGGGGTTTTCTCTCATCCTCGTGATCCAAAATAGTTCACCTCCATGTCCACATTTGAAAAGGAAGAAAGGACACAACCTGCCTTTTAAGGAAGTTACCTGAAAACTGCACACATCACTTGCTTTTACATCCATCAGAAAGAACTTAGTCAAATTGTCATGCCCACCTTTGAGAGAATCAGGAAGTGACACTAGCTAAAAAGTGGTGATTCTACGGTTGGAAAAGAAAAGAAGGAATTACTTTCAGAAATATCTTTATACACTAAAATATGAATTGAATCACTTTGATTTTATCTTATAATAATATTACCTCTAAGTATTATAAAACTAAAGAATGTTTATCTCCTAAAACAAATTGTCCCACACTACAGTTTAGAGAACCACATTCTATCTACCCAGTCATAACATAGTAAAAATCAAAATACGGCTTTGTCACTATTTCCTGATTTCTTACTTATAAAATTATATTTGATTAGATTATCCTTGATTCCTTCAGAAAAATTTCTATAGATCCATGCTATGAAACACAATCTACATATCATAATTTATTGAGAAAGGATGTATGTTAATGTAGTTTTTAAGTATCAAGGGGATGGTGGGTTATTTATTTTCAGATTTACAGTCACATTTGAATTTCTAAACAATTCAAAAAAAAAGAAATTCCAGAAGAAAATATTCAAAATATTGCAGTTGTCCCAGTCTTCATACATACTAAACCACGAGGGGGCAGTAGTAGAGAAATTTCCCTTTCATTGTTTCAGGCTAAAAAAAAAAAAAAAAAACCCACACACTGTGTTTAGAGAAATGGTTGTCAAGTAGGTGTTTTTTTTTTTTTTCTCCTTAAGTTTGACATGTATGTTCTTAGTCTGATAAAGCAAGAGGGACAAAATCGTTTGTGTATGTGTATTAAAAAGAAAGAAAGAAAACAAATTTTGGTGGTTTTTTGAGTGCAAAAGTTAGAATATCTTAATACCACGAATATACACAAAATATATAAGCATATTTTCATGTAGTCATAGAAGACCTAAGTTCAAAAATTCAAATTCCCCATACTTTCCATATTTATGTTTAACCAGCAGTAGTTTAACTCAGAGCTTCTCTGCTGTTTCCAAATATAATAATTTGATAATCAGTAGTACATTTAATTACTATGTAAACTGTATTGCAATAATGATTTTTATAGTATAAACATACTCCATTACTGAGTGTAATGCAAATTTTATAGAATAAAATAGCAAAATATTTACCCATTCAAAGTATTTATAGCTGTATTGTAGTTGAATTCAAAGGAGCAAAAAATACAAGCAAACACTATTTTCTCTTAACAAGGACAACAGTCTTTTGAAAAGGTGAACAGTCCCAGGGAGTTATATGATCAAAAAGTGAGCATTCAGAGATATAAATCAACTATAAAATGTATCTTAGGGAGTTCCCTTCATGGCTCAGTGGTTAACAAACCCAACTAGGATCTGTGAGGATGCGGGTTGGATCCCTGGCCTCACTCAATGGGTTAAGGATCCAGGGTTGCCATGAGCTCTGGTATAGGTGGAAGAAACAGCTTGGGTCTGGGGTTGCTGTGGCTGTGGTGTAGGCCAACGGCTGTAGCTCCCATTCAACCCCTAGCCTGGGAACCTCCATATGCCACAGCTGTGGCCCTAAAAAGCAATAAATAAATAAACAAACAAACAATTAAATAAATAAATAAAATGTATCTTAAAGTTTACATGATATAAATGGAGTAAGAAATCAAAGCACATTGATATCTTTAAGAATCACATGTGGAGTTTCTGCTGTGGCTCAGTGGGTTAAGGACCCTAAGGCTATATCTGTGAGGATGTGTGTTTGATCCCCAGCCTCACTCAGTGGGTTAGGGATCCACCAATGCCACAAGTTTTGCTGTAGGTCACAGATGCAGCTTGGATCTAGTGTTGCAGTGTCATAGGCTGGTAACTGCAACCCTGATTAGACCCATAGTCTGGGAACTTCCATATCCCACAGGTTCAGCCATAAAAAAGAAAAGAAAAGAAAGAAAAGAAAAGGAAAGGAAAGGAAAGAAAAGAGGGGAGGGGAAGGGAATGAAAGAGAAGGGAAGGGAAGGGAAGAGAAAAGAGAAAAGAAAAGAGAAAGAATCATGTGATCTAAGTTTGGGAAATCTAGTTTTTCTGAATATTCATGAGAATTGCTCTTAAATAATAATGACCAGAAGTGCAAAGCTTTCTTCTCCAATTAGAAGCATGTGTTCTGCTTATGTCAGAGGCCTGACTCTCAGCTCCCCATTTCCCCAAATGACCAATTAAACCATGCGTTTGTGATTATCCCATAAATCTTAAAGTGGGAAAATAATCTCACTTTCTTTCGTTCTCTGCCTCTAGGCTCCTAGTATTCACCTGCTGTACCTGGTACCTCTCGGGCCACCAGAAGCCTGTGCACATGCCTCAGGGTGTGCTCTGCTTTGGGGGCTCACCTGGCCACTGTGCTGGCTGCTCTCCTTTGGAACCACAGACTGCAGGGAGGTTCCTGTTCCTACAGCCTCCACTTCAGTGACACAGGGCTCCCATTCCTTTCTCTCCCTGGTGCTGTTTCTCACTCCCTGTTTAAAGAGCTGCCAAAATTGATGAGAACATATCTCCTTCTTTCTCTTCAGATTCTGAGAGTCAACTGCTCTTCTTCAGGCAGTGGTTTATTAGCGGGAGAATGACTATTTATAGGTAAACTCTCTTTGCAGACACTTGGCAAAAAGCATTTGTTTCAGCAAGTTATACCTCACTAATTTATCACCTGTTGGAATGACAACACAGCACTTGACCAGACTCAGGGGCTCTTTTCTTAGGAATGCCTGTCACACAATTCCCCAGTTTTTCTGAGATCCTGTTCTTTAGCAGTTAGCAACCATCATGCATCTAATTGCAGTGCACCTGTTTGCATTTCCCTGTCCACTCCATGAAGCACAGACTTACTGTTTCCTTTCTACACCAGGATCTGTCAAACATAGTCCTTGAATCTCCTTCATAAGAAGTTCAAGGGCACTACATATATTGTTTTAGTTATCCGTTTTTCATCTATATTTTTAGTTTGATTTTTTTGGCTGTCCCCACAGCATATGGAAGTTCCCTAGACAGGGATTGAACCTGTGCCACAGCAGTGACCTGAGTCACAGCAGTGACAGCACTGGATCCTTATCCTGCTTTGCCACAAGGGAACCGCAATCTATATTTTTAACAGCAAACCACCTTTGGTGGCTTTGTCCTACGTCAATTTACCTAATCTAAAACTCCCTTCCCTATGTGGTTCTGATCTGGACTTATCCTCAAGAGGTATTTACATGAGGTTGGAAGGTGATCCTGAAGAAGCAGCCATGGCAGGTTACTGTATGGTTAAGGATGGCACCTCTTCCATTGTTGTGGACCCTCTGGCTCATCCTGCTTTCATGGCAGCTTGGACTCCTACCATGGCCTTTTACTTTTCTGGGCCTCACTCAAAACTGGCAGCTTGTTGGTTTACTTGGTAACTAGTCAGAATATCATGCAAATGAAATATATTTCTTTCAAAATCTAAAAAAAGACACTAGGTAGTATGCTTCTTTCTTAGTGGTAGAAGGGACCTTGGCCGGACAAGGTCATGCAAGCCATGCAAGCTTCTCTGCCACCTGAGCCACAGGAGTCAACAGGTCTCATGATGCTGAGATTATTTGTGAGAAGAGAGATGGACCATGAGTCCTCCTAATTCTGTACCTCTGGTCCCATGAGGGCACCCTTTGATCAGTTGGTGAAAGAGATAATAATCTGCATAATACACTGGCACTAGCCCCACCCTAGGTGGCTGTGAAGAGTTCTAGTGAAGGGAAAGCCTCTCAGTGGGTAGAACTTTGGGCAGTGCCCTTGGTTCTTCATTTCACCTTGAAGAAAAGATAGCCCAAGTTACATATATACAATAATTAATGATCAGTAGTATTTTTTTTTGCTTTTCTTTGCTTTTCTTTCCCTTTCTCAACTTTCTTAATTTCCCTTTTTAATAGTTCATTGTTTGTGTATAGAAATGAAACTAAATTTTGTATATTGATTTTTGCATTCTTCAATTGTACTAATTTTTTTATTAGTTCTAGCACCTTTATGATGGCTCTTTAGGTTTTACTATATATGCTATAATGTCATCTACAAATAGGGACAGTTTCATTTCTTCCTTTCCAGTTTAGATTCTTTTATTCCCTTGCCCACCGGTCCACCATCTTCTCTGTCTAGGACTTCCAGTACTATTTTGAATATAAGTAACAAGAAGACAGCCTGTCTTCTTTTGGAAAAGCTTTCAGCTTTTTATATCGAGCATGATGTTAGCTATGAGCTTTTAATATACAGCCTTATTGTTTTGAGGTACATTCCTTCTGTACTTAATATGGGAAAGTACTTATTATGTAAGAATGTTGAATTTTGCCAAATAACTTTTCTTCATCAATTGAGATGATCATGTGGTTTTTATCTTTCATTTGTTAACATGATGTATTACATTAATAGATTTGCATATTGAAACATTCCTACATTCCAGGAATGTATCCCACCAGATCATAATGTATGACCCTATTAAAGTACTTTTGAATTCAGTTTGCTAATACTTTGTTGAGGATTTTTGCACTCATGTTTATTAGGGTTGCTGAATTGTAATTTTTTTCCTTGTTGTGTCTTTGTCTGGCTTTGATATTAGGGTGAGGCTGTCTTCATAAATGAATTTGGGAGTGTTCCCTCCTCTTCCATTTTTTGAAGAGTTTGAAAAGGATTGGTATTAATTATTTAAAAGTTTGACAGAATTCACCAGTGAAGCCATCTCATACTGGACTCTTCCTTGTTGGGAGGTTTTTATTACTGACCCAATATCCTTACTTGTATCTGGCATTCAGATTTTCTGTTTCTTCATGATTCAGTCTTGGTAGTTTGTATGATTACAGGAATTTATTTCTTCTAAGTATCTGTTGTTGTATAATTGTTCACAGTAGTTTCTTATTCTTGGTACTTCTCTGTCATTGGTTGTAATGTTTCCTCTTACTTTTGATTTTATCTATTTGAATCCTCTTTTTTCCTTACTTAGTCTAGCTAGAGGTTTAACTAATTTTCTTAATTGCCTGATGTCTATGAGCCACTCATCTAGTTCTGGATTTTTCTCAGAGGAAATGTTTTATGTGTACATTTGGTGTTTTGGTGGGAAGAGGGAAATTCAGGACCCTCCTATGTCACCATCTTGGTGTCTGTGTTGATGTTTTTCTATTTTTAAAAGGAGTAGAATGATTACTAATATGTCAGGCACTTTACACGTCTTTATTCATTTAAATCTTTCAATGACTTTGAAACATAGACATTGTTACTTTTATTTTGCAAAGGAAGAAATTATACGAATTAAATATTTTGTTCACAGCCAAGCAAGTTGTCAGTGACAAAACAGGGATTCACCCCAGATAAGATGATTTTACCCTCTTGTATTAAACTTATCAGTGACACTCTTTGTGGAGGGTAGGATTTAGGTGATATTCAATAATGCATGTTCCATTAAAGTCATCGTTAAAATATATTAAAAAATTATATTCAAGTTATGTCTATAGATTTATCTTGTTGGGATGAGGTCTTTGTACACAGATGTCTTTGTTTATGTAGATTAGTTTAAGATAAGTATCTGGGCTTCTTATAGTCAAGAGCTCCCTGCCTGGAAATAAGATGCTGTGGCAGGGTGTTGGTACCACTCAGAGGTGCAGTGAAATCTGCCTTAAGTAGTCCCCTTGGGTCTGCTGGCTTGTATGTTTCCGAGGACTAGCGGGAGATCAGGGGAGCTTAGCAAACTAATGCTGGCTGCTGACTATTCCCTGTTAACTAAGGAATGTCACTTGTCACCAAGTTCTATAAGAATCGAGGCATTGTCACTGCAGTTGCTAACCTACAGTACACTCTGAAAAGATGTCAAGGATGAAGAGCTGAATAGGGACTCTGGGAAAGAGGTAGAACATCTAGTTACAAATATTTCAGGATAAATTTGTTGTGAACCTGGATTCTTGTATCTTATACTTAGTAAAGCACTAAAACCATTAACAGATATCTATTCCTTGGGACTAGTAGCAATAGTCAACTGAGATGTGTGCTGGATTGCACATACCCCCTCATCAAAATCACATCTCTACTGGCCTCCCCCCTATGTCTTCAGAGCAGTTCCTCAGAGATATCTAAGAGTCTGCTTCCTGAGCCCCAGTGTTCAGTAAGTCCCCATATAAAACTGAATCACAGCTCTCCCATTGCACATTTCTATCTAAGTGAACATTCTTCAGTATTATCTCACTCTGTTGGAATAAATGTGCGTGGAACTATATAAACTGAAAATGTGACACGTGTATCAGTGGGGTGTAATCAAAGGACCAACTTTAACATTAATCTCAGTTTTACTCATAAATAATATCACATTTGAATAGGGCAAACATATGTCCCAATTTTCCCAGGTTCTGGTTTATGCCTGTTGTCCCAATGCATTTATGGATATCACTGACTTCAATTCTCAAAACTGTCCTGATTCCAGTGAAAAATAAAATGATGATCCCATATATTTACTATATATTTACTATATAGACAAGTTCCTGTCTCTCTTTCTAGCTATTTCTTCTTTGGGCTCAATAATTATTAGAATGTTCCTGCCCATTTATATGCAAACTAATTTTTTTCACTTTCAAGTTATTAGCCATTTAAATTAGTTTCAACTATTCATTTTTCTACTTGTGAAAATTGTTTGAGTATCTTAAATTGGGATAGGATAGAATACACCATAAATGTTCCCACTAAAATTATTGGATCTACATATATATTTTAAATGGCTATATCTGTGGAATATAGAAGTTCCCAGACTAGGAATCAAGCTGCAGCTGCAGGCCTATGCCACAGGCATGGCAACACTGGATCTGAGCTATATCTGTGATCTACGCCACAGCTTATGTCAATGCCAGATCCTTAACCCACTGAGCAATGCCAAGGATTGAACCTGCATCCTCAGAGACACAACATCAGGTCCCCTTAACCTGATGAAACAGCAACTCTAGAAATGCATTTTTTGTTTAATGGCTTTTCATTTTGTGGCAGGGTTTTCAGGAATGAATTACATCTGTTAAAGGAGAAAGAGTTTTATCCTTGGCAATTGACACACTATGAACACCAAAAATACATGTTAAATAAATGCTAAATGAATGAATAAATGACTGCAAAGGCCCAAGTCCATCTTTACAGAGGATTTCCAGCAGGTATTTGTAGCCTTATTGCAGTATTTTGTATTAGCCTTGTAACTGCTATTTTATACCAGTCTCATTGTGTTGTGATTGGACTAGCCCTTCAGCAATAACCATGAGGAAACTGAAAAAAATATAGGGCTGTTATTTTCAAGACGTGGATATTACACAACACACCTGGCCCCACACAGCAAGATTGTTAGGAGATGGAGAGAGAGGGGTAGGGGGGCAACATGGGCCTGGGGTTCTGCTTTTATTGGGGTTGAGGGGGTATCTAGAGTTTTGAAAGTTCACTCTATTCATGAATTTAAAACATAATAGCAGGAATTTAAGGCACAAGAAGAGAAAAAAGAATTATTTCAAATGGTTAATTATTGAAATCAACTAAAATCTCTACAACAACGGAGCCTTAATACAGGAAGCAGCCAGACTCCTTGTCCAGCTGTGTAGGTGGCAATGTGTTTATTTAGGTAACTGTCTTGAAGCGGGGGCCTCTTTGAAATGGACACCTTGGCAATAAAAGCTTAAGTCACATGTTTGTATTAAAAAAAAAAAAAAACTAAAAATGCAATCATCAGGGCTTATGCTACAAATTTCTTTTAATACAGATAGTTTGTTCACACTCACCCATTGTGCCTGTTGCTTTGAATATCTGCTGATACTCAGTTACCATGTCATATTGTAGGAGGTGTTCCTTCTCTTCACCATTGATTCTCCTCTACTTCGGCTTACATCACAGATTATACTTCTCTGTTTCTTCGAAGTTAGGTATGACTACATAACTCCCTTTGGAAAATTAAATGTAGATATGTGACCAAAATGGTGAGGAAGCATTTACTGATGGTTTTAGGCTCTTCACACTTTTCCTCGGCTTCATTGTTCGTGGCATCCCTTACTGATGCAGAGGTAGCGTAAGATCCAAGCAACTTGGAACATTGAGCCAAAACAAGGAGGAAAGTTATCCTGGGAATTTACTTGTGCTACAGTGGATTCTGTAAAAGCAACAAATAAAGTAATAGTTAGGCAATGAGACTTGAGGATAATTTGTCAAGGAAGCCCAATCTAGCTTATTTTAACGGATGGGCACATCAATTATATTGGAAATTTAGTTAAATTAGTCAAGGCCATTTCATAATTATTGGTTGTTTTCATCAATTAGGTCTAAAGCAACATTCCTTAAGAACTTGACCCTATGTGTTTGCAGATGTTTAGTATTCCATCTCTAGATCTTTGAAATAAGAATCCTAGAGGCTTAGGCAGACCCTTAGTGGTTGTGCAGTTCATTACCTCATTTTACAATGTAAAACTGGGATTCCAAGAATGGAGAATGCTTGCTCCTTGTCACATTGGTAGTTAATGGCAGAGACATAATAATGTCTCTTACCTATGTATTCAGTGTTATTTCTGCGATATTTCATCATGTAGGATATTCCTGCCTACTCTTTCATCCACAAGCCATGACATGGACATCAACAGCAGTACATACTCTAGTGGATTGAAGTTGAACAGTGAACTTAAACATCTGTTGAAAGTTACATTGGAAGAGTAGGCATAAAAGGCCATTAATATTCATTCAAATTAATAGGACCAGCTAGCAAGAGTAATATATAGAATTCAAGCAATGAAATAAGAATTAAACATCTTTAGGAAAGGGGAAGCTTGATAAGCATGAAATGGTCCAGACACTTAGAGGAACTGATGTCTGAGGTAGCCCCCTGCAGTGTTGCTGAGCAGCTAAGGGCCCTGGGGCTGAATGAATGAACTCACCTGGGCAGGAAGTCAAGCAGAAATAGGGATGGAGGGAGTGGTGGGAGACTCCACTGTCAGCTTAAGCCTGGGAGTTAATTCCAAGCTCTGTTAAAAATTAACTCACTAATAATTAACGAAATAATTTCACTATAATGATTGTACATTTGATACTGAATTCCATATCTTCTTTTTGTTGTGTATTCTCTGAATCAACTTTTTCTTTGAGCACATAAATCCCCACTTCCCCAACCTACATTAACTTAATAGTTGTATTACAGATACTTGCAGTGGCTGACAGGGGCCAAGGATAGGATTTCTCAAAGACAAATGATTTTATTTCCCTATATTTTTCTGTGAATTTTTAAAAGGTATTCCTGCCTCTTGCCAACTGAAGTCCTTTGTGACACCAAATTTGACAGGCATTAAATCACTGAAAACTATCAATAATTTTTCCGTAGTCTATTTTATATTTAGCTGCAAATTCTCCACATATATTGATTGGGATTCAAGAGCCATCAGATGTGATGAAATCTTAGCATATAGCTCCTATCTATCATGGAAATTTAAAACATGAGATCTGTTGAAGCATTAAATGTATGAAAAATGCATATTATTATATATTCTTGCTTCAAGATAGTTTAATTCCAAAAACATTTCAAAGGGGCGTCATCTGCTGTTTCATTTATGCCCCTGAAGGTGGCACTGATGATACGAAACTATTTTACCATTTGCAACATACCTGCAAGGGCTAACATGTGAGATCTGGCCATTTCCTTAGATTCCAGGGGTTACTATCGTATTCTCAGTATGAACACAGAGAAGAGTGGAATTTTAGAAACTGGTTGGATCTGGATTATCTGTCTCTTCATCACACCAGCTCCCATAGTTTTAATTAAACTTAGTATATAGGAATGTGTTATACTTAATAAGGCAGTTATTGCATTTCTGATTTCCTTCTAAACATTTACATTTTACAGTTATTACATTTCTGATTTCCTTTCAAACTTCTACTCCAGGCTCTACTTTAGCAACAAGAATGCTGTCATCAGAGATTTGAGAACAGTCAACAGCATAAGGTAAGTCAATGAGTGAAAGGGAAGTCAACAGAGGAACTGACCCTTTGATCCTAAGCCATGTGGCATTTTATTTAAACAACAATAGGTTGCTAGTAAGTTGGGCCAATACTATACATGCTAGAAAAAGATCAGAATAAGTCATTGCACTTCCACAGAAGTATGGTACTTTAATATATTGAACTTTTCAGTCAGATAAGATCAAAGTATGAAGCTTGGCTCTGTGCACTGCCATTTTGACTTTACTAATATTACTTTTTCTCTTTGAATCCTGTTTTTTTTTAACTTTTGAGTTTCAATAAAATAATAAGAATACATAAATAAGTGGACATATGTACAGAACCTAGCAAATGGGGTACAACTTCAATAATGACTAGTTAATGCTCCTACCCTACCAAATCTGCCAACTAACTGCCAACCACATTTACTCTTCCTTAAATACCTCATGGACAAGTGAAAGCCAAAAACATTCGTGTTTGTATAATATCATTATATCTTGAAAATATTGAAAGTCTGCAAGTGAGCAGTGCTCAAAATCTTAGCAAAATTTTGATATCACGAGGTGGAATGTATCTAAATGTTCAATCATAACTTTTTTCTCATCAAATATAATGAGGATAAACCTTAGACAACACAGGCACATTTGCCAGGAGTGAATCTACTAGTTACAATGGAATGTTGATATCCTGCTTAGCAAAGTCCATGGCCCAAACTTGGTACCCAGTAATTGCTTGGTAAATATTAAGTACTTTTTTTTTTTTGTAACTATTTCTTATTTTCTTTGGTTCATTCAGGTGAAGAAAAAGAGAGGGAAAGACACTAAGGAACTGGCCCATAGTTAGCCATATTGAGTTGTAATCACTACCCAGTGCTCTGCTTCTTGGTTAAAAGTTGGCTATGAGCCGGGTGACTGCTGAGAACTTTATGTTATAAAAAGATGAAGGGATTTCTTCCTCTCTCTGAGGTACTAATGATAAAAACAGACAAATACAAATTATTACCTCACAAAATTAATGAATAAAATATATATGTGTGAATGGACATATGTGTAAAAATACACGTGCATTTGTTTAAACATAATATAGTGTTACATATCATTTAATGTTATGCAGTTTTAGATGGGATTCAAAACTAGTGAGAGAAGTAAATTATGTTAGAGTTTGTACGTGATGAGAGAATACACTAAAATAACAGTGGAGAAAGGACCAGGAGATTTTTCAGGTTGGTAGAAATCATAAGCAAACACTGGTTTGAGCAAGGGTTGGTTATTGTTAGTGATCATAAATTAGTTAAGGAAAACAATGAGGCAGCATACCCTAGAGTCTGCTTCTTTATATTTCTGAGAAAGGAGATCAAACCATTGATAACTGGAATACTGATCATCTAGGAAAAAGTCTCATAGGATTTCCTTTCTTTATATAAGAAGCAACTATGATGGACAAGAGTGGATTCATACAGGATCTAATTAATGGACCCAAAGATGGTGAGACCACAGAATCCAGCATGGAGTTTTGTACGGTTTGGAGCTATTATTAAGAATGCAGAGGGCCCCTCCAAGGTCCTACATGGGCCCTTCAGAGCCATCCGAGGTGAATGAGTCCTCCAGAGATCTTGGTCCATTCATTGTCTGTGCTTTCTTTTCTACCCATATATGGAGTGAGAGACAGTGAAATCATGCTGTCTCTCTTTTGTGCATCTGCCTGACCATTATTCTATGACTCACTGTAGTTCTGACACTCAAAATTCATTTTAATGTCTGAAGGGAAAATGCTATAATTAATGGAAATATAATTATAAAATAATTCTAATTTTCTTCCTAAATATATGTGATTATGAAAAAATTAAAAATACTGAAAATAATTGGCACTTGCCACAATTTTCTTCCATTTTCTCTCTCCCCTTTGAGTAATTTTGATCTTAATTGGTGTATAACTACTGTGTGAAAGCATGAGCTCTAGAGGCCCTCTGCCTGGAATCAGATCTTTCCTCTACCTGTTAACTGTATGACTGGATAAATTACTTAATATCTGTATATCTATTTTTTCAACTGCGAAAGGAGATAATAATAGTCCCTATCTGGGTTGTGAGAATTGAATAAGATGAAACATATGAAGCACAGAGAACAGTCTGGCTTTGTAAGAGATGAATACAAATTAGCTATCGATAATTTTTTATTATAAGTATGATGGATTTAGTGTTGTGTCAATTTCTGTGTATAGCATAGTGACCCAGTCATACACATATATACATTTTTTCCCATACTAATAATATTTCATCTTTATCAGTGAAAGGAGGGAGCAGGAACAGCAATGCGGTTGCTTGTAATACCTAATGAGCCAAAGCCAGATCATGAGGAGGACGAGCTCAGCAGTATTCTGGTACTGGAATTTCCTTGATGCAGACATTGACACCTGATGGACCACAGGTGACAATAAATTGATTAAAAATTCAGTGTATTTAAACTGACCATGATCATATTAGTGGCTAACTCAATGGGTCATCAATGAAATCAGTTTTTATTTACCACCTTGGATCATGTCCTTGGGAAATCATCCTTTATCACCTACTTAAACCTTTCAAAAAGTCCTATTCAGACATTCTCCCAAGGGGACCTAGTTAAATTATGATCAACTCCATTGTCAATTACTATATATATTACCACTTTTCTCACTAGGAAATCAATATGAAAAGCGGCTTCATACCAGGACTATAATGAGAAACACCCTCTCCTTTCCATCTCATGTATTCCTATGCACCATTTGTTTAATAACTGTACTCTTGCATCTCCTGAAAATACAATAGTTTCATATGTTTTTTTGTTTTTCTTAAATTCCTTTATATTGTTGAAAAAAATAGTTTTCTACTTTTAGCTACTATACATATTGCTGACAACAAATTCCCTGATAAAATAGTTTCAATCTCTATTAAAAATATATTTCCTTCTTCTAATACAGTAGATTCACCCCTCAATTCAATATCCTAACTGTGTGTGAAAGAGTTTGATTTGACTAGAGTTGTTTTTGAAGCTAAGAATGATAGAAGGGGGAGATTTATGCATGGACTGATCAAAATGATTGATACAGGTATAAAATGTAGGAACTGATGAATGTTATGACCAGGAGCACTGTAAATAACTGCCACCCATTAGGGATAGTGTGTGGCTAGCATATTTACAAGGCATGTGCTTTAAGACTTTAGGAAGAAGAAGGACACTGTTTTTTTGTGTAACAATATATATAATAAAAAGCAACTTATCTTAGCTCCAAGCTGAGAGATACACTACATCCTACAATGTCTGTTAATATTTACTTTATATATTGCAATGCTCCCATGTTGAGTGAATATACATTTACAATTGTTATGTCTTTCTGTATTGATCCCTTAACTATTATGTAATTTCTTCTTTGTGTCTTGTTACTGTCCTTGTTTTGAAGTTTATTTGGTCTAAGTGTTAATAGCCTAGCTTCTTTTTGTTTCCCTTTGCATAGAATACCTTTTCTACCCCTCATTTCAGTCTGTGTATGTCTTTAGATTTGAATTGAGTCTCTTGTAGGCAATATATAGTTCTTATTTTTTATCCATTCAGCTATTTTATGTCTTTGGAACATTTAGTTCAGCTACATTTAAAGTTGTAAACGTAAAGTTCAGTTACATTTAAATTGCCCACTAGGTACCTATTGCCACTTGTTAATTGTTTTCTGATTGTTTTAATGTTCTTCTTTCTTCTATCTTCTTTTACTATCTTCCTTTGTGCTTTAATGACTATATGTAGTTGTTATGCTTGCTTTTCTTTCTCTTTCTCTTTTGTGTTTCTTTTATAGATAGGTTTTTGGTTTGTGGTCATCATAGAATTTACATAAAAGAAACAATATATATGTGTGTATGCTTATCTATTTTAAGTCAATGATCTCTTAAGTTCAAATGAATTTTAAAGGAACTTCATTTTTACTGCCCCCCCAAGTTTTATGTTTGTGACATAACATTTTACCTTCCTATTATCTTTGTAAGTGTTAATCCATTACTTTTGCTGTGTGTTTACATTTATCAGTGAGATATTCCTTTCATATTTTTTTTATTTCTAGTTTGGAGATTTTTTTTCTACTTAGAGAAGTTTCTTTAACATTTTTTTAAGGTCAGTTTAGTGGTGCTAAAATATTTTAGCCTTTGCTTGAGTCTCTTTCAAATATGAATGATAGTCTTGACAGGTAGAATATTCTTAATTATAGGTTCTTTTGTTAATTTGAATATATCTTGATGCTCATTTCTGATCTACCAAGTTTTTGCTGGAAAGTCAATGTAGAGTCTTATGGGAGTTCCCTTGTACATGACTATCTGTGATAGCCCTCCCATTTCTGGACTAACAGCCTGGACATATGGGTCCTGACCAGGCTGCATCTTTGCCCCTCCTAACTGTCTCATTTGGCTCATCATTTATATCTTTAACTGTGGATTTCATTTCCACTATATTCCCATAGATAGTTTCTCTGCAGGTAATTGTAATTACATGTGAAGAAGGATATGAGTTCAAAGTCTTCTTACTCTGCCATCTTGATCCCTCAGCTATGATTTTTAAATAACTACGAAGTAAAGCAATTTCTTTAACTATATCCATATTGTGGGAGAGTTGTTTCTGTAAATAGAATATATAAATTTTACCCAAGTACTATGGCACTAAAATACATTTAGAAGTGGAATTATGAACACTGGGTAAGGTGCCAGTATTTACTGTCAAATTTAAATCAGTATGCTAGATTTAATACTCTTCAGAGGGAAAAAATGATATTAGATCTATAAAAGTAAAACTAGAATGCTTAGAGGTTAGTCAGTTCCCAGATTACTTTGTGGAGTCAAATTTACCTTTAGGTCCAAGGACAGTTATTATAGAAAAGATGAATCCTAAATTCTGCAAGGATAGGTCAGGAACATAAGTTAGAGGAGACACTTTAAATTAGCAGCACTTGGAGTTCAGAAATTCTGATATGTTAAGTTGTTTTAGAGTAATGCACAGAAATTGTATGTGGAGGATGCTGTTTGCCTTATATCCCCCATCCTTCCTCTGGGAGTCACAGAGTTTTGTGATAGGCCAGGTCATTGTGCCCAGAAAGGAACGCACGACTGATGGTTTTCAGAAGTGTTAAATTTTGAAGATACCGGAAATCAATCTAATGCTTGGAAAGAATTAGTGGAATATGTGTCCTTAAGCTTTTTATGAAATTCTTTGTTCAAGTCTCAAGTCCATGGTCTTTAATCTAGGCTGTTAATGAATATAATTATTTATCTGTTCATTAGCATCATTGGATTTAGTGGCATTTAGTGAACATCTATTCCCTAAATTGGATATGGATTAAATTTGGACTCTGTTTGCAGGAGATAACTTTGAAGTTATAGGAAGTGTATCACCTTCATATGTTACCCATAAACCATTCATTCTACCAGGGATGGATTTTTCTCTTTTTTTCCTCAAGGAACATTTGATAATGTCTGGAGACATTTTAGTTGCTACAACTTAGCATCTAGCAGGTAGAGGCTTGGAATGCTGTTGACCATTCTCCAATACACAGAACAGTCACCACAACAAAGAATTCTCCAGCCCAAAAGGTCAATAATGCTTAGGTTGAGAGATCATGCAGTAAGCCTTTCATGTAACAGCTAGTTTTCTCTCAGGTTCTGATGTAGTTTTAACTTATATTTAGAAAATCTTATGCATTCTTAATAGGTATTGGAATGTCACTATATTCCTTCAAGACTTTTGGTACATTATATATATATGTACTATATATATATATATCCATTATATATAGTGGATTCCTTACTTTGTCAAAATTGATAGGTGAAAGGTACAAAGTGAGAGGCCTCTTCTGAAATATCCCATTTATACAATATATTTTCTTACTAACATAAGCTATTTCACAGATTGATAGAAGAAAGGAGTCCTTCTCCCATAATTTTCAAATCACAGACTTTTATTTTCTTCCTAGAAACAGCAACCATGTCTACTAGCAGAGGCCTCTGTGTGACAAAAAGAACAGCAGTCAGATTCACAGCTGGAAGTGAAATGCTTTGAATGCAGAAGTCTTTCCTAAGAAATTACGCTACATTTCTTGCCAGGGCAGAAAACAGTTCAAGTAACAGCTTGCCCCTGGCTGGTGGGGGAGGAGGAGGCATAATTTAACACTCACTTCTCCATCCTGTCTCTTCCTCCTCTTTTTTTTTTTCTTTCTGCCTCTCATCTCCTGGCACTCTTAATGGCCAACTTGGATGGAATTAATCACAAGCCTTGGTCAGAAACCATCAGGATAAATTTTATCCTTATATAGACAACCAGCCAAGTTTTTCATGTGATGGCTTCCAGTTGTCTCTCTCACTTCTCGTCTGCACTGGGCTCTAACCACTATCCATAAATCACTGACTCATGAATGTGAGTGAGCATTGGGATCAAAATGAGTGGGTGTTAACATAAAGGTCCTGGAACCACCTCATATATTCTGACTGTTGTGTAGAGCCTCAGGATCCTTATCTTCAACAAACTCCCTGGGAATTCTGATAAAATTACTGAAATTTGTAATCCATTGCTTACATGTTCCAGACTTTTTACTAAGTCTTCTCCTTAGTTCATGCTCTATCCTCCCCCTAGCCTATACTTTCAACCTTCTCTGTGGAGTCTTTCTGGAACTTCCCAGGGACCTAACCACTCCCACCTCTGTGTCCCCTTAGCACTCTGCTTACATGTCTATTATTAAAGCAAATAGAATAATGCACATTAATTAATCTTGCTATGTTATTTTCCTGGTTAGACTGTGAACTCCTTAAGGAATAAATACTTTCTAAAAGGAATAATATGAAGACTATAAATTGCACCAAACTAGGTGTATCAGTCATCTCAACCATCACACTGAAATTCTAGAGGTTAGAGCTGCTGGTTGTAAAAAAGAATTGAAAAAATATTTATATGAGTTAATTTAACCTTTAGTTATTTAGTAACTACTTTGGTTTTAAGTGCTTTCACAAAAATGGAAGTCATCAAACCTTAGGAATAAAAGAAAGATTTGAATACATGAGGGAATACATAAATAAAACTAATTAAGTGATATATAATAAAATAGATATGTAATATGATACTAATGAATACATACACACAAATGACTGTGGAAAAAGATAATAAATATGCTGTGACTATACACTGTGAAAAACATTTCACAGTGAGATTAAATCTTTGATATGTTTTACACATTCTAAGACAACATGAATTTAAAATAAGAGGCTTCATTATCCCTCTTAAAAAGGGGGGAGGAGATTTCCCTCCCCATCCTTTACTTTAAGGGCTTTCTCATTTCTTTGAAATGTAGATAAGTCATTTTGAAGACTAGATAGGTTTTTGCCAGTTTTATGACCCAGAAATGACTTCTCAAAAGCCTGGGAGAAATCTCTTTGAAATGAAAACAGTAAGAGAGATTACAGTATCTGAGAGGGTAGGGATCTAACTTCATGGATGCCTTTCTAAGACTCAAAACTAGCCCCTTCCATAAAGAAGGAGTGCTTGTTTTTCCTCCTGTTAAAGACAATTAGCTGACACAGATGATCACTCCCAATTACCAGGTGAAATTAGCATAAATTGTGTGTGATGAATGAAGTTATAGATTCCTCTTACTTGAGGACTAATTATTGCTTATCTTCATAACACCTGTATAATGGGTTGAGTTGTATCTGCTCAGGGATATAAGGGTGAGGATTCTTTTTGTCTTAACAGTCCCTTAGTTGATTGTCTTAACAGTCCCTTAGTTGATTGACTATGATGTCTGTCTATAACAATCTGGTTAATACTTATTCAATGATGAAAGAGGTTTTTTCCCTCTACTATCTTGGGAAGAAGATTTCAAGGGTGCGAGTTTTTTTAACATCATTTTTAAATATTGATTTTATCCTTTAGATTTTTCTCACCTCAAAAATGTCTTTGGAGAAGAAAAACTTCTTAAATGTGCCTACCTTACCTTTATTTTATAAAATTTTAATTTAATTTTTATTAAAATATAGTTGATTTACATTGTGTCAATTTCCACTGTACAGCATAGTGACTCAGTCACATATATGTGTGTATGTGTGTATGTGTGTGTGTGTATTCTTTTTTTTCTATCTTCCATCATGTTCTGTCCAAAGAGACTGGATAGAGTTCCCTGTGCTGTACAGTAGGATGTCATTGCTTATCCACTTCAAATGTAACAGTTTGCCTCTACCAACCCCAAACTCTCAACAGATCGAACCCTACTTCTTCCCCCCCACCCTTGGCAACCACAAGGTTGTTATCCATGTCTGTAAGCCTGTTTCTGTTTTGTAGATTGGCTTATTTGTGCCATATTTTAGATTCCACATACAAGTGATATCATATGATGTTTGTCCTTCTCTTTCTGACTTCTCTTAATATGAGGATCTCCAGGTGCACCATGTTGCTGAAAATGGCATTATTTTGTTCTTTTTTATGGCTGATTAACATTTTATCACCACATCTTAATCCATTCATCTGTGGATGGACATTTAGCCGACAATGTCTTGGCTATTGTGAATAGTGCTGCAATGAACATACAGGTGCATGGATATTTTTGAAACTGTTTGGATATATGCCCAGCAGTGGGATTGATGGTTCTATATTTAGTTTTCTAAGCCAACTCCATATTGCTTTCTATAGTGCCTAATCTCCAAAATATATAAACAACTCATACACCTCAACAACAACAAAAATAAAACAAACAAACAAATAAATACAGGAATTCCCATCATGGCTTGGTGGTTAACAAACCTGATTAGCATCTATGAGGATGTGGGTTCGATCCCTGGCCTCTCAGTGGGTTATGGATCTAGTGTTACCATGAACTGTGGTGTAGGTCACAGACATGACTGACTCAGATCCCACATTGCTGTGGTTCTAGCATAGGCTGGAAGCTACAGCTCCAAGTCTACCCCTAGCCTGGGAACCTCCATATACCGCTGGTGTGGCCCTAAAAGACAAAAATAAATAAATAAATAAATAAACAAACAAATAAATAAACAAACAAATAAATAAACACCAAAATTGGGCAGAAGACCTAAATTGACATTTCTCCAAAGAGGACATGCTGATAGTCAACAGGCACATGAAAAGCTGCTCAACATCACTACTAGAGAAATGCAAGTCAAAATTACAAGGAGGTACTACTACCTCACAATGGTCATCATTAACAAGTCTACAAATAAATGCTAGAGAGGGTGTGGAGAAAAGGGAACCTTCCTTCGCTGTTTGTGGGAATGTAAATTGGTACAACCACTATGGAGATTTTGTTTTTAATTATATTTTCTCCAATACATTTGTTTATTTCTCATATGTTCTATGATGAACTGTGTTTAAATGTAAGTTAGGAATTTCCTTATAACATTTTTATCCTATGCCAAGAAGGGCTCCTTTTTTATCTTGAACTTTTCATGTAAAAGGTAATCAAGAAAAAGGAAGTGTGACTGGCCAGGGAGGAAAGGACAGTTGGGAGGGAGATGAATATCTAGTATTTATTGATGCATTTTGTTGAGTGCCAAGTATGTTACGTATTGTGATAAATGTGGAAAGATACCCACCTTGAAAGTTCACTTCGTCTAACTGCATGTTCCAGATACTATAGAGAAGCTAAGTAAGGTGGTGGAGCAGACTTATTTTCAGTGAATGTTTACTATCAAGGCTCTATATTGGAAGGTCCCAAACTTTAAGGAAGAAAGAACTTTGTTGATTGACAACTCTAAAACCGAGATGAAGGTAACCTTCTTCACCAGTGATAGCTATGCATGGTTGAAATGAAGAAGGTTTTCCTTTTGTAACTAGTTTACCTTATTGTAAAACCAATTATAAACTGCTAATCACTATACAAATGAGATTAAAGTATATTCCTACTAAAAACTGCCCTCACTCCGAATGAATCATGGATCTAATGTAAAACACAAAAGTCATAGAATTTTAAGGTGAAAACATAGGAAAAAATTTGAAACCCAGGATCAGACAGTATAACTACTTATATGTTAAGAAAAATAAACAAATTAGACTTATGGTCTGTGTTTGTGAAAAACACTGAGAACAACAATACAAGCTACAGATTGAGACAAAATGTTTTAAATCACATATATAATAAAATACTTATATTAAGAATATAAAATAAGAAACTTCATTATAAAACAGACCAAAGTCTTGCCTTAAATTTGAATTTTTATGCTATTAGTGGACCCACATGTGATTTTTTTAAAAATTAGTATCTGTACAGCATTATTTTTCATTTGTTTATTTTTTGGAATTTTTCTCATATTTAAAATGTTTAATACAAGCAACATATAGTTGAATTTTGAACAATCTTTTTCCTTTAATATTTTATTTCCTCTTTAAATGTGAAGATATTATAAATGAACTTAAATTTATTTTTCCTTATTTTATGTTTCTTTCTTCTTTCTGATGGTCTCTTGGATTAAGATTTTAAAAATCATTACATTTCTTCCTCCCACAGCATAAGTTTTCTAAATAAGTTTTATTGGGGCGTAATTGATTTACAGTGTTGATTTGCAATATTAAATTTCAGTTTACAAGAAAGTGAATAAGTTACACAGGTACCCATATAGTTTTTTACAGATCATTGAGTAGACCTCCCTGTGCTATATAGCAGGTGCTTCTTAGTTACCTATTTTATATATAGTAGTGTGTATGTGTTTATCCCACACCTTGTAATTTGTTAATTGTACCTTTTTTTTTGTTGTTGCTCTCTTAGAGCTTAAAACACACATTGTACATCATTGATGTAGTTTTTTTTTTAAAGTGTTTTACCTTTTCCCAGAAAATTCAGGTAAATGAGAACTCTATAGTCATCATACAATTGTCATAAGTTTTAGTCTTCATATATTTTAAATGTCAAAAGACACTCGTATTGCTTTATACAATCAGTACAAAATTAGACTTAGAAATATATTTAATCTTAAGGGAACATATGCTACTATTCATACATTTTTGCATTACCATGATTTTAACTAAAATGAATTTTCTTTTGTTGGAGAGTTTCTACCTTATTATTTTCAGTGTGATTCTCCCAGTGAGATATTCTCTAAGTTTCTGTTTTACTAAAACTATGACATTTGCATATATTTTTGATTACTTGTTCCTGGTTTTAATGATTGATATTTATTTTAAGAACATTTTAGAAGGAAATTTTCAATAGCTGTTGAGTTTTAAGTTAGCAATTATTTTCTGTCTGCATTTTGAAGATGTTATCATTAGGTGTCTGTTAAAGTCAGTTGTTGGCATTTGTATCTGTTCTTGAAAAGAGATTTGCTTAAAAGTTTTTAAGGTATTCATTCTTATTTTCTTCTTCTTTTTTTTTCTTTTTTTCTTTTTTTGTCTTTTGTCTTTTTAGGGCCACACCCTAAAGGCCACATATATGAAGGTTCCTAGGCTAGGGGTCTAATCTGAGCTACAGCTGCCGGCCTACGCCACAGCAATGCCAGATCCAAGCCATGTCTTCGAAGTACACCATTGCTCATGGCAACACCGGATCCTTAACCAACTGAGCAAGGCCAGGAAGACTGTGCAACCTCATGGTTCCTAGTTGGATTCATCTCCGCTGTGCCACGATGGAAACTTCCTTATTTTCTTATTTTTTTTTAACAGATTTACTGGTCTGAATTTCTTTGTAAGTGTGCTGCATACACTTTTTAGAGAATCCTAAATCTGTGGGATTTTTGGGTTTTTTTGTGTTTTTTTTTTTTTTAATTTTTTTTAAGGCCACATCCGCAGCATATGTAGGTTCCCAGACTAGGGGTCAAATCAGAGCCTCAGCTGCTGGCCTATGCCACAGCAACAGCAACACGGGATCTGAGCTGTGTCTGCGACCTACACCACAGCTCATGGCAATGCCAGACCCTTAACCCACTGAGCAAGGCCAGGGATCAAACCTGCGTATTCATGTTTCCTAGTCAGTTTCAGTTTAGCTGAGCCCCAACAGGAACTCCCTAAGTCTGTGTTTTTTGATGCTTTGGTTAGTTTTGGATTATTCTAAGCCAGTATCACTTCTAAAATAACTGTTTTCTCTCTCCTTTGTCTTGGATCTCCAGTAGCATATATGTTACAATTTTCACATGTCCTATTCATTTTTTTTTCTGTTTTTTTTAGTGCCGTACCCATGACAGGCATATAGAAGTTCCCAGGTTAGGGGTTGAATTGGAGCTACACCTGCCACCCCATACCACAGTCACAGCAAAGTGGCATCCAAGCTATGTCTGTGACCTACACCATAGCTCGCTGCAACACTGGATCCTTACCCACTGAGTGAGGGCAGGGATTGAACAGGCATTCCCACGGATACCAGTCAGGTTTGTTAACTTCTGGAACTCCTCCATTCACTTTTATTGAAGTATAATTGACTTACATTGTTATCAGTTTCAAATGTACAACATAGTGATTGGTTATACTTAAACACTAAAAAATGATCAGCCCAATAAGTCTAGTTATTCTCTGTCATCGTTAAAGTTATTAAAATATCAAGGACTATACAGTTTGTAGCCACATGATTTATTTATTATGCAGCTGGAAGTGTATACCTTTTACCATCCCTCACCTAGTCACTCATCTCCTTCCAATTCCTTCCACTCCGGCAATTCCATTTTGTTCTCTGTTTCTATGTCTGTTTTGTTTTGTTATATTTTTTCTTTGTTTTGATATTATGACTGAGTGATAATTATATATATATAAGTAATTATATACATACACACACACTCATATCACAATTTCCTTATACACTTATTTATCTGTGAACACTTATGTTGCTTCCATATCTTAACTATTATAAATAATGCTGCTGCAAATATAGGGGTGCATATATCTTGTCTAGTGTTTTTTTTTTTGTTTCTTTGGAAAAATACCTGGAAGTGGAATAGCTGGATTACATTGTAGTTCTAGTTTTAACTTTTTAAGGAATCTCTCCACTCTTTTCAATAATGGCTGCACAAATTTACATTTCAACCAACAGTGTAATAGTGTTTCCTTTTTACCACATCCTTGCCAACACTTGTTTCTTTGATGCCTTTTTGCTTCTGTTTTTTTTTTTTCCTTTTTGGCTACCCTGGGGCATATGTAGTTCTCAGGCCAGGGATCAGATTCAAGCCACAATTGTGATTTAAGCCGCAGCTGTGGCAATGCTATTGTGTGGAGCCAGGGATTGAACCAGTGTCCCAGCTCTCCCAAGACATCTCTGATCCCATTGTGCCATTATGGGAATCCCTGTTGCCTTTTTGATAATAGCCATTCTGACAAGTGTAAGATAATATTGTGGGTTTGATTTGCTTTTCCTTGATAATTGCTGAGGTTGAGCACCTTTGCATAGTCTGTCTTTTGGCCAGATTTTATGTCTCTGTATATCTTTGGAAAATGTCAACTCAAGTCCTCTATTTTAAAATCTGGTTGTTTGATTTTTTGAAGTTGTGTTTTATAATACTCAGTTTTATAATACTCAGTCTTTTGTATACTTTGAACATTAACTCCTTATCAGATAAATAATCTGTAAATATCCTCTTACATAAAGTATACTGTCTTTCCTCTTGTTAATAGTGTCCTTCACAGTGCAAAATGTTTTTAGTTTAATGTAGTCCCATTTGTTTATTTTTGCTTTATTTCTCTGCGTGAGAAGACATATCCAGAAAAATATTATGAAGACTCATGTCAAAGACCTTACTGTCTATGTTTTCTTCTAGAAGTTTTATAGTTTCAGGTCTTACACTTAAGCCAATCCATTTTGAATTTATTTTTGTGCAGGGTTTGAAAGAATAATCCTGTTTCATTCTTTTGCATGTAGCAAAAGTTATCTGAATTCAGTTATATGAATGCTGCCTATTGAAGAGAATTTTTTCACTGTATATGGTTCTTTTTGATGATTAATTGACCATGTAAGCATGGGCTTATTTCTTGGTTTTCTACTCTGTTACTTTGATCTACATGGAAGTTTTTGTATCAGTACCTCACTGTATGATAACTGTAGAATTGTAGTATAATTTGATATTAGGTACTGTGATAATTCCAACTTGATTCTTCTTTCTCAAGATTGTTTTGGTTATTCAGGGATTTTTGTGGTTCCATACAAATTTTAGGACTGTTTGTTCTAGTTTTTTTAAAAAAATCCATTAGTGTTTTGATACAGTTGGAACTGAATCTGTAGATATAGTACATCATCTGTAAACAATGACAATTTTACTTCTTTCTTTCTGATTTGGATTCTTTTTTTTTCTTAGACAAGAACATCCAATACTAACTATGTGGTATCAGAGTGATGCTAGCCTTATAGATTAATTTTGGAGGCATTTCTTCCTCATCACTTTTTTGAAATAGTTTGAGACGTCTGGTTTGTAACTCTTCAAATATTTAGTAGAATTCATTTGTAAAACTATCTGGCCCTGGGCTTTTGTTTTTTAGGAGTTTTATTAATGACTGAATCAATTTCATTACTAATAGTTTGTCTGTTCATATTTTCTGTATTTCCTGGTTAAGTCTTGGAGCTTGCATGTTTCTAGGTTATTTCCATTTCTTCTTGGATGTCCATTTTACTGGCATATAATTGTTTGTAATAATCTCTTAATTCTTTTTGTTTCTTGGGTGTTGACTGTCATTTTCTTTTTCATTTCTGATTTTAATTATTTGGGTCCTCTCACTTTTCCTTTTAATGAATCTAACTAAAGCCCTATATACTTTATCTTCAAAGAGCCAAATTTTAGTTTCATTGATCTTTTGTGTTTTTGTCTTTATTTCACTTATTTTTTCCTCTGATCTTTATTTTTTCTTCTATTTTTCTTTTTCTTTTTCTAGCTCATTTAGGCATAAAAAAAATGAGATTTTTCTTGTTTCCTGAGATAGGCTTTCATCACTATAACTTTCACTCTTATGACTTTCTGCTGTTCCATAGATTTTGGATTGTTGTGTGTCTATTTTCATTTGTCTCTAGATTAAAAAATAAATCCTTTTTGCTTTATTCTATAACTCATTGGTTGTTTAGAGGCATACTCTTCAGACTCAACTTGTTTATGTGGGCTTTTTTGCAGTTTTTATTATAGTTGATTTCCAGTTTCATAGTTTTCTTGTCAAAAAAATGCTTCATATGATTTCGATTTTCTTAAATTACTGGGACTTATTTTGTGGCCTATAATATGGTCTTTTTTGGAGAATGTTCCATCTGCACTTGAAAATAATGTGTATTCTACTGTATTTAGTAAATCTTAAAGCAGGAAGGGGAAAACAATTAGTAATATACGACTAGTTCATAACACAGGGAGTTATGAACTCCCCTGAGATTATAGATAGAAATTTAAGGAGAAACATTGCAGGCCAGAAGGGAGTGACCCAATGTACTCGAAATGATGAAAGAAAAAAAAATTACAACCAAGAATACTATACCCAACAAAGTTATCATTCCGAATTGGAGGAGAGATTAAGAGTTTTCAGATAAACAAAAGCTAAAATAGTTCAGTATAGGCAAACTGGCTTGAAAATAAATGTTAAAGGGATTTCTATAACTGGAAAAGATCACAAATAGAAACATACAAATTATGAAAGGAAAAATCTCATGGTTGTTTATTTCCACTTCACTTAGTACTTCTTGGGTTTCATTTTGTTCCTTCATTTGGAAATCTCTCCTTGTTTAGTCCATTTCTCTGTGTTTATTTTTATGAATTTGAAGGGTCAGTTGCATTTCCTGATCATGGAGATGATCTTGGAGGCCTTGTGTAGGAGATTTCCTATGAGCCCCAGCAGAATATTTACCTTCTGGTCACTAGAGTTATATACTCTAGGAGTTCCCCTTATGTGAATTGTGTGGGCTCTTCTCTTGTGGTAGGACCAACTACTGTGAATGTGCTGGTGGGTGGGATTTATTCTCAGACTTAGTGGCCTCCTCCCTATTTGTAAGTAAGGCTGTGTCCCAGCATGGCTTGGCCTGGGGCTTTCCAGGATTGGTGCTTGCCCGCTGGTGCTAATAGACTTGAAAAAGGACTCCAAAATGGCACCGACAAACCTCAGTGTCCTCATCATAGAGTGAACTCCCCAAAATGAATATCAGCAGCTGTTATGTCTCCAGGGGTATTTCCAGTGGCCTTCTGCATTTTGGGGAGTCTCTCCAATGTTAACAATGACCCAAATTCTTTTCAAATTACTGTCTTTGTGTTGGGACTGAGTGTGAGATTTGGCATGCACTCTTAAGATCAGGGTCTCTGTTTCCTAGAGCCCTCCCACTGCCCTATTCACAAGTATCCTGGGCTTCAAAGCTAGGCATTCTGAGGGCCTGTCTTTCCAGCATAGGCCTATAGGTTTTGGAGTCCTGTGTGGGTCTTGGAATCCTCATTCCTTGAAGGGGCAATCTCTGCAATTGTAATTTCTCCAATTCATGGGTCACCTACCCAAAAGTGCGGATCTTTATTATACCACATCTCTGCCCCTCATACCAGTTTTGTTGTGGTTTCTCTTTATTTCTTTAGTTATGGAAAATATTCTCTGCTAGTTTTCAGGTCATTCTCATCAATGGCTGCTCTGTAAATAGTTGTAATTTTCATGTGTTTGAAGGAAAATGTGAACTCAGGGTCTTCCTACTTCACTACCTTGGCTACATCATTCTGTCTCATTCATTTTTTTATAATTTACTCTGTACTTTTTTTTTCTTTCTGCTTCTGTGGAGATCTTTTCTACTGGCATCCTTTGATTTTCTAATTTTATATTCTGATATTTGTAATATTTATTTAATCCCATCCATCTTTTTAATGGTCACACCTGCAGTCTGTGAAAGTTCTTGGCCACACCTATGGCATATGGAAGTTCTTGGACCAGGGATTTAATCTGAGCTGCAGCTGTGACAATGCCATAGGTTTAATGACACTTGATACTTTACCCCACTGCACTGGGCCAGGGATCAAACTCATGCTTGCCTCCCCAGTTACCCAAGCTACTGCAGACAGATTATACATTTTGGATATTAACACCTTATCAGATATATGACTTGCAAGTATTTTCTACCATTCCATAGTTTGCCTTTTCACTCTGTTGATTGTTCTCTTTGCTGTGCAGAACTTTTTTAGTATACTTGGTCCCAATGTCTACTTGTATTTTTTTGTTTGTTTTATTTCTGCCTTTGCTTCATACCCAAAAATTAAATTATTTCCAACACTAATGTCATGAAGATTTTCAACCACGTTTTTGTCTCAGAAACTTTCAGGTTTCAGTCTTACATTTAAATCTTTAATACATCTTGAATTTATTTTTGTGTATGGTGTACGTAAAATATCACTTCTTTCTTTTGCGTGTGAGTATTCTATTTTCCCAGAATTATTCATTGAAAAGACTGTCCTTTCCCATTTTATGTTCTTGGCTCTGTAGTCAAGGATCAGTATACATTAACTTTGACTGTGTAGGTTTATTTCTGGACTCTCTAATCTCTTCTACTAATCTACCTGTCTGTTATTATGTCACTACTATACTGTTTTAATTACCATAGCTTTGTAATGTTTATAAACCAGGGAATATAAGACTTCCAGCTTTGTTCCTCTTTCTCAAGATTGTTGTGGCTATTCAGAATCCTTTATGGTTCCATAGGAATTTAATTTTTTTTCTATTTCAATAAAAATGTCATTGGGATTTTGATAGGGATTGAATCTGTAGATCAGTTTGGGTAGTATGTTTACTTAAGCTATATTTTTTTAAGAACTGTTTCACAATAGTCAATTGAATAAAAGTTTCTTATTTTAACCAGTTCCATATTGCTGGGATTTAGGGTTTCAGTCTTCTAGTATTAAAACTCTGCTACAATGACTATTCAGGTTATTTCACAAATGTAAGTGAATTTGTACTTTTGATGGTGTCAAATTGCTTTTTAATGAAGTCTTAACAACTTTTCTCCTATCATTAGTGTGTGTCAATGCCTATCCTAACACCTTCCTTTAACACAGTGTGTTCTCTTGTTTTTACATTGTGTTGTCACTCTTATGAGTAAAATGTCACCTTGGTGCAAATATGCTCCTAGTAAACTTTGTTTGCTTATAAGGTAATAATAAAAATAATAGCAAAACAAAACAAAAAACATAATTGCTACTCTGTGCTAGTGTAGGTACATTTCAAAATACTTCATAGTTATTAGCTTTTAGGTCTCATGCCTACCTTTCAGGTAAGCATTGATTTGTTCTTATTTTATAAGTTTGAAAACTGAGCCAAAAAGATAACATGTGCAGCACTCTATATAGGATAGATAAGTAGCTGGGACCTACTGTATAGCACAAGGGGATCTGTTCAATGTTCTATAATAATCCATATGAGAAAAAAAGAGTAGATATATGTGTATGTATAACTAATTCACTTTGCTGTTAACTTAAAGCTAACACAACATTGTAAATTAACTTTACCCCGAAAATTTTTTTTGAAAAAGATAGAATAATCCCCTCAAGGTCTTCAGAAGTGAAACACAGGAAATCTGCTTTCAGAGTATGTGTGTGTTCTTAGGGTTGTAGGAACCCAATAATAATTCTGGTATAACTTCAAGATAACAATGGTTTTCTCTATGGTAATCATAAGGTACATATAGCTGTTTTTATTCTTTCTTCTTTTAGCAAACAAATGTACCACTAGAAGCCATTAGAACACCCACATTGTATTAATTTCCTGGGGCTGTTGTAACAAATTACCACAAACCAGAGGACTAAAGTAACAGAAACACATCCTGGAGGCCAGAAGTCTGAAATCAAGGTGTCAGGAGGCTCCAAGGTGACACTCCCTCCACAGGCTCTAGTGGAAATTCATTCCTTGCCACTTCAAGCTTCTTTTGGCTACTGGTACATCCTGGCTGTGTCAGTCCAATTTTCACACTTCCTTTTTTGTTATGTCCTCTCTCTGTGTCACTCTCTGTTCTGCCTCTGTCTTTCTCATTTAAGTTTACTTGTCATTAGTTTAGGACTCAGATTATCCAGGAACACCCCTCCCCCCTTCAAGATCTTTAATTAGTCACGTCTTTAGTTAGTACTTTTTATAGTATAATGTACTCTTAATTATTTTTCTATGTAAGACATAGAAAAATCTTTTGAGGCCACCTTTTAACCCACTAAACATGTTTTCCATCCATTCACTTAAAACCATCCATGAAATGCCTACTATGCAGAAGATGTTTTTCAATGTTCTGGGCCATGTGTAGAACAGATATCAAATCTGTCTTCCCAGGGTTTATATATTAGGTGAAAGAGCCCCAAATAATATAAGATATAAATGAATAAAAATAGCACTTTTCATCAGGTGAGAAATGCTTGGAAAAAGGTTAAAAGAGGAGGAGGTGGTGCTATGGGGATTTTAAGTGTGGCTGTATGAGAAATCCTGTTGGAGAAGATGAGTGGCAGGCTGACAAATGGCTTCTCCCAAAGATTTCAGGCTCTAATTCCCATAGCCTATAAATTTTACCTCTATGTTAGAGTCTTTCCCGATGTAATTCAGTGAAAGATTTAAAGATGGGGAGATTATCCTGGATTATTTAGTAGGCTCTAAATGTTGTAAGAGATGTGTTTGTGGGAGAGGGACAGAGAAGATTTTATACAGGTAGAGAGCAGGCACTAGGACCTTGAGGCAGAAACCTGAGTGATGTGGCTGTAAGTCCAGGTTCCACAGAAGTAGGAAGAGGTAAAGAATGGATTCACCCTGAAGCCTCCAGAAGGAGCATGGTTCTGTCAAACCCCTAGGTTATGGCCTCTTGATTTCAAAATCTACCCTCCAGAACTGCATGGAATTGGATTTCTTTTGTTTTGAGCCACACAGTTTGCAGTCATTCATTACAAGAGCAACATAAAACTCATAGAGTGACAGAGGTAAATTCCCTAAAGCTGTGCCCTTGTCTGGGGAATGAGAACTTCCATCAGAGAGAGACCTCACATCCAACAGCCTTGAGTGAAAGAAAATTTGACCAGATTGAGGAAACATTAAGGGGGCCACAGAGGCTCAAGTGCAGTGAGCAGGGAAAATGTGGTAGATCAGAGGTCAGAGAGCTAGAGGATTTGGAGATGAGGCTCATTTTCACTCCTTGTGAGAGGAGAAGTCACTGGAGGTTTTGAACACAGGGATGGTAGGGTCTGACCAGTACTCTGAGCAGCTCTCGATTCCTATAATAGGAACTGGGATGACTCTGTCTGTGTTATTGTTAACAGACTATATAGGGGACTAAGTGTGGTAGCAGGAACCAATTAGAGCACTATTGATTGTGTTTAGTAGGCTGATGAGTGTAGAGTTTATAGGAGATGCATACTTACAAGACTTATGGTATGGAAATAATCTTTAAATCAACTCAGCCTCAGGGAGATATATTTACCTTTATTCAAGAGGCAGTTAGTTTTCCCAATTAGGGAATACTTTACACACTTGAGAGGTGATGATATTTAACTGAAAGGCAGCTACAAGTGTTTCAGTATCATTATCTCTGATAAACACCAGAGGCTTTGCAAATGAATGTTAAGAAAAGTTTCAGTGGTGAATTTAGTGGTTTTTTAATGAGCATAATGGGTATGTGTATAAATTATTTGTGGATTTATTTGTATTCAACACATACAAATTGATAAATGATATTAGACTTCCCAACATTGCTGGTATAGGATAATAGAGTCAGGGAAGCTTTTTATTTTTATTTTTTTTTACATGTATCTAAATATTTACTATCAGATTAGAAATAATTGTTTCAATTTTCTTTAAATTGTCATATTTACGATTGAACCCCTAGCCTGGGAACCTCCATATGCCACAGGAGTGGCCCTAGAAAAAGGCAAAAAGACAAAAAGACAAAAGAAATTGTCACATTTACCTTTAAAAACATTAAGAACACTAAGCCTTGCTGTAGGTGTCAAAAATATCTGTTGAGTTTAATTGATCTTTTTTTTCCCTAATCATCACTTGTTATATTAATGCTAACAAAACTACTTGATCAATTTATTTGAAAAACTATTACTTCTAATTCTCTTATTCTATTTGCTTATATATCCTATATATTCTGTAGTTTCTATCCAATTGGTTTTTAGCAGTAATTATCATTATTATCATCATTTTCCCCTTTAGAAGAGGAGCAAATATAATCATGTTGGCATAGCTATTCAAACCTAAGGTAAAGTAATATTTCTTACATGCAAATGTTTGAGTGTGTGGGCTAGTGATTAAAAAAAAAAAAACTCTTATCCCATGAGCTTCACTATCATCAGACTGGTTTCCTTAATGCATAGCCCAAAGAAAACAGTCCTGGATCTTATCACTCAGGGAATTCTGTCTCCAAGTTCAGTGTATCTGTTGCTCAAGATGAGTTTGCATGTGGAGTTGTTTTTCTCCTAAATTTTAAAGTCAAATGTCTGTATTTTTGATAGTTCACACACTTTGGACTCAAAGCCCAAAATATTATTTTAACTCATTAAAGCTTGCAGCTCAGCAAAGCCCCAAATAAAATAGCTACTGTTTTTCTGTGATTCATTTGTCTACATAGGAACTTGACAACTATAATTGATACTTGATTTTGCCCCATGAATAACTAATATAAGGAGAGAAAACTCTTCTATATTTTATTCCACAATAGGATGACTTTAGCTGTGAAATTTAACCTTCCAACATTAGGGTAGAAGAAACCTATTATGATACCTGTTTTACAAACTCCTTCAAATTGTTTTTTTTTTTTGCTTTGTCTTTGCTTTATTGTATTTTTTTAATTTTTTTTATATTCCCACTGTATAGCAAGGGGGTCAGGTTATCCTTACATGTATACATTACAATTACATTTTTTCCTCCACCCTTTGTTCTATTGCAACATGAGTATCTAGACAAAGTTCTCAATGCTATTCATCAGGATCTCCTTGTATATCTATTCTAAGTTGTGTCTGATAATCCCAAACTCCCAACCCCTCCCACTCCCTCCCCCTCCCATCAGGCAACCACAAGTCGTTTCTCCAAGTCCATGATTTTCTTTTCTGAGGAGATGTTCATTTGTGCTGGATATTAGATTCCAGTTATAAGTGATAGCGTATGGTATTTGTCTTTCTGGCTCATTTCACTCAGTATGAGATTCTCTAACTCCATCCATGTTGCTGCAAATGGCATTATGTCATTCTTTTTGATGGCTGAGCAGTATTCCATTGTGTATATATATCACATCTTCCGAATCCAAACATCTGTCGATGGACATTTGGGTTGTTTCCATGTCCTGGCTATTGTGAATAGTGCTGCAATGAACATGCGGGTGCACGTGTCTCTTTTAAGTAGAGTTTTGTCCGGATAGATGCCCAAGAGTGGGATTGCGGGGTCATATGGAAGTTCTATGTATAGATTTCTAAGGTATCTCCACACTGTTCTCCATAGTGGCTGTACCAGTTGACATTCCCACCAACAGTGCAGGAGGGTTCCCTTTTCTCCACAGCCCCTCCAGCACTTGTTATTTGTGGATTTATTAATGATGGCCATTCTGACTGGTGTGAGGTGGTATCTCATGGTAGTTTTGATTTGCATTTCTCTTATAATCAATGATGCTGAGCATTTTTTCATGTGTTTGCTGGCCATCCGTATATCTTCTTTGGAGAAATGTCTATTTAGGTCTTTTGCCCATTTTTCCATTGATTGATTGGCTTTTTTGCTGTTGGGTTGTATAAGTTGCTTATATATCCTAGAGATTAAGCCCTTGTCCGTTGCATCATTTGAAACTATTTTCTCCCATTCTGTAAGTTGTCTTTTTGGTTTCTTTTTGGTTTCCTTTGCTGTGCAAAAGCTTTTCAGTTTGGTGAGGTCCCATGGGTTTAGTTTTGCTCTAATTTAGATTGCTTTGGGAGACTGACCTGAGAAAATATTCATGAGGTTGATGTCAGAGAGTGTGTTGCCTATGTTTTCTTCTAGGAGTTTGATGGTGTCCTGTCATATATTTAAGCCTTTCAGCCATTTGGAGTTTATTTTTGTGCATGGTGTGAGGGTGTGTTCTAGTTTCATTGCTTGGCATGCATCTGTCCAGGTTTCCCAGCAATGCTTGCTGAATAGACTTTCTTTTTCCCCTTTGATGTTCTTGCCTCCCTTGTCAAAGATTAATGGACCATAGGTGTCAGGGCTTATTTCTGGGTTCTCTATTCTGTCCCATGGGTCTGTCTGTCTGTTTTGATCCCAGTACCACACTGTTTTGATGACTGTGGCTTTGTAGTATTTCTTGAAGTCTGGGAGAGTTATGCCTCCTGCTTGGTTTTTGTTTCTCAGGATTGCTTTGGCGATTCTGGGTCTTTTGTTGTTCCATAGAAATGTTTGGATTGTTTGTTCTAGTTCTGTGAAAACTGTCATGGGTAATTTGATAGGGATTGCATTGAATCTGTAGATTGCTTTGGGTAGTATGGCCATTTTTACACTATTGATTTTCCCAATCCAGGAACATGGAATATCTTTCCATTTCTTTCCATCTTCTTTGATTTCTTTGATTAAAGTTTTATAGTTCTCGGCATATAGGTCCTTTACCTCCTTGGTCAGGTGTATTCCGAGGTATTTGATTTTGTGAGGTGCAATTTTAAAAGGTATCGTATTTTTGTATTCCTTTTCTAAGATTTCATTGCTGGTATACAGAAATGCAACTGACTTCTGAATGTTGATCTTATAGCCTGCTACTTTGCTGAATTTATGAATCAGTTCAAGGAGTTTTGGGGTTGAGTCCTTAGGGTTTTCTATGTATAGTATCATGTCATCTGTACACAGGGACAGTTTGATCTCTTCTCTTCCTATATGGATGCCTTTTATGTCTTTGGTTTGTCTAATTGCTGTGGCTAGGACTTCCAAAACTATGTTGAAGAGCAGTGGTGAGAGTGGGCATTCCTGTCTTGTTCCAGATTTGAGCGAGAAGGCTTTCAGTGTTTCCCCATTGAGGATTATATTTGCTGTGGGTTTCTCATAAATGGCTTTGATTATGTTCAGGAATGTTCCCTCTATACCCACTTTGGCGAGGGTCTTGATCATGAATGGATGTTGGACTTTGTCCAATGCTTTTTCTGCATCTATTGAAATGATCATATGATTTCTGACTTTTGTTAATGTGGTGTATGATGCCGATTGATTTGCATATGTTGAACCATCCTTGTGAACCTGGGATGAACCCAACCTGGTCATGGTGTATAATTTTTTTGATATGTTGTTGGATTCGGTTGGCTAAGATTTTGTTGAGAATTTCTGCATCTATATTCATCAATGATATTGGGCGATAGTTTTCTTTTTTGGTGGTATCTCTGTCTGGTTTTGGAATGAGGGTGATGGTGGCATCATAGACTGTCTCTGGGAGTATTCCTTCTTCTTTAGCCTTTTGAAAGAGTTTAAGGAGGATGGGCACCAGTTCCTCTTTATATGTTTGATAGAATTCACCTGTGAAGCCATCTGGTCCTGGACTTTTATTTGTAGGGAGTGTTTTTATGACCTCTTCAATTTCATTTCTAGTGATCGGTCTGTTCACTTTGTCTGTTTCTACTTGATTCAGTTTTGGCAGGCGGTAAGAGTCTAGAAAATTGTCCATTTCTTCCAGATTGTCAAACTTGTTGCCGTATAGTTGTTCATAGTATTCTCTTATGGTTTTTTGTATTTCTGCTGTATCTGTTGTGATTTCTCCTTTTTCATTTCTAATTTTGGTTATCTGGGTTCTTTCTCTCCTCTTTTTAGTGAGTCTGGCCAGGGGTTTGTCCATTTTGTTTACCTTTTCAAAGAACCAGCTCTTGGTTTCATTAATTTTCTCTATTGTTTTTTGAGTCTCTATTTTATTGATTTCTTCTTTGATCTTTATAATTTCCTTCCTTCTGCTGACTTTAGGACTTTTTGTTCTTCTTTTTCTAGTTCGTTTAGGTGGAGGGTTAAGTTGTCACTTTGGGATCTTTCTTCTTTTTTGAGAAAGGCCTGTATTGCTATAAATTTCCCTCTGAGCACTGCTTTTGCAGCATCCCATAGATTTTGAGCGGTTGTGTCTTCATTATCATTTGTTTCAAGGTAGTTTTTAATTTCCTTCTTGATTTCCTCATTGGCCCATTGGTGTTTTACTAGCATGTTGTTTAGTCTCCATGCAGTAGGTTTTTTCTCTTTCCTTTTCCCATGGTTGATTTCTAATTTCATGGCATTGTGGTCAGAGAAGATACTTGAGATAATTTCTATGCTCCTAAATTTATTGAGGTTAGCTTTGTGTCCCAATATGTGGTCGATTCTTGAGAATGTTCCATGAGCATTTGAGAAGCATGTGTATTCTGCTTTTTTTGGATGTAGTGTCCTGAAGATATCAATGAAGTCTAACTTTTCTATTGTTTCCTTTAGGATCTCTGTTGCTTTATTGGTTTTCTGTCTAGAGGATCTGTCCATTGATGTGAGGGGGGTATTAAGGTCTCCTACTATGATTGTATTCTCATCAGTATCTCCCTTTATGTCTGTTAATATTTGATGTATGTATCTGGGTGCTCCTATATTTGGGGCATATATGTTGACGATAGTAACATCCTCTCCTTGGATGGATCCCTTAATCATTAAGTAGTGTCCTTCTTTGTCTTTCTTTATGTCTTTTGTTTTAAAGTCTATGTTGTCTGATATGAGCGTTGCGACTCCTGCTTTTCTGTCATGTCTATTGGCGTGAAATATTTTTCCCCACCCTTTCACTTTCAATCTATATGTATCTTTTGTCCTAAGGTGAGTTTCTTGTAGGCAGCATATTGAAGGCTTTTGCCTTTTTACCCACTCAGCCACTCTGTGTCTTTTGATTGGGGTGTTCAGTCCATTGACATTTAAGGTGATAATTGATAGATGATTATTTATTGCCACTTTGAATCTCGTGTTCCAGTTGATTCTATGGTTCTCCATTCTTCCTTCCCTTTTTTTTTTTTTTTTGGTTGGATGGTCTTCTGTTATTATCTGCTTGAGTGAATTTATTTTTTCATTTTTTGCAAATGCAATATTTGGTTTTGGCTTGTGGTTGCCCTGTTTTTTAAGTAAGCTAACCCCTTCCCATAATTGTGTGTTTTAGCCTGATGGTCCTGTAAGTTCAAACACTTCATTACTATCTTAAAATTAAGAAGAGAAACATACAAACAAACAAACAAAAAGGGTTATTTACTTCCTAACATCCCTTGCCCACATTTTATGGTTTTGATGACTCTTTTTTATTTTTTTCTTTTTAATTTTATTTTGTTTGAAGCATGTTCATGATTAAATCTGTATGCTGGCTTGTTTGAGTGACTGCTCTCTGATTGCGGTTTCCTCAGTCCTAGTTCTTCCACTTCTTCTCTTTTTTTTCTTTTTTCTTCCCTTTCCTTCCTTTCTTTTTGGTTTAGAGAAGCCCTTTCAATATTTCCTTTAGCCTGGGTTTTGTGCTGCTGTATTCTTTAAGTTTTTGTCTGTTGGAAAAAATTTTTATTTCCCCTTCTATTTTAAATGATATTCTTGCTGGATAGAGTATTCTAGGTTGCATATTTTTTCCTTTGAGCACTTTAAATATCTCTTGCCATTCCCTCCTGGCCTGTAGTGTTTCTGTAGAGAAATCAGCTGATAATCTTATGGGGGTTCCCTTGTAGGTAACATTCTGCTTTGCTCTTGCTGCCTTTAGGATCCTCTCTTTATCACTAACTTTGGCCATTTTTATTATGAGGTGTCTCGCTGTGGGTCTGTTTGGGTTCAGTTTGTTTGGGGCCCTCTGTGCTTCTTGTATCTTGAACCCAGCATCCTTTAGATTTGGGAAATTTCCAGTGATAATTTCTTCAAATATATTTTCCATCCCCTTATCTTTTTCTACTCCTTCTGGAATTCCAATTATGTGTAGATTGGCCCACTTCATATTATCCCATAGGTCTCTTATATTGCTTCCAGTTTTTTGCTTTGGTTTTCTGTCTGCTGCCCTGATTGGGTGATTTCCATTACTCTATCTTCCATATCACTGATTCGTTCTTCTGCATTATTCATTCTGGTTTTTACTGCCCTTAGTTCAGTTTGCATCTCTGCCAATGAATGTTCTAGTTTTTCTTGGCTCCTCCTTATATGTTCTAGTTCCTTTCTGAGGGTATCTGCATTACTGTTCATATCTTCTCTTAATTCCTTCAGTATTTTCACTCTTTCTCTTTTGAACTCCAGGTCTGTCAGACTGCAGAGATCTGTTTCATTGTGGACTGTTTTAGGTGAGTTCTCCTGTTGGTTTGACTGGGGGTGGTTTCTCTGCTTCTTCATCTTGCTTGTTGTTTTCTTTCTCCTGAGGGAGTTGTACTCTCTGTTATCGGGCAGTGTTTGCCTTGTCACTGCCGTGGAATATTTCCTGAGGGCTGGTGTTGTTGGTCAATCTTTTTTGAGGCAGTGTGGCTTTTCTGGAGTGTTGATGGGGCTAACAGTGTTTCTTTGAGGCAAAGGAGGACTTCCTGAGGGCAGACAGAAGTGGGAGGTCCACACCACGATGGTCGCAGGTTTCACTTGGTCATGCAGAGCGTGCTCTGGTGATTTTAAGCTGTGGGGTTCTTGCAGGGGGTTGGCGGTGTTGTGCAGCTGTTCCTCAGGAGTGGAGCACCCCCTGAGGGCTGGAGCAGCTATCTGGGTCACTGAGAACCTAAGAAGCTCTTCCCTAGGGCAGCCCAACTCAGAAGGATGGCCTGCGAATGTAGGTGGATCTTTTCACAGTCTGGCCAAGCTTGTTGCAGCTTTTCTGGGCTCCTCCAGGGGGCTGGTGGTGCTGAGCAGTTATTCCGCAGGAGTGGGGCACCCCCTGGGGGCTTGGGCGGGTAGCAGGTCCGATGAAAACCCAAGAGGCTCCTCCCGGGGCAGCCCGACTCAGAAAAACCATCTGAGAATTGGGCAGATCTATTCATGGCCTGGCTAGGCTTGTTCTAGCTTTTCTGGGCTGCAGGCCTTTTCTCAGGGGCTGGTGGTGTTTGGTGCTGCTCTGCGGAAGTGTAGCCCCTCCAAAGGGCAAGCAGGCCTGTGCAGGGACAGCCCCTGCGGTGGTAGGCTTCAGGCAATTGTTGAGGCCAGCCCTCCCAGATGGCAGGCAGCCCCAGGTCCAGCGAGAGCGTAGGGGGTAGTGGGGGTGGGGGGAGTGGATGCACTGGGAAGCACAGCTTTCAGCTAGTTATCAGGACTGTAAGCTTGCTGTGACGTGGGGAGTATTCTATGGGGACCTACCCCTTATCTCCCCTCCCCAGCACGGGCTCAGACCAGGCTCTTCTCTCAGGTTCCCTCTGATGCGGCTTTCCACTTCCCCACCCCTAGAGTATTGCTCCCTTCCTCTGCGACAGCTTTGTTTTCTAGTCTCCCAGGCAGTCTCTGCCCCATCAAACTTGACAGACTGGTTTCTAGACCTCCCAAGCAGTCTCTGCTCCGCCCCGCCCCCCAGCCCGTTCTCTGGGACTAACCTCTGGAGCAGAGGTCTCGGTGCCCAGCCCCCACCCAGGCATCCCCCGGCCCTTTCCCAGGGACTAACCTCTAGAGCTGAGGTCTCGGTGCCCAGCCCCCACCCAGGCATCTCAATTTTTGGTGACTGTGCCCGTAGTTCAGATGGTCTGTTGGGTTCTTGATGGGCTTTTCTGCTACACTCTTCTCTGCATCTGGAGATTCCTCAGGTTCGTTTGATCTTTCCCCCATGTAGGTGACTTTCCAGGGTGTGGGATCCCTTTCTCCTCCTCAGTTCCCTTTTGGGAGCACCCATCCCACTCGGATTCACCTTCTCTCACTCTCCTCTTTTCTCCCGTTCTGCCCAGTAATGTCACGAACTTCTTGCCGTTATTGGAGTTTAGGTTCCTCTGCCAGCGATTGGTTGCTGTTCTGTGTAAGTCATTTATTCTGTAGATGTGCTTTTTTTGTTGTGTTTATGGGAGAGGGTGAGCATGTCCCCCTACTCCTCTGCCATCTTGTCCTCTCTCCTCCAGGGAAGCTTTTTATTCATTGCATTTCAGAATGCCCATTGAAGGCATGATTCTAATGCAGCCATCCCACTCCTGAATGCTTATGAACATTAGAATATTTTGGTTGGCTCTGTCAAGTATTAGATCAGGTGAATCTTGATTCTAAAATATTGTTGAGTATAAAAGACTTTTATGCAAAAACTCTTTGCTCACTCTCAGGAAACAGGACTGAGATTTTATCAAGCTGACTGGAATAGGTTGTATAGAGGGTTTGTGCCTTTTTATTAAGAAGGGTTTGACTTACAAGTGGCAATATATGCGGTAGAAGTAAGTCTGAGGTTTGTTTTCACTGAAAATCAGGTAGTTGGGTTGTAAGCTTCTTCAGAAGCAATTTAGGTTTCAAGAGGGAATTTCAATGAGGTTTTCATATCATAAGTTTGAAAATATGCAAATCACTTTGGGCTGGAAGTTCTCCTCCCTGAATTAAAAAATGTATATTCAGGATTATTTTATTTCCCCTTTCTAAACAGATACTAAATGTTTTCTCTTCTCTATCAGAGGATCACTCTAACCACTATCTAAATGATTTTTCTAAAGCACATTTTGTGCAAACTTTGAAAAAAAAGGTGGATTCCCTTTTACTAAAAAGAATTCTTTGCACTTTATGGTATACCAAAGAAAGCATGGATATATCTTCCTTCTCTTATACTTGATGTAATAGTTGTCTTGAAAGTGTGAATAAGTCACAAAACAATAAAAAAAAGTTTCATTGGATAAAAGGTGATTTAAACATATTTTCCTAATAATATTTAATAAAATCAATATAGACTATTGATCACAATATTCTGAAACAAGGATGAAACAAAATATGAATTCCATAGAATATTTGTAATTATTTTTTCATTGTTTTTTAATTGAATTATAATTGGTTTAAAACATTGTGTTAGGAGTTCCCACAGTGGCAATGTGAGTAAGGGATCTAGTGTTGTCACAGCTATGGGGTACGTTGCAGCTGCAGCTCAGATTTGATCCCTGGCCCAGGAACATCCATATGCTGTGCATGTGGTCAAAAAAAGAAAAAAATAGAATAAAATATTGTGTTAGTTTCAGTTGTACAACAAAGTGATTTGGCCATACATATATAAATATATATATGTACATATTCTTTTTGTTTGATTCTTTTCCCTTATAATTACAAGATATTTAATATAGTTCCCTGTTCTTGGATCACAAAACAAATTCTTGCAATTTCCCAGTCTTTATTTTTTCTTATATTTGGATCTTAAAGAAAGAAATGAAGTTGGCAGGAGAATGGGAAAGCATGTATTTTCTGCCTATGCAGAAAAAAAATTTCACTAGTCATCCTTCGCTTTAATGGGGGGGGAGGTCTTTCTAAATATATTTTACTAATAATTGCATTTTATATTTTTGATATTTTAAATTAATAACCTCAATAATAGACACCAATTGCAGATTATCTACTTTGTTTATATACATTGTTTAAGTCTTAAGATAACCCAAGACTAGGTGTTATTTTCTATAGGAAGGAATTCAGGCTAAGAGTAGATAAATAACTCACCCAGGTCAACATAGCTAGAAAATGGTAAAGCCAGAACAATAATAACATTTTTTGAAATGTATCTCCATGTTTTTTTCCATTGCTATACTGGTTAATTGAAATAAACTTGAGAAGTGGACAGTTAGTATTATTCCTAATTTATATATATGAAGATGTTGAATTCTTACCGAAGATGACAGAAATAACTAATAGTAGATCTGGTCTTTAATCAGGACCTCAGACTCACTCAGTGGCGATTATTCCTTTGGACCTCTCAGTGGCTAAGTTTATGACATATATTTTTGCTTTTCTTGCTATCTCGAGAAATGAGATCTTAAACATCCTGCAAAATCTTCCCTTTAATATCTACTCCCAAATACTTACAAAAAATGACTTTTAAACATCTGCTTAGATAGCAGAATCTTTTTTTTTTTTGTCTTTTTTAGGCCCGCATCTGTGGCATATGGAGGTTCCCAGGCTAGGGGTCTAATCAGAGCTATAGCTGCTGGCCTACACCACAGCCACAACAGTGCAGGATCTGAGCCACATCTGTGACCTACACCACAGCTTACAGCAACACTGGATCCTTAACCAACTGAGCAAGGCCAGGGATCAAACCCGCAACCTCACAGTTCCTAGTCAGATTCGTTTCTACTGCAGCACAATGGGAACTCCAGATAGCAGAATCTTATGGTCCACTTTCTTACTCATTTTATCTTCTCAATCTTTGCAAATTTGAGAAAATCTGTTAGACAAATATATTGAGCCAAGTCACTTTAATATATTTTCTCAAAAAAGATATTTTTTTGTCTTTTAAGGCTGAACCTGTGGCATATGGAGGTTCCCAGCCTAGAGGTCAAATCAGAGTTATAGCAACTGACCTATGCCACAGCCAGAGCAAGGCAGTGATCTGAGCCATGTCTGCAAATGATACCTCAGCTCACGGCAATGCTGTATCCTTAACCCATTGATAGCGGCCAGGGATTGAACCTGCATTCTCATGGGTACTAGTCAGATTCATTTCTGTGGAGGCACGACAGGAATACCAAAACAGATTTTTATTGTACAAAGTAGAGAATTAGCTCTATCAAACTTTTATTTTACTTTATTGTGAAAGCCCTAAAAAGTCCTGAATTTTCCTAAGGAAATTGATTTGCAGATGATGTATTTTTGTTTATATAATCATGCACTATTAAAATTATATATTTATTTCTTTTATAGAGAGCGCTCCAGTGTCAAATGTAAACTTCATCTTATTTATAGCATGCAAGCACATGGTTTACCACAGTGTCCCACTAAATGCTCTCTTATGTATGAAATTGAAAATTTCAGCTCAGTTTCTCCTAATCGTGATAAAGCCTCTTACTTTTTAGAAATGTATGTAAATTAAATCTACTATGGAAGGCAGGATCAAGATGGCAGAGAAGCAATGCCACATGGTGTCCAACTTCTCCCACAAACACATTAAAAAGAATTTACATGTAGAATGATTCACACAGACCATCCACTGATTGCTGACAGAAAACTTTAAACCTCCGAAAAGTGCAAGAAACCCTCCATGTAATTGGCTAGAACAAAAGGAAAAAAAAAGAGAACAAAAGGAATCAGGATGAGACCAGCACTTCTGAGAGGGAGCTGTGAAGGAAAATAGGAATATACACCCTGGAAGCCACCTAACTGATGGGGAGATCAGCTGAGACAGAAGGGCCTAAATGCCATGGAGAAAAGTGTAGCAGCAAGCCTGAGGGGGTAAAAGCAGAGAAGGAGCCACACAAACCCCAGACACCACAGCCTGAGATGTTCGGATAGGGGCTGAACACTGAGACAGGATTCAGAGGTCAGTTCCTGGTAGATTACTAGGGTTGGCTATGTGGAACAGCTTGAGGGGCTAGGAAGTTGTGTGCCAAGGGTTGAGGAGTGGAGCACCACAGCTGAGGAAACCTGGGAGGAGACCTGGCTAGCAGGAGAAGCAAGGCACCATTGTTGGGGAGAGCAAGAGGAGGGAGATCTCCATAGATCTTTCTCTGTGCATGTGTGGGCTCTTGGTGGTGGGGTACCTCTTGTGCAGAGTACAGGTATAGGAGCAAATTTTATGTGGGCTACAGGCAACAGGGCACCTCTTGCTAGGCTACGTGTGGCAGGGCAAACCACTGCCACCATCTCAGACTCTAGAGGTTGGTGTGGCTTTCCACGATAAGGTGTTCATGAACAGGCACCACCAGTGGCCCCAGTCAACTCAGGGATCAGTGCAGAGGAGGGCACTGAAACCAAGCACCGCCTGTTGTTGCTCTGAATTCCCTGGGAATGTGCATGCCCTGCTGCTGCCACTGCCAAATGCTATGGGAGCTGCCTACTCCTGCCTGAGGGTCGCTGCCACTTCCCAGGGCCTTGAAACCAGGAGCAGCCTGCACCTACTCCCCACAGCTCCTTGTCACTGTCAAGGACCCAATAACCAGACACTGGTTACTAGCCTTGGCCATTGCCTCATTCTCCCTGGAAGCATGCAAGGCTGTACACCTGTATGGGGATAACAGCTTCCACACACTGAGGAAAGAGACAGCATCCACAGCAAAAGTAGCCCTCATGTCAAAAAACAAAACAAAACAAAACAAAACACATAGCAAGCCCTTGCAAACTACCCAGGGGCACCCTTGCATATATATAGATCTCTAAGACTACACTAGTTGTTTTCCAAAAATTCACAGATAAGAAAAATGTAAGCAAAATGAAGAAGCTCAGGAATAATTCCCAGGTAAAGGAATAGAATTTCCCTGAAGAAGCAAACAATGAAACAGACCTCTGCAGTCTAACAGATGCAGAATTCGAGAAGGGGATATTGGAAATTCTAAAGGAATTAAGAGTGGCTATGAGAGAATTAAGTGCAAATATGAACAATAATTCGTATTACTTTAGATAGGAACTGGAAAATATAAGGAGGAGCCAAGAAACGTTAGAAAATTCCTTTCCAGAGACACAAGCTGAGTTAAAGGCACTAAAATACAGAATGAATAATGCAGAGGAATGAATAAGTGACTTGGTAGATAGAATAATGTAAATCCCCCAATCAGGACAGCAGACAGAAAATCAAGTGAAAAATATGAAAGCAATATAAGAGATCTGTGGGATAATATAAAGTGCACCAATTTATGCATAATAGGGATTCTAGAAGGAGAAGTAAAAGAAAAGGAGATAGAAAATATATTTGAAAAAATTATGGCCAAAAACATTCCAAGTCTAAAGGAAACAGATATCAAGATTCAGGAAAGAGAGGGCCCTGAACAAGTTGAACCCAAAGAGACCCACACCAAGACATATAATAATACAAGAGGCAAAGTTAAAGATAAGCAGAAGATTCTAAAGGCAGCAAGAAAAAAAAAGAGTTAATTTTAAGAGAACCCCCATAAGGCTATCAGCTTATTGCTCTAGAGAAACACTACGGGCCAGAAGAGAGTGGCAAGATATATTCAAAGTTCTAAAAGGGAAAAATTTTCAGCCTAGAATACTCTACCCAACAAGGATATCTTTTAAAATAGGAGAAATAAAGAGTTTAACAAACAAAAACTAAAAGAACACAGCAATACTAAATCAATTCTAAAAGAAATGCTGAAAGGGTTCCTCTGAATTAAAAAAAAAATAAGAAGAAATAGGATGGAGGAAATCACAACTGGAAATTAATCACTTAAATAAAATGAAAAAAAAATTGTAAAAATGATGATAAACATAAGGAATAGAATTCCCCTGAAAAGAATATGAAGATGTTAAAAAAGGACATCAAGAAAATCTGGACTATTTTTTTTTAGAATGTGTTTGATCCTATATAACTATTAGGCTAAAGCAAGCAGATACAGGAAGGCATTAACATATGTGGAAAACAGCGAACCACAAATTAAAACCAAACCTTACATTCACAAAAACTAAAAAGAAGAGGACACAAGCATAAAATAAAAGGAAGTTATCCAACAACAACAACAAAAAGAATGGAACAAAGGAGAAACATAGAATCAACTGGAAAACAAGATTTAAAATGGAAATAAATACATATTTATCAATAACTTCCTTAAGTGTCAGTGGACTAAATGGCATAGAATGTCAGACTGGATAATAAAACAAGAGCCTACAATATGTTGCCTATAACAGACTCACATTAGTGCAAAGGACACTTATAAATTGATAGTGAGGGGATCAAAAAACTCTTTCCTGTGTACAGAAAAGACAGGAAAGTGGGAGTTGCAATATTTATATCAGACAAAATAGACTTTAGAACAAAGGCCATGATGAAGACAAAGGACACTATTTAATGATCAAAAGATCAATTCAAGAAGAGGATATTACACTCACCAATATATATGCCCCTAATATGAGTACCCAAATATATACAATGATTTTAAGACATAAAAGGAGAAATTTATGGGGGTACAATAATTGTAGGAGACTTTAACTCCCACTCACATCAATGGACATATCCCCTAGACAGAAAATGAGTAAGACAACAGAGACTCTAAATGACAAAATAGAAAATTTAAACTTAGTTGACATTTTCAGATTACTACATCCAAAAAATTCAGAATATATATTTTCTTCAAGTGCACATAGAATATTCTCAGGGAATCACCACATACTGGACACAAAGCTAACCTCAACAAATTTAAGAGTATAGAAATTATTTCAAGTATTTTCTCTGACCGCAAGGGCATGAAACTATACATGAACCACAGGAAAAGAAATGAGAGAAAACTGACTACATGGAGAATCAGCAACATGCTACTAAAAAAACAATAGGTCAATGAGGAAATCAAAAGGGAAATAAAAAATACCTCAAGACAAACGATAATGAAAACAGCCATTCAAAATAAAAATTCTGCAGGATGCTGCAAAAGCAGCTCAAGGAGTAAAGTTCATAGAAATATAGACCTTCCTAAAAAAAAGAAGAAAATTCTCAAATCAACAACTTAACCTACCACCTAAAATAATTAGAAAGAGAACAAATAAAACCTAAAGTCAGCAGAAGTAAGTAAATCATAAAGATCAGATAGTAAATCAATAAAATAGAGATTAAAAAAACAATAGAAGAAAATCAATAAAACGGTTCTTTGAAAGGGAAACAAAATTGAGAAACCTCTGGCCAGACTCACAAAGAAGAGGAGAGAAAGAACTCAAATAAAATAAGAAATGAAAAAGGAAAAATCTCAACAGATAGTGTAGAAATACAAAAAACTTTAAGAGAATACTATGAACAATTATATGTCAACACAACTGAAAATCTAGAAGAAATGGCCTACTTTCTTTTTTTTTGTCATTTTAGAGCCACACCCATGGTACATGGAAGTTCCCATGCTGGGTATCAAATTAGAGCTGTAGCCAATGGCTTATGACACAGCCATAGCAACACCAGATCCAAGCTGCATCTGCAACTACACCAGAGTTCACAGCAATGCTGTATAATTTAACCACTGAGCAATGCCAGGGATCAAACTCACGTCCTCATGGATACTAATTGCTTGGTTACCACTGAGCCACAATGGGAACTCCTGAAATGGACAACTTTTTAGAGACATACAGCCCACCATTTCTTCTTTCTGAATCATGAAAAAATAGCTCAATTGAACAAACCAATCACCAGAAATGAAATTGAATATGTAATAAAACATTCCCTACAAACAAAAGTCCATGACCAGATGGCTTCATAGGCAAATTCTACCAAATGTACAAAGAAGAACTTATACCCATCCTTCTTAAACTTTTACAATAGTTTGAAGAAGAAGGAATAACCCCAAAGACATTCTAAGAATCCTCCATCACCCTAATACCAAAACCAGATACTACCAAAAGAGAAAATCAGAGGTCAATATCTTTGATGAATATAGACATAAAAATTCTAAACAAAATTTTATCCAACCAAATCTAACAATGTATAAAAAAGATCATATACCACAACCCAGTGGGATTCATCCCAAGTTCACAAAGACGGCTCAACATATGCAAATCAATCAAAGACATACTCTACATTAACAAAAGAAAAGTAAAAAAACACATGATCATCTCCACAGATGCAGAAAAATCTTTTGACAAAATTCAGCACCTATGCATTCATGATAAAAACTCTTACCAAAGTGGGTATAGAGGGTACATAACATAGTAAAAGCCATTTATGGGAGTTCTTGTTTTGGTGCAGTGGAAATGAATCCAGCTAATGTCTGAGTATGCGGGTTTGATCCCTGGCCTCACTCAGTTAAGGAAGTTAAGGATCTGGCATTGCTGTGAGCTGTGGTGTAGGTTGCAGACATGGCTCAGCTCCTGAATTTCTGTGGCTGTGGCTGTGGCTGGCAGCTGTAGCTATGATTGATCCCTAGACTGGAAACTTCCATATGCTGTTGGATGCATCCCTTAAACGCAAAAAAAAATTAAAATTAAAAAAATTAAAAATTTAAAAAAGCTGTTAATGACAAGCACACAGTCAATACAATACTCAATGGAGAAAAACTGAAAGCCTTCCTGCTAAAATCTGGACCAGGTCATGGATGCCCATTCTCACCAATTTTTTTTCAATATAGCATTGGAAGTCCTAGCCACAGCAATCAGACAAACAAAAGATATAAATAGTATCCAAATTGGAAGAGAAGAGGTAAAACTGTCATTCTATGCAGATGACATGATACTGTATATAGAAAACCCTAAGGACTCCACACAAAAACTACTCAAACTAATCAACTCCTTCACTGTTGATGGGAATGAAAATTGGTACAACCACCATGGAAAACAGTATGGAGGTACCACGGAAAACAGAATATAGAATTAGCATATGATCCAGCAATCCTACTCTTGGACATATATCCTGACAAAACTTTCATTGAAAAAGATACATGCACCCCTATGTTCACTGCAGCACTATTCACAGTAGCCAAGACATAGAAACAACCTAAATGTCCATTGACAGATGAATGGATTAAGATATGATACATATACACAATGGAATACTACTGCTCAGCCATAAACAAGAACAAAACAATGCCACTTGCAGCAACATGGATGGAACTAGGGACTCTTATACTAAGGTAAAGTAAGTCAGAAAGAGAAAGACCAATACCATATGATATCACTTATATCTGGAATCTAACATATGGCACAAATAAACCTATATACGGAAAAGAAACAAACTCATGGACTTGGAGAACAGACTTGTGGTTGCCGAGGAGGAGGAGGGAGTGGGAGTGAGATTGAGAGTTTGGGGTTAGTAGAGGAAAACTATTGCATTTGGTGTGGATAAGCAATGAGATTCTGCTGTATAGCACAGGGAACTGTATCTAATCACTTGTGATGGAATATAATGGAGGATAATAATGTTAGAAAAGGAATATATGTATATATTTGTATGTGTGTGTGTGTGTATATATATATATATATATATATATATATATATATAAATAACTGGTCACTTTGCAGATCAGCAGAAATTGACTGAACATTGTAAATCAACTATAATAATTTTTAATGAAAATAAATAAATAAATCTACTATGTACTTAGTTGATAAAAAAAGACAAAGCAGGAAGAGAAGAAGGAGAAAAGAGGAGAAAGAAGAGAAGGGCAAGTAGAAGAGAAAGAGAAATAGAAGGGAAAATATATATGTTACATATTCTTATATAGTTATACCTACATGTATATATATAAATGTACATGTAATATTTTAAATGAACTAATATACTATGTGCCATATATTTTATGCACTCTATAGATTTGCATATATACATATATATATATGTCAACACACCTTTGCATTCTGGAAAAGAAGAGTGTCAGAAAGAGGTGTATCATTACACCTCTTTAGTCAGAATTCTAAGATGGTCCCCAAGATTTCTGGTCTCTCTCTGAGTACGATGGGGTATAAGACTTGTAATTAGGTTACATTACATGGCAAAGGTGCAGGATTTTACAGGTATAATTAAGTTCCCAAATCAGTTGATTTTGAGTTAATCAAAAGGGAGACTATCTTGAATGGGATTGAGTTAATCAGATAAAATTCCATTGTGAAGATGCCCTTAATGAAGGGAGAGATGCTCTTGCTGGCCTGGAAGAAGTCAAGTTGAGTTGGCCTGTGACAGAGTCACATGACAAGACCAGTGAGTCTCTAAAGGGCTGGAAGCAACAGCTGATTTCTAACCAGAAAGAAAGGAATCTTAGTCCTTCCACTGCAAGGAAAGGCATTCTGACAACATTCATGTCGGCTTGGAGGAAGACTTCGAATTCCAGAAAGGAATGTAGCCTAGATGACATCTACATTGCCCACTTGTGAGACTCTTATCAAAGGACCCAGGTCAACTGTGCCTAGTCTCCTGACCCACAGAAACACAGAGAACATGTGTTGTCTGAAGCCACTGCATTTGTGGTAAACTGTTACACAGCAATCAAAAAATGGCAATGATGTTTTTCAAAAGTAATATGTGCCACATATTCTTATAGAATTACACAGACACAGTCTTGAATCTAAGCTAGGGAGATATACCACTTGGCTTTTTCAATTCTAGAATTCTGGACTACAGGAAGAAAAACTCCTTAGCTCTAATGCACACAGGATTTATGTTGTGACATAAAGTGGAAGCAGTCATAGAATAAGACAGTAGGAGCTACATGCTTCCCATTGCCACTGCTGCAGGCATACCACCTGCCTAGCTATATTTCTTATCACTCTTAGGGCAAAATGCAATGACTAGAAACATCCTACAACTACATAAATCTTGAGGACCAGAGATTGAGGCCCTGTTCTAGGACTACAGACTGAGGAGGATGATTAATAGTTGGATTGCTTTTTATATTCCATATCTGGAAAACAAAATTTAAAACACTCTAGTCCTTTTGTGCCAAGCAACAAAGAAATCTGATAAACAAACATTTGTCAACTGTCTCCTGTGTATGGTCACTGCCCTAGAAACTGGAGATAAAGATTTGAATAAGCTGTAGTCACAACAAACTCATAATATACCAGGGATACAGACATTTAAACACATAAAAAACACTGGAGAACAACTATATGAATGTGTCCAAAATGTACACCTGTTTTAAGGGTTCTTTTTTATTAGGCATTGAGGTATTTTGTAACTTTACATGAATAAAGGAGAGCAATGAGCTAACTCATTTAAAGCTTAAATTCAAATAGCTCCAAAATCCTCAGTATTTTTATGTGGGGAGACCCAAATTCTGACCCATTTACCATTAAAATATTGACCAAGTTACTAAAAGTGGAAAAAAAAAAGACTAACATTTTGTAATTCATAGCTGATTAGCTATGGTTCTTTTCACAAATTCAGTTGAAGTTCCTAATAGTGTTGGCAAATGCTGAAACAATTACTTCAATGGAATTATGAAGACAATTTCATTTATGGAACTCAATTAGCTATGTTTTCTCCTGTCTCCTAGAACCATTTTTATATTCATCCTAAATCTTCTAGTGTCTGTGATTTCTAGTATGCAATCAACATGTTTAATAAAATTATTTAATGATTCAAATAATACTACAGTTTTCTAGCAATTTCACCCAAAGTCTCAATAGTTTTGAAAAAAAGTCTGATGTACCATAATGATATGATAAAGTCAACAGTTAAAAGGGATTTTAAATATAAATTCTTTAAGAATTAGGAGTTCCTGTTGTGATGCAGCAGAAACGAATCCGATTAGGAACCACGAGGGTGTGGGTTCAATCCCTGGCCTCGCTCATTGGGTTAACGATCTGGTATTGCCATGAGCTGTGATGTAGATCACAGACATGGCTCAGATCTGGCATTGCTGTGGCTGTGGTATAGGCCAACGGCTGCAGCTTCAATTGGACCTCTAGCTCGGGAACCTCCATATGTCGCAGGTGAGGCCCTAAAAATAGTAAAAAAAAAAAAAAAGAATTAATATAGAGCTTTGCTGATTTATTAATATTTAGTAAGTACTAAACTAATATGTGTATAGGACTAAGAGCTAAGCATGTAGATGATAATTATAGATTTTTTTCCTCTTTATCAAATAATTTAAAGAAGCTTCTTTCTATGTGCACTGGATCTAAAAGCCCACTTATTGATTATACTGTGATTTCAGTTGATTATACTGTGATTTCATTTGATTATACTATGAATACAATGTAAGTCACTCTTGCAGGAGAAAGCCAGTGACTTAAAATGCAGCAGGACCACCATTTCAATTTTTTTTTTCAAAAAGTTCAAGTGATCATATTCTTTATTGGATAAGTAGACTGTAGCTTAAAATTTTTATGAATACCTGGCATACGTGATTTTACATTTTTTAGTTTCTTCATTTTGAGTCAATGATGAGACTGCTTTGGAACATATTTTTTGGTCTTTCTTGCTCTGATACGTAATTTTTGGCACCCACTTTCTTTTTGAAATGCTTTCAAAATGATTATAAGGACCTCCTAGGATGTTGCATTCCTAGACTCTAACTTCTATTCCATCCCTCTGTTCCATCCACATAATAAAGAAAAGTGAAAGAAGACACCACAAAATGACAAGGAAGGCAGAGAAGGATAAAATCAATGTAAAAAAAAATAAGACTAGAACACTACGCTAAAGGAGGCCTGAATTAGAGTAACGCAGGAAGAGAAAGACAGAAGCAGGAAATTAAACGTGCCATTTATACCCAGGGTCATCCCATCCCAAGGACACTTACTTCTGTGTTCTGGCTTCTGCTCAACCAGGCGGCAGAAATAAAAAAGACTTTCTATCAGTGGTGTAGAAAGGTATTCTTAGATAGTCCCAGACCATGACTTAGCACTTGCATCTTACCTTTAAGTTAGGTTTGAATTCTAAGGTGAGGGGAGATGAAGACAGTTGTTAAGAGCAGTTTAGATATTCCAAGTTTAAGTTGGGGCCATACAGCTTTTACTGAGATGTCTTTACTGACCCAGGGACCCTATCACACTGCACTGTCCCCTGAGCAGACATTCACTGTTCCTTTTTTCCCTGCCACTAAACCCTCAGAATGTGAGAGATTTCTTGGAAGATGACAATCAAAATATGTGGAGTTCCCCCTGTGGCATAGTGAGTTAAGGATTTGGCTGCAGTGGCTCAGGTCACTCAGGAGGTGTGGTTTGATCCCCAGCCTAGTGCAGTGGGTTAAGGGTCTGGCATTGCTGCAGCTGTGGTATAAGTCACAGCTGCATTTTGGATTCCATCCCTGGCCTGGGAACTTCTATATGCCATGGGCGTGACCCTAAAATAAATTCGTGTGTGTGTGTGTGTGTGTGTGTGTGTGTGTGTGTAAAATAGTGGTTCTTCCATACCATTCATTAGATTCCTCCAGAAAGCAGTTAAAGTTTCAGATGCTGGGGAACCATCAAACATCAGCCTTAGAATATCTGAAGATGAATCTAAAGAATCAGTATTTTTAAATTTTTCCTGTGATTCTGCTGCTTACTCAGGATTGATTCTTAACCTCTGCCCCTATTTCCTGTAGCTCCTCAAAGTAACTTCTCCTTTTCCCAGAAGCTATAATCTTACAGAGGTTTTCTGATCAGAACTGATGGTATATCAAATATTTGTTTGAAGTATGCTCACCATGGACATGGCTCATGGTGATAATTGAAATAGTGGGAGATTTTTTTTTGCCAAAATGATGAATATTAGAGTAGGTATACTGAAAAATGGCTAGGCATAGGAAAAGGCCATTTATGCTTTCAATTTTGTACTGTAAAAATGTGTTAAAAGTTTTTTTCTTCGTTAGCAATAGATAGTTTAGTGAACCAGGCTATACTTAGACAAGAAGGGTACCATTTATTAGACTATATCAGATATTTCTTACTAGTTGACTAGGTAATTTTTTCAAGTGGATCATTTATATCAGTATACACACATGCTATTTGTTCTCTATCTTCAAATAAAACCAAACATTTTCTAGACTCCTCCATCATCTTGCTCTAGTGACACATCTATCTGATGCTCTTTGTAGAACAAATTCTTTCAAAAATTATGTATATTTCCTGACTCCTTTTTCTCTATGCTTATTTTCTCCTGGACCAACTCAATCTCTCACATTCCACTGGAACTGTTCTTATAAAATTCATCAGTGACTTTACTTACAGTGTTATATCCAATGACCCTCTTACCAACCTATCAATGTATTTATAGAGAGTTGATCTGTATCACCTTCTTGAAATGCTTTTTTTTCCATCTGGCTTTAAAAACTCAATCCATACTTGCACTTTTCCTCATACTTCACTGGTCACTCTTATCAGGCGTTTTTTGGGGGGTTTTATTTTCATGCATTCTTCCTCTTCTCCAAACTTTGAAAGTTGATGTGCTCCAGGACTCAGTCCTTGGACCCCTTCTCTTTGCCTTTCATATTGACCCAGGTTCTAGTTTTAAAAACTATCTTTATTCTTGTGAGAACCAAATTTATGTCTCTCACCTGGATGTCTCATCACTTAACATCACCTGCTAGTTTGTAATAGTTATAGCAAACATAATATGTACCCATGCAAACACCTGTTCTCCTCTCTCCTCCTGAACTTGATTCTTTTCAATACTCCCTCTTGATAAATGGAAACTCCAGTTTCCCAGTTACTTAGGTCAAAACTTTTAGAGTCCTTGACTCCTCTCTTTCTTCCACATCCCACACTCAATCTGTTACCAAAATATTTTTGTCTCTATGTTCAACATATATTCAGAATATGATTACTTTTTACTACCTTCATTCTTAAACTCCTGGCACGAGTTATCCTGTTCTCTTGTCTTAATAGTGTTCTAAGTCCCTTTATTTCTGCCTTTTATTCCTGCCTATTCTTAGTCAGCAACCAAAGTGTTTCTTGAAAACACCAATCAAACCACATCATTCCTAATCATCTCACTCATCCTAAGAGCTATCATGTACTAGGTGGTTTATAAGCCTCTCATCTCTTATTCTTCCCACACTCTTGCTCATTCCCAAGACTTGGCACTGGCTCTTTGCTCCTCTTAGTCATACCAGCCAGGGTCCTACCTTAGGGCATGTTACCATGTTCAAACTCATGCTGCTCACCACATGACAGACCAATAAATCAAACGCCAAGTTGTTAGGGCAAGGAATAGTGACTTTATTCAGAAAGCTATCAGACAGAGAAGATGGTGGACTAATGTTACAAAGAGCAATCTTACCTGTGTTAGGATTCAGGTTTCTTTTATACTAAAAGGGGTGAGGGTGTGGTTTATTGTTGCAAATTTCTTGCTGTCAGAATCCTTTGTTGTTGTATCTGTTCATCTAGGTCAGGTCATGATATTCCTATAAAATTCCAACAAGCAAATTTTATTCTCTCTTCTTTTTTATCTCTATAGGAATGGAAAGTATTGCACCCTTAATGGTCAGAGCCTTGAGCATGGGCTTTCCTCTATATTTCAGGATATAGCCAGCATTCTAAATTTGTAGCAAAAGCAGCAGAATACAAAGGTTAAAGTAAAAGAAACTGATCCAAAGTGGAGTCAGATTTGTCCTTCCCTGTTACAGGCTTTGCACTTGCTATTTCCTCTGCCTGGAATGCTTTTCCCCAGACACCTAGATGGCTTCAACCTTTGTGGCCAGGCTTATGTTACAATGTAAAAACACACCCCAAATCAAACAATGGTGAAATTTTCTATAAATAGGTATTTTTATAAATAATTTCAAGATGCAAAAAATCACTTGATTTTTCTGAGAATGAGGAGTTATTTAAATCAATGTCATCACAAAGATTTTATCTGTGGTGCAGTGTATCTTAGCTCTGCCCAATGTCACCAAGCTCCCAACTGTCTCTTCAGTAACAGGCTTTGTGAGGCAGTTGTACGTTTTTGTCTGAATAGTCTCCACCCTATGGCCAACTCCTCAGCACTATCCTTGTCCAGGTGAAATTAATATAACAGGAAGCATGTATATTTATTTTTGTTAAATTTCAGGTGTTTTGGCAGGTAATGAATCCATTTTGAGTGGATGGTTTTACTGCACATTTTAAATGGTCCTGGATATCCATTGTTATATCCCAAAGGATTCCATTTTCATCTCATCTCTTGCTTCTATTTCAGTCTAGAAAATTTGCTCAATACTTGGTACTTTCAGGTAAAATCTGGAGAAAATTATGGCAGAGATAAAATAAGTTTTTTAGAATTTTTTTACCTTTTAGTGTCCATCTAACTCCAAGATTCCTTTGTCTTTATGTTACATACCACTTGCTTGTGCCCTTACTGTTTGAGGACCTCTTAATATGGTTGGCCTGCACCCACCAGCTGCAGATGAATCCATATTTATTCTCTCCCCAGTACACTTTCTCTTCTTCCATGTTTTATTTTCTCCACAGTATTCACCATCTTCTTATGTACAGATACCACGTGTAGCTTATTTTATACCTTTCTCGATTAGAATGCAAGCCCCTCAAGGACATGCATTTTATTTTGTTTCATACACACTATCTTCCTAGCACATGGGGCATTGCTTGGCACTTATAATGTTATTTTTTTTGTCTTTTTGTCTTGCTAGGGCTGCACCTGTGGCATATGGAGGTTCCCAGGCTAGGGGTGGAATCAGAGCTGTAGCCTCTGGCCTACGCCACAGCCATAGCAATGCAGGATCCAAGCTGCCTCTGTGACCTACATCACAGCTCACAGCAATGCCTGATCCTTAACCTGCAAAGTGGGGCCAGGGATTGAACCCACATCCTCATGGATGGTAATTGGAGTTCCTTAACTGCTGAGCCACTATGGGAACTCCTATAATGTGATTAATAAATCCTTGTTCATGGGCTACATCACTTACTGTCATCACCACTATAGCCCTTGCACTAGTTTCTAGAACTCCATCAGAGACTTTACACTGATTTTTTTGTGTTAGGGTTCTTGTGGAATGAGACATGAAGAAATTCCAGGGACACACAGATTTTTAAAAAACATTCTGGGAATTACCATCATGGCTCAGTGGTAATGAACCCGACTATTATCTGTGAAGATGCAGGTTCGAACCCCGGCCTTGCTCAGTGGGTTAAGGATCTGGCATTGCCATGAGCTGTGGTGTAGGTTACAGATGCAGCCCGGATCCTGTGTTACTGTGGCTGTGGTGTAGGCTGGCATCTGCAGGTCTGATTTGACCCTGACCCTGGAAACTTCCATATGCTGTGGGTGTGGCCCTAAAAAGACAAAAATAAATAAATAAATAAATGAAAATAAAAACATTCCATGCACCTACTGGCATTCTATAAACTCTTCATATTGCCTTCATGCTGTATTTTCAGTTATAAAAAAGTGTTAGAGATTGCATAGAAATATACCAACTGAAGCTTAAAAAAGAATGTGCAGTATCTTTTGGAATCATAGCTTTCATTTCCTGCTGTGCTTAATTTCAGAACTCAAAGCTATTATTAAACTTTAAAAAGTGTTTGTTCTTTTATCTGGGGATCATGTTGTAACACATGTATTTATTTATTTATTTATTGTGTGTGAAAAAAACCTCTAAACACTTTTCAAGTTATACTCTAGGGATCCTGTTTCTGAGAATTTTCTACTTCTGTTCTTGCTGTCCAGTGAGCCTAGCTAAACTTACCATAAATGTAAAAACTAATTGAAAATATTTTTGAGATAGTATTTTTGCTAAGCTCCCAAAGGTCACCATAATCTCCAAGAGCTGTAAATCAAGGGTTTCTGTGATTCAGACACAGGTGATCTACTTACTGTATGGCCTCTGGGGGCTGCAGGAATACCTAAGAGTAATTTGGTTGGTGTTGATTTGCCAGGTGTAAGGAAAATGGTTTTGCTAGTGCTGTTACCAGCATGTTCCTGTATTGTATAATGCAGGTGAGATTGTATTTACAGAGATAGTATAAACAGAGATAGTTTCATCTTGCCAGTAGAGTGGAGACATTTATACCTGCCTGGGTAAACTTATGCCACTTATTATTGTGTTCATGGGAGTTAGTAGGAGGTAGCAAGGTTGAAAGATGACTTTCATTACAACTCTTCCTTCAGTTGCTTTGGTTCCTTAAACCATATTAAGAAACTGACTTTTGTCAGGAAATTTTATTATTTAGTTCAAGTCTATAAAGGGGATTTCTGGGTGATGGATCTAAAGAAAGTAAATTTGGTAATTTTTGTGATTAGTTTTTTTCTCATGAATCAACAAAAGTATTGTGAGAAAAGATGTAAACTTCCTAAAATTAACTATCAGGGGAGGGGGAATGGAGCAACTGAAACTACGTTGCTAAGTAATATATGCAAATATAAAGGATAATTTATAAAAAAAATTAGTGATCTGCTTAACCTTCAATTTTTAACTTATGAAGTATGGAGGCAGAGTTAGGATCTTAATTTTTTTCCTTTCTTTTCTTAATTCTCTGTATTGATTCTTGTAAAACATGCCATTTTCTTGATATCCAAAGGTTCAGGGCCAGTGACAGAATGACTTAACATAGCTTTTGTTGTTGTTGTTGTTGTTGTTGTTGTTTTAGGCCTGCACTTGCAGAGTATGGAGGTTCCCAGGCTAAGGGTTGTATCTGAGCTATAGCAGCTGGCCTATGCCACAGCCACAGTAACGCAGGATCCAATCCGCATCTGTAACCTACACCACAGCTCATAGCAAGGCCAGGAATTGCACCATCATCATCATGGATACTGGTCAGCTTTGTTAACTGCTGAACCACGATGGGAACTCCCTAACATAGCTTTTTTGAGAGAGTTACCATGAAATATCATGGAAATTTAAAATAAAATTAAATCATGATCAAAATTCATAAATTATAGTAAAGGGTTAGTTTTGGATTATTGGGTTATCGGAATCTCACAGTGATTCCATGTAGTTGCATGTACTACAATGGCACACATGCTAGGTGTAGTTGCAAATTATGAAATTATTGGAATGGTTTTACTCTATTTACTAACTAGAAGGGACATATCTGAAAACTCAGTCTCAGGCAAGGGATTTCACCAAAGTAAGAATATACTTCTGAGGGAGTTGCTCGTAATACTCCAGACAGGTCTGGGGAATGGAAAATCATTGGCAGAGGCAGAAGGGGATAACACTATAGAAATTTCTAAACAAAAATGCAGGTACCTTTCACAGCATGTAATATGATTTATCTGCAGTTGGTAGGTGTAGGCCAAGCATATCAAAAGGTCCTCAAACAGGAGTTTCCATTGTGGCTCAGTGGGTTAAGAAGCTGACATTGTCTCTGTGAAGATGCAGGCCAGTCCCTAGCCTTGTTCAGTAGGTTAAGGATCCGGCATTGCTGGAAATGTGGCTCAGATATGGTGTTGCTATGGCTGTGTTGTAGGCCTGCAGCTGAAGTTCTTATTCAACCTATAGCCCAGGAACTTCCATATAATGCAGGTGCAGACATAAAAAGAAAAAAAAATAAGGTCCTCAGTGGGGACATAAGAAAGTTATATGTAACATAAAGACATGAGTTTCTTGGAGTTAGATCGCACTAAAAGGTTGAAGAAAATAGAAAACCAATTTTATCTCTACTATAGTTTTATTCATCATTTATCTAGAAGTACCAAGTATTGAGCAAATTTTCTAGACTGAAATAGAAGCAAGAGATGAGATGAAAATGGAATCCTTTGGGATATAACAATGGATATCCAGGACCATTTAAAATGTGCAATAAAACCATCCACTCAAAATGGATTCATTACCTGCCAAAACACCTGAAATTTAACAAAAATAAATATACATGCTTCTGTTATATTAATTTCACCTGGACAAGGATAGTATAGAGGAGTTGGCCACATGATGGAGACTATTTAGACAAAAATGTATAACTGCATCACAAAGACTGTTACTGAAGAGACAGTTGGGAGCTTGGTGACATTGGGCAGAGCTAAGATACACTGCACCACAGATAAAATCTTTGTGATGACATTGATTTAAATAACTCCTCATTCTCAGAAAAATCAAGTGATTTTTTGCATCTTGAAATTATTTATAAAAATACATATGTATAGAAAAAAATCAACATTGTTTTGGAGTATGTTTTTACATTATAATGTAAGCATGTCAACTCAAGTATCCTGGATTTCATTCTAATTACTTTATTTAAAATTAAGTTGTGTCTCTTTACAGTTTCTTAAATAACATCTCTTTTATAAGAGAACAATTTCAGAATATGATATTGCATAGTTCATGTATTTTTATTTATTCTATTCTATTCTATTCATTTTCCTTTACTTTTTAGGCCACATATGGAAGTTCCCAGCTAGGAGTTGAATTGGAACTACAATTGCTGGCCTTTGTCATAGCAACGGCAATGCAAGATCCAAGCTACATCTGCTACCTACACCACAGCTCATAGCAATGCCAGATCCTTAACCCACTGGGCGAGGCCAGGGATTGAACCCACATCCTCATGGATGCCAGTCAGGCTTGCTACTGCTGATTCAAAATGGGAACTCCCATATATTCTTTTCTTAATTCAATTTCATTGGAGTATAGTTGATTTGCCACATTGTATTATTTTCAGCTCTACCGCAAAGTGAATCAGTTATTCATATAAATATGGCTATTTATTTCCCCATATAGATTGTTACAAACTGTTGAGTAGGTTTTCCTGTGCTATACAGTAGGTTCTTAATCATCTATTTTATACAGTAATGTGTATATTATTCCCACCCTCCCAATTCTTTCCTCCCCACAATGGTTTCACCTATGGTAACCATAAGATTGGTTTTGAAATCTAAGTTTATTTTTTAAAAAAGTTCTTTGGATCATATTTATTAAATTCCACATATAAATTATACAATATGTTATTTGTCTTTGTCTTACTTAACTTAGTATGATAATCTCTAGTTCTATCCATGTTGCTCCAAATGGCATTATTTCATTATTTTTTATGACTGAATAATGTTCTATTGTATATATGTACGATATCTTCTTTATCCATTCCTTTGCTGATGGACACTTTGGTTGCTCCTTGTCTTGGCTATTGTACCTAGTGCTGTGATGAACATTGGGGCACATGGATGTTTTTGAATTAGATTTTTCTCTGACTATATGCCAAAGAGTGGGAGTGCTGATCATATTGTAGTTCTATGTTTAATTTTTTAAGGAACCCCCCTATACTACCCTCTATGGAGCTTGCACAAACTTAATAGATTCTTTTTTAAGAGCAAAATGTCAATCCTGTGACATTCAGGTATACTGATATCCAACACAAGAAAAGAACATTACAGTAGTTTGTTCTTTTTTTCTAAAACCATTTAGTTTAGGTTATTTATGCAGGATACACTACACTGATCATCAAGTGTTTTCTTTATTTCTTAACACTGTCTGCTTTCCATTTCTTTCAGCTTTGAGCACTTGATGCTTGAGGTCAATATCGCCTATCATCCTTCAGGTTGCAACATCTTAAATCATTTAAACATTATTTAAAAAGTGGTATTTTAGTTATTTATGCACTTCTTCCCATTCTTATATTTATGCTTTTACCCTTTTAAATTCTGATCCAAATTGTCTGAACCAAATTAATTTTTCTCCTTAAATTGCTGTCTCCTTATTACTTTCTTAATTTTATTGACATTACTGTTTTCTGTGATATTTATGTACCAAACTTTAAAGTTGCTTTGATTTTTCTTTTTTCCATTACCTCTACCTCTAACTGTGACCAAGGTATTCCAATATTATCAACTAAACCTCTAAGGAAACCCTTGTACCTTTTCTTTCTAAACTCATTGGCTTTGCTTGCCTTGGGTTTCACCACTTTTCAGCTAGCTTGTTATAATAATCTCTACACTGATCTTTTGTCTTTACTTTTTCATCATTGCCAAATCTATGATGCAGGCTTAACATAGCAGCAATTACTCGTATTTCAGGTCTGAGCATGGCATTCCTTGATTAGGGTATCAAGGGGCCATATTTTTCTCCTAGAACCTATAAAAATTGCTCCAGAGGAATATACTCTCAATTTTCCACTTTCTTAGCTTAATGTGCCAAAGTGCCAAGCAGTACCTACATTCCTTTTTAATTAATGAATGTATAACATTAAATCAAATCTATATGCTAGATTCTGAACAGTATACAAAGATGGACACATTTTTCTTCCCTCAAAAAGCTTATAGTAGTTCAAAGATGGGATTAAGATGGCAGAATAGAAGGACTGGAGCTCAACTTCTCTCATAAAAACAACAAAATTACAACCAAATGCTGAGCGAACTTCAACCAAATGGACTGGAAACTTTCACAAAGATATCCTACTCCAGAAGACAAAGAGGAAGCCACACAAAGAGATGGGGGGGCAAATATGCGATATAAGCAACTCATACCTCCCAGGTGGGAAGCCCCACAGACAAAGATAACTGTATCACAGAGACTCACCTATAGGAGTGAGAGTTCTGAGTCCCACATCAAGTCCCTGTGCTTGGGGATCTGACATTGGGAGAAAGAACCCCCAGAGTATCTCGCATTGAAGGCCAGTGGGGCTTGTGAGCAAGAGCTCCACAGGACTGGGGGAAATGGAGACCCCATTCTTAAAAGGTGCACACAGACTTTCATGTGCACTGGATCCCAGGGCAAAGTAAAGTCTCCATAGGAATCTGGGTCAGACCTACCTGCAGTTTTGGAGGACCTCCTAAGAAAAAGGGGGTGCATGTGGCTTGTTGTGGGGGAAGGGAATTGGAAGCAAAACTATTTGGAATATTCATCAGCCTGTGTTTCTGGAGGTGGCCATTTTGGGAAAAATCTGGCTTTACCCATAAGTGCTGAGAAGCCTCAGGCCAAACAACCATCCAGGTGGGATCACAGCCACACCCATCAGTAAACAGGCTGCCTAAAGACCCCCAGGCACATATTCACCTCTAATCTCACCCAGGGACAAAGTCCTACCCACCAGAGGGATAGGAATCAGCTCCACCTACCAGTGGGCAGGCAACAATCCCTCCCATCAGGAAGCCTACAGTAAGCCCCCATACCAACCAACCTTAGCCACAAAGGCATAGGATACCAGAAGTAAGAGAGGCTACAACTCTATTATCTGTAAAAAGGTCACCATACCAAAAACTTATTAAAATGAAAAGATAGAGAACTATTACTCAAATAATGGAGAAAAAAACCCAGAAAAATAGCTAAGTGATCAGGAGAGTCTCCACCTCCAGGAAAAAAGCTTTAGACTGCTGATGCTGAAAATGATGCACGATATTGGAAATAAACTGGAAGCGAAGACAGATAATTTATAGGAAACACTGAGCAAAGAAATACAAAATATAAAACTTAAGCAAGCTGAGATGCAAAATATAATAACTAAAATTAAAAATTCACTAGAAGCAGCCAACAGCAGAATACAGGAGGCAGAAGAACGAATAAGCAAGGTGGAGGACAGATTATTGGAAATGATGGATGTGGAACAGAAAAGAGAAAAATAGTGAAAACAAATGAAGAGAGTCTCAGAGAAATCTGGGACAATGTTAAATGCACCAACATCCACGTTATAGATGTTATAAGGTTGCCAGAAGGAGAAGAGAGAGAGAAAGGGACGGAAAAAATATTCGAAGACATAATAGCCAAAAACTTCCCTAACATGGGAAAGGAACTACTTACTCAAATCCAGGAAGTGCAAGGAGTACCATATAAAATAAACCCAAGGAGGAATACCTTGAGACACATATTAATAAAACTGACCAAAATTAAATCCAAAGAGAAAATATTAAAAGCATCAAGAGAAAAGAAATGAATAAGATACAAGGGAACCCCGATAAGGTTATTGGCAGATTTTTCAGCATTAACCCTACGGGGCAGAAGGGAGTAGTGTGATATACTTAATGTGATGAAAGGGAAAAACCTCCAACCAAGATTTCTTTACCCATCAAGGCTCTCATTCAGATTTGAAGGAGAAATCAAAAGCTTTACAGATAAGCAAAAGCTAAGAGAATTCAGCAACACTAAACCAGCTTATCAGCAAATACTAAAGGAACTTCTCTAGACAGAAAAGAAATATCTGCAATAGGAGACAAAAATTCAATAAATGACAAGGCTCACCACTATTGGTATATAAACAGTAAAGATGCAAAATCAGCCATGCACAATTATGCCACCAAAATCAGAAATCTTGAGAAGAGGAGGGTACAAATGCAGGACACTGGAGATGCACTTGCAATTAAGGGACCAACAGCTTAAAACAATCTCATATGTATATATAGACTCATACATCAAAACTTCAGTGTAACTGCAAACAAAAAATCTACAATTGATACACAAAAAATAAGAAAAATCAGTGCAAATACAGCACTAAAGACAGTCATCAAACCAGAAGAGGAGAGAATAAGAGAAGAAGGGAAGAAAAAAGAGCAACAAAAACAAATCCAAAGCAATTAATAAAATGGCAATAAGAACATACATATCAATAATTACCTTAAATGTTAATGGACCAAAGGCCCCAACCAAAAGACATAGACTGGCTGAATGGATACAAAAACAAATCCATATATATGCTGTCTTCCAGAGACCCACTTCACTTCTAGGGACACATACAAATTGAAAGTGAGAGGATGGAAGAAAATATTCCATGCAAACGGGAATAAAAAGAAAGCTGGTGTAGAAATACACATATCAGACAAAATAGACCTTAAAATGAAAAACATTTTAAGAGACAAGGAAGGTCACTACATAATGATCAAAGGAGCAATCCAAGAAGATATGGCAATTTTAAATATCTGCACACCCAGCATAGGTTCACCACAATATATAAGGCAACTGCTAACAACATTAAAAGGACAAATCAACAACAACACTGTAATAGTGGGGGACTTTAACACCTTGCTTACAGCAATGGACAGATCATCCAGACAGAAAATCAACTAGGAAACACAGGCCCTGAATGAAGGATTAGACCAGATGGACTTAATAGATGTTTATAGGATATTCCATCCAAAAGCAACAGAATACACATTCTTCTCAAGTGCACATGGAACATTGTCTAAGATTGATCATATCCTGGGCAACAAATCAAGCCTTGGTAACTTTAGGAGAATTGAAATTATATCAAGCATCTTTTCTGACCACAACGACATATGACTGGAAATCAATAACAAGAAAAAACCGCAAAAAACACAAACAGGTGGAGACTAAACAACATGCTACTAAACAACCAATGGATCACTGAAGAAATCAAAGAGGAAAATAAAAAATACCTAGAAACAGTTTTCCCAGCACCACGTATTGAACAGGCTGTCTTTTTTCCACTGTGTATTCTTACCTCCTTTGTCATAGATTAGTTGACTGAAGGTGCATGGATTTAATTTTGGGCTTTCTATCATGTTCCACTGATCTATATGTCTGTCTTTGTGCCAGCACCTTATGATTTTGATGACTGTTGCTTTGTAGTATAGTCTGAAGTCTGGGAGCCTGATTCCTCTAGCTCCATTTTTCTTTTTCAGGATGTCTTTGGCTATTCTGGGTCTTTTGTGCTTTCATAAAAATTATAAAATATTTTGTTCAAGTTCTGTGAAAATTGCCCTTGGTAATTTGATAGGGATTGCATTGAATCTGTAGATTGCCTTGGGTACTATAGTCATTTTGATAATATTGACTCTGCCAATCCACAAGCATGGTATATCTTTCCATCTATTTGTGTCATGTTTGAATCTTTTCCTCAGTGTCTTATAGTTTTCAGAGTACATGTCTTTTGTTTCTTTAGGTAGGTTCACTCCTATGTATATTTTATTTTGGATGCAATGGCAAACAGGATTGCTTCCCTGATTTCTCTTTCTGATCTTTCATCATTAGTATATAGAAATGTAGTCAATTTCTGTGTATTTATTTTGTATCCTGCGACTTTTCCAAATTCATGGATGAGCTCTAACAGTTTTCTGGTAGAGTTTTTAGGATTCTCTAGGTATAGTATCATGGCATCTGAAAATAGTGATAGTTTTACTTCTTTCTGTCCAATTTGGATTCCTTTTATTTCTTTTACCTCTCTGAATGCTGTGGCTAGGACTTCCAAAACTATGTTGAAGAGTAGTGGCAAGAGTGCACATGTTTGTCTGATCTCAGTGGGAATTCTTTCAGTTTTTCACCATTGAGAATGATGTTCACTGTGGGTTTGTCATATATGGCCTTTATCATGTTGAGGTAGGTTTCCTCTGTGCCACTTTCTGAAGAGTTTTTATCACAAATGGGTGTTGAATTATGTCAAAGGCTTTTTCTGGATCTATTGAGAGGATCATATCATTTTTATTCTTCAGTTTGTTAATGTGGTATATCACACTGATCAGCAGATATTGAAAAACCCTTGCATCACTGGGATAAATCCCATTTGATCATGATGTACAATCCTTTTAATGTATTGTTGGATTTGGTTTGCTAGTATTTTGTTGAGGAATTTTGCATTTATGTTCATCAGTGAAATTGGGAAAACTGGACAGCCACATTTAAAAGAATGAAATTAGAACACTCCCTAACACCATACACAAAAATCAACTCCAAATGGATTAAAGACCTAGATATAAGACCAGATACTATAAACCTCTTAGAGGTAAACATAGGCAAAACACTCTCTGACATAAATGACAGCAACATCTTCTCAGAGCCACCTCTTAGAGTATTGACGGTAAAAACAAAAATAAACAAATGGGACTTAATTAAGCTTAAAAGTTTCTGCACAGCAAAGGAAAACCTAAACAAAATGAAAAGACAACCACAGAATGGGAGAAAATCTTTGCAAATGAATCGACTGACAAGGGATTAATATCCAAAATTTATAAACACGTCCTACTGCTCAACACCAAAAAAAACAAACAACCTCATCAAAAAATGGGCAGAAGATCTAAACAGACAATTCTACAAATACATGTGGAATTCCAAAAACACATGAAAAGATGTTAAACATCACTCATTATCAGAGAAATGAACATCAAAACTACTATGAGGTACCACCTGACACCAGCCAGAATGGCCATCATCAAAAAGTCTACAAATGATAAGTGCTGGAGAGGCTGTGGAGAAAATGTAACCCTATTACACTGTTGGTGGGATTGTAAATTGGTGCAACCACTGTGGAAAACAGTATGGAGATTCCTCAGAAAACTAAAAATAAAACTACCAATGATCCAGCAGTCCCACTCATGGACATCTATCCAGAGAAAACCATGACTCACAAAGACTTATGTACTCCAATGTTCATTGCAGCACTATTTTCAATATCCAAGACATGGAAGCAACCTAAATGTCCATCAACAGAAGAGTGGATCAAGAAGAAGTGGTACATATATACAATGGAATATTACTCAGCCATTAAAAGGAATGAAATACCATAATTTTTAGCAGCATGGATGGACCTAGAAATTATCATGCTAAGTGAAGTCAGCCAGACAATGAGACACCAACTTCAAATTCTATCACTTCCATGTGGAATCCAAAAAAAGGACACAATGAATTTCTTTTTAGAAAAGATACTGACTCACAGACTTTGAAAACCTTATGATTTCCAAAGGAGACAGTTTGGGGGGTGGGGGGATTTGCTTGGGTTGTGTGATGGAAATCCTATAAAATTGGATTGTGATGATCATTGTACAACTATAAATGTAATAAATTCATTGAGTAATATAAAAAAAGCTTATAGTAGCTCAGGAAAGATTAAATATAAAATGAAATAATTATAAAGATGAAAATATTCTAAATAGGTTTCAAACAAATTGCCACAGCCCTACATTTCTTTATTTTACCAAATACTTATGGAATGTATTGAGCTTGTCACTATTCTAAATGTGGGGACATAACAGGAGACAGAGCAAAAAAAAAAAAAAAAACTATCCTAATGAAACTAGCATTCCAAATAAGTTGGAAATATAAAAAAATAAGCAAGCAAATATGTAGTATGTTGCCAGATAGGAATTATATGTAGTTAAATAAACTAGGATAAAGGGATATCCTAGTTTTTCCAGAAGTGAAGGCAGATTTTTCCAGAAGTGAAGTTAGCAAAGGTTTCTTAGAAGACCGGATGTGTTTCAGAGAGAGCATGTTGGGAAGTGCATTCCAGGTAGAAGAACAGCAGAAGAAAAGGTTCAAAACACAGTGAACCCCAGTGCCCAGAGAACAGCAAAGAGGCAAGTTCCTAGAGAGATTCGTAGGTCGTGGTGGGGGAAATGGGTTGGAAGTCAAATTTGAAAGACAATTGTGAGAAAAATCTGAGACTTTATAGATTGCAGTGAAGGAATGGGCTTTTGTTTTAAGTGTGATGAAATTCCGCTGGAAGATTCTGAGCAGATGTATCAAATTATCTAATTTCCATTTTGAAACAATTATCCTGGCTGCTCTGGAGAAAAGCTGGTGAAGGAGTGGGATCTGGGTGATTTGCGATTTGCTCTGGCAGGGGTTCAGGCTGGAAAAGAGGATGACTCGGGCTTGGGTGGTGGTAGAAATGTGAGAAATGCTCCATCTGATTCCCAGTGCATCTGGAAGTCAGAGCTGAGGAGACTTTCTCAGAGTCTAGAGGGGGGTGTGGTGGGAAAGAAAGGGAAGCCTCAGAAATAGCTCCTCATACTTTTAAACCAATGGGAGAGAATAATTTGGGAAGACAACATTGACAGCTCTATTTCACACATTAAATCTGAGATTTCTGTTAATAGACAGGTGTAGATAGATATAAAGTAGGTAGTGGACTACATCAAGGATGAGGTGAGCATTAGGAAACAAAGGGAAACTCAGTGATTACAGATGACATTGAAAATCTTGTGAATGAATGAACCTACTTGCCAGTTTGAGCATGGTTAGAAGAGAGGCCCAAACACCAAGACTGGGGACCCCTGATATTTAGACATCTGAATAAGGAGTGTCAAAAATGGCAATGAGATTCCACTGATGGATCTGGGGATCAGGGAAGGTTTCACACAAGAGGTGCCATTTAACTTAACCTTGAAATCTGAGCAGAATTTTCACAGTAGGGCTGGTGGCAGGAATTTGAGGCAGCAGGAGCTGCATGAACAAAATCACATGGGTTAAATATGCTGAATGCATTTGACAAACAAGTCACTTCACCACCACCCAAAATGGAATATTCATGATTCCTCATACCCATCCCTCTCTTTGGGATGATCCATCTTGATAGGTGTTATTTTTGCTGCATACATTTTATGCATTTTCTATTCTGGATTAAAGCCCAGAAACTATGTTATTGATTCACAGTGGACACAAATTGCTATTTATTACCACTGCCTTTTCAATTTCTGGAGAGGGTACTTTGCCTAGCCATAAAATGCCAGATGGCAGTGGTGTACCAATTATATTTCAAGAATAAATGTATCCACAGGGCAAGATAGATACAGATTCTCCAAGAAGGCCTGGATCTTATTATAGAAGAACTTCTACAATTCTCTGAGCTTTTATCTTACAAATGTATAATTAGCATGAGTTTCTCCTGGGATTCAGAATAAATCAGGGATCATCCATGGCTTCAAGATGTTGACTGTCTAGGATCAGGAAAGTGTTAAGCACATAGGTAATTATGACATGATGTTTTCCCTTTAGTTACTGATTCCTGTTTCTAGCAGCCTGGGACCTTTTAGTTATTGGCACCCTCTTGGAGTATGTAGGTAGATACAGGCTTGGACCCAAAGTTCGGTACTTTTGATGACTTGGGATACAAAGGCACTCAAAACACAAGTGGCAGCCTCCTGAGCTGGAGATTCTGTAAACTTATTTCCCACTGTGCCTTGCTGAACACCTTCTTGACATCCAATCTATCTTCGGCAAATCTTTTTATCCTAGGGGACATAACTTTTCACATGCCTTAAATTGCTGGCCGTGTATGTGTTTTCTATTTATGAATCACTTGGAAATGTTAAACTACCAATTTAATATCAAATGTATCTACCAATTGCATCCTTGTCTTAACCCAGTGGCAGTTCTAATCTCCTGGGTGAGCCCTTCTTGATGGGTTTGACCTACCTTGCCCCCATATCTTTTATCACCACATGTTACACAGTAGCTATGTTCCTTCAGGATCAGCTGTGCTGCCTGATTGGTTTCCCTTTACTAAATATGATCTTAGTTCTCTTTTCTTTGTGACTAGTAGAGTGCCCAAGCCCTGGGGTGCCTCAGTGAAAAGCCCGTGTACTACTCGACAGTGAGTATCATAAAAGAAGTGTTTAAAGAAAAGAGTGACCATTTACTATTGAGTTAGAAATTTGGCTCTCTCTTCCTGATGCCCAGAACACTGAGAACATGAGAACTGTAGACATATTCCACACTTTCTTGATTCAGGCAAAGAGAAGGAGTAAGCAAGGGGGAGGACGGCTAAAATCAGGTGGTGCTCGATTCCATGGAAACTTCACCTCTTGACTCCATAGGGGTCTCAGTGTGCTGTGGGAACCTCACACTTTTACTGTTACTGTTGCACAGGGACCTCCAGGGATCAGGCACAAAGAGAGCAGGCCTCGTTGTCTTAGTTCACCATCTACTTGTTTCTCTCCATAAAGTGCCAAAGAGAACTTATGCCAATCTCTTATGCTTGTTTACTTAATTTAATACAATTTGAATTAGGTATAAATATAACAGCCATAAGCATAATTTAAGACTAACATCTTATACTTGCAGCAGTATTGTGCTTTTACCAAACTGTCCCGACACACACGCAAATCCTTCTATCAACAGATGATGGAAATATCATCAATCAGATGCTCCTGTTTTGTGATCTCGGAGGATGTGCTTCCCACCTCTCACTCCCACTGTGCCTGCTCTTGCACTTGGTTATCAGACAACTGTGGAATTCAGTGTCCTATTCTCAGGTTCTCTTCTCATTCTTATAAGCTTTCTGTTCCTCACAATTTCTCAATCATTAAGCTAAGTCTTTGATGATTCTCTAGAGGAAGCCCATGTCTTTTCTTCTTCCTCTTTATGACTGTTGTACCACTGGGATGTTATTCCATGGGCAAATGTTGTGTCATTCTGCAACATGGGCACTATAGGAGACTGTAACATGGGAGCCAGGACTTTCAAACTAACAACAACAACAAAAAGCTGATCATTTATGTTTCATTTTATGATAGTAGGAGTTTGAAATAAAGTGTATTTTTTAAAAAATACTGTATTATGAATTATGCCCTGATATATATATATTTTATAACAAACACTCCAGTTTATATTTTAGGAAAAAGATATTTTGATAAATCAATTATTAGAAATGTTGAGTTTTCTTAACATCCTATTAGAGCATTGGCAATGTAATTTAAATGAACTTCATTCTCTTTTCATTGGTTTGGCACATTTTAATTGGAAAAGAAATCAATATAAATATCAGGTGAATTTTTACGACATTTACTCTTGGAATCAATTTCCATCTATATTTACTGTTTTTTTATTTTAGAAAAAAATGACCTTTCTTAAGTTATTAAAGTACATTTTTTCTCCTTTGTTGTGGTTTTCCCTCAGACAACAAGATACACTTAAATTTGTTTCTTTGGCATTCCAAATAGTTCTCACTTTGAAGTCTCTCATTATAGAACTGGCGATATCACAAAAATAAAGGGAATATAAATAGTCTAAAACAAATACAAACTTGCTCTATTTATTTTTTTTTTAAATATTAACTTTCCATTTTGAGCCAGGTACATAACTAGGTGCTGATGATTTATAAATATCGTCCCTGCTTTCAAGGTGTTTACAATATGTTAATTTTTTCCTATACCCATGGCATATGGAAGTTCTCAGGCCAGAGGTCAAGTCTGAGTGGCAACACCAGATCCTTAGCACACTGTGCCACAGTGGGAACTCCTACTTTTTTTATCTTTTTTTTAGGGCTGCACCCATGCAAATGAAATTTCCCAGGCTAGGGATCCAATCATACAACTGCTGGCCTACGCCACAGCCACAACAATGCCAGATCTGAGCTATGTCTGCAAACTACACCACAGGTCACGGCAATGCTAGATCCTTAACCCACTGAGCGAGGCCAGGGATCGAACCGGCAACCTCACGGTTTCTAATCAGATTCATTTCCTCTGAGCCATGACAGGACCTCCTACTTTTTTTTTAATGCTATTTTTTTTATCTTCCTTGACTGACAGAACCTAAAGGATGAAATGTCTGACTGTAAGAAATTTCATCAGTGAACTATGGAGTTTTGGGACTTAAAGTTCTTCAGATGTCTGAGAGATTCTCTTGGCAGAGGTAGAGGTTCTAATGATATTAGCTATGCATTTGAGAAACTTTGACAGGGTTGTTTCCTCCTATGAGAATTAGAGACACTGTTACCTATCTGACCATCTTAAGGATTTGGTTTTTACTAAAAAACAGGCAATGCATCTTATCCTTGACTATTGTGGATAATTAATCTCAGGGAATGGCTTCATTGAGAGGACTAATTTTTCTATAATACTGATTCTCCGAGTGTGGTCATTGGACCACAAGCATCCACACTACCTGGAAACTAGTTAGATACACAAATTACTGCAATTGAGAACAAAAGTTCTAGGAGGATAGAGCTGGGAATTCAATAGAGTCTAAGGTTATGACATAAATATTTTACCTCACAATGGGCCTTAATATACACAGAGCAAAATCTCTTAATTTCCATGTGAAAATAAACATTTGAAATAATATATATTTGATAATATATAATAAATTTTATATTATCAAATATATGTACATATGTATAAATTTATCATATGTTATACATATATCTTTATAATGTGTATAAATTACATATATATATATATATATATATATATATATATAGTAATAAAAAGAGTGAGCCCAGATAGAAAAGACTGTAGGTATTAGAAGTATACTTTGAGATGATTCATTGAGGATTTGATAGCAACATTATTTATGAATGTTGATAGCTCTCAAGTGCCAGAGATGAGTGAGTGGGAAATGGGAACATCCCACCTACTGATGCAATGTCTACATTTAAATGTTATTGTATTTATGTTTTCAAATGGAGATATATTATTGCAAATATTTAAAATGTTGAAGAGTAAATCCACCTCTGAGTTATTTCTCTCTTGGCTCCTGCTTCTTGGTAACCTTAATTCTCTATCCAGAAATTAGGGTACTTTGAAAAGATGCTAGTCCAATTTTACACCAAATTCAAATTATCATCCAAGTCTTAGTGAAGTATACATGCATGAGCCTCACACTAAAGGTCTGGAGGAAAAATATTTGAATATTTGAAGCAAGTGTAATTATATACTTTATGAGGATCCTTTATATAATTTATAATAGGAAGAAATCCAGAGCCTTATCTGCAAATTTTGGATGAGCAAAATAAGTTTATTTAGAGCTAAAGCACCAATATTTTAAAAAGATTTTAAAAAATAGACTATAGATTTTTTAAAAATAGTAGTACTATTTTAAAAATAGTAGTATTTTTATTATGATTTTACAACTAAATAGTAGTAAAAATATAGTATAGTATGCAATAGTATAGACCACGAAGAAAACCATAGACTGCTTGTAGATATACATGCAAATTCAAAATTACCTATATTGGATAAAATTTGAATTTGGTTTATTTTCATGCCACTGGCAAATTTTACTCATCACCTGGTTTATTTTGTAGGACAATGTCAATGCAATTTAAATGACTTGCATTAAATAATGTGTACTTAAATGACTACCACACCATGGGTGTTAAGGTCAACTTGTAGCTATGGAGACAAAAGTAGAGTTATAGATAGAGCACTAAGAAAGCACAAATTCTCCTAAAGAACCCTTAGAACTTTTTCTAAAACACTTAAATAACAATTCCATTTAACATCAATTTTAATTATTATCCAGGATCTTTGAATCCGTAACAAGATTTCCAGAGACATAATTTGTCGTATTTTTTGTTCACTTCAATGACTGATACTCTATTGTTTTTGAAAGTAACATTAGGAATTTGTTTTTTTTCTTTTTTTGTCTTTTGTCCTCTTAGGGCCACACCTGTGGCATATGGAGGTTCCCAGGCTAGGGGTTGAATCAGAGCTGTAGCCACTGTCCTAGGCCACAGCCATAGCAACATGGAATCTGAGCTATGTCTGCAACCTATACCACAGCTTAAGGCAAAGCCAGATCCTCAATCCACTGAGCAAGGCCAGGGATCAAACTTGTGTCCTCATGGACACTAGTCAGGTATGTTAACCACTGAGCCATGATGGGAACTCGGAATTTGTTGTTTTCATTTCTATATCTCTTACTTGAAAAGTATAACCCATTTTAGTATGACTTGTTGGCTATTACAACAGCACCTAGAACTTACCTTATAGAATTTTATAATTTAATTCTAAATCTAAAAAAAAAAAAAATGTACACTAAATCCTTACTCTCCAGTATTATATATGTTGTCACCTTTACTGTGTGATTTTCCTATTGATTATAATTTTAAAAAATATCACTGGTTCATTAAATTTTAAATCCTTGACCATTACTTTATCAATACATTTAAACATAAAATTAGTCCAAAAAGATTCTAATATTATTACAGACAAATTTTTTATTTTATTTTTGGAAATTTTTCAGTTAAACATTGAAATGGACTATTAAATTTCTAAAGCTAGTACCTTAGTAATAATAAAGATATGACTTTTGTATGACTTTTTGGAATAAACTGATGAAAGCAAATCAAATATTATAAATAGTATAGCACATTATAGCTAAAGTGTTATTATTAATGTTAACAAATTATTAAAGCAATGTGTGTGTCTTAATAATTGAACCACTAACAGCATTTTTTTAATTATGGAAAGAGAAAAAAATCTGAAACTTAGGAGAATAAAAATGAAAAAAAATTTAAGAAATTTTAAAAGTCAAATTTCCGTGAGGAGTAAAATGTAGGTAATAGCTAGGAAACACGATATATAAATCTTTATGAAAACTGTTGGAAATGCAGACAGTAAAATATGTATTAAACAACAGCTTAGTTAGGTACTTTTGTTTTGGAACAACAGAAATCTAACTTAGCTTAATTGAGAAGGTACATTTACTCACCTAATTAACCCTTGAGAAAGGCAGAGATGCCACTAGGATTCAGGAAAACTAGGCCACCAACTCCAACCCTCGTGAAGTTCTCTTTCCCATCCTACCAGTGTATCCTTCTGCATGTGACTTGTACAATCCCCACTGAGTTCCTTTTTGAAGAAGGGAGGGTACTTCTCAACATCTTTACCAGAAAGGGATTAAAATGAAACTTTTCTATTCCAAAAAGAAAAAAATATATATAAGGAAGGGTTTATCTTGTCCATTTGGGCTGTGATAACAAAATGCCACAGGGTGGATTACAAACCATAGAATTTACTTGTCATAGTTCTGGGGGCTGGAAATCATGGTGCCAGCATGACAGAATGGTCAGGAAAAGTCCCTTTCCATGTTACAGACATTTTGTTGTTTCCTCACATAGTGAAAGGGGCTGGGGAGCTCTGTGAGGTTTCTCATAAAAGCATAAATCCCATTAATGAGGGCTCAATCTTCAAGACCTAAATGCTATCCAAAGTCTCCACCTCCTAATACTATAACATTGAGTGTTAGTATTTCAACATATGGATTTGGGGGTGTGTATAAACATTCCTACCACAGCATGGTTCTTATAGGTCCAGCATGGGTCAGATGTACAGACCTGAACCAATCATATCTGACCATATGTGGGTACAATAACTGAACTCAGCCTGGGATAGAGCTCACTCCTAGACCAGCTAACAAGGACCAAGGGGTATGGATTGGAAACACAATTCATAATAAGGGGAAAAAACATCCTCTTGGGGAAGGGAAATGCAGTCATGGCTAGAAAAAAAATCCATTAGATCCATTAGGATAATGGGGCACAAACAAAAATCATAATAATTAAAATTATTGACATAGACTAACACCAAAAATATCTATTTCAGGAAACATAGTCAATGTTACCAGAAAGCAAGACTCTAGAAGTCACTGAAAATTTGAATTTGAGGAAAAATAAATCCATGGCAGACTTCAACTTTTTGCTTTCAAAAATGTGAGAATTTTCATACTCTATCATTTGGAATAGGAATATTTTATTTCAGAAAAAACTAGTGACTATAGGTAGATTTATATTTGATAAAAGGAGCAAAGTTGATGTTAAATGAGAAAAAAAGAGACAATCTGATATTTAAAGCAAACTGAATAGAAAAATTATGAAATCTTATTTGAATAGTTTCTAACCTTTAGTAAAGACTACTTCAATTTCCCACTGACATTTCATTTCTTTAATCAAACATGTCTTCATAATATGCCCATATATATTCTAGATTGCCCACAAAATTTTCATCTTTGCTTTTCATAGTCATCATCCCTTCCAAGTGTTTGTGTATAAACAGATCACTATACTCTGGTGAGATAAACAGGTACAAGAAAAAAAAATACACAAAAGCTTAACATGAACTAGAGAACAATGGACTTTATAGAATAAGGAGGCCAAGATTTGATAATCCTCTAGGATCTTATCTTTATTCTACATTAGGGGGATCAAAATTGTGTGTTGCATTGATGATTATGCTATGGCCCTCATGGTCCTATTTAGAATTGGTTCCTAGCTTTGTACTTTGAAAAGTCTCACAGAGGTAGAGCAGTTCTCTGAACATGCTTCTGTGAGGCATGGCTTCACTTGAAATGTTGCTGTTTAAATCACCTGGGAGTTTTAATATGCACCAGATATGCCTGATGGCAATACACTGAACAGATGCATGTGAGTCAGACCACTGCACCACTTAGGTTGGGTGGGTAATTATAGGGAAGTTGGTCTTCTTTTGGTAAACCCAGACCAGTCATCTTTCAGTGTAAAAAAGTATTAAATGTTATTCTTTTACAAGTTTGAATAAAAATTGTATATATTTACATAGCACAACCTGATGTTTTGATGCATGTTTACATAGTAAAATGATTACTACAGTCGGGCTAATGAACATGTACATATCTTCATATGGTTACCATGCTTGTGTGTCAGGAGAGCACCAAAAATTCACTCTTACCCCACTGCCAGTGTACTGTAGGATATTATTAATGATAGCCATTGTGCTGTACATTAGAGCTCTAAACTTATTCACACTACATAACTGGAACTTTTTACCCTTTGATCAATCTGAGGTTCTGAATGCTTGCACTCAGGGTATGGTACACACAGTGATGAGGGCAAAGCCTTATTTACCGATGTTATCCCAAGGGAGAGTCCTGATTTTTCAAGTCATGATTTATGAGATTGTAGTCATTACTGACACTAAGGGGAAAAAGTTCAGGCTTATTTCTTGTAACAATGTCCTAGAGACTTTCAAGGTCTAGGAATAACTGGAGAAGCCACACCAGAAAATATCGCATTATAGAGCAGGTGAGAAAAAAATAGAATAGAATAGAATAAAATAAAATAAAACCTTAAACAGAATAAAACTTCAAATAGTAAAAACTCTATCATCTATTTTCAAAAATACTGTATATGAAACAACCAAGAAAATCTGTAAATTACATTGAAATATTACCGATGCTTATCTCTGGGGAGTAGGCATGTGTATTATTTTTATTTTCTCTCTTTTGCTTCTCAATCTGTAGGTTCTATACTTTCCAAAATGAATTGAAAAAAGGTTTAAACATATGTAAAATAAAATAAAAGTGTTCATTTTAATGAAGAAAAAAAAATAAAGCTAGTGACGGGAAATCCCCTTGTGGCACAGCAGGTTAAGCATCTGGTTTTGTCACTACAGCAGCCAGGGTCACAGTTATGGTGAAGATTTTATCCCTGGCCCAGGAACTTCCATGTGCCACAGGTGTGGCCAAAAATAAATAAACAAAGCTGGTAGCTGGACTTTGTGACGTGCCTTTCAGAATATGATAGGGCCTGAAGTGAAAAGCCATGCCCTCAGTGAAACCCCAGAATGTCAAGCTACTCAGTAAACATTTCATTGTACTTCATCAATCCAGTTTCCCCTACTCTCACTTTCTTGTTTAGTTCGGTTACGTATTTATAAATTAAAGCATGACATATTTCCAAGAAGGTGAATTTTCCACATTTCTGAGTTTAAAGCCAATAGAAAGCTGGCAGTAGTAACTTAAAGTAATTCAACCCTTTATGTCAGTGACTATTTAGCTATTAGAGTTACATAGTAAGTAAAATACTTTGAAGAAGCATTTTTCTTTGGTGAGAATAGTGGCCCCAGTAAAAATCCTCACTCATAGCTGGTATGCCAGATCTTGTGATTTTAAAAGTGCTACTCTCATGATTTTCATATCAGATCAGATTTAAAGTTGCTGCAAGAGCAGTACTGGATTTCTCTGGAATAATATGGTTTATCAAATTATGGTTCCTTACATTTACAGAGTTTAGTAGAGCAGATAATTTTAAACTTTCTTTAGGTATGTGTAAGGACATGCTCAGCTAAAGTTCATCTATTTGGGGCAGGCAGTTTTACATTTAAATCTGTTTTGTACAATGTATAGACTTTCACATTGGATTACATAGGATTTGAGAAGTCTGTAACCCAATACTGACCTTAATATCTAAGCATCATTATACTAATATACATGTAATTGCTGGAAATTACTTAAATGTATTGAAAGATTTCCTAAAAACAATTTGTGAATATTCACAAGGGATCAGAAAATATTTCATTGAGTATACATATGTTTTCACGTTAAAGGGGACCTAAATGTGTAGTGAACTTTTTAAAAAAGAGGAGAGGATTGCACTGGTTACATAGTAGAGATGAATACCAGTTTAATATGTCAGTGAGTCCACTGTGCATCCTTCCTAAGGTGGGAAAAACAGCAGAGCCTATTACAAGTCTCAAATATTTAAAGATTATTAATTTCTAAAACTTTTAATCCTTTTTTTTTGTCTTTTTAGGGCCGCACCCATGGTATATGGAAGTTCCCAAGCTAGGTATCATATTGGAGCTGCAGCTGCCAGCCTATGCCACAGCTACAGCAATGCAGGATCCAAGCCACATCTGTGACCTACACCACAGCTCACAGTAATGCTGGATACTTAACCCACTGAGCAAGGCCAGGGATCAAACCCACATTCTCATGGATATTAGATTCATTTCTGCTGAGCCATGACAGGAACAGCTCTAAAACATTTTAGAAAACACTTAGGCAACCAAACAAATTAATAACTTCTCAAGTGATAAATTATAAGGACTTCCTTTTCTGGCTACATCACAGCAGCTTGCATTAGATCACCTATTGCACCGAGACAACAAGAAAGGCTAGATTGAAAACCAAACAAAAAGCTAAGACTAGGACCCAAGAGGTCGAGGCCACAGAGAGAAGAGGGGCCAACTTTCTCTATGGTTTTTTTCCTCTCAGCGTACTTCTGAAGTGTGCTAGAGAGGCCAAGTAGAAAGCAGAGACTGAGAGGTTTTGGAAGTTTCCTGAAACTTTTTCATTGTTCCTGAAACAAGGAAAATTGTAGAATAAAAATTTAGCTAAGCTAAGCTCCTGGGAGCAGGGGGGTGAGGAAAACAGAGAAAAGAGTCCAACACTCTATAGTTAGGAATTTGCTAAGTTCTCTGCTGTGCTGATGTTAGAAGTGAAAAGTAGGGGCTAAGAAGCTAAAAGGCTAAGCAGAGAGTCCAGCATTGATATGCAATGTGGAGACTGGACTTGGAGTCCAAAGATGTTCATAGGAGACAGACCAGTTAGGCTGAAGCCAGGAGACAAAGGAAGAGAAGGAACATGAAACCAGTACCATTAAGAGTCACTTCCAGGGACTTGGATGGACTGGGAGTTTGGGGCTAGTAGATGCAAACCATTATATTTAGAATGGATAAGCAATAAGTTCCTACTATACAGCACAGGGGACTATATCCAATTGCTTGTGATAGAACATGTTGAAAGACAATATGACAAAAAGAGTATATATATACATATGACAGGGTCACTTTGCTATACAGTAGAAATTGATAGAACATTGTAAATCAACTAAAATAATTTTTTTAAAGTCCCTACTATTAAAAAAGATTCACTTCCAAGTTTTCACTTTGGTCCTCAATCCTTCCACTGGCGTTTGCTTCGGTGTTTGTTTTTCCAAGTCTTCAAAGAGTTGCTTTTTGTAGTCCATCCAGATTTTTAAATTGTAATTGTCTGGTGAAGTATAGTGTAGTTGAATCACACCATTTTAGCAATTATTGGAAACTGAGATATTTTATTTTTAAAATGCAAGCTGATACAGACAACTACAAACATATCTCAGAGGGTCATTACATTTAAATATGGTGTTATGAATGAACAACTGAGTGTGATATTCCTGCATTAGAAAACTCCCTCTCCCCATAATCCAAGGATTCACTTTAAAATTAATTTACTTTTTATTTATATAGTATAAATAATTTAAATATCATTTGGATTTGGGGACTCACAGTTAAGTTTCAGATTGCAGGCCAGTACAAAACATGTTTTTATTCTAATTTCTTTATTATTCTGGCAAAATTGATTATAATAAAATGATTTTGAACATTTAAATAGCAGCACCAAATGTGTCAACAAAATGTCCCTTAGGCTTTCAACAAACCTTATACTTTATATATCATGTATTAGTCTATTAAGAAGGTAAAATTAGAAGTTCCTGTTGTGGGTCAGTGGTTAAGGAACCTGACTAGTACCCATGAGGATGGGGGGTCAATCCTTGGCCTCGCTCAGTGGGTTGAAGATCCGGCATTGCTGTGAGCTGCAGTGTAGGTCACAGATGTGGCTCAGATCTGGCATTGCTGTTGTTGTGGTGTAGGCCAGCAGCTGTAGCTCCAATTTGACCCCTAGCCTGGGACCTTTCATGTGCTATGGGCGCAGCCCTAAAAAAGAAAAAAAAATAAAATAAAAGATGGTAAAATTAGTTTAAAAAGTATCAGTTGTATTTACAGGAATAAGAAATTGAGCACTCTTGGGCCCTCTAATCCCCAGGTCCAAATTCTTATTGCAATGGCCAGTAGAAGACACAGATTAAAGACAATCGACATCGTTTCCAGTGATGATGGAGTAATACTTTCCGTATACTAAAACTTCGTGAATTTGTACTGGAGAGAGTATGCATAACAAAGACACATTGAGTTAACCCAAACTCCCCATCCAATAGACATCACTATGACTGGGAAGTACCAGTGAGAAACTCCTCCAGAACCTCAATAATTCCTGAAAATTTTGTGAGGAAATGTCCAGCAAGAGGGCAGAGAGTGGAAAAATAGAAATACAAAAATATAGTTAAGTAAAAAAACCTTTCTGCTTATGAATAACATCAAGTTATAAACCTGCATATCCAAAAAGCCCACTGACTAGATGAGAAATTATGATACTAACTTCAAAATTTTTCCCTTGCACTGTCTACATGTTACTTATAGAGTATTCAGCCTAAGCAACAAAAAAAGAAAATTAGACTGGCCTCAGACTTCTCTATACTAAAAATCTGAGGGTGACAACTTCTTGAAAATCGAAAGGGGAAAAGAAAACTTGTGACCTTGGCTTTCTATGCATAGTAAGTTGCCCTTCATTCTGAAGTCATTAGACATATTTTCAGGTAAAAAAGGAATCACACATATACCAACCCTCAGTAAAAGTTATTGTAAAAATTATTTGGCTTCTAAGTTATAGAAGTAAGTTTTAATTTGTCTTTAATCTTTAATCAGAGTTTTAGTTCAGTGGTTGAATACATCAAACATGAAAATATTTTCTTAAGCAAGTGAAATTTATGGTTTGAATTTTTTCCATTAGTTTTTGAATATCAAAATTGACATTTTTGTCCCCAAATTTTATGTTAGTTATGACTGACTCTGCAAGACAGTAAATAAGTATTATTTCTAGTTAATATCTATCAAGGCAGGCTTAGTGAATCTCTGGAACAGGATTTATTTTTAAGCGTTGGCTTAAAAAGTGACTATGTCAGGGAATTAACAGGCATGTTAGCATTTTGAGGTGGATATCATTTTTGTTCTTTGTTTTCACCCATTGTTCCCAAGTGATTACTCTGTCACACTGAGCAGAGTTTTCCTGAGAAAAAAACAAAAGTCTTCTGATTGGGTCGGGTTTGCATTAAGCCTTATCATTTACATCCCTTCAATACTGAGTAGAGAGGAAATAATTTCTGTGTGGGGGGGAGGTGTCAGCAGGAGAGAGCAGTGTACCCAGACAGAACATTCATTTTTAATTCTGGTGCAGTGGTACAGATGGGGAATGTCCTACATAGAGATACTTCCGGTCTTCGTCTAAACACAGAAAGATTTTATTGTTTTGTGTGCCTGTTCTCTCTCCCCGTGGGAAGAGAGAAAATGAAGAAAAGAAGGGAAATTGGGATTTTTTTTTTTTCATTTTCAGTAAAACCTAAAAGCACACTTGAAGGAAAACAGGGAGTTATTGTTAACCTATATATAAACACTCTCTTCACAGTACTTAGATCAGAGAAAGCATGGCTGATTTGCCATGAATTTTTTAGTTTCAGAAAAATGCAGGCAAAATCAGCCTCACCTGGCATGCAAGTGGCAGTATCTGAAGGACAAGAATTTCATCATCCTTTTCCTTTGTTTTTGTGTGTTTATGAATTATTTATAATTACTTTAAAGTATGTAATATCTAATCTTTTATGGTTTCCCCCAATGAAAGACTGACAATAACCATAGGATAGTTTCTTCAACCTTTTTCATTGCAATTGAATTTTACAAGTGGTAAACATTCATATTAAGTAACTTTTCAATGTATTAAGTTCCTAAAAGTCTAACATGAATTTAGAAAATTACAGAATTTTACTAAAAATAGAATAAATACGACACTTGGTATTTTATTTAGAGCAATATGAAGGTAGTGACTGTAGTATCAGGAGAATAACTATAAAATATTTCATGGAAAGTGAAACTTATGGCCTGCTAAACATTTAAATTCCTGTGATATCAAGTCTCCTCTCCCCAGAAAAGTAATGAAAAGTTACAAAGCTTGTCACATGAAAAATGCCTCAAAAATAATCTCAAGTGGAGTTCCCATTGTGGCTCGGTGGTTAACAAATCCGACTAGAAACCATGAGGCTGCAGGTTCAATACCTGGCCTTGCTCAGTGGGTTAAGTATCCGGCATTGCTCTGAGCTGTGGCGTAGGTTGCAGATGTGGCTCGGATCCTGTGTTGCTGGCCTCTGGTGTAGGCTTGGCAGCTACAGCTCCAATTTGACCCCTAGCCTGGGAACCTCCATATGCCATGGGTGCGGCCCTAGAAAAGGCAAAAAAAAAATAAAAAGTCTGAAGTAATATACTGTCAATTGAATTCCAGTCTTTTTACTCTGAAAAATATAGTATGTACCTATCTATCTATCATTTATCCATAATATTTTGTATAAGTTTCTATAGTCAATTATGTAACAAATTTAAATAAGTGGTTCAGTAAATTTGGCTCATATACCTAGAACTCTTTTAGGATATGTATGTTATCAAACATGCATCATATATTATTCTTTTCTTTAAAATAATGATAATTTGGTGAGAGAAAAAATTATTATAAATACACAAAATCAAAATCTAAACATTAATTTCAAATAAGAATTTAGGTGATAACTAGTATGGATACCATTTATTAAATCAATTATAAATATGATAATGATTATGGGAGAATTCGGAGGATGAAAGAATATCTTCTATTTCAGTATGATAATCCTGAAGAAAGAGAAGTGAATCTTGTGGATATTTCACTGGAGATGAGAACAGAGAGTGTTCTGAGTAAGTGGAATTTGTAAATGAATTCTTGGGGGTAATGCCAGATTTAGTACCACTCAAAATTCTTTCTTCCATAAAAGATATGAAAACCTTGGCAAAAAAGGTCAGAATCAATAATAGTTAAAACTTTTCAAAATTCTAGAAATTAACCAAAACGTTGGAGTAGCCCAAACAGTGTTTATTCAATAAAAGTAGTGGCTAAGTTAAAACAGTAAGTTTTGTGTTGTTTCAACTTACCTTACCCCATTACCCTGTCCCAGCTCCCCAGTAGATTTTAAAAGCATCATGCTGCAATCTTTTTGAGATCTAGCAGTGTGGCAGCCACTGGTGGAGGCAGATGATGTTGTAGATTCATCAAAAGTTCACTTTTAGAGAAATGGGACAAAATTGTTCTTATGTGACCTATCAAAGAACTTGCCCAGTGAGTGGCAACACTCCTCAGGGGTGTTGGTCAAAATCAATCAGTGGCAATAATTTAATCTTATGGCTTCCTGAGATAAGTAATGACATTTAAAGTAAACAATAGAAAAAATGAAAGCTTAAAAGAAAAAGTCTGAGAGATAGATGTCCTTAAGGGGCTTGGAAAGTTCTCATATATTTCTGGCAATCTAGAAGGCCAATGTATGTATATAGCTCTATGCATGCTTAAGGCTGTGTGCATGCTGTAAAAAGATCTTAAAAATGTCTTAAGCTCTCATTTATGGCTAACCTTTACTTTCTGTGCAACTAGAAACTAAAGGCCAAGGCAGAATTATAAAGAGTAGGCTGAGGATGGAAGGTGTACATCAACACACATCCTGAGGCCCTTGGCAAAGATCAAGAGATTTATTAGTTTCAGGCATTTAGGGAAACCTGGGTCCTATTTTAGCTATTTTTAGTATGCTAAGTGGAAACTTTAGTGTCCATGTTTCATAGTGTATTAAAAATTAACTGAAAATAGTATTTACAGGACATTCCACCCAAAAGCAACAGAATACACATTCTTCTCAAGTGCACATGGAACATTCTCTAAGATTGATCACATCCTGGGCTGCAAATCAAACCTTGATAACTTTAAGAAAATTGAAATCATATCAAGCATCTTTTCCTACCACCATGCTATACAACTGGAAATCAACAACAAGAATAAATCTGCAAAAACCACAAACACATGGAGACTAAACAACATGCTACTTAACAACCAATGGAGCACTGAAGAAATCAAAGAGGAAATTAAAAAATACCTAGAAGCAAGTGACAACAAAGATACAACACTCCTAAAACTATGGGATGCAGCAAAGCCATTCTAAGAGGAAAGTTTATAGGAATACAAGCCCACCTCAGGAAAAAAGAAAAAGCTCAAATAAACAAGCTAACTTTACATCTAAAGCAGCTCGAGAGACAAGACCTAAAGCAGACAAGACCTAGAGTTAGTAGAACGAAAGAAATCATAAAGATCAGAGCAGAAATCAATGAAATAGAAACAAAAAAACCACAGAAAAGATCAATGAAACAAAAAGCTGGTTCTTTGAAAATATCAGCAAAATTGATAAACCCTTAGCCAGACTTATGAAGCAAAAAAGAGAGAGGACTCAAATCAGTAAAATTAGAAATGAAAAAGGAGAAGTAACAACAGACATCACAGAAATACAAAGGATCATAAGAGACTGCAATATGCCACTATACGCCAGTAAAAGGGAAAACCTAGACAAAATGGACAAGTTCTTAGAAAAGTACAATCTTCCAAGACTAAACCAAGATGAAATAGAAAAGAAGAATGGACCAATCACAAGAACTGAAATGGAAACTGTGACTAAAAAACTTCCAACAAACAAAAGTCCAGGACCAGATGGCCTCACAGGTGAATTCTATCAAACATTTAGAGAAGAGCTAACACCACTCCTTCTGAAACTATTTCAAAAAATTTCAGAGGAAGGGATACTCCCAAACTCATTCTATGAGGCCACCATCACCCTGATACCAAAACCAGACAAAGATACCACAAAAAAAAACTACAGGCCAATTTCACTGGTGAACATCAATGCAAAAATCCTCAACCAAAATACCAGCAAACTGCATCCAACAATACATTAAAAGGATTGTACATCATGATCAAGTGGGGTTTATCCCAGGGATGCAAGGGTTTTTCAATATCTGCAAGTCCACTAGTGTGATACACCACATTAAAAAATGGAAGAATAAAAACCATATGATCCTGTCAAGATCCAGAAAAAGCCTTTGACATAATCCAACACCCATTTCTGATAAAAACCCTTCAGAAAGTGGGCACAGAGGAAACCTACCTCAACATGATAAAGGCCATATATGGCAAACCCACAGCAAACATCATTCTCAATGGTGAAAAGCTGAAAGACTTCCCATTGAGATCAGGAACAAGACAAGGATGTGCACTCTTGCCACTACTCTTCAACATAGTTTTGGAAGTCCTAGCCATGGCAATCAGAGAAGTAAAAGAAATAAAAGTAATCCAAATTGGAAAGGAAGAAGTAAAACTATCCCTATTTGCAGATGACATGATACTATACCTAGAGAATCCTAAAGAATCTACCAGAAAACTGTTAGAGATCATCCATGAATTTGGCAAAGTTGCAGGATACAAAATTAATACACTGAAATTGATGGCATTTCTATACACTAACAATGAAAAAGCAGAAAAGGAAATTAGGGAAGCAATCCTATTTACCATCACATCCAAAAGAATAAAATACTTAGGAGTGAACCTACCTAAAGAGACAAAAGACCTATACTCTGAAAACTACAAGCCACTGATGAAAGAAATCAAAGATGACACAAATAGATGGAAAGATATACCATGCTCATGGATTGGAAGAGTTAATATTATCAAAATAACTATACTACTTAAGGCAATCTACAGATTCAATGTAATCCCTATCAAATTACCAAGGACATTTTTCACAGAACTTGAACAAAATATTTTAAAGTTTGTTTGGAATAGCCAAAGACATCCTGAAAAAGAGAAATGGAGCTGGAGGAATCAGGCTCCCGGACTTAAGACTATACTACAAAGTATCAATCCTTAAAACCTCATGGTACTGGCACAAAGATAAAAATATAGATCAGTGGAGCAGGATAGAAAGCCCAGAATTAACCCCTGGCACCTACAGTCAACTAAGCTATAATGAAGGACGCAAGAATATACAATAGAGAAAAGGCAGCCTCTTCAGTAAGTGGTGCTGGGAAAACTGGACAGTCACATGGAAAAGAATGAAATTAGTACACTCCCCAACACCATACACAAAAACAAACTCCAAGTGGGTCAAAGACCTAGATATAAGACCAGATACTATAAACCTCTTAGAGGAAAACATAGGCCAAACACTCTCTGACATAAACGAAAGCAATATCTTCTCAGATCCACCTCTTAGAGTATTGACAATAAAAACAAAAATAAGCAAATGGGACCTAATCAAACTTCATAGTTTCTGCACAGCAAAGGAAACCCTAAACAAAACAAAATGACAACTCACAGAATAGGGGAAAATCTTTGCAAATGAATCGACTAACAAGGGATTCATCTCCAAAATTCTGTAGCTCCATACCAAAAAAACAAACCCCATCAAAAAATGGGCAGGAGATCTAAACAGACAGTTCTACAGAGAAGACCTACAGATGGCCAAGAAACACATGAAAAGATGTTCAACATCACTCATTATTAGAGAAATGCAAATCAAACTACTCTGAGGTACCACCTTACATGAGCCAGAATGGCCATCATCAAAAAGTCTACAAACGATAAGTGCGGGAGAGGGTGTAGAGAAAAAGTTACCCTCTTACACTGTTGGTGGGATTGTAAATTGGTGAAACCACTGTGGAAAACAGTACAGAGATTCCTCAGAAAACTAGAAATAGAACTACCATTTGATCCAGCAATCCCACTCCTGGGCATCTATCCAGAGAAAACCATGCTCGTAAAGACACATGTTCTCCGATGTTCACTGCAGCAATAGCCAAGACATGGAAACAACCTAAATGTCCACTGACAGAGCAGTGGATCAAGAAGATGTGGTACATATACACAATGGAATATTACTCAACCATCAGAAAGAATGAAATACTGGCATTTTTAGCAACATGGATGGACCTAGAAATTATCATGCTAAATGAAGTCAGCCATACAATGAGACATCAACATCAAATGTTTTCACTGACATGTGGAATCTGAAAAAAGGACAGACAGAACTTCTTTGCAGAATAGATGCTGACTCACAGACATTGAAAAACTTATGGTCTCAGGAGGAGACAGTTTGGCGGGTGGGGGGATGTGCTTATGCTACAGGATGGAAATCCTGTGAAATCAGATTGTTATGATCATTATAAAACTACAGATGTGATAAATTCATTTGAGTAATTAAAAAAAAAACCGAAAATTTATTAAAGACCTTACTAAAACTATGGAGCTAAAACTGTAAAACTTGTAGAAGAAAGCATACATAAATCATTGTGACCTTGTTTAAGTCAATGGTTTCTTAGTAATGACACCAATAGCATAGGAAGGCAGAGCAAATTATAGTGAATCAGTTTTTCTTATCAATATTAAAAGCTTTTCTTTTTCAAAAGGTGCTACCAAAGAAGTAATAAGATCATCCACAGAACAAGAAAAAATAATTGCAAATTATAACTGGAAGGGTCTACTTTACAAAATATATGAAGAACTCTTGCACTAAATTACAATAAGGTAGATAAGTGAATTAAAAATAGGCAAAGTATTTGGATAGACATATCTTCGAAGAAGATATACAAATAATCCATTAACATATCAAAAGATACTCAACATAAATAATCATGAGGGAAATGCAAGTCTAAATCACAGGGAGCTACCACTACAAACACACTAGGATGCTATAATAAAAAGATAATTATAAGTGTTGGCAAGGATTTGGGGGACATTTGAATCTTCATATATTACTGGTGGATGTGTAAAATGATATAGTTGTATATTGTCAAGATTATCAAAAATATACGTCCTCACACAAAAGAGTTCATGAATTCTTATAACATCATTATTTATAATAGCCATGTAGTGAAAATAATTCATGTGTCTATCAACTAATGAGTGGGAAAACTAAATATGTCATACCCTTATAATGAAGTATTATTCAGCCATTAAAATGTAATGAAAAACTTACTACATGGAGACTAAACAACATTCTATTAAAAAACCCAGTGGGTCAATGAGGAAATAAGGAAGGAAATTAAAAATACCTTGAGACAAATGATAATGAAAACACAATCACTCAAAATCTATGAGATGCCACAAAAGTAGTGCTCAGAGGGAAATTCATAGCAATACAGGCTTTCCTCAAAAAAGAAGAAAATTCTCAAATCAACAACTTAACCCATGACCTAAATAAATTAGAAAAAGAAGAACAACAACAACAACAACAAAACCCCTAAAGTCATCAAAGGAAGAAAATCATAAAGATCAGAGAGGAAATCAATACAACAGAGATTCAAAAAACAATAGAAAAAAATCAATAAAACCAAGAGATTGTTCTTTGAAAAGGTAAACAAAACTGACAAACCTCTGACCAGACTTACCAAGAAGAGGAGAGAAAAAAACCCAAATAAGCAGAATAAGAAATGAAACAGGAGAAATCACAATGGGTACTGCTGAAATACCAAAAACCATGAGAGAATGCTGTGAACAATTCTATGCTAACAAATTTGACAACCTAGAAGAAATGGACAACTTTCTAGAGACTTACAGTCTGCCAAAACTGAATCAAGAAGAAATAGATCAACTGAACAGAGCGATCACTAGACATGAAATTGAATATGTCATAAAAACACTCCCTATAAATAAAAATCCAGGACTGGAGTCTTCACAGGTGAATTCCACCAAACATAAAAAAAGGAAATTATACCCATTCTTCTTAAATTTTTCCAAAAGAATGAAGAGGAAGGAACACTCCCAAAGACATTCTATGATAACACCATCACCCTAATCCCAAAACCAGACAAAGATACCACCAGAAAAGAAAACTATAGGCCAATATCTTTGATGAATAGATAAAAAAATCCTCAACAAAATTTTAGCCAACTGAACCTAACAACACATTAAAAAAATCATACACCACTACCAGGATTCATCTCAGGTGCACAAGGAAATCAATCAACATCATATACCACATAAAAAAAGTCAAAGACCACATGATCATCTCAATATGCAGAAAAATCATGTGACAATGTCCAACATCCATTCATGATAAAAATTCTTTCCAAAGTGGGTATAGAGGGAACATAATTTAAAATAATCAAAGCTATTAATGACAAGCCACAGCAAATATAATACTCAATGGAGAAAAGCTGAAAGCCTTCCCACTAAAATCTGGAACAAGACAAGGATGCCCACTCTCACCACTGTTAATCAACGCAGTATTGGAAATTCTAATCACTGAAATCAGACAAACAAAAGAAATAAAAGGTATCCAAATTGGAAGAGAAGCAGTAAAACTGTCATTGTATGCAAATGACATGATACTACTTATATAGAAAACCCTAAGGACACAACCCAAAAACTACTCGAACTGATCAACAAATTCAGCAATGTAGCAGGATATAAGATTAACATGCAGAAATCAGTTACATTCTGTATACTAACAATGAAATATTAGAAAAGGAATACAAAAATATAATTTTTAAAATTGCATCCAAAAAAATAAAATTAGGGAATACACCTGACCAAGGAGGTGAAAGGCTTATATGCCGAGAACTATAAAATATTAATCAAAGAAGTTAAAGAAGATGTAAAGAAATGGAAAGATATTCCATATTCCTGGGTTGGAAAAAATAATATGGTATAAATTGCCATACTACCCAAAGCAATCTATAGATTCAATGCAATCCCTATCAAATTACCCATGACATTTTTCACAGAACTAGAACAAACAATCCAAAAATTTATCTGGAACCACAAAAGATCCAGAATTGCCCAAGCAATTCTGACGAATGAAAACCTACAGGAGGCATAACTCTCCCAGACTTCAGGCACTATTACAGAGCCAGTGTGGTACCAGTACCAAAACAGACTTACAGACCAATGTGACAGAATAGAGAACCCAGAAATAAACCCAGACACCTATGGTCAATTAATCTTTGACAAAGTAGGCAAGAATATAAAATGGGAAAGAACAGTGTCTTAAGCAAGTATTGCTGGGAAAACTGGACAGGACACCATCAAATTCCTGGAAGAGAACAGGGGCAAAACATTCTCTGACATCAACCTTACAAATGTTTTCTCAGGTCAGTCTCCCAAAGCAACAGAAATAAAAGCAAAAGTAAACCAATGGGACCTAATCAAACTGACAAGCTTTTGCAGAGCAAAGGAAGCCAAAAAGAAAACGAAAAGACAACTTACAGAATGTGAGAAAATAATTTCAAATGATGCAACTGACAAGGGCTTAGTTTCTCAAATATACAAACCAAATATACAATTCCACAGCAAAAAGCCAACAACCCAATTGAAAAATGATATACAGATGGCCAACAAGCACATGAAGAAATGCTCAAAATCCCTGATTATTGGAGAAATGCAAATCAAAAGTACCAGAAGATATCACCTCATACCAGTCAGAATGACCATTTTTAATAAGTCCACAAATAACAAATGCTGTAGGGGGTGTGGGAAAAAGGGAACCCTCCTACACTGTTGGTGGGAATGTAATTTGGTACAACCACTATGGAAAAGAGTATGGAGGTGCCTTAGAAAACTATGCATAGAACTACCATATGACCCAGCAATCCCACTCTTGGGCATATATCTGGACAAAACTTTCCTTGAAAAAGACACATGCACCTGCATGTTCATTGCAGCACTATTCACAACAAGCAAGACATGGAAACAACACAAATGTCCATTGACAGATAATTGGATTAGGAAGATGTGGCATATATACACAATGGTATACTACTCATCCATAAAAAAAAAACAAAATAATGCCATTTGCAGCAAACTGGATGGAACTAGAGACTCTCATACTAAGTGAAAAAAGTCAGAAAGAGAAAGGCAAATACCATATGATATCACTTACATCTAGAATCTTATATATGGCACAAATGAACCTTTCCACAGGAAAGAAAATCATGGACTTGGAGGGTAGTCTTGCGGTTCTCAAGGGGGAGGGGATGGGAGCAGGAACGATTAGGAACTTGGGGTTAATAGATGCAAATATTGTCTTTGGAATGGATAAGCAATGATGTCCTTCTGTGTAGCACTGAGAACTATGTCTAGTCACATGATGGACTATGATAATGTGAGAAAAAAGAGTGTATAAATGTATGTGTAACTGGGTCACCATGCTGTGCAGTAGAAAATTGACAGAACACTCTAAGCTAGCTATAATGAAAAAAGTGAAAATCATTATATATAAAAAAGTAATGAAGTACTGATACATGCAATAACATGAATGAACTTGAAAAAATTATGCTTAATAAGCCAAATACAAAAAAAAATCCACCTATTACATAAATCCATTTATGTGAAATGTGTAGAGCAGTCAAATCCTTAGCTATAGTAAGTAGATTAATAGTTTACAAGGGTTGGAGATAGGGTGGAGTTAGGAGTGACTCTTAATGGGCAAGGGATTTCTCTTTGGGATGCTAAAAATCTTCTGATATTAAATAGTGCAGATGGCTGCAAAATTTTGTGAATATATTTAAGCCAACTGAGTTGAACATTCTAAAGGGATGTTTTCATGGTATATGAATTATTTCTCATTAGAGAAGTAGTAGTAATAACAATAATAATAATAATAAAGGGCATGGAGATCAAAATCTGGAATGCCTATATGAGGAGCTCAAAAGGGCCTCACCCAGAGAAACAGCAATACGAAATTATGAAAGCCAGACTTTTAAAGTCTCTGGAAATTGATTATCAAACAAATGGAGAAACAACTATTTAAGAACATTTAGTAAATACTGGTAAGAAGAGTGAGAATCTGTGCATTTGAGCCATGGCATACTCACATCCTCTTCTGAACTCAATGTGATGGAAACCTTACTCCAAGCAGACACAGCCAAGAAAACAAGGGTCTTTATGTCCCCAGTTCCCAATCTAGAGCTATAGTTCTACCCTACACAATGAGGAAGAGCCTCAGGCATATCTCATCACCTAGCTCCATAGTGCAGAAGCTCTCTTCTAGGCCAGTGTGGCTAAGAGGATTGAGCTCCCTCCCTCACATCCCCCATGCATAAGCCAGAATCTCTGCTCCAGGTGCAGCAGGCCAAGAATCTTAGGAATTGAACATGTGCCCTCCAACTGTCTTATAGGCCATAGGTTCCATGCCAGGAAAGTCAAGCCTTAGAGACCATGAGCTATCATCATCTCCATGTAGAGCCATCATCTCCATGCAGAGACCTAAGTGTAGACAAGGGATGTCAGTGAGGGAGAAGTAGGCCCCTGCCCTTCCCCAGTCTCCAAGGCAGTGGGGCAGATGTTCTGCCTAAGTGGAAAGGAATGGAGTTCCCAAATGTGTTATAGAATGGATAAAGCTTAGAATAATTTTATTAAATTAAAGAAGATAGTCACAAAAAAACAAACATTGCATGGTTACATTTTATGATACTTCCAGAATTGTCAAATCTATAAGGACATAAAGTAGAATGGTGATTGTCTCAGGCTGTGTTGATTGAAGGGCAATGGGAAATGACTGCCAGTAAGGATGGAGTTTACTTTTTGGAGGGATGAAAATATTTGAAAATTAGATGATGATAATATTTGTATAATTCTCTAAATAAACTAAAATACATTGAACAGTACACCTTAAATGACTGAACATATAATATGTGTATTATATCTCAATAAAGCCATTAATGAATGAATGCATGACCCAAGAAAGTAGTACATGAATTTGGGGAGGTAAATGTTTTATAGTAAATTAAGGATTTATAAGGGAAAATATTAAAGGATAAATCTGATATTTAAAAATAATATTGTTAGGCTTATATGTCAAGTAGATATTATAGATAAGACTACTTCATAAAAGAGTTTTACAGTGTCTTGTGAGATCATTCTTTAGAAGATAGAGATTTTTGCTTTGAGTGAGTGTTATTAAGAGAATACCTAAAAGATTGTATGTTTCTACAGAAAGTGTCACAATGAATGGGTTGATATAAAGCACAGTTGGGTGATACATAAGACTCAGATCTCAGCACTGGGTCATAGAAAACTTTTTTTTAATCAATAAATGAATAAAGACATGGCATGATAATCAGAAACATAAACCAGAATCAATATTAATATGTTGACTGACAAAATTAGTATCTTAACTCATTAAAGCGATCCCATTTGAGCCAAGATCAGATTTGTTTTAAATGTATACATTCTCAATTGGTCAAAAAAATTAGTGGCTGTGAGAAAGATGATTGAGTCTGTTGAACATTTGAAATGGAATGTAGTATACATTAATGTGTATATACATATTAATATTATATATGTAGCATTTGTACATATATATATATATATATAACAGTAACTGGAGGGCAATCATAGAACCTTTTCAGTGTGTGTGTATATATGTACATAAGTTTATATTTATAAAGTGTCAGAACATTCTCATGCAATTAGAGAGGTCTATGATATTTGAAGAAAGAGGCTGAAGTCTCATCCTAGCTATGTATTCAAGTAATAATTGTAATCTGGTGACAAATTGCATTAGTATTATTTTGGTAATCCTATACTACAATAATAGAGTGGATTAGCTAACTCAATGCCTGTTCTGATTTCCTTCTCAGGAACCATCCTAACAATATGGGGATGGGAAAGTTAAAAGCCACATCTTTCAGATTCCCTGAATCTCAGATGTTAGGCTCTCCATGTTACAGTAGAAATGGGATGGGTTTGGTGCCAGTTATTGAGATAGTAACTTCTGTATTACCATCTTTCTGACTGTGCAAGCCAGAATGCATTTCCCTTAAGAACCAAGTCTGTCATGTTCTTCTGGGAATAGTAACTGGAAGGCAAGCACCAAGTCTTTTCTTTCAACTCTTTTAACAAGTTTGAGAGCACTTGTTAAAAGAGTTGAGCCATTCGGTACTTAAAGTAGCAAAATTATTTATATTATTAAGGTAAATAATTTATTATCAGAGATGTTTATAAACAATAGGTTTTCAACAATTTTAGATGAGTCACCTCTTTTGGTTGTCATGGAAGACATTGAGAATCTACCTAGCTACAAACTGCATGATGGGACTTCAGTAGTCTATGGAATGAATGGCAAAATAGTTTCTTCACTTCTCATCTATAGTCTCCTGGAATTAAATATCAATTTAAAGCACGTCTGTGGTAGTATGGGTGGTAGCTGAGAGGGATACGAGGAATTTAAGTGTGGGAATGAAGCAGCTATTTCCAAATGTATGATGGGGCTTAAAACTGAGCTTTAAATTCAAGAGACAGAAAAGGGGGTATATCTATGACAGTGTGAGAGGATCTCTTATATTTTGTAGCTCTAATGATATTAAAAAATCACTACAGACTGGTAAACTTAGCAAGATGATGATTACAATCCCAGAGATTGTTCCAGGAATATTTTTTTTCTAATTGGAGAATGTAAAAAAAATTTTAAAACCTTATGTTTACACTACAAATACACCTGAGTTCACTGGGCAAACACAGCAGGACAATTTTTAGTCTTTCTTTACTGTCCTACTAACTTTCTATCTCCTGGTCTTAGTTTGGTTTTCATACCTACACACAGTAAAACAAAACTGTAATGTTGATGTCATGATGACAAGGATGTCAGGAACAGGAAGAAGCAAGGAATATAAATGCCTTTGGATATAATAATTTTAGGACAGGGGGTATACCCTCCCACAAATATTTAAGGGCTGACATCTCAGTAACATTTCTTGAATCTGGTGGTTTGTGGTTTCTTGTGATGTACTGTCAAAAGTTAAAAACAAGATGTGACATTTTAAGCCACTATTACTAATAAGAAAGCAAGCATCATTGGCATCTTTGGATTTTGGAAGCTATGCAGATACACAGTACATATCCATATATGAATTTATTTTCTTACCTACTAATTTCTAGGGTTTTGAGTGGACTGCAGAGCAAAACAGGTCTCTTCAGCTGGTGCTGGCTTACATGTAAGAATCTCTGCCACTTGGTTCCCATGACATAGTGCATTCAGTGTTACTCCAAGTGTCCATAATAGAAGTGGAGGCTGAATGGAGCCCATGTAAATCTGCAATAAGGGAAACAAAGTGTAGTCCCGTAGACTTTCCTGCACAGTCATGTAGTTTTCTATAAACTGTTTTTCATTTGATAAACCACTTTTCATTTGATAAAGAATTTCTTTGGTTTGCAAGTTGAACCTGACTGAGGTTAAATGGTAAACATGACCAAATGACCTGTGATATCTATCACAATTATTATGTGATCCATAATACATAAAATTTATTGTTTCATAAAATTTATTGTTTCATAAAATTGATTGTTTCAAGTGGCACACCAACATTAAGTAGAGATGGTACACCTGAGATAGGGCTGGAACACCTGCACATTATAAAAACAGTTGGTGCACACCCCCAAGACACCTTCTCCTGCTGCACTTCCATTACTGCTTCAACTCACCCCCTAGCCATCTAAGGAGTATCCTATCACCAGTTGAGTAAGAAAGACAAATTCCGAGTCTGGCTTATTGGTGAGTATACATGACATACTGGCATCTGCCATAAGTGCATTGCTGAGCATGACAACCCCATTAACCTGTGGCTCTAAACAGCAGAGAAATAATCCCCTGATTAGAACTGCTTGTCCCCTTGTCCTGGGAGTCTGAGATAATCTGAGATTTGGATTTGTACTGCCTGGATAATGGTATGGTCAAATAGTCAGGGCCTTGGAAGGCATGGGTTTGGGGGGTTGGTGGTAATGAGGTTATAGACAGGAAGGAAGAGCTATGTGAGTGGATGTCTAAGAGTGAGAGGATTTTTTTAACCTAAAAATGCTTTATTAATGGCATCCATTTAGAGAGAGCTCTAAGTAACCCATATGACAAATTTACTTACTTTCTGAATGTAAGTCTCTTTCTCTCCATCCCTTATGTTTACTCAGTGGGCTCATGAACAAAGTGGCTATGATGAACGGAATGCATGCTGTGCATAATTTTATAATATGAACTTTGCAAGACTTATTTCTTTGCTGTCACTACTAAGGACCCATTAGTTAACAGCTAAGGAAAATGCTGACCTCCTGATATAGAACAGGGAGGGACCAGTCAGATATCTAGTAGCTTGTTGATTCTATTGGATTCCTTGTATCATGGAGGGTAACATTTTTGTTCTTACTGTAATGAGTATGAATAGTGAATATTATATTGACTATGAATTTGCTTTCTCTACCAACCATGTTTCTATCAGAATGACCATCCTGTGGTTTTCTGAATGATTTTCTATGTAATATTGTGTCTGGTCAAGGAATTTATTCTGCAGTAATGAAACTGAGATAGCAAGTTCGTTCTCAAGAGAATGATTAGTTTTACATGTATTCAGAGGCAGATCTCCTTATAATATGAATAAATAGATTATTGAACATTTAGTGATGCCATTAGCTTAGAGACAATATGTTAGCAGATTAGAGTGCTGTCCTATAACTTTCAACATGTTCTTTGAAGAAAAAAAAAAAAGATGGGAATTCATGGTTTGGCTCAGCATGTTAAGCACCCAATGTTGTCTCTTTGAGGATGCAGGTTTGATCCCTAGCCTTCCTCAGTGGGTTAAGGATCTGGCATTGCCACACGTAATTTAGATCCAGTGTTACCATGGGTGTGGCATGGGTCTGCAGCTGCAACTCTGATTCAACCCTTAGCTCAGGAATTTCCATATGCTGCAGGTGTGGTCATAAAAAGAAAAAAAATCGTATTCTTTGAACTTGTGGCAAATATATAATACTCATGGAATATAAGAAAGAGTTAGTGCTATGTTTCCATTTTGTACCTGATAACCTTTTGCAAAAATTTTTGCTTCCCATTCTCTTAAACTTGACTTTTTCTGGTTTAAAGGTTGAGTAACAAAAATTGTCTCACTGAATAGGATGTAATGATACCACAGTGCTGTTTTGGGCTACTGACACTACTGGACTCAAAAGCCAAAAAGGCTGTTTTGGCTGGGGTGATGAAATTTCACTATTAATTACTGCGATTGCTGCTATGCAATGAGGCAGGAAAATATGCCTAGAAGTCAAAGAATTCTTGGTGTGTCTCCTAATACTGTCACATATGGTAGTAAAGTTAGTGGAAAACTACAGAAAACTAATATGGACAGGTTCTGATTCCTCAGCAAAGAGGACCACTCTTCACTCTTTTTTTGTTTGGCAGTTCATTTCAGTTTCTTTGCTAGATTCTTCTCATGTTCCTGAGGTGCATACATTTGAGAAACCCTCTCTGTCCTTACACTTCATGTATATCAATAATATATTGATTTCTGAATAGTTTCTACTCTTTAAGATGTCATCTAAATATTGACAACTCCAAAATTTATAGCTCCAGCCAAGACCATCTCCCAGACTCCAGACTCATATATCCAACTGCCTAGCTGATATATAAATATCTACTAAGATTCATTAAATTATATTCAAAACCAAACTCTGGATTTTTTTCCTATTATGGTCTTCTCCATGGTAGTCAATGGAAACTTTTTTCTTTCAGTAGATGGAGCCCCAAATCATCATTGACTTTCCTCTTTCTCTCAATGCCATACATAAATCATCTTCAAAGTCTGCCAGCTATACTTTCCAAGTATACCCAAACTCAATATTTTTTTCCTTGCTTGGGTTATTGAATAGCCGCCTATTTTTCTTTCTTTCTTTCTTTCTTTCTTTCTTTCTTTCTTTCTTTCTTTCTTTCTTTCTTTCTTTCTTTCTTTCTTTCTTCTTTCTTTTTTCTTTCTTTCTTTCTTTCTTTTTCTTTCCTTCCTTCCTTCCTTCCTTCCTTCCTTCCTTCCTTCCTTCCTTCCTTCCTTCCTTCCTCCCTCCCTCCCTTCCTTCCTTCTTTTGCTTTTGTTCTCTACTAACTATATATTTCTGATGTTTTGGCATCTTGAGTCTTGCTAACCCTGAAGAGATTACCACTCCCAGGACTAGCTAATTTCTAGGGAAAAGACTGGCTTACAAGTGCTCCTTTCAGATGCAAACCAATCAGTCCAAGGATATACCCTCAACCAATCTCTTTTAGAGCTCTTATGTTCCAGACCATTATCTCTGCACTAATCACCCTAGGGCCAGCTTCCAGACAGCTAGAGACAGACCCTAGATACCCTTCTAAAATTATTCAAACTAGCCAGTTCAGTACCTACACACCCTGCTTTGCTTTACCTTTCCCACAGAAACCGCAAATAATGCCTCTTCCTCTCGGGAACAGTAACAAACTATCTTTTCAGTGGCAGTTAGTCTTCTGCTACACTACTTCACTAAAACCTACCTTTAAAAACATCCTTTACTTTCCTCCTTCTCTCATCCATTCTAATGGCTAGAGCCATTCGAGCCATTAGATTAGCCATTAAAGGCTAATCTAGAGAGCCAGATTAGCCTTTAAAAATAGAGCAGATCATGTCTTTTGTATTTTAAAACCCTCCAATAGCTTCTCATGTCTCATAAATCCTATAAGACATGACAAATTCTCCTCCTCCTTTCTTGGTGTTCCTTAACAAGTCAAGATGCCCACTTCACAGGCTTTGCATTTGCTTTTCTTCTGCCTGGAATGCTTTTCTTCTGCTTTTTTAACATATCTGACTTCCTCAATTCCTTAGATCTCTGTTCCAACAGCTCTTACAAAGCTATTCTCTATTCTCTGTATACAAAGAACTTACATCCTTTATTCCAACACTTTATTTGCTCTTTTCTGTTTCTTTTGTCTTTTTAGTACTTATATCTACCACCAGACTGTTTTTTTTATTCCATCATTATTTTGTTTATCTACCCCCTGCCCCACAATATAAGTTTCCCAAATGCAAGTACATTGTTCACTTCGGTATTTACAGTGCCTGGATGGATCCTACCACAGGAGTGAGTAGCCATTGAATACTTAGTAAAATAATTTTTTTGTTTGTAGTACTAAAACTGTGCTATATAGTTGACGTCAGAGTACTAAGAAAGTTTCTCTTTTATAGGAGAAAATCCAAGATGTAAAAATTGACCTGTAAAGTAAAATGCTCTCTCTAGTTGACATCATTATTCTATAAAAGTTGCAGGGGAATTCCCTGTGGCACAACAGGTTAAGGATCTGCCATTGTCATTGTAGTGGCTCAGGTTGCTGTTTGGGTGTGGGTTCAATCCCTGCCCCAAGAATTTCTGCATGACAAAGGTCCAGGCAATTTTTTTTTTTTGTAAAATAAATACAAGTTGCAAGATCTCTACAAAAGACAATTTCTATTCCAGAAGTCTGTTTAACAATCCCACCCATTTCTCCATTTACCCACTGCTCTCATATCTGTGTACCCTCTGACTCCACCTCTGGCTTTATCCTTCCCCACACCATCCATGATTTAGTCAACCTCTCTAGACTTTCAAAAATTTTACCCATTTTTTTTGGCTTCATATTTTCTCCCACTTGTAAAATTTCTTTTTATTTAGTCTTTTTTTTTTTCCTTCTTTTGGTAAGAAACACTTTCCGGTATCCTAGAAACCTTGAATGATACAATCTTTACTTATCAGATAAGAAAAATTTGCTTTTTTTTTTTTTAGGGCTGTACCCATGGTCTATGGAGGTTCCCAGCCACACCACAGCCACAGCAACATCAGGTCCAAGCAGCGTCTGCAACCTACATCACAGCTCACCACAATACCAGATTATTAACCCACTGAGCAAGGTCAGGGATTGAATGCACAACCTCATTTTTCCTAGTAGAGTTTGTTTCTGCTGCATCACAACAGGATTTCCAGGTAAGGAAAATTTGAAGATATCTCCTACACAAGAGCCCGTGTGTTATATTTCATTGCATATGCTGAAGGACATTGTTTCTCTTTGACTAGATTAAGTGAGAACCAGTCTGCAACAATATTGTTTCTCTGAAATTTTGGTTTAATTCTGTATAAGAAAATATATTATGGAGAACTGAGAATAACAGGTTAGGCTAAAAACCAAGCTCCTGCTGGGCCACAGAATACACAAAATGAGCGTGGGGCATATTGCAGTGCCAGAAAATAATGAAGGGATCTAAGAACAAAGCAATGAGTGTTTGTCAAAGGAACAGAGGAGCCATTTGAAAGAGCTCCTAATGGCCAAACCTGGAGCAATTTGAGCATCAACAACAAAAGAGTAGTATTACATTATTACCCAAAATATGAAATCAATATTCATGAGTCTACAGTAATATAAATAAGTGATGCAATGAGAAAAATGGAAGAGAAGATACAAATCTCTGTATGGAAAAATTCCAAATAATGTCACTCCCCTAAAAGAGGAGAGGCATAAATCCCCACTCTTTATGTGTTGACTGTACTTACTTGATTCTAAAGATTAAGATGTGGAAAAGCGGAGATAAAGTCAACTTTACAGTAGAGACATCTGAAAACATGACCTGGACAGGTGATTAAGTTTAACCTAATCAGTGTTATTCCAAATGATAGGTCCTCTTCTTGATAGAATGTGATCAGAATGGCATGTCACTTCTGCTGTCTTTCTCCCCCAGACTCAGGACTCCAGTCTAAGTATGACAGAAATGGCAGACAAACTCCAGCTGAGAGGACTTTCTACACAATATCTGAGCAGTACTTTACAAAACCACTTACGTCATCAGAAACAACAGTAATCTATGTGAAATCCTGGAACAGAAAAAGTTATTAGAGAAAACCAATGAAAATATGGAATTTAGTTAATAATAGTGCATTTTTTTGGTTCATTAGCTGTGACACATGAACTGTAGCAATGTAAGATGTTGACAGTAGTTGAAACTATGTGCGGGATATGTGGGAACTCTCTGTACTATCTTTGCAATTTCTTGTATATCTATTTCTATAAATTTAAGTCGATAAGGCTCTTATAAAACAATTTTAAATTTATTTTATGTTTTATTTTTTATTCAAGTATAGTTGATTTACAATATGGTGCCAATTTCTGCTGTACAGCCTAGTGACCCAGTCATACATATATAGTATATATATATATATATATATATATATATATATATTCTTTTTCTCATACTATCTTCCATCATGTCCTATCTCAAGAGATTGGATATAGTTCCCTGTGCTGGAAAGCTACACGTAAAAGAATGAAATTAGAACATTCTCTAACACCATGCACAAATATAAACTCAAAATGGATTAAAGCCTTAAACGTAAGGCCAGATACTATAAAACTCCTAGAGGAAAGCATAGGCAGAACACTCTTTGGCATAAATCACAACAATATCTTTTTTGATCCACTTCCTAGAATAATGACTATAAAAAGTTTATTTTAAAAGTTGAACCCAAGGGGGTGATAGCTATTATGCTTTCTGCCTTTAAGACTTTCTTTTCTTCTTTACTTTGAGTAGATCTCCTAAAGACTTCAGTCAGAAATTGTCTCACCTCAGGAAAAAGTAAAATTTATATGGATCTATCGCGTTGCTAAACCATGTAAATATCTGCTGGTATTTCTCTTGGTTGTGTTTAAAAGTGGATTATTTGGAGTTCCCATCATGGCACAGTGGTTAACGAATCTGACTAGGAAACATGAGGTTGCACAGGTTCGATCCCTGGCCTTGCTCAGTGGGTTAAGTGTTGCCGTGAGCTGTGGTGTAGGTTGAAGACACGGCTTGGATCCCATGTTGCTGTGGCGTAGGCCAGCAGCTGTAACTCTGATTAGTCCCCTAGCCTATGAACCTCCATATGCCATGGGAAGCAACCCTAGAAAAGACAAAAAGACAAAAAAAAAGTGGATTGCTTAAGAGAGAGGGAGACACCACCAGGTATCCCTGACACCAGGTTATAAGCTGTCAGGGAAGGCCGTTTCTCTCTCTACCCTCCAACCCCATCTGGTTTCCCTTTGTTGCTTCTTGCTAGGGACCCTTGAATGAGAAGCTATAGAAACATGCTTGCTTTAGGAGAAAATGAATTATCTTATTTTCCTTAAAGAAACAACCACACTCCATTCTCTGTAATACCTCAGATCTGTATATATTCTTTTCTATCTCATCAGACATAACCTGAGAAAAATCAATATGTCTATACTGACCTTATCTAACACAGCCAAGATCCTGTTCAAAGGGTCTTGCTTATTATTAATTACTCACAGGAGAATCACCACTCTCACCTGGCAGATGCTTCTTTACTATGGGCATCTAGTGATTTCTGGTGTTCACTATGCCCTTGGAACCCCTTAGTCTCACCAAGTATCTGCATTGTATTGGTCAGAAGTTGGATGGATATGGGGGGGAATTTTGGAGAGGCGGATGTAGGTCTACACCATGTAGGTTTGAGTTTTCAAATCTGAACTTGTGGCTAAATCCTGAGAAATTACTCTGCTCTGTAATCAGAGCTGAATTCATTCAAGCATTTCAACCATTGATTTACGTAGCTTACCAATGTGCTTTCAGGAAGTGCATACCTGCTCACAGGTTTGTGGTCCTGAAGCAGATCCCTTCCTGGGGAGCTATAGCATACTCTGGGCACCTGGCTCTCCCCGTGGCCTCAGGTGGATTCCTGAAACAGAGCTTAGTGATAGAATGCATTGGTACACACAGTCCATTTCCTAATCTTGACTGACTCTCAAACCCCTCTGCTCAGTTTGGCTCCACAGAAATTGTCTCCCCATGTGCAGAAATATGTATATATCTGTGGGCAGTTATAAACCATCCTGTGTGGCTTCTGAAATGAGATGATAGGGCCAAAGAATTCAGTGTCTCTGCCTGAAAGTATCCCCATAGTATCACAGCCTGGAAAAAAACATTAGTTATTCAGGGTCAAGAATAATTTTTTGCAACATACATCAAATTGTGATAGCAGCTTTGCATAACAACAGACCAGCTTTCTCAGAGGCTGTTAGATTGCTGAGGCCGCTCTTCCCTGTCACATCAATCTTTTGAAGGTAATGGTACCAATATTCATAATTACCAAAATATGTAGGTATATAAAAGACAAAATAAACAACTAAAATTTATTGTTAGCATCAAGATCCTAGTATTCCAGTGAAATTTATGTAGTCCTCATGGCAATTATAAGAGGTGGGTGTTAACCCCAGTATATAGGTGAGGAATCTGATCTGTGACCTCTCATGTGACAGGTAAATATGGTCATTGATCCCAGGTATATTTTGACTCCTCTTAGGCCTACCAGGGTCTGCTTTATTAAAACAAACAAGCAAGTGAGTGAGCAAACAAATAAACATAAAATAGGAGAAATACTCCTGGTGTGTCAAGACACCTTATTTGTTTGCAAAAATTCTCTTTTTAATAATTGACAGATTTGAAGATTGTTGAGTAAGGTCCTTGATAAACAGAAAGGAGAACAGAGAAAGGAAATGGAAAAGGAAGCTTAAGATAAAAGTAGTTTTATTTTTTGTAGTCCTCTAGCTTAAACTTACAAGATAAAGTGTTATACTTAAAGTCAGTGCAGTTAGCAGTAAAATAAAAATTCATGATGCTGGGGAAAGAGCGTTGAGGAGAGATGATTTTGTGCTGAGACTCTAGGTTTAGAGTTCCAGTGCAAATCAAGAGCCCTTTTAGGAAAATTCTCAGATATCAGCTGCACAACCTAGAATATGGGCCAATTATAAGAACCTCTTAGGTACGTGCTATAGGATGAAACCTAAAAAGAGTCATCAAAACTGCTATTGCTGGATAGTTCAAACTGACAACAGAGAACAGCTGTGAATTTTTGGTGAGGAAAATAGGTTGCAGCATAATCAACAGAAGATACTGTTTAACTGCCTGTGAGGAGCTGATTTGAAATAACTTTTAAAAAATATTTTATTATAGTTGATTTACAATGTGTTATCAATTTTTGCTGTATAGGAATCATACATATTCAGTTATACACACATGTATATATTCTTTTTCTCATAATCTCTTCCAATATGTTCTATCACAAATGATTGTATATAATTCCCCGGCTATACAGCAGGACCTCGCTGCTTATCCTCTCCAAATGCAATAGTTTGCATCTACTAAGCCCCAACTCCCAGTCCATCCCACTCCTTCCCCCTCCCCTTGGCAACACAAGTCTGTTCTCTATGTCCTTCAGTTTGTTTCTGTTCTGTAGATAGGTTCGTTTCTTCTGGATCATTGAGTCTGAGATGATTCTGAAATATTTCTTCTCTGACATAGTTCTAATTATGCTTACTCACAGAATATTTTAAGTAGTTTTAGAACACTGAGTCTAAATATAATGACCCCATCCTTAGGAGTTCCCATTATGGCTCAGAGGTAATGAACCCGAATATTATCAATGAAGACATGGGTTTGATCCCTGGCCTCACTCAGTGGGTTAAGGATTCAGCATTGCCATGAGCTGTGGTGTAGGTCGCAGTCATGGCTCAGATCCAGAATTGCTGTGGCTGTGGTGTAGGCCTACATCCATACCACAACCCCTAAACTGGGAACTTCCATATGTCACCAGTATGGCCCTAAAAATGCAGTGAGCAGTGTGAGCTTGGACTCAATAACATAGGAAATGTTTTTGTATAACTCTCTCTTTATAGATGTGTTAATAGTTTTAAATTTTACTGCAGGGAGCCGAGAAGATGCAAAGAGCTGAGGAGGGGAGCTTGCCTGAACGGTTTGATTCCGAGGGCAAGCTCCTAATCAGGAACAGGGGCCTACCTGAACGGTGCAATTCCGAGGGCAGATTCCTAAACAAGGAGACGTCTGCCTGTATGGTGCAATTCTGAGGACAGGCCCTAGAAGACAATAAGGCTTGCCTGCTGACATTGGTGGGGAACTGAATTTTCCAGGAAACAATTTCCATTTTGCATTGCTGAGTGGGGATTGTTCCATGGATGACTTAGTCTTTTCTGTTATTCACTTGTAATTCAGTTTTCCTCAGTCTTTCCTGATTATTTGCTTATTATTCTTATTTTCCATTGTTATTTTCCTGTGGTGATTTGTGATTTAACAAAATTACAACAATAATATAATAAGAATTTCATCCAGAAGGACTTTCCCCTATTTAAATCCAACTTAATTAAAACATAGATAACTACTAACTAGTTATAGAGTAAACTACTATCTACTAACTAGTTATAGAGTAACTTTAGAGTTAGGATTTTAATGAGGTTCGTAGAAGTTAGACATATATTATTCATGACCAAAAGACACCTAGCTATGAGTTATAGAAGCTTTTAAGTGATAGCTAGTTAAGTTGGTTTACATTTTTTCATACTATCTCCCCGCCATAAATGCTTTAAAGATAAGCACTGATCTAAAAACAAGATTTGTTATGTCTGTGACCTCATCAACTTGTGGAGATTGATGGGCCATTAGGTAATTTGTACTGAGTCTCCCCTTTCCCACATGATATATTGTACCTATTTGCCCTTAAAATGTACCCATTAAATTTAGTTAAGTTAAAGATCTTAGAACATGATGTATAGCTGCTGTACTATGTGATCGGAGAACAAAATCTAAAGTTAACCAATGTACTTTTAACACTGTGATGTAATCTGTAGTTAGAAACTGTCTATATAAACAATCATCTATGCCGATAAAATTTGAGCAGTTCAGTGCCCTGAAAGAAGGGGCAAAGAGACTGTCTGTGTGCAATCGCCAACGCCGTCCCTCTCCTTCAGGGAGTGCACTCCCTGGCAGCCGGAGCTGGACTCTGGCATTTTACTTTAAGCAATGTAAAATGACTTTCTATTTCCCATTTAATAATTTTTAATCTCTAATATTTCACTCTGATTTGAATATTGCTGCTTCAGTATTTGTTTACATTAAAGAAAACATTTTGCTTCTTCAATTGTTATTGTCTATAAATTGTTTATTCTAATTATTTAAATAACAACATTTTTGACAAAATTGAGAAAACATCCATTTGATGATAAGAGAGGAAGAGTTCCCTAAGAATCCCAACTCCATAGCTGACTAGTATTAATATTTTTATCTTTCTTCTGGGTTAGATAATTGAAAAAATCGGTAAAAGGAAAAATTCATAAAAGTGAAAAATATCTGTACCTCAATTTTATTTTAATTTAAAGCTTACAAAGTATTAAATCAGTGGTAATTTTTATGTAGACAGTTTTTTTCTATATAAAACACCATGTATAAGATGGTGATGAGAGTTCCCACTGTGGCTCAGCAGGTTAAGGCCAAGACATTTTCTCTGTGAGGATGCACATTCAATCCCTGGCCTCATTCAGTGGGTTAAGGATCTGGTGTTGCCATAACTATGATGTAGGCCACAGCTGGACCTCCAATTCTATACCTGGGCTGGGGCCAATTTGACCTTTTCCATATGCTCCAGGTGAATCCTTAAAAAAAAAAAAAGATGATAATTTTGATGATGAAAATGATGATATTCTCCTGAATACTTTTCATTTTCTCCCTTTTGTCTACAAACTTAAGTACCAAAACAGTGTTTTTTCAAACTTTGACCTTTGTAGTTCCCTTTTTTTTTTTTTTGGTCTTTTCAGGGCCACATCCATGGCAAATGGAGGTTCCCAGGCTAGGGGTCTAATCGGGACTACAGCTGTTGGCCTACACCACAGCCACAACAACACTAGATCCAAGCCACGTCTGTGACCTACACCACTGATCATAGCAATGCTGGATTCTTAATGCACTGAATGAAGCCAGGGATCGAACCTGCAACCTCAGGGATAGTAGTCAGATTCTTTTCTGCTAAGTCATGATGGGAACTCCATGTAATTTCCTATATCCTTCTTAAGGACCTGATTCTCAGGCCCTATATCTTAGAGAATCTTATTTATTATTACTAGAGAGGAATTTGAAATTTTTCAAGTTTCCAGAGCATTTCAGGTGTTTTAGATACAGGTGCCCTTTAAACCACTGGGAAAATATTGCCTTGCTATGACACTTAAACCTTCCATGATGCAGCTACCTCTGACTGTCCCAAGCTCTCTTTCTTGCACAGGCCTCCCAGGTGCTAGTTTTGTCTTCAATCATCTTTAACCACCTGGAGTCTCTGGATGTTGCTGGGTTTACTCATTAGTGGTGCTCACTCCATTAGCAGTCTCCTCCTCAACGTGTCCATCTGCAACCACCAGTTAATTCCTCTTTCTTTTTAAAGCCATTGGTCCTTGCCAGACACACTCCTGTGAAGAAAGGGCTGCTGGGAATCCGTTTTATCAATGCCACCTTACTCCAGCACCAGAATAAGGACCAACTCCCCTCTAAGAAAATGTCAGGAAAAATCCCACCATGGCCCTCCCACATTTAACTTAGGCACTTGGAGATTTCTGAGAATACATAGCCCCCCATTATTAGGGAAACTCCGTGCTGCTCTGATCTGTGCACCCCTACTTTGCTACCCAAATCTTTTCACCGCGTTCCCAGGTTGTGGCTATGTCATCAGCACTATATCCTCAGCCTCCTTCCTAAACAGCTCTTCTATCTTCTCCCTTAATTGGACATAATTCTCCCAGGAAGACTCTCTATTCTCCAAATGAAGTATTTTCAAGTAACAGCTTGGATCCAGAGCTTTGCTGCAAGCCCCCTTTCTTTTTCTCTCTTTTTCTTTTTTTTTGGGGGGGGGGCCTTTTTAGGGCTGTACCCATGACATATGGAAGTTCCCAGGTTAAGGGTCAAATTGGAGCTGTAGCTGCCGACCTATGCCACAGCCAAAGCACCCCGGGAGCCTTAACCCACTGAGCAAGGCCAAAGATTGATCATGCATCCTTATAGATACTGGTCAGGTTCATTACCGCTGAGCCACAACACGAACTCCCAAGCCCTCTTTCTTGCAAATTTTTATCTTCCCTTTTCAAGAGAAGTCTATGCTACTTTGAAGCTAACAGCATTATAATCACCATCTTGCTTCTCCTTATTGCTGTCACCTGTTCACTTCCATCATTCACTGAAGACAGTCCAGTGTATCATTCAAGTTATCTGTTATGCACGTTTATAACTTCAAGTAACTTTGAGGTCTAACACAAAAACTTACACGTGGTACTTACTCTCATTAAACATGTCATGTACTGATTTCACCATTTTATAAACAATGCAGAAAACAATCCTCTGCCTCCTTATTTATCTCAATTTATCTCAGTAAATGTCTCCAGTTTAGTTCATTCTGCCTCAACCTCAATATAATTGCAAAATGTTATAGATACTGTGGTTACATAGTCTTCTTATTCTCTAGTTATGTATTCTGAATATGAAGTGTACATATGTATATGTATATATCATATATATGCATACAAATATGAATGAATATAAAGTGTGTATACATATATATGTAAATCATCTATTTGTATATTAAGTATTTGTGTTCTCTAAATCTTCCTCTGGATGTTAAAACTGTTTAGAGACATCAGAGGGGCTGTGATGTCTATAAGAACTTGTTCCCAGATTTCATCTTTTCCCAGAGCTCTGACAGGTTTGAAGCCAGACATTTTTGTTGAACTCCCATCCTTCTAGTTATAAAATCATGGAACTATTCTGGAGAATTTTCATCTTTTCTTTCCAAGTGTTCAATAATAAGGATGGCGGGATTTTTTATTTCAGAACAAGTACAACAATATTTAAGATCATGTTATTGAACAAGTACAAAAAATATTTAAAATCATGTTATTTCAGAACAAGTACAAAAATATTTAAGATCATGTTATTGAAGGATTGCTATGGAGACTAAAGGGTTCTTTCAAGCTAGAATAACAACTTTGAATTAAGAAAAAAGAAATACTTAAGCACTTGCCCTAGATAAGAGCACTGACGGTGTGTTTTTCAGAGTGTGATTTTGCAAAGTCATCCCATAGACAGATATCTAAACATAGCCATTGTAAATCAGAAGGAATAATCCAGAAGACATTCTTGTACACTGAGGTCAGATGAATATTTCCACTCTGTAGCAGTTTGTCTCTCTAAGCCATGTTAGCTGCCCTTGTTTTAAACTTTGGGGTTAGGGGTGGAGGTTTAATTAAGAAATTCTGATGGAATATTTATAGAAATATTAAATAATCAAATCATCGTTATTTAGTTTGACATTTGGTATTTCCCATCTTGCATCTCTGGATTCTATTTTCCCTTTCCCTTTCTACATTATCAGAAATGTCTCATAATGCCAACATCAGAAAAAGTCCAAGTTTTTCTCTGGGAAAATGACTACAGAATAGCTGAGATCAGAGACTAGTTAACTGCCGTTGTCAGTTATGGAATTTTGGGGATAAGAGCAAAAAAATGGAGTTTAGGATTAAAACATACATACAGATTTAGCTCTAAAAATAGTACCATGGTACATAAAAAAATGCTCAACATCACTAATTATTAGAGAATTGCAAATCAAACCTATATTGAGGGAGTTCCTGTCGTGGCACAAATCTGATTAGTATCTGTGAGGAGGCAGGTTCAGTCCTTGCTCAGTAGGTTGAGGATCTGGCATTGACATGAACAGTGGTGTAGGTCACAGATGTGGCTCAGATACCCTGTTGCTATGGCTGTGGGTAGGCTGGTAGCTGTAGCTCCAATTTGACCCCTAGCCTGTGAATCTCCATATGCCGTGGGTGTGGCCCTAAAAATCAAAAAAACAAAACAAAACAGACAAACAAACAAAAACTATGTTGAGGTACCACCTCACACCAGTCAGAATGGTCATCATTAGCAATTCTACAAATAATAAATGCTGGAGAGGGTGTGGAGAAAAGGGAACCCTCCTACACTGTTGGTGGGAATGTAAATTTGTACAACCAATATGGAAAACAGCATGGAGGTCCCTCAGAAAACTAAATAAAGAACTACTATATAATCCAACAATCCTACTACTGGGCATCTATCCTGCCAAAGTATTCATTGAAAAATATACACACACCCCAAGTTTGTTGTAGCACTGTTCACAATAGCAAAGACATGGAAACAACCTAAATGTCCAATAACAGAGGAATGGATTAAGAATATGCGGTACATATATACAAAGAAATACTACTCAGCCATAAAAAGGAACGATATAATGGCATTTGCAGCAACATGGATGGAACTAATGACTCATACTAAGTGAAGTAAGTCAGAAGAAGAAAGACAAATACCATATGATAACACTTATATCTGAAATCTAATTTATGACACAAATTAACCTTTCCACAGAAAAGAAACAAACCCATGGACTTGGAGAACAGACTTGTGGTTGCCAAGAAGGAGGGGGAGGGAATGGGATGGGATGGGAGTTTGGGGTTAGTAGATAACTACTTATTGTTGTAACAAACTATTGTATTTGGAATGGATAAGCAATCAAATCCTGCTGTATAGCACAGGGAATTATGTCTGATCACATGTGGTGGAACATGATGTAAGATAACATGAAAAAAAAGATGTATGTGGGTGTATAACTGGGTCACTTTGCTGCACAGCAGAAATAGAACATTGTAAATCAACTATAATAAATAAAATAAATAAAATAAAATAAAATAAAATATTATTTAGGTATGGTGAGGTTGAGAGAAAAAAAAATTAATAAAAAAATAGGAGTTCCTGTAGTGGCACAGCAGAAACGAATCTGACTAGGAACCATGAGGTTGCAGGTTCGATCCCTGGCCTTGCTCAGTGGGTTAAGGATCCAGCATTGCTGTGAGCTGTGGTGTAGGTCACAGATGTGGCTCAGATCCCTGTTGCTCTGGCTGTGGTATAGGCCAGCAGCTGTAACTCTGATTGGACCCCTAGCCAGGGAACCTCCATATGCTGAGGGTGCCACCCTAAAAAGCAATAAATACATAAATAAATAATAAAATAAAATAAAAATGAAATAAAAATACCAATGTGTCACTCTCCTACCACACAAGCTGTACCTGATTAACCACTGAAGGGACCTACAGGTAGTTGCTATTGTCTGGCAGAAAGAAAGTTATTCTCAGATACTTTTAGCTAAGCATGCTCTCAGCTAGGCATCCTCCTGAAAATATATTGATAAATATAATTTCATGTAACTATGGGGATTCATGGCAATCCATATGTAGTGAAAACTTTGCTTAAATTTATTTAAGTAACTGAAGCTAAGGAAAACAGGACTAGCATTTATTGAATACAGAATTACAGATTTAGGGAGTTCCTGTCCTTGTTCAGTGGAAATGAATCCAACTAATGTCCATGAGGACATGGGTTTGATCCCTGGCCTCACTCAGTGGGTTGGGGATCAGGGGTTGCTCTGAGCTATGGTGTAGGTCACAGACATGGCTTGGATCTTGCATTGCTGTGGCTATGGTATATCTCTGAGTCTACCCCTAGCTTGGGAACCTCCATATGCCATGGGTGCAGCCCTAAAAAAAAAAACAAACAGAATTATAGATTTAGGAGATTAGTGGAAGAGTAATTAGCAAGGTTTCATTCTATAAATGGTTTCATGAAGAGTGACACTTAATCCAAAAGGAATAGCCTCCTACACTAAAGACATAATGAGGAAATATTCTTACTAGTGGAGAACATTTACCAAATAAATATAAGTTTAATAGCTGTAATCAGAGTAAAATGCTTCTATGATTTCACAGTATTATTCCTCGGTGACCTGTAAGTCTAATGATTACTGCTTAAAAGAAAATTTGCATTTGGATAAAAAACTATGAATGACAAATAATTTCAAATTTATAAATCAACTAAATTTCTATTTTTCAGAAAAGGAACACTGGCCTCCTTATATATACAGTGATTTAGGTATATCTTTAATTTATGTCTGCATAAATAATCTATGTTTGGAAGTATTATTTGAATAATACAGTGTGGGAAACATTCCATATTGAATTCTCCCCTGAGGCATATTTTTAGAACCAGTGATCATGTCCTTTTAAAAGGAAGTGTTTAGGGAGTTCCTGTCATCACTCAGTGGAAACGAATCTGACTATCATCCATGAGGATGCACTTTCCATCCCTGGCCTTGCTCAGTGGGTTAAGGATCCAGTGTTGCCATGAGCTATGGTGTGGGTCACAGATGTGCCTCTGATCTGGTGTTGCTGTGGCCGTGGTTTAGGCCAGCAGCTACAGCTCTGATTCAGCTCCTAGCCTGGGAATTTCCATATGCCATGGGTGCAGCACCCCCCCCCCCCCCGCAAAGGAAGTTTATTCTTAAGCTAAAATAAAAAATGTTAAAAAACAAACAACACACAGATTTCCCAAGTGTCCTAGATGAAAAAGGTGTCTTTGATAAAAGCAATCAACTTTGATTTGGAAATGTAACTTCATATGTAACTCAAAGTCTACTCTTCCTCAAATTTTAATACAGCTACACCAGCTTCTTTGGGTTAAGGTTTGTAACAAGTATCTTTTTAATTTTTCAGTATTTATATGGTTTATATGTGTTGCATATGAATAAAATATAATTTTGTTTCCAGAATACAATACTAATTATAAGTGTGCCTCTTTGTCTAATTAATATAGTGTAACCACTAATATTTACCACATTAATGAATACTTTCTATTTATCCTGACCATTTTATGACCAATATCAATATGACCAATATGTCCTTGTTTCATTATAATTTTTTTGGTCTTTTTTGGGCCACACATGCAGCATATGCAGTTTCCCAGGCTAGGGATTGAATTGGAGCTGTAGACGCTGGCCTACACCACAGCCACAGCAACACCAGATCTGGGCTACATCTGCAACCTACACCACAGCTCACAGCAACACCAGATCCTTAACCCACTGAGCAAGACCAGGGATTGAACCAGTGTGCTCTTGGATACTAGTCAGGTTCTTTAACTACTGAGCCACAACGGGAACTCAGCTTCATTATCAATGATTTGCTCTCCTTTGTTATTCATAAGCCATGCATTCTTTTATTATTGTTTTAATGTCAACCCAGATTACATGTTCATTAAAATCTAGCATTAATCATCAATTCTTTGGAGTTTCCCTTGTGGCTCAGTGGTAATGAACCTGACTAGTATCCATGAGGATGCAGGTTCCATCACTGGCCTCCCTCAGTGGGTTAAGGATGCAGCAGTGTTGTGAGCTGTGGTGTAAATCATAGATTAGGCATGGATCCCACATTGCTGTGGCTGTGGTATAGGTCGACAGCTGCAGCTCCAGTTCAACCACTAGCCTAGGAACTTCCATATGCCACATGTGTGGCCCTAAAAAGCAAAAAATAAAAATCAATTTTCTTTTCAGCCAACTCTAAATTCTTAAAATTGTTTAGTTCCCATTTATATACTTTCTTATGATTTTCATTACTATTTATTAATATGATAATTTTGATAACCATTCTATTAAAATATCATTAATTATTTATAATTATCTGATCAGTATGTTTTGTATTTGATCACAGATTTACTGGTTTTATCTGTCTTCATTATAATTTTTTTTAATGTAGTGTCTGCTGGGTAATATATTTTTTCTGAAATTTGGACAGAAAAGTTTTCTTCTTTTTTTTTTTTTTATTTTCCCACTGTACAGCAAGGGGGTCAGGTTATCCTTACATGTATACATTACAATTACATTTTTTTTCCCCACCCTTTGTTCTGTTGCAACATGAGTATCTAGACAAAGTTCTCAATGCTACTCAGAAGGATCTCCTTGTATATCTATTCTAAGTTGTGTCTGATAAGCCCAAGCTCCCAATCCCTCCCACTCCCTCCCCCTCCCATCAGGCAGCCACAAGTCGTTTCTCCAAGTCCATGATTTTCTTTTCTGAGGAGATGTTCATTTGTGCTGGATATTAGATTCCAGTTTTAAGTGATATCATATGGTATTTGTCTTTGTCTTTCTGGCTCATTTCACTCAGGATGAGATTCTCTAGTTCCGTCCATGTTGCTGCAAATGGCCTTGTGTCATTCTTTTTCATGGCTGAGTAGTATTCCATTGTGTATATATACCACTTCTTCCAAATCCAATCATCTGTCAATGGACATTTGGGTTGTTTCCATGTCCTGGCTATTGTGAATAGTGCTGCAATGAACATGCGGGTGCATGTGTCTCTTTTAAGTACAGATTTGTCCAGATAGATGCCCAAGAGTGGGATTGCGGGGTCATATGGAAGTTCTATGTATAGATTTCTAAGGTATCTCCACACTGTTCTCCATAGTGGCTGTACCAGTTTACATTCCCACCAACCGTGCAGGAGGGTTCCCTTTTCTCCACAGCCCCTCCAGCACTTGTTATTTGTGGATTTATTAATGATGGCCATTATGACTGGTGTGAGGTGGTATCTCATGGTAGTTTTAATTTGCATTTCTCTTATATTCAGCAATGTTGAGCATTTTTTCATGTGTTTGTTGGCCATCTGCATATCTTCTTTGGAGAAATGTCTATTCAGGTCTTTTGCCCATTTTTCCATTGATTGATTGGTTTTTTTGCTGTTGGGTTGTATAAATTGTTTATATATCCTAGAGATTAAGCCCTTGTCTGTTGCATCATTTGAAATTATTTTCTCCCATTCAGTAAGTTGTCTTTTTGGTTTCTTTTGGGTTTCCTTTGCTGTGCAAAGGCTTTTCAGTTTGATGAGGTCCCATGGTTTATTTTTGCTCTTGTTTCTATTACTTTGGGAGACTGACCTGAGAAAATATTCATGATGTGGATGTCAGAGAGTGTTTTGCCTATGTTTTCTTCTAGGAGTTTGATGGTGTCCTGTCATATATTTAAGCCTTTCAGCCATTTTGAGTTTATTTTTTTGCATGGTGTGAGGGTGTGTTATAATTTCGTTGCTTTGCATGCAGCTGTCCAGGTTTCCCAGCAATGCTTGCTGAATAGACTTTCTTTTTCCCATGTGATGTTCTTGCCTCCCTTGTCAAAGATTAATTGACCATAGGTGTCAGGGTTTATTTCTGGGTTCTCTATTCTGTCCTATGGATCTGTCTGTCTGTTTTGATACCAGTACCACACTGTTTTGATGACTGTGGCTTTGTAGTATTTCTTGAAGTCTGGGAGAGTTATGCCTCCTGCTTGGTTTTTGTTTTTCAGGATTGCTTTGGTGATTCTGGGTCTTTTGTGGTTCCATATAAATGTTTGGATTGTTGGTTCTACTTCTGTGAAAAATGTCCTGGGTCATTTGACAGGGATTGCATTGAATCTGTAGATTGCTTTGGGTAGTATGGCCATTTTTACACTATTGATTTTCCCAATCCAGGAACATGGAATATCTTTCCATTTCTTTCCATCTTCTTTGATTTCTTTGATGAAAGTTTTATAGTTCTCGGCATATAGGTCCTTTACCTCCTTGGTCAGGTGTATTCCGAGGTATTTGATTTTGTGAGGTGCCATTTTAAAAGGTATCGTATTTTTGTATTCCTTTTCTAATAGTTCATTGCTGGTATACAGAAATGCAACTGACTTCTGAATGTTGATCTTATAGCCTGCTACTTTGCTGAATTTATCAATCAGTTCAAGGAGTTTTGGGGTTGAGTCCTTAGGGTTTTCTATGTATAGTATCATGTCATCTGTACACAGGGACAGTTTGATCTCTTCTCTTCCTATATGGATGCCTTTTATGTCTTTGGTTTGTCTAATTGCTGTGGCTAGGACTTCCAAAACTATGTTGAAGAGCAGTGGTGAGAGTGGGCATCCCTGTCTTGTTCCAGATTGGAGTGAGAAGGCTTTCAGTTTTTCCCCATTGAGGATTATATTTGCTGTGGGTTTCTCATAAATGGCTTTGATTATGTTCAGGAATGTTCCCTCTATACCCACTTTGGCGAGGGTCTTGATCATGAATGGATGTTGGACTTTGTCAAATGCTTTTTCTGCGTCTATTGAGATGATCATATGATTTCTGACTTTTCTTTTGTTAATGTGGTGTATGATGCCGATTGATTTGCGTATGTTGAACCATCCTTGTGAACCTGGGATGAACCCAACCTGGTCATGGTGTATAATTTTTTTGGTATGTTGTTGGATTCGGTTGGCTAAGATTTTGTTGAGAATTGTTGCATCTATATTCATCAATGATATTGGGTGATAGTTTTCTTTTTTGGTGGTATCTCTGTCTGGTTTTAGAATGAGGGTGATGGTGGCATCATAGACTGTCTTTGGGAGTATTCCTTCTTCTTCCACCTTTTGAAAGAGTTTCAGGAGGATGGACACCAATTCCTCTTTATATGTTTGATAGAATTCACCTGTGAAGCCATCTGGTCCTGGACTTTTATTTGTAGGGCGTGTTTTTATGACCTCTTCAATTTCATTTCTAGTGATCGGTCTGTTCAGTTGGTCTGTTTCTACTTGATTCAGTTTTGGCAGGCTGTAAGATGGTAGAAAATTGTCCATTTCTTCCAGATTGTCAAACTTGTTGCCATATAGTTGTTCATAGTATTCTCTTATGGTTTTTTGTATTTCTGCTGTATCTGTTGGGATTTCTCCTTTTTCATTTATAATTTTGGTTATTTGGGTTCTTTCTCTCCTCTTTTTAGTGAGTCTGGCCAGGGGTTTGTCCATTTTGTTTACCTTTTCAAAGAACCAGCTCTTGGTTTCATTAATTTTCTCTATTGTTTTTTGAGTCTCTATTTGATTGATTTCTTCTTTGATCTTTATAATTTCCTTCCTTCTGCTGACTTTAGGACTTTTTTTTTCTTCTTTTTCTAGTTCGTTTAGGTGGAGGGTTAAGTTGTCACTTTGGGATCTTTCTTCTTTTTTGAGAAAGGCCTGTATTGCTATAAATTTCCCTCTGAGCACTGCTTTCGCAGCATCCCATCGATTTTGAGCGGTTGTGTCTTCATGATCATTTGTTTCAAGGTAGTTTTTAATTTCCTTCTTGATTTCCTCTTTGACCCATTTGTTTTTTAGTAGCATGTTGTTTAGTCTCCATGCAGTAGGTTTTTTGTCATTTCTTTTCCCATGGTTGATTTCTAATTTCATGGCATTGTGGTCAGAGAAGATACTTGAGATAATTTCTATGCTCCTGAATTTATTGAGGTTAGCTTTGTGTCCCAATATGTGGTCGATTCTTGAGAATGTTCCATGAGCATTTGAGAAGAATGTGTGTTCTGCTTTTTTTGGATGTAGTGTCCTGAAGATATCAATGAAGTCTAACTTTTCTATTGTTTCCTTTAGGCTCTCTGTTGCTTTATTGGTTTTCTGTCTAGAGGATCTGTCCATTGATGTGAGGGGGGTATTAAGGTCTCCTACTATGATTGTATTCTCATCAAGATCTCCCTTTATGTCTGTTAATATTTGATGTATGTATCTGGGTGCTCCTATATTTGGGGCATATATGTTGACAATAGTAATATCCTCTCCTTGGATGGATCCCTTAATCATTAAGTAGTGTCCTTCTTTGTCTTTCTTTATGTCTTTTGTTTTAAAGTCTATTTTGTCTGATGTGAGTGTTGCAACTCCTGCTTTTCTGTCATGCCTATTGGCGTGAAATATTTTTCCCCACCCTTTCACTTTCAATCTATATGTATCCTTTGTCCTAAGGTGAGTTTCTTGTAGGCAGCATATTGAAGGTTTTTGCCTTTTTATCCACTCAGCCACTCTGTGTCTTTTGATTGGGGCATCCAGTCCATTGACATTTAAGGTGATAATTGATAGATGATTATTTATTGCCACTTTGAACCTCGTGTTCCAGTTGATTCTATGGTTCTCCATTCTTCCTTCCCTTTTTTTTTTTTTTTTTGGTTGGGTGGTCTCCTGTTATTATCTGCTTGAGTGTATTTTTTTTTTCATTTTTTGCAAATGCAATATTTGGTTTTGGCTTGTGGTTGCCCTGTTTTTTAAGTATGCTAACCCTTTCCTATAATTGTGTGTTTTAGCCTGATGGTGCTGTAAGTTCAAACACTTCATTACTATATTAAAATTAAGAAGAGAAACATACAAACAAACAAACAAAAAGGGTTATTTACTTCCTAACATCCCTTGCCCACATTTTATGGTTTTGATGACTCTTTTATTTTTTTCTTTTTAATTTCATTTTGTTTGGGGCCTGTTCATGATTAAATCTGTATGCTGGCTTATTTGAGTGACTGCTCTCTGATTGCGGTTTCCTCAATCCTCTTCTTGTTATTTTTTTCTTTTCTTTTTTCTTCCCTTTCCTTCCTTTCTTTTTGGTTTAGAGAAGCCCTTTCAATATTTCCTTTAGCCTGGGTTTTGTGCTGCTGTATTCTTTAAGTTTTTCTCTGTTGGAAAAAATTTCTATTTCCCCTTCTATTATAAATGATATTCTTACTGGATAGAGTATTCTAGGTTGCATATTTTTTCCTTTTAGCACTTAAAATATCTCTTGCCATTCCCTCCTGTCCTGTAGTGTTTCTGTAGAGAAATCAGCTGATAATCTTATGGGGGTTCCCTTGTAGGTAACATTCTGCTTTGCTCTTGCTGCCTTTAGGATCCTCTCTTTATCACTAACTTTGGCCATTTTTATTATGAGGTGTCTTGCTGTGGGTCTATTTGGGGTTCAGTTTGTTTGGGGTCCCTCTGTGCTTCTGTATCTTGAACCCAGCATCCTTTAGATTTGGGACGTTTCCAGCGATAATTTCTTCAAATATATTTTCCATTCCCTTATCTTTTTCTACTCCTTCTGGAATTCCTATTAGGCGTAGATTGGCCCGCTTTATATTATCCCATAGGTCTCTTATATTGCTTTCCAGTTTTTTGATTTGGTTTTCTGTCTGCTGACCTGATTGGATGATCTCCATCTACTCTATCTTCCATATCACTGATTCGTTCTTCTGCATTATTCATTCTGGTTTTTACTGCCCTTAGTTCCGTTTGCATCTCTGCAAAGAATGTTCTAGTTTTCTTGGCCCTCCTTATATGTTCTAATTCCCTTTCTGAGGGTATCTGCATTACTGTTCCTATCTTCTCTTAAATTCCTTCAGTATTTCACTATTTCTCTTTTGAACTCCAGGTCTGTCAGACTGCAGAGATCTGTTTCATTGTGGGACTGTTTTAGGTGAGTTCTCCTGTTGGTTTGACTGGGGGTGGTTTCTCTGCTTCTTCATCTTGCTTGTTGTTTTCTTTCTCCTGAGGGAGTTGTACTCTCTGTTATCGGGCAGTGTTTGCCTTGTCACTGCCGTGGAATATTTCCTGAGGACTGGTGTTGTTGGTCAATCTTTTTTGAGGCAGTGTGGCTTTTTCTGGAGTGTTGATGGGGGCTAACTCGGTTTCTTTGAAACAAAACGAGGACTTCCTGAGGCGCAGACAGGAGTGGGAGGTCCACACCACGATGGTAGCAGATTTCACTTGGTCATGCAGAGCGTGCTCTTGTGTTTTAGGCTGTGGGGTTACTTGCAGGGGGTTGGCGGTGTTGGGCAGCTGTTCTTCAGGAGCAGCACCCCCTGAGGGCTGGAGCAGCTATCTGGGTCACTGAGCACCCAGGAGGCTCTTCCCTAGGGCAGCCCAACTCAGAAAGGGTGGCCTGCGAAAGTATGCAGATAATTTTTCACAGTCTGGCCAAGCTGTTGTAACTTTTCCGGGGTGCAGGGGCTCCTGCCTGGAGCTTGCAGTCCTTTGCCACTGTTCCGCAAGAGGCAGCTCCCCCCGAGGGCTTGAGGCAGCTATCTAGGGCCGCTGCCAACGCAAGAGGCTATTCCCCAGTGCAGCCTGACTCAGAAAGACTGTCCGAAAATTAGGCAGATCTTTTCACATCCTGGCTAGGCTTGTTGCAGCTTTTCTGGGCTTCAGGCCTTTTCTCAGGGGCTGGTGGGTGTTTGATGCTGCTCTGCGGGTGTGTAGCCCCTCCAAAGGGCAAGTAGGCCTGTGCAGGGACAGCCCCTGTGGTGGTAGGCTTCAGGCAAATTGTTGAGGCCAGCCCTCCCAGATGGCAGGGCAGCCACAAGTCTGGCGAGTGGGTAGGGGGTGGCGTGGGTGGGGGGAGGAGATGCACTGGGAAGCACAGCTTTCTGCTAGCTAGTGGGCCAGTAAGCTTGCTGTGGTGTGGGGTGTATTCTATGGCAACCCACTCCTTCTTATCTCCCCTCCCCAGCCTGGCACAGACCAGGCTCTTCTCCTAGGTTCCCTCTGATGCGGCTTTCCACTTCCCCACCCCTAGAGCATTGCTCCCTCTCGGGGACAGCTTTGTTTTCTAATCTCCAGGAAGTCTCTGCCCCGTCAAACTTGACAGACCAGTTTCTAGACCTCCCAAGCAGTCTCCACTCTGCAACCCCCCCCGCCCCCCGGCAGGGAGACTGACCTCTGGAGCTGAGGTCTCAGTTCCCAGCCCCCACCCAGGCGGTCTCAATTTTTGGTGACTGTGGCCTGTAGTTCAGATGGTCCGTTTGGTCTCGATCTGCTTCTCAGAAGTCCAACTTACTGCTACACTCTTCTCTGCATCTGGAGATTCCTCTGGTTCGCTTGATCTTTTGCCATTATTGGAGTTTAGGTTCTTCTGCCAGGGATTGGTTGCTGTTCTGTGTGAGTCATTTATCCTGCAGACGTGGTTTTTTTTTTTTGTTGTTGTGTTTGTGGGAGAGGGCGAGCGTGTCCCCCTACTCTTCTACCATCTTGTCTCCCTCGCCTCAAGTATTCTTAATTGTAATCAATCATTATTTCCCCAATACATTTTTTCTACTGTACAGTGACCCAATTACACTTATACATATACTAAGTTTTTCTCACATTATCATGTTCCATCATAAGTAACTAGACATAGTTCCCCATACTATAGAGCAGGATCTCATTTCTAATCCATTCCAAAGGAAATAGTCTGCATGTATTAATCAAATAATTCCCAGTCCACCCTACTCCCTTCCCTTCCCCTTGGCAACCACAAGTCTGTTCTCCAAGTCCATGATTTTTGTTTTTGGGAAAAGTTCATTTGTGCCATATATTAGATTCCAGATATGAGTGATAGCGTGTGGTATTTGTCTTTCTCCTTCTAACATACTTCACTCAGTATGAAGAGTCTCTAGTTCCATCCATGTTGCTGCAAATGGCATTATGTTGCTATTTTTATGGCTGATTAGTATTCCATTGTGTATATATAAAACTTTTTACTAATCCAAATCAGCTGTTGATAGAGGTTTGTGTTGTTTCCAGGTCTTGGCCATTGTGAATAGTGCTGCAATGAACATGTGGTTTGCATGTGTCTTTTCAAGGAAAGTTTGTCTGGATATAAGCTCAAAAGTGGGATTCCTAGGTCATATGGTAGTTCTATATATAGATTTATAAGGTACCTCCATTCTGTTCTCCATAATGTTTGTACCAGCTCATGTTCCCACCAACAGTGCATGGCGGTTCCCCTTTCTCCACACCCCCCCACCAGCATTTGTCATTTGTGAACTTATTAAATGATGGCAATTATGACTGGTGTCAGGGTTGGTTATTGTTTGTTTAATATGTTTTTCATTATATTTCTCTGATCTGTACAATTTCTTCCTTCTTCTAAATTTGGTTTTGTCCTTTTTGTAGATTCTTTAGGGGTAAGGTTAAGATCTTTTAGATTTTTTTTTTGTTCCTTGAGGGATACTGCTATCAATAAAACTCAGTATTATGAGTTCCTCCCATGGCTCAGTGGATTATGAACCCAACTTGTATCTGTGAGGTTGTGGGTTCAAAACCCTGGCCTTGCTCAATGGATTAAACATTTGGCATTGTCATGAGCAGTTGCTGGTTTTCTGTGTTCTGTGGCTCATCGCTGCAGCAACAATATCATCCCTAGCCCAGGAAATTCCATGTGCCCCAGGAGTGTCCATACAAAGAAAAAAAAAAAGAAGGGCCATTTATTTGCATTTAATTTCATTCTCTCCCTCCAAGTCCAAGAACTGAAATCTTTTGAGCAAGAGCCCTGTGAGTTATAAGGATCACTGATTCAGGAGTCAGTGGATGAATAATGGGTTTTAGTCCATGTGTGAGCATGGGGCCAGCATCTCTAAACCTCAGTTTCTTATTTGCAGTGTAAGGATGGTTCAGTAGCTGAGTAACAACAGAAGAAGAGACACTGTCCTTTCCATAAAGAAATATTCAATATGCTGCAGATGCAACCCTAAATAGGAGAAAAAAGAACAAAAACAAAAACTTCACTCTTAGACATCTTTTCTACACTGTGTGTAATTTATATCATTTGTGTTTTTGTTTTCTTATTTCTTTAGGTACTTTAAATTTCTTGTCTGATTTTTTGTCATTGATCCATTTATTGTTTAGTACCATATGTTTATCCTCATGTGATTGTGTTTTGCAGTTTTCTTCTATTTGATTCCTATTGATGTCTTATGTTACTAGCCAAGAAATCCCTGCCTCATCATCTAAAAAATTTATACTTGAGAAGTTCTATAAGAAAAAAAAATGAGTTTCAAATAAATCTTTCAAAAATTTTTTGAATTATAATTATCACAAATATCTTACTAGTTTCAGGTGTACAAAATTGTAATTCAACACCTTTATACCATGAAAATCAGTCCAATAAGAGTATAGTTAACACCTGAAGTTGTACAAATAGGTATATAATAAGATCTTCCAAACTTTTATTATCAGAGTTTTAAAGTCCATCAGTGACAAACATCCCA